>NC_045967.1:53295566-53895566 GCF_010909765.2 Amblyraja radiata
ACAAACACATATGTATACACACACATGTATACACACAAACACACACACACAAACACATATGTATACACACACATGTATACACACATGTGCACACACACATATGTATGCCCACACACACGTATATACACATGTACACACACACAAACACATATGTATACACACATATGCACACACAAACACATATGTATACACACACATGTATACACACAAACACACAAACACATATGTATACACACACATGTATACACACATGTGCACACACACATATGTATGCCCACACACACGTATATACACATGTACACACACACAAACACATATGTATACACACACCTGTACACACACAAACACACACACACACAAACACATATGTATACACACACACATGTATACACACATGTACACACACACACACATATGTGTATACCCACACACATATACACACACATATGTATACCCACACATATACATGTATACCCACATGTACACACACCCACACACACACACACACACACACACACACACACTAACACATATGTACACACACGTATACACACACACGTATACACACACACACACACACACACACACACACACACACACACACACACAACTTGATTACTTGATTAGTACGGGTGTCAGGGGTTATGGGGAGGGCAGGAGACTGGGGTTGAGAGGGAGAGATAGATCAGCCATGACTGAATGGCGGAGAAGACTCAATGGGGCAAATGGCCCAATTCTGCTCCTATCACTTATGAATTTATGAACCTCCGCACTTATTAAATTAGAACATACAGCACAAGAACAGGCCCTTCGGCCCACAATGCCTGTGCCGAACATGATGCTAAGAGCAATGGTAGACAGATACAAAATGCTGGAGTAACTCAGCGAGACAGGCAGCATCTCTGGAGAGAAGGAATGGGTTACATTTCAGGACCCTTCTTCAGACTGACCCACACAATGCCAACAGCAACTCATATCAGTCTGCATATAATCCATATCCACCCCATTCCCTGCTTATCAACGTGCTCATCCCAAGAATCCCTTTAAAATGCCACTGGGCATCTGCAATTTGTTGATGATCAGTGGGGCATACAATTGAGTTTAGAAGGATGAGAGGGAATCTCATTGAAACATATAAGATTGTAAAGGGCTTGGACACACTAGAGGCAGGAAACATGTTCCCGATATTGGGGGAGTCCAGAACTAGGGGCCACACTTTAAGAATAAGGAGTAAGCCATTTAGAACGGAGACGAGGAAACACTTTTTCTCACAGATAGTGGTGAGTCTGTGGAATTCTCTGCCTCAGAGGGCGGTGGAGGCAGGTTCTCTGGATGCTTTCAAGAGAGAGCTAGACAGGGCTCTTAAAAATAGCGGAGTCGGGGGATATGGGGGGGAAAGGCAGGAACGGGGTACTGATTGGGGATGATCAGCCATGATCACATTGAATGGCGGTGCTGGCTCGAAGGGCCGAATGGCCTACTCCTGCACCTATTGTCTATTGTCTGTTGTCTAATTCTCCTGTGAACTCATCCGATTTCCCACCACGAGAAAGCTAGACTACGATCGCACCATCCAGCCTGTCGTTCATAGAGCGTGGAAACAGGCCCTTCGGCCCGACTTGTCCAGACTTGCCAACATGTCCCAGCTACACTAGTCCCGCGTTTGGTCCATATCCCTCCAAACCTGTCCTATCCACATTATGTGTCCAAGTCAATGTATCAACTTTTTTTTTTTTTTAACTGGTGCGATGAAACTGCTGGGATATTTGAGTCCGAACCGTTTGTGTGAGTGAGGCGAGTCCCCCAGAGGGGGAAAGGCAGGGCTCAGATTTGTCTTTAAACTGGAGGGCAGCGCCAGTGAGACCAAGCAAGGCTGTGCTGCCGATGTTGAAAGATGAAAGACCATGAATATTTGCCTAACCTTTGATGACGCTGAAGGGCTATTATTACATCGCAGTCAATATCAATGTACTCTGCTTGGGCAAGCGGCCAGATGCGCGGACACAGCTGTACACCGCGAGTAGAGATGCTACTAGATCATACACCACCGCCACGCACTTCATCGGCAATTATTTCAGCAAGATTTGTTTCAGCCGCGCAAGCAAACGCCGCCGAGCCACTGGGTGGAGCAACTTTCTTGTTGTTGGCGAAGGTAGACACAACAAGGTGGGGTAACTCAAAAAAGGGCCGGCCAGCATCTCTGGAGGGAAGGAATAGGGTCGAGACCCTTCTTCAGACACGAAATGTCACCCCATTCCTTCTCTCCAGAGATGCTGACCTGTCCCGCTGAGTTACTCCAGCTTTTTGTCTCTAATCTTCGGTGTAAACCAGCATCTGCAGTTCCTTCCCTCACAATAGACAATAGACAGTAGGTGCAGGAGTAGGCCATTCGGCCCTTCGAGCCAGCACCGCCATTCAATGTGATCATGGCTGATCATCCCCAATCAGTACCCCGTTCCTGCCTTCTCCCCATATCCCCTGACTCTGCTATTTTTAAGAGCCCTATCTAGCTCTCTCTTGAAAGTATCCAGAGAACCTGCATCCACTGCCCTCTGAGGCAGAGAATTCCACAGACTCACCACTCTCTGTGAGAAAAAGTATTTCCTCGTATCCGTTCTAAATGGCTTACTCAAGTTCACAACGTTGTTTTTATTCCTGTGCGCTTGTAAGTAATTGTTGTCTCCTTTGGGATGGTGGGATGGGGGGATGGGGGGGTGGGGTGGGGGGGGGGGGGGGGGGGTTAAACTACAAAGTGTAGGCTAAGGGCGAGGAGATGGGGGGGTTTGTGAAACGCTATCAGTCCTGACCGCTCAAGACAGTGGCTGTTCTATTGTCACAGAGTGATACAGTGTGGAAACAGGCCCTTCAGCCCAACTTGCCCACACCGGCCAACGTGTCCCACCTGCCTGCATTTAGCCCACATCCCTCCAAACCTGTTCTAACCATGTACCTGTCCAAATGCTTCTTAAATGTTGCAATAGTCCCTGCCTCGCCTACCTCCTCTGGCAGCACGTTCCATACACCCACCACCAGCTAGAGAGCAATCCTGGCCCACCATCTAGCTCATTGGAGAGCTTAGATCTGTAATCTTTAAATCTATTTTAATTAGGCATATTTATAAAATATAATATAATAATATATAATAATAATATAATAATAATATATTATATGCTAAAATGTGTTTTGTGTGTTCCGTTGCTTTTTATTTGCATGACTGACTTGGCAAATGAAATTCCACGTATGTCCTCCAAAACATACTTGGCTAATAAAGTATTATTGTGATTGTGATTGTGATATAATACATGTATTTGTATTTAAATGTAGAGATCTGTGATCCGGATTTACTAGGCTTTATCTTGCACTAAACGTTATTCCCTTTATCCTGCATCTGTATACTGTGGACGGCTTGATTGTAATCATGTGTAATCCTTCCGCTGACTGGATAGCAAGCAACAAAAAACGTTTCACTGTGCATGTGACAAGAATAAACCCAACTAAACTCCATGTGGGTAGGGTGGAGAGTCAGATCCTTTAGGAAATGTTAAAAGACCAGCATAGAAACATAGAAAATAGGTGCAGGAGGAGGCCATTTGCCCCTTCGTGCCATTCATTGTGATCATCAATAACCTGTGCCTGCCTTCTCCCCATATCCCTTGATTCCTTGACAAAAGGGCAAAAGTGAGAGGGGAAAAGTTTAAAGGCCGCGTGCAGGACACGTTTTATTTACACAGAGAATGGTGGACACCTGGAAATACACCAAGGGTGGTGGTGGAGGCAGATACTTACTTACTTACTGCTTATTGTGCCTCCTGGCATGTAGGGCAGCAACGAAGGTCCTCCACTCAGTAGGGTTGATTCCTTCAGTTGCTGTTATATTAAATATTAAAATATGTGTTTTACGAGGCAGGGTTGTTAGCCCCTGTGCTCAACCCCCAACCTGGAGGACCAGTAGATCGCTCTTCCCCTCGCCTCTACCCTTCCACCTGTCCAGCATGGGAGACCCTAACAGGAGACGAATCTCCCGCTGGCATCGCTCTAGGGGTCACTGAGACACACAAGCCCCCCGACCACGACAAGGTTGCAACCCAACGGGGATGGAGGCAGATACAATAGAGTGATTTTAGTGGCTTTTCGATAGGCACATGGATATGGAGGGAATGGAGGGATATGGATGACGTGCAGGCAGAGGAGGTTAGATTGGCTTGGTGTCATGTTTAGCACAGACATGGTGGGCTGAAGGGCCTGTTCTGAGCTGTGCTGTTCTATGCTCTATATTCACAAGTCCAAGATGGCCCCCAGCCCAGGCGACTACTAGCGTGGTGGCCACAGTAACAGATCTACAATCACATATGACAATCGCTCCACACTCTTAAAACTCCATCCCTACAGCAGGGGTCGGCAACCTACGGCCCCCGGGCCAAATGCGGCCCGTAACCCGAAATCATCCGGCCCGCAGGTGGATTTTTTTCCCCCCGTAATCATCCACCCGCCATCGAGCGGGGCCGAGCGCGGAGCCCTGGCTGTACCGCATCCCGCACAAAGCCGCCAGCATGGCCGCGCACTTTTTGTGAACACGTGATGTGATGTGATGCTGCCATCCGGGGCGGGATCCATGCGTACACGTGATAGATGTGGCCCGCCATCCGCTCACAGGCGTGCGTCCCGGCCCCTATACAGGACAAGGTTGCCCACCCCTGCCCTACAGGGTACACCCTGAATGGCTCGATTGTAATCATGTACTGTCTTTCCGCTGACTGGATAGCACGCAACAAAAGCTTTTCACTGTACCTCGGTACACGCAACAATAAACTAAACTGAGACTGAACTGAGGAGGCATTTCTTGATACTGAAATCAACGATTTGTTACCAACCAAGGCTTATTAACTTCTGGGCACTGAATTAATTTAAATAGCTGCATGAGATAACGGGAACATTGGTAAATTGGTTTCCAGAAAAATGAAATAAAAAACAGCCATTTAAATATACCTTGTGAAATTAATAAAATACCAGTTGAGTATTAGAAAAATATTACAGTGTGAAATGATTTCTGTCATTCATAGAGTTACAAGTGTGGAAACAAGCCCTTCGGCCCAACTCACCCATTCTGTCCAAGAGTGTAGGAAGGAACTGCAGGTGTTGGTTTATCCTGAAGATAAACACAAAATGCTGGAGTAACTCAGCGGGACAGGCCGCATCTCTGGAGAAAATAAATGGTTGGCGTTTCAGGTCGAGACCCTTTCTCAGGGTCCGAAATGTCAGCTATGCCTTTTCTCCAGAGATGCTGCCTGACCCGCTGAGTTACTCCAGCATTTTCCGTCTATCATTCTGACCAAGATTTCTATCTGAGCTAGCCCTGCATTTGCCCTACACTGCTTTAAACATTTCTATCCATGAACCTGTCCAAATATCTTCTAAACAAAGTAAATTAAGAATAAGGGGTAGGCCATTCAGAACGGAGATGAGGAAAAACCTTTTCACCCAGAGGGTTGTGAATCTGTGGAATTCTCTGCCTCAGAAGGCAGTGGAAGCCAATTCTCTGTATGCTCTCAAGAGAGAGTTCGAAAGAGCTCTTAAAGATAGCTGTCAGTGGATATGGGGAGAAGGCAGGGACAGGGTACCGATTGTGGATGATCAGCCATGATCACAGTGAATGAAGGGCCGAATGACCTACTCCTGCACCTATTGTCTATTGTCTATTGTAATTGTGGTCTCCTCTACATCTTCCTCTGCTAGGTTGTTCATCGGCCCACCTCCCTCTATGTTGAATATGTGTCCCTAATGTCCCCACCCACCTTAAGTCTTTGCCTGCCGGTTTTAGACTTCCCAGGGAAAAAAGACTGTGATCGTCCACATAAGGTGTGCACCTCATTATTTTAGATACCTCTAGTTTAGTTTAGTTTAGTGTAGAGAAATAGTGCGAAAACAGGCCCTTCGGCCCACCGAGTCTGTGCCGAACAGCGATCTCTTTCTTCCATTCACCCAGGACAATTTACAATTTTACCAAACTAAGTAACCTACAAACCTGTTCGTCTTTGGAGTGTGGGAGGAAACCGGAGCACCCGGAGAAAACCCACGCAGGTCACGGGGAGAACGTACAAACATCCCCATTGTGTGTAAGATAGTGTTAGTGTGCGGGGGTTGCTGGTCGGCGCGGACTCGGTGGACTGAAAGGCCTGTTTCCTCGCTGTATCTCTACACTAAACTAAACTAAATTTATTATTGCCCGACATAAGAAAAATCCCTGATTAAGTACGTAATGCATAGATACGGCCCAATGAGCCCAGTTTAGTTTAGTTTAGAGATACAGCGCGGAAACAGGCCCTTCCACCCATCGAGTCCGCTCTGACCAGCGATCCCCGCACATTAACACTACCCTACACACACTAGGAACAATTTACACTTATCCAAAGTATACAAACCCAAACCAATGAACGTACAAACCTGTACGTCTTTGGAGTGTGAGAGAAAAACAAAGATCTCGGAGAAAACCCACGCAGGTCCCGGGGAGAACGTACAAACTCCATACCGACAGCACCCGTAGTTGGGATCGAACCCGGGTCTCTGGTGCTGCAAGCGCTGTAAGGCAGCAACTCTACCGCTGCACCACCGTGCCAGTCGCAGTTGGCCATAGGGGCCCGTTGCAGCCGTCACCACCGTCCCGATCGTCCCACGAACCGTCGACCCTCCCCTCGCCCGGACACCTTCAACCCTCGTGCACCAGGGGGCACCTCCCGCAGCCGAGCTTGAGGGCGTGGAAGGTAAGACCCCCCCCCCCTGTTCCTTCTTACCGTCCCTTTGTCCAGCGACTGTCGCCGACTACCTCCACCATCCTCTCAGGGTCCCGGTCCTCGGGAGCGAGAGGGGACGATCCTCGGACCAGGCGCCCGTTGCTCAGCAAGCAGTGCGTGGAATTCTGGCTAAAGGTTGTTACAGACACACCCCGACCACTCCTTCTTCACCCCTCTCCCATCATGCAAAAGTAAGCAAGTAAGTTTATTGGCCAAGTATTCACATACAAGGAATTTGCCTTGGTGCTCCGCCCACAAGTAACAACATGACATACAGGACATAAAGGTACAGAAGTGTGAAAACGCACACCTCCAGATTCAGGGACAGTTTCTTCCCTGCTGTTATCAGGCAACTGAATCATCCTACCACAAACAGCGAGCAGTCCTGAACTACTATCTACCTCATTGGTGAATCTCAGACTATCCCTGATCGGACTTTACCTGGCGCTAAACGTTATTCCCTTTATCATGTATCTGCACACTGCGAATGGCTCGATTGTAATCATGGTGGTGGGAGTGGCGGCGCCTAACGGCAGCGGCTCGACTACAGTCGTCTGTCTTTTTTTATTTTTTGTCTTGTTAAATGTATGTCTTGAGTTAGTTTTTATTATTTTTTTTAGCTGTGTATATGTGGGGGGTGGTGGGGGGGCTGTGGGGGAAACCGTTTTAAATCTCTTCCCTGTGCGGGGACCCGACTATTCCCTGTCGGGTCTCGGATGTCGTTGGGCCTAACATCGTGGAGCCGGCGGCGACCTCCGGCCGGGACTAACCTGAGGGCTCCAGCTGCAGAGCCTGCGGAACTGACATCGCGGAGCTGGCCAACTTCGGAGCGGGAAGAGCTGTGGTGGCGTGCGGCTGCGACCCGACTTTTGGGGTTCGGAGGCACCGGCCGCAGACCCGGTGGACGGGAACATCGGGAGCTCGCAGGTCCCTGGTGGGAGACCGCTTTTCCGAGCTCCGCAACGGCGACTTCTCCCGCTGGAATCGCGGGTTTAAGGACATGGAGCCGGGGCCTAACATCGCCCGGCGCGGCTTAAACGGCCTCAGGACTTACCATCGCCCGCCGGGGGAATTAACATCGGAGCTCCAGTTCGCCTCGACACTGCAGTTGGACTGCTGGACCACGGGAGAAGGAACAAAGGGAAGAGATAAAGACTTTGCCTTCCATCACAGTGAGGAGATGTTGGAGACTCACTGTGATGGATGTTTATGTAAACTGTGTTAAGTGTGGGTCTTGGATTGTTTTGTAATGTAAAAAACTGTAGAAATGATATTTCGTTCAAACCCAGGTTTGAATGACAATAAATAGCATTCTATTCTATTCTATCCTATTCTATTCTATGTATTGACTTTCCGCTGGTTGGTTAGCACGCAACAAAAGCTTTTCACTGTGCCTCGGTACACGTGACAATAAACTAGACTGTAACTGAGCAAGGGGAATTGGGGGCAATAAGGTGAGTGATAGTGAGGTCGGGAACTAACAATGGAGAGAGGAAAGAATAACAGTTTTCCAAAGCAGCTAATGGCAAGCATTAGTCACCAGTTCATAAATGTTGAGTAAAGTGTGTTCATTTTAACCGCAGCCCATTACGGAAACTGGCAAAGTAAAAGGTCAATAACTCTTTACTGGAACGAGAGACGGAAATTAAAATCACAACGAAAGGACGTTCCTTTGGGAAGACGAGGAGGAATTTCTTTCGTCAGTGGGGGGCGAATCTGTAGAATTCATTGCTACAGACGGCAGTGGAGGCCAGGTCAATGGATATTTTTACAGCGGAGATTGACCCATTCTTGATTAATACGGGTGTCTGAGGTTATGGGGAGAAACATAGAAACATAGAAACATAGAAAATAGGTGCAGGAGTAGGCCATTCGGCCCTTCGAACCTGCACCGCCATTGAATATGATCATGGCTGATCATCCAACTCGGTATCCTGTACCTGCCTTCTCTCCATACCCCCTGATCCCTTTAGCCACAAGGGCCACATCTAACTCCCTCTTAAATATAGCCAATGAACTGGCCTCAACTACCTTCTGTGGCAGAGAGTTCCAGAGATTCACCACTCTCTGTGTGAAAAATGTTTTTCTCATCTCGGTCCTAAAGGATTTCCCCTTTATCCTTAAACTGTGACCCCTTGTCGTGGACTTCCCCAACATCGGGAACAATCTTCCTGCATCTAGCCTGTCCAACCCCTTAAGAATTTTGTAAGTTTCTATAAGATCCCCCCTCAATCTTCTAAATTCTAGCGAGTACAAGCCGAGTCTATCCAGTCTTTCTTCATATGAAAGTCCTGACATCCCAGGAATCAGTCTGGTGAACCTTCTCTGTACTCCCTCTATGGCAAGAATGACTTTCCTCAGATTTGGAGACCAAAACTGTGCGCAATACTCCAGGTGAGGTCTCACCAAGACCCTGTACAACTGCAGTAGAACCTCCCTGCTCCTATACTCAAATCCTTTTGCTATGAATGCTAACATACCATTTGCTTTTTTCACTGCCTGCTGCACCTGCATGCCTACTTTCAATGACTGGTGTACGATGACACCCAAGGCAGGAGAATGGGGTTGAGAGGGAGAGATAGATCAGCCATGATTGAATGGTGGAGTGGACTTGAAGGGCCGGATGATCTAATTCTGCTCCTATCATTTACGACCTTGTGGATTCATTTTTTCAGCTTACATTTCAGGCTCCAAATCTTGGACCCGTTAGTCATTTCCTTCAGCTCTATGTGAAACGGAACGATTATATTGAGTGCACATATCCACATGTATGTTACATTGAAAGAATGTGACTGTTTTGAAATCATAGGATGGGTTTTGCTGGTGTAAAGACCACTTGGGGATAGACAGAAAATGGTGGAGTAACTCAGCGGGGCAGGCAGCATCTCTGGAGAGAAGGAATGGGTGACGTGACTGATGAAGGGCCTCGACCCGAAACGTCACTCATTCCTTCTCTCCAGAGATGCTGCCTGTCCCGCTGAGTTACTCCAGCATTTTGTATCTATCTTCGCTTTAAACCAGAGCCTGCAGTTCCTTCCGCTTGAGGTTCAGAGGTGTTTGATCAATCTTAGCATTTGTGTGGAGGGAACATTTGCATAACATTCAAATAAGATGTTAAATGCATGTAAATGCATGCAAATCAGACTCTGTGCATCCTGTCATTTTCCTGTCATTTTGGTCGTGGAATCATCTGCTTGCTGAACTCGTGTCGAGTGTGGCTTTAAAAGGGTGGCTCAGATATAGAGACTGACAGTCACAGAGCACAAAGCAGGCCTTTCAGTTCATCACCTCCATACCAACCAAGGTGCCCCATCTAAGCTTAATCCCATCTGCCCGCATTTGGTCCATATCCCTCCAAAGTTTTCCAACTTCGAAATGCTTTAAAGTACCTGCCTCAACTACCTCCTCTGGTATCTCATTCCAACAAAGGTCTTTGGGACCCTATAACTAGAGTCATAGAGTAATATGACACGGAAACAGGCCCTTTGGCCCGACTAGCCCATGCCGAACAAGATGCCCCATCTACACTGGTCCCACCTGCCTGCATTTGGCCCATATCCCCCTAAACCTTCCTACCGATGTACCTGTCCAAATGCTTTAAATGCTGTTTTATTATCTGCTCCAACTACCTCCTATGACCGCTCGTTCCATACACCCACCACCCTCTGAGTGAAAAGTTGGGAGGTCATGCTGCAGTTGTATAAGACGTTGGTGAGACCGCATTTAGAATATTGTGTTCAATTCTGGGCACCATGTTATAGGAAACATATTGTCAAGCTTGAAAGGGTTCAGAAAAGATTTACGAGGATGTTGCCAGGACTAGAGGGTGTGAGCTATAGGGAGAGGTTGAGTAGGCTGGGTCTCTATTCCATGGAGCGTAGGAGGATGAGGGGAGATCTTATAGAGGTGTACAAAATCATGAGAGGAATAGATCGGGTAGATGCACAGAATCTTTTGCCCAGAGTAGGAATCGGGGACCAGAGGACGCAAGTTCAAGGTGAAGGGGAAAAAATGTAATAGGAATCCGAGGGGTAACTTTTTCACACAGAGGGTGGTGGGTGTATGGAACAAGCTGCCAGGGGAGGTAGTTGAGGCTGGGACTATCCCATTGTTTAAGAAACAGTTAGACAGGTACATGGATAGGACAGGTTTGGAGGGATATGGACCAAGTGCAGGCAAGTGGGACTAGGGTAGCTGGGTCATTGTTGGCTGGTGTGGGCAAGTTGGACCGAAGGGCTTGTTTCCACACTGTATTAATCTATGACTCTATGACTCAGGTTCCTATTAAATCTTTCCCCCCTCTCCTTAAAGCGATGTCCTCTGGTTCATGATTCTCCAACACTGGGTAAAAGACTCTGTGCCTCCACCCTATCTATTGCCCTCATTATTTTGTTCATGTCCATAAGATCACCCCTCGTAAGGTCGTAAGGAATTGAATTAGGCCATTCGGCCCCTCAAGTCTACTCCGCCATTCAATCATGGCTGATCTATCTCTCCCTCTCAACCCTCTCAACCCCATCTCAACATCTGTGTTGAAGAAACTCTTAAGCATTGCTTATAAAATAGTTTTTATTTTTTTACCCCCGAATCTAAATATTTTGATGTTATTTTATATTTTAATACATTTGTCTTATGATTGTTGCTATCTTTTGTCCCATTCTCTTCTCACTTTGCAAAACAGATGCTACAACAATGGAATCTCCCACCAATTGTTATGTATGTGTGGGCTGTGGTTTGGTTAACTTTTGTCTACAGAATCAGCAGAAATCCAATTATAATGAAAATATTTATGAATGTTGAACAGAACACGCAAATATGTGAAAGAAAATGTTATATTGCATTTGAAAACTACCTCAGAAGGCTGTGGAGGCAGTCAATAGATATTTTTAAGAAGGAACTGCAGATACTGGAAAATCGAAGGTACACAAAAAAGCTGGAGAAACTCAGCGGGTGCAGCCACCCGCCATCAGTCTGAAGTAGGGTTTCGGCCCGAAACGTTGCCTATTTCCTTAGCTCCATAGATGCTGCTGCACCCGCTGAGTTTTAAGGTGGTGATTGACAGATTCTTGATTAGTATGGTTGTCAGGGGTTATGGGGAGAAGGCAGGAGAATGGGGTTGAGAGGGAAAGATAGATAGCTCAGCCATGATTGAATGGCGGAGTAGACTTGATGGGCCGAATGGCCCAGTTCTGCAACAAGAACTTATGAGAACTATCCCTTTCAGCTCAAGTGACAAGGGGGCCGTTTGTCACCTACAGGATCCCTCACCAGTTGGCCAAAAAACAGGTGGCACGGTGGCGCAGCGGTAGAGTTTTGCCTAGCAGCGCCAGAGACCCAGGTTCAATCCTGACCTCGGGTGCTATCTATGTGAAGTTTGTACGTTCTCCCTAGGTTTCCTCCAGGAGCTCTGGTTTCCTCCTACGTTCCAAAGACGTGTAGGTTTGTAGGTTAATTGGCTTCTAGGAAATACCCCTAATATGTAAGATGGGTAAGTGGAATAACATAAACAGATGTACGGGTGATCGATGGTTGACGTGGACCCTGTGGACCGAAGAATCCACGCTGATACTCTAAACTAAAGTAAACTAAACTAAACTAAACTATTGATTGAGTTTCCATGGTATCTAACGGAGGTATTTCATGATAAAAATGAGATGACCATAAGACATAAAAGCTGAATTAGGCCATTCAGCCCATCAAGTCGTTAGAATTTAGGAGATTGAGGGGGGATCTTATAGAAACGTACAAAATTCTTAAGGGGTTCGACAGGCTAGTTGCGGGAAGATTGTTCCCGATGTTGGGGAAGTCCAGAACTAGGGGTCACAGTTTAAGGATAAGGGGGAAATCTTTTAGGACCGAGATGAGAAAATCATTTTTTACACAGAGAGTGGTGAATCTCTGGAATTCTCTGCCACAGAAGGTAGTTGAGGCCAGTTCATTGGCTATATTTAAGAGGGAGTTAGATGTGGCCCTTGTGGCTAAAGGGATCAGGGGGTATGGAGAGAAGGCAGGAACAGGATACTGAGTTGGATGATCAGCCATGATCATATTGAATGGCGGTGCAGGCTCGAAGGGCCGAATGGCCTACTCCTGCACCTATTTTCTATGTTTCTATGTTTCTATCTAAGTCTGTTCTGCCATTCAATCATGACTAATCTATTTTTTGCCTCTCAACCCCATTCTCCTGCCTTCTCCCCGTAACCATTGGAACCCTTAAAGCCCTGTCCCACGGTACGAGTTCATTCCAAGAGTTCTCCCGAGTTTGCCCTGATTTGAACTCGGAAATTTACGGTAATGGCCACTCGTCGGTACTCGGGGCTCTCGTGGACATTTTTCATCATGTTGAAAAATCTTCACGAGTCTTCCCGTGCTTACCTGCCGTTAGCGAGTCTTCCCGAGTACCTGCCGTTAGCGCTAAGAGACGTCCCCGAGCTCCGACATACCCGCTACGTTCATTCTCCGTGCTGACCACGAGTTTGATTTTTTTAAAACTCGGGAGAGCTCTTGGAATGAACTCGTACCGTGGGACAGGGCTTTTACTAATCAAGGACCTATCAATCAGACCTTCAGTTTGAAGAAGGGCCCCAACCCGAAACGTCACCCATCCATTTTCTCCAGTGATGCTGCCTGACCTGCTGAGTTACTCCAGCACTTTGTGTCTATCTTTTGTATAAACGAGCATCTGCAGTTCCTTGCGTAGGAAACAACTGCAGATGCTGGTTTACACCGAAAATGGACACAAAATGCTGGAGTAACTCAGCGGGACAAGCAGCATCACCGGAGAGAAGGAATGGGGGACATTTCGGGTCTGAAGGAGGTTCTCAACCCGAAACGTCACCCATTCTTTCTATCTAGAGACGCTGCCTGTCCCGCTGAGTTACTCCAGCATTTTGTATCCGTCTGCAGTTCTTTGTTTCCACATTAGTTCTGCTTCTCATTCCGCAAGAGTTCTTCCAGAACTTTCCATTTGTGCTTCAGCATGCTGGTGCGACTTTTGAGATCAAAGGCAGCCTTAGCTTTCACAGAGTTGTTGATTTTTTTCTGTCAGTCATGAGGTTATATAAAAAGTGCTCTCGAATTTTCTTTTCACAGCTTTGGTCTTGTCCCAGCCTTTACTGGCAGCTTTCCGTCTGAGTAATTTTGAGGTGTTGGAAATGTCAGGATCAGGTGAAGTGAACGCAATTGTTTGGTTTAGTTTAGTGTAGATATACCGCACGGAAACAGGCCCTTCGGCCCACCGAGTCCGCACCGACCAGCGATCCCCGCACACTAACACTATCCTACACGCACACGCTAGGGGCAATGTTTACATTTACACCAAGCCAATTAACCAACAAACCTGTACGTCTTTGGAGTGTGTGAGGGAAACGAAGACCTCGGAGAAAACCCACGCAGGTCACGGGGAGAACGAGCAAACTCCGTACAAACAGCACCTGTAGTCAGCATCGAACCTGGGTCTCTGGCGCTGTGAGGCAGCAACTCTACCGCTGCGCCACAGTGCTGCTGAATAATCTGTTGATGACAGATCATAAGCTGGATATGATGATATAATCTTCATCAAACAGTTGGATTATATTGGGAGAATGTCTTGTGGAACTTCACTGATGTATTAAATCAAGTCAAGTTTATTCGTCACGTACACATACGAGATGTGCAGTGAAATGAAAAGTGGCAATGCTCGCGGACTTGTGCAAACTACAAACAGAATGGAACAGAATCACATATTCTTGTACATATTAAATATTGTGGGCGGAAGGAAAAAGGGAAAAAAACCCCAGCAATTTAAAGAAAAACAGTTGAATGGTCCAGTAAAGTTAGTCCCTGGTGAGATAGGAGTTTACAGTCCGAATGGCCTCTGGGAAGAGACTCCTTCTCAACCTCTCCGTTCTCACAGCATGGCAACGGAGGCGTTTGCCTGACCATAGCAGCTGGAACAGTCCGTTGCTGGGGTGGAAGGGGTCTCCCATGATCTTGTTGGCTCTAGAGTTGCACCTCCTGATGTATAGTTCCTGCAGAGGGGCGAGTGAAGTTCCCATAGTGCGTTCGGCCGAACGTACCACTCTCTGCAGAGCCTTCTTGTCCTGGGCAGAGCAGTTCCCAAACCAAATTGTAATATTTCCAGACAAGATGCTTTATTTTATATAATTAATATGCTTAGATTACCAGGGATAAACGACTAGTATGTTTTGCTTTGATCTGTCCTTTCCACACCTTACATGCTCTTTGTACTTTTCCATATCTTTAATTTCTTTAAATCCATCTGGGAAAATTGTGAAGGAACAAAGGATGACCAGGTGTGGGGGGACTGCCCTGAGGCGGGGGAGGGGGGGAGGGGAGGTGTGGGGAGTGGGGGAGAACAAAGGTGGACCTGACGCAGCCGTGCTTTGTAACTTTTTCAGTGCCCTTTACGTGGCCACTATTTGCATACCATGCGTGTGCACGCAAAGTGTTTCACACTGTGACTTGTCACATGTGACAATAAAGGATTCAATTCATTCATTCGATTCAGGAGAAATGTCTTTGCCAAAGAGTAGTGAAAATGTTCATCTTGCTGCCTCAGGGAGTAATTAAAGTGAAGGTTACAGATGCAATTAGAAAGAGCTAGACGAGGACTTTAAGGAGAAAATCAAGCACAATAATACTAAGTATAAGAGTGTAAGATAGTAGAAAGATAAAGAAAGCAAAGGCGATGCTGGCATTTATTTCGAGAGGGGGTTGTATACCAAAACAGAGATGTAATGTTGTGGCTCTATAAGGTATTGGTCAGGCCACATTTGGAATATTGTGAGCAATTTTGGCCACCATATCTGAGGAAGGATGTGCTGGCTGTGGAGAGGGTCCAGAGGAGGTTTACGAGAATGATCCCAGGGATGATTGGGTTAACGTATGATGAGCGTTTGTCGGCACTGGGCCTGTACTCGCTGGAGTTTAGAAGAATGAGGAGGGACCTCATTGAAACAGTTAGACAGGTACATGGATAGGACAGGTTTAGAGGGATATGGACCAAACACAGGCAGGTGGGACTAGTGTCGATGGGACATGTTGGTCGGTGTGGGAAAGTTTCCACATTGTATGACTCTGTGACTCTAGGCAAAAGACTCTGTGCGAATATCTGATCTATTCCTCTCATGGTTTTGTACATCTTTATAAGATCACCCCTCATCCTCTTGCGCTCCAAGGAATAAAGTCCCTGTCAATGTCAATCCATTGGGAAGAGACATGTGTTGCATTGAATAGAATTGAATTGAATACATTTTAGTAGCCAAGTGTGTGTATAGTACATACAAGGAATTTGCCTTAATGCTTTGCTCGCAAGTAACAAGATGATATAGTTCAAGTTCAAGTTCAAGTGAGTTTATTGTCATGTGTCCCTGTATAGGACAATGAAATTCTTGCTTTGCTTAAGCACACAGAAAAATAGTAGGCATTTACTACAAAACAGATAAATGTGTCCATATACCATGATATAAATATATACACACATTAATAAATAAACTGGTAAAGTGCAAATAACAGAAAGTGGTTATTAATAATCAGAGTTTTGTCCGAGCCAGGTTTAATAGCCTGATGGCTGTGGGGAAGTAGCTATTCCTGAACCTGGTTGTTGCAGTCTTCAGGCTCCTGTACCTTCTACCAGAAGGTAGCAGGGAGATGAGTGTGTGGCCAGGATGGTGTGGGTCTTTGATGATACTGCCAGCCTTTTTGAGGCAGCGACTGCGATAAATCCCCTCGATGGAAGGAAGGTCAGAGCCGATGATGGACTGGGCAGTGTTTACTACTTTTTGTAGCCTTTTCCTCTCCAGGGCGCTCAAATTGCCGAACCAAGCCACGATGCAACCGGTCAGTATGCTCTCGACTGTGCACCTGTAGAAGTTAGAGAGAGTCTTCCTTGACAATCCGACTCTCCGTAATCTTCTCAGGAGGTGGAGGCACTGATGAGCTTTTTTGATAATTGCGTTAGTGTTCTCGGACCAGGAAAGACGCCCAAGAATTTGAAGTTCTTGACCCTTTCAACCATATATGATATAAATGGGGCTGTGGGTCCCCCTCCTACTCCTTCCAAAGCCCACAATCAGTTCCTTGGTTTTGCTGGTGTTGAGGGCCAGGTTATTGCGCTGGCACCATATGGACAGTTGCTCGATCTCTCTTCTATATTCTGACTCATCCCCATCAGTGATACGCCCCACAATAGTGGTGTCGTCAGCGAACTTGATGATGGAGTTCGCACTGTGGTTCGCTACGCAGTCATGGGTATAGAGTGAGTACAGCAGGGGGCTGAGCACGCAGCCTTGAGGTGCTCCCGTGCTGATTGTTATCGAGGCTGACCAATACGAACAGACTGTGGTCTGTGGATGAGGAAGTCGAGGATCCAGTTGCAGAGGGATGCGCAGAGACCCAGTTCTGCGAGTTTGGTAACCAGTTTGGAGGGGATGATTGTGTTAAATGCCGAGCTGTAATCAATGAATAACAGCCTGACATATGAGTTTTTGTTGTCCAAGTGGTCCAGTGCGGAGTGGAGGGCCAGCGAGATCCACTAGGTAACAACTACATATACATTAGGTACACTAGATATACACTAGGTACCTAGGTAACAACATGATATACAGGAGAACAACATGATATACAGTAGACAATTAAAAATTAAAAATTAAAATATTTTAAAAATTAAATAGAAACATAGAAGCATAGAAAATAGGTGCAAGAGTAGGCCATTCGGCCCTTCGAGCCTGCACCGCCGATACTGTATACTGCATACACCACTGTATCTGGAGCTTTGAGCCATAGTTTCCCTTTCCTCTTTGCCGTCGAGACGACAGAATTACTGTTGCATTCTTTCATCTGTCAAGATGTCTGGCTGCCTTGTTTTGTCTGTGCTCGGTTACAACTCTGCAAAATCAATAATTAAAACCTCCCTTTGCTTGAAGAAACAACATTTCAGTTACAGCTGATTTAAGGTGATACAGAAATCTACAAATCTCCGAGCTTGATGTAACTGGTCACTAACATGTCAGAGCTCCTGCCAGATGTGCTTGAGTTAACGTTGACCCGACAAGATTAATTCAAACATGCACCATTCAGTGGACATCTATCTCATTGAAACATAGAAACATAGAAAATAGGTGCAGGAGTAGACCATTCGGTCCTTCGAGCCTGCACCGCCATTCAATATGATCATGGCTGATCATCCAACTCAGTATCCCATCCCTGCCTTCTCTCCATACCACATGATCCCTTTAGCCACAAGGGCCACATCTAACTCCCTCTTAAATATAACCAATGAACTGGCCTCAACTACCTTCTGTGGCAGAGAATTCCACAGATTCACCACTCTCTGTGTAAAAAATGATTTTCTCATCTCGGTCCTAAAAGACTTCCCTCTTATCCTTAAACTGTGACCCCTAGTTCTGGACTTCCCCAACATCGGGAATAATCTTCCTGCATCTAGCCTGTCCAACCCCTTAAGAATTTTGTAAGTTTCTATAAGATCCCCCCTCAATCTCCCCCCTCAATCTTCTCTCCTCTCCATGGACTTCATATACCTGGTCTAAGGAAGGATCTCGATCCCAAATTTCACCCGCTCCTTCTCGCCAGATGCTGCTTTATACCGAGGATAGACATAAAATGCTGGAGTGACTCGGCAGGGCAGGCAGCATCTCTGGAGAGATGCAATTCCTTCTATCCAGATTCTGTCCCACTGTGCTACTCCAGCATTTTGTGAATATCTCCTTCACAGTAAATCAGCAGGCTCTGCTCTTTCAACGAAAGTTGCTTTCAATTGCCACAAAGAGTGGATTTTGAATTAGTTGTGGTCGAAAAGCTAAACTTCTGCAATTCTCTCCCTCTCTCACTCTCTCTGTGTCTCATTTTAAACACAGGATCCATGTAGAGCAATGAACAATGGCCCAGCTGTACTACAAAAAAGCCAACTATTCCCCGTACATAGACCGCATCCCGCTGCAGATTGTCCGTGCGGAGACTGAGCTGTCACTGGTGGAGAAGGCTTACCTCAACGCCGTGGAGAAGGGCGACTACGCCAGTGTGAAGCAGGGTCTGGAGGAAGCCGAGTTCTACTTCAACATCAACATCAACTGCACCGACCCGCTGGGACGTAGCGCGCTGCTCATCGCCATTGAGAATGAAAACCTAGAGATCATGGAGCTGCTCCTAAGCTTCTGCGTGTATGTGGGAGATGCCCTGCTCTACGCAATACGGAAGGAGGTTGTTGGGGCGGTCGAACTCCTGCTGCATCATAGGAAGCCACGTGGAGAGAAACAGGTAATTCATTCACTTGATATTTGCCAAGACCCTACAATGGTCAACGGTCATTGGTCATTGGTCAATAGGCAATAGTCAATGGTCAATGGTCAATGGGCAATGGTCATTGGTCAATGGTTATGGTCATTGGTCAATGGTCATTGGTCAATGGGCAATGGGCAATGGCCATTGGTCAATGGTCATTGGTCAATGGGCAATGGGCAATGGCCATTGGTCAATGGTTATGATCATTTGTCAATGGTCAATGGTCATTGGTCAATGGTCAATGGGCAATGGTCATTGGTCAATGGTTATGATCATTGGTCATTGGTCAATGGTCAATGGGCAATAGTCAATGGTCAATAGTCAATGGTCATTGGTCAATGGTCAATGGGCAATGGCCAATGGTCATTGGTCAATGGTCAATGGGCAATAGTCAATGGTCAATGGTCTATGGTCATTGGTCAATGGGCATTGGTCAATAGTCAATAATTAATAGTCAATGGTCAATGGTCAATGGTCAATGGTCAATGGTTATGATCATTGGTCATTGGTCAATGGTCATCGGTCAATGGTCATCGGTCAATGGTCTATGGTCATTGGTCAATGGTCAATGGTCAATGGTCATTGGTCATTGGTCAATAGTCAATAATTAATAGTCAATGGTCAATGGTCAATGGTCAATGGTCAATGGTCAATGTATAATAATCACTGGTCAATGCTCAATAGACCAATGGTCCTTTATTATCATGTGTACTGAGCTACAGTGAAATTTGATTTACCATACAGTCATACCAAAAAAAACAACAAGATACAAAACTACGTAAAGATTAAACATAAACAGCCACCACAGCAGCACGTGAGAATCCCTAGGGCACACAGCATCAGCGGAGACCCACAGCTATCAGTTCAATGTCCGGGCCACACACACACACACACACACGCTCCTTCACCGTGATGTAACCAGAGTTGCACCGACCGCTGTCACTCTCCCTGCAGTCTCTGTCTGTCCAAACAGTCGTAAAGTCGCCCACACTCGCACCAGACTTCAGGACACTTCCGTGGTGCGACGTCCCAGCAACATCGAGACCACCGGACTCACGGCAATCCCTCCGAATCCCCACCAGCGCAGGCAGCATCCATCTTGCTTTCGGTGACCTCACTGCGACGGAAGGCGAATAACCTTTACCCTCCTCCTTTTCTCCCGCGGTCGGGACGATCTAAACATCCGCAGTCGGCGATCGAAGCCCCCCGCTGTCGGCGATCGGAGATCAGAGCCCCCCCGCAACGGGGAGATCGATGGCTCCCGCAATTGGGACGTTCGAAGCTCCTGCAGCTGGAGCCCCCGAAGCAGATCCCTAACAAAGGGACCGCCAGCTCCACGATGTTAGGCCGCAGTACGGACGGAGATACGACATGGTCAATGGTCAATGGCCAATGGTTCAATGGTTAATGGTCAGTGGTTAATGGTTCATTGGCAATTATTAATGGTCAATGATCAATGGTCAGTGGTTAATGGTCAATGGTTTCTTTATCATCACGTGTACCATAGTCATAGAGTGATACAGTGTGGAAACAGGCCCTTTGCCCCAACTTGCCAACATGTCTCAGCTACATTAGTCCCACCTGCCCGCGCTGGGTCCATATCCTTCTAAACCTGTCCTATCCATGTACCTGTCTAACTGTTTCATAAATATCGGGATAGTCCCTGCCCCAACTACCTCCTCCGGCAGCTTGTCCATACACCCAGGTACAGTGAAATACATTTTTTACATACAGATCCGCAAGACTTATCGCCGAACATAAGCACAATCACCCCTGTAAGTACAGTAGGCACAGAGCAGCCCACTGAGTCCATATAGGAGCAGGGAGGTTCTACTGCAGTTGTACAGGGTCTTGGTGAGGCCACACCTGGAGTATTGCGTACAGTTTTGGTCTCCTAATCTGAGGAAAGACATTCTTGCCATAGAGGGAGTACAGAGAAGGTTCACCAGACTGATTCCTGGGATGTCAGGACTTTCATATGAAGAAAGACTGGATAGACTCGGCTTGTACTCGCTAGAATTTAGAAGATTGCGGGGGGATCTTATAGAAACTTACAAAATTCTTAAGGGGTTGGACAGGCTAGATGCAGGAAGATTGTTCCCGATGTTGGGGAAGTCCAGAACAAGGGGTCACAGTTTAAGGATAAAGGGGAAATCTTTTAGGATCGAGATGAGGAAAACATTTGTCACACAGAGAGTGGTGAATCTCTGGAATTCTCTGCCACAGAAGGTAGTTGAGGCCAGTTCATTGGCTATATTTAAGAGGAAGTTAGATGTGGCAGGTACAGGATACTGAGTTGGATGATCAGCCATGATCATATTGAATGGCGGTGCAGGCTCGAAGGGCCGAATGGCTTACTCCTGCACCTATTTTCTATGTTTCTATATACAAGAGGCAATATTTGCCTTGCCTTGGCATGTGCCTTAATGCCATTGGCATGCAAAGGGATCTTGGAGTCCACAGCCATAGCTCACTGAAGGTGGCAGAGCAAGTAGATAGGGTGGTTAGGAAGGCGTATGGTATGCTTGCCTTCATTAGTGGGGGCATTGAATATATGAGCCTGGAAGTCTTGTTGCAGCTCTATAGGACGTTGGTTAGGCTGCATTTGTAGTATTGCGTGGCATTTCCGTTCCTGTACTGTACTGTTCTATGGTGGACCACAAAGTGCTGGAGTAACTCAGCGGGTGAGGCAGCATCTCTGGAGAGAAGGAAGGGTCTCGACCCGAAACGTCGCTCATTCCTTCTCTGTCTCACTCGTTGAGTTACTCCAGCACTTTGTGTCTGCCTTCTATTTAAACCAGCATCTGCAGTTCTTTCAGACACGTACTGTGCTGTTCTATGTTCTATGTTCTAAAAGCAATACTTGCTGGCACATCTAGACTTTTTTTGGTCTGCGTAATGTTTTGTTATGCTTTATGTGGTGGGACTTAGATAAGGAAAGTTAAAAAAAACTGAGCCCACTTGGTACGAAAGCAGAACATGGAAATATTAGAATGATGGAAATACCAAAGGATATTCAGTTGAGTGCAAGGGCTGAAAGAATGGAACAGGGGAACGCTTGTTCTTGTTTTAGATTTAGTTTAGTTTAGAGATACAGCGCGGAAACAGGCTTTCGACCCACCGAGTCCGCACCGACCAGTGATCCCCGCACACTAACGCTGCCCTACATACACTAGGGACAATTTTATATTTACAAAAAGCCAATTAACCTACAAACCTGTACGTCTTTGGAGTGTGGGAGGAAACCGAAGCACCTGGAGAAAACCCACATGGTCACGGGGAGAACGTACAAACTCCGAACAGACAGCACCCGTAGTCAGGATGGAACCAGCATAGACAATACGCAGTAGGTGTAGGAGTAGGCCATTCGGCCCTTCGAACCAGCACCGCCATTCACCGTGATCATGGCTGATCATCTGGAAATACATGGATTTACTTGGTGTGGGAACTGGAAGGGGGGTCTACTTCACCTATAAATGTTAAACGTCTGATGGGAAAGCAATTGGGAATGGTCTATTCTTGTGGTACATCACCAACTTGTCCTGCTGATAATTTCAGATTTAATTGGGAATGAAATTGGACCCCAGCGCACCCGATTTCCATAAATTGAAACAGCAAGCACCAAAGTTGGGGCTAGAATTTTGAGCATCTCTGGAAACAGAATTTGGTTTGGCTAGATGAACGAATTAACTAATCAATCAATTAATTAATTAATTAATTAATTCATTAATTGATTACCGGGCAAATGAATGATTGAATGAATGAATCGATGAACCAATGAATGAATGAATGAATGAATGAATGAATGAATGAATGAATGATTGAATGAATGAATGAATGAATGAATGCAAGGTATGCAAAGCCTCACTACATAAAGGGCGCCGACAATGTTACAAAGTATCCCACGCCGGGTCTTCCTATGTTCATCTCGTGGTGGTTTCTCTTTTGTTCTCTCCGCCACACACTGCAGCCCCCCCATGCACGCCGGATCCTCCTTTCCTTTTTGCCCTATGTACAGAGATACAGTAACATGTTATCCAGTGGTGTAGCTGGTAGAACCATTGCCTCACAGCACCTGAGACCTGAGCACGATACTGACCTCGGGTGCTGTCTGCGTGGAGTTTGCACGTTCCTCGTGTGGGTTTTCTCCAGGTGCTCTGTTTTCCACCCACATCCCAAAGATGTGCGGGTTTGTAGCCTAATTGGCCTCCATAAAATAATGCCCCTCATGTGTCGGCAGTGGATGAGAAAGTAGGATAATGTAGAACTAGAGTGAATGGAGACCGTTGGTCAGCGTGGACTCAGTGAGTCGAAGTGTCTGATTACGTGCTGTAGCTCTAAACTAAACTGGGGCAGTGGTGCAGGGATAGAGTTGCTGCCTCACAGTTCCAGAGAATTGGGTTCCATCCTGACTACGGGTGCTGTCTGTACGGAGTTTGCACGTTCTCCCTGTGACCACGTGGGTTTTCACCACGTGCAAACTCCGTACAATAGACAATAGACAATAGGCGCAGGAGTAGGCGTGTGTTGCCGCGTGTACCCCGTGTACCGACATGCGGTGAAAGGTTACGCTTGCATGCTATGCAGTCAAATCATATATACATGCACACAGTGCCTTTACTACATAAAGTTTGGGACAAAGACCCATCATTTATTTATTTGCCTCTGTACTCCACAATTTGAGATTTGTAATAGAAAAAATCACATGTGGTTAAAGTGCACATTGTCAGATTTTATTAAAGGCCATTTTTATACATTTTGGTTTCACCATGTAGAAATCACAGCAGTGTTTATACATAGTTCTCCATCCATTTCAGGGCACCATGGTGAAACCAAAATGTATAAAAATGGCCTTTATTAGAATCTGACAGTGCACTTTAACCACATGTGATTTTTTTTTCTATTACTATTTTTTCTATTACAAATCTCAAATTATGGAGTATAAAGGCAAATAAATAAATGATGGGGCTTTGTCCCAAACATTATGTACATACACGTGTACACATAAAGAACAAACAAATGATAATAGTGTTAAGGGGCTGTCCCACTTGGGTGACCTAATCCGCGAGTTCAGAAGAGTGTCTTCGCCCTTCAAGCTCGAGGGCACTCACCCGGAAAACCTCGAGCTGGATCGACCCGTCCGCGTTGAAACCGCGAGCTGGATCGACCGACCGCACACACACACACATCGCAAAGGCGGGGGCCAGGGAAAGCGGGGGAGCGGTCTGAAATTCACACCCCCGATAAAGAGGAAGGTAAAACGGCTGAACAGTGTACGGTAAGTCCTTTAGAGAGCGCGCGGGGGGGGAGGGAGAGAAGGGGGGGAGAGAAGGGGGGGAGAGAGAAGGGGGGAGGAGAGAAGGGGGGGAGAGAGGAAGGGGGGAGAGAAGGGGGGGGAGAGAAGGGGCAGAGGAGGGAGAGAGAAGGGGGGGAGAGAAGGGGGGAGAGAGAAGGGGGAAGAGGGGGGAGAGGAAGGGGGGGAGGAGAAGGGGGGGAGAGAAGGGGGGAGAGAGGGGGGGAGAGAAGGGGGGAGAGAGGGGGGAGTGAGAAGGGGGGGAGAGAAGGGGGGGAGAGAAGGGGGGAGAGGAAGGGGGGGAGAGGAAGGGGGGGAGAGAAGGGGGGGAGAGAAGGGGGGAGCAGAGAAGGGGGAGAGAGAAGGGGGGAGACGAGAGAAGGGGGGAGAGAAGGGGGGAGGGAGAGAAGGGGGGAGAGAAAGGGGGGGAGAGAGAAGGGGGGGGAGAGAGAGGGGGGGGAGAGAAGGGGGGGAGAAGGGGAGAGAAGGGGGGGAGAGAGAAGGGGGAGGAGAGAGAAGGGGGGGGAGAGAAGGGGGAGGGGGGAGAGAGAGAAGGGGGGGAGAGAGAAGGGGGGAGAGCAAGGGGGGGGGAGAGAAGGGGGGGGAGAGAAGGGGGGGGAGAGAGGGGGGGAGAGAGAAGGGGGGGAGAGAAGGGAGAGAGGGGGGGAGAGAGGGGGGGAGAGAGGGGGGAGAGAAAGGGGGGAGAGAAGGGGGGCGGGGAGAGAAGGGGGGAGAGAGAAGGGGGGAGGAAAGAGAGAAGGGGGGAGAGAAGGGGGGGGGAGAGAAGGGGGGAGAGAGAAGGGGGGGGGGGGAAGAGAAGGGGGGAGAGAAGGGGGGGAGAGAAGGGGGGAGAGGGGGGGGAGAGAAGGGGGGGAGAGAGGGGGGGAGGGAGGGGGGGGGAGAGAAGGGGGGGAGAGAGAAGGGGGGGGGAGAGAAGGGGGGGGGGAGAGAAGGGGGGGGAGAGAAGGGGGGGGGGGGAGAGAAGGGGGGGGAAGAAGGGGGGGAGGAGAAGGGGGGGAGAGAAGGGGGGGAGAGAAGGGGGGGAGAGAAGGGGGGAAGAGGGGGAAGAGGGGGGGAGAGAGGGGGGGAGAGAAGGGGGGAGAGAAGGGGGGAGAGAGAAGGGGGGAGAGAAGGGGGAGAGAAGGGGGAAGAGGGGGGGAGAGAGAAGGGGGGAGAGAGAAGGGGGGAGAGAGGGGGGGGGAGAGAAGGGGGGAGAGAGAAGGGGGGAGAGCAGGGGGGAGAGAGAAGGGGGGAGAGAAGGGGGAGAGAGAGATGGAAGGGGAGAGAGAAGGGGGGAGAGAGAAGGGGGGGGAGAGAAGGAGGGGAGAGAGAGAGAGAGGGAAGGGGAGAGAGAAGGGGGGAGAGAGAAGGGGGGAGAGAAGGGGGGGGGGGAGAGAGAAGGGGGGAGAGAGAAGGGGGGAGAGAGAAGGGGGGGGAGAGAAGGGGGGGGAGAGAAGGGGGGAGAGAGGGGGGGGAGAGAAGGGGGAGAGAGAAGGGGGGAAGAGGGGGGGAGAGAGAAGGGGGGGAGAGAGAAGGGGGGGAGAGAAGGGGGGAAGAGGGGGGAGAGAGAGAAGGGGGGAGAGAGAAGGGGGAGAGGGGGGGAGAAGGGGGGGGAGAGAAGGAGGGGCAGAGAAGGAGGGGGAGAAGGAATGGAGACACATTTAAGAAGTATAATAAAGTTTAGCGGGCATTTTACCTACCGGTAGGTTTTTCCTGGTACTGAAAACTCAATTGAGCCAATTAAAAGCCCGGTCAGCGAAGGAGATTGCCTACGGCTGCCCTCGACTGCCTGTAACTAAATAGAGACCCCACTCCACTGCACTGCGAGTCAAAACGAACCGTGCCGACCAATTTTTACGCGCGGAAAATATTTCAACATGTTGAAATTTTTTCTGCGACCTAGCGAACTTCTCTCGAGCATGAAGGAGAGTTCTAGCAACCTCATAGGACCTCCTAGGACATGTTGTCACTTGCGGGCAGAGCAACAAGGCAAATTCCTTGTATGTGAATACTTGGCCAATAAACTTATTCATTCATTCATTCATTCAGCTCATGTCAGGACCGTTCAGTAGTTTGATGACTGCGGGGAAGAAGTGTTACATGCTTTCAAGCGTTTGTGTCATCTGACCGACGGAACAGGGGAGAAGAGGGAGTGACAGGGGTGAAAATGGTCCTCGATAATGTTGGCTGCTTTCCCGAGGCAGCGTGAAGTGTAGATGGGGACAATGGCGGGCGGGGGGGGGGAGAAATAGTTTGTGCAACATACTGGGCTACATCCACAATGTTGCAATCTCCTGCCAAACCAAATTAACAAAGGCAGTGGACAATAAATGTTTAGCTTAGTTTAGAGACACAGCATGGTACAGGCCCTTCAGCCCGCAGAGTCCATGGCGACCATCGATCACCTGTTTGCAATAGGCAATAGACAATAGGCGCAGGAGTAGGCCATTCGGCCCTTCGAGCCAGCACCACCATTCAATGTGATCATGGCTGATCACCCCCAATCAGTACCTCGTTCCTGCCTTCTCCCCATATCGCCTGACTCCGCTATTTTTAAGAGCCCCATCTAGCTCTCTCTTGAAAGTATCCAGAGAACCTGCCTCCACCGCCCTCTGAGGCAGAGAATTCCACAGACTCCCCACTCTCTGTGAGAAAAAGTGTTTCCTCGTCTCCGTTGTAAATGGCTTACTCCTTATTCTTAATCCGTGGCCCCAGGTTCTGGACTCCCCCAACATGGGGAACATATTTCCTGCTTCTAGCGTGTCCAAACCCTTAACAATCTAACACTAGTTCTATGTTATCCCCCTTTCTCATCCACTCCCTACACCCTAGGGGCAATTTACAGAAGCCAATTAACCTACAAACCTATGTGTTTTTGGAATGTGGGAGGGTCATACAGCAACATATAACATTCTTAAGGGATTGGACAGGCTAGATGCAGGAAAAATGTTCCCGATGTTGGAGGAGTGCAGAACCAGGGGTCACAGTTTAAGAATAAAGGGTAGGCCATTTAGGACTGAGATGAGGAAAAACCTTATCGCCCAGAGGGTTGAGAATCTCCGTGGGAATTCTCTGCCACAGAAGGCAGTGATGGCCAATTTCACTGGATGTTTTCAAGAGAGAGTTAGATATAGCTCTTAGGGCTTACAGAATCAAGGGATATGGGGAGAAAGCAGGAACGGGGTACAGATTCTGGATGATCAGCCATGATCATATTGAATGGTGGTGCTGGCTCGAAGGGGCATCAGATTTGGCAGCATTTTCAAAGTCTAGTTCACGCTTTAGGTCTAATGAAAGCCACCTAATCCAGGCAAACGCTCAGAATGCATGAGTTAAGGTGATAATTTTCCTTCTTTGAAGGATGTTTATGTTATAAGTGTACAATTAGACCATTTGGCCCATCAAGTCTCCTCCGCCATTCAATCATGGCTGATCTATCTTTGCCTCCTAACCCCATTCTCCTGCCTTCTCCCCATAACTTCCGACACCCGAACTAATCAAGAATCTGTCAATCTCCATGTTAAAAATATCCACTGACTTGGCCTCCACAGCCTTCTGCGGCAATGAGTTCCACAGATTCACCACCCTCTGACTAAAGAAGTTCCTCCTCTTCTCCTTGACGATGTTAACAAAACAGTTGGGGTTTGACAAAAAGTCCTCTCTAATAACTTTCTCAGCAGCTAATCTTTCCAATTCTTTTAATTGAATTCAAATTCCCAGCCTGCTGCTGTGTGATTTGCACAAATGCTCTCTGGACCTCGAATGGAGTAATTAGAATTTTTAAGAAATCAAATGCATCAAATTGGTTGAATATAAAATTAGCGGCTCGAATCCCACAATACTTGCTCTGTTCATTATAATCTCTGCTATTGTATGATTTGAATATTGCCGAAGAAGGATTATGACCCTGTTCAATGGATCAGCAATATAAATGCATTTATGCAGCTTTTTCGCATTGTTTTTCACACTGAAAGCTGTCAGGATGTCTTAGTAATTCTGCTGGGAAAGGAGGAACTGGTTGGCAACGTGTATACGACACATCCTACTAATTTAGTGTGAGGAAGCAGGACCTCATGGTGGCGCAGCGGTAGAGTCGCTGCCTTACAGCCCCAGAGACCCCAGTTCGATCCTGACTACGGGTGCTGTCTGTACGGAGTTTATACGGGTGCTGTCTGTACGGAGTTTGCACGCGTGCTGTCTGTACGGAGTTTGTACGGGTGCTGTCTGTACGGAGTTTGCACGGGTGCTGTCTGTACGGAGTTTGCACGGGTGCTGTCTGTACAGAGTTTCCCCATGACTTGCGTGGGCTTTCTTCAGGCGCTACAGTATCCTCCCACATCCCGAAGACTTGCCGGTTTGCAGGTTAATTGTCCCTAGTGTGCGTAAGGAGCGAATGAGAAACTGGGATAACATCGATCTAGTATGAACAGACGATCGACGGTCGGCATAGACTCAGTGGGCTAAAGGGTCAGGCAGCATCTCTGGAGAAAATGGATGGGTGACGTTTCGGGTCCTGATCCGAAACATCGCCCATCTTTTTTCTCCATAGATGCTGCCTGACCCGCTGAGTTACTCCAGAACTTTGTGTCTATCTTTGCTATAAACCAGCATCTGCTGTTCCTTGTGAGCCATGCTGCATGTCCAAAGAAAAGCCGTCGTCCTTTCTAACGTGATTCACTACAAACGTGATTCAACTAATGAACAGCATTAGCGTAAATTGTCCATTTTCACTCTATGATACACAACACCCTGCAGATCCACATCGATGATAAATTAGTAAATTCTCAATGATCTCAGGCCAAAATGCCTGCAGTGGATTTTCAAAGTCAAAGTCAATGTCAATTTTACTGGTCACATGCACCCGAAGGTGCAGTGAAATGAATTTGCCAGCAGCGATACACTTAAAAAGAACACGCAATACACAATAAGATTTAACACAAACATCCACCACAGCATTGTTCACTGCTTTGGAAGGCACAAAGTTTCAGCCAGGCCTCCTCGTTTTGAGTAAACAACTAGGGCCGCATTGCGGAGCCATTTAGTGACCCATATACTCCAGATTTCTAGCATTTATTGTTCATTATTCAAAGCAATCATCTTTAATATGTGTGGTGGTAACAGCACTGTCGACAAATGATGCATAACGTATGAGCAATAACAAAGATATATGCAAGGGAATAAAAGTTTTGCCTTGTATAACCGTGCACAGTATTTTAGAACGAGTGTAGATATAACATATTTTCTCCCAAGAAAACTCAGTACAGTTCCCCAGCTATGAATTTGAAGTCCTTCGTTCTAGTCTCCCCTTCAAATTATGCTTGAAAGTTCATAAGGGTTTAAGAGCAGAATTAGGCCATTCGGTGAATCATGTCTCCTCCGCCATTCAATTGTGGCTGATCTATCTTCTCTCTCAACCCCAATTCTCCTGCCTTCTCCCCGTAACCCCTGACACCCGTACTAATCAAGAATCTATCTATCTCTGCCTTAAAAAATATCCACTGACTTGGCCTCCACAGCCTTCTGTGGCAATGAATTCCACAGATTCACCAGCCTCTAACTAATGAAATTCAAAGGTTCTTTATTAGTCACATACACCAATTGGTGTAGTGAAATGCCGATTTCCATTGCAGCACGCAAAAAAGAATACAACATAACAATAATAAAGAAATTTAAACATAGAAACATCCCCCTACAATGGTTCCCATTATGAGGGAAGGCACAAAGTCCAGTCCCCATCCCCATGTCCACCGATAGTCAGGCCTATTGAGGCCTCCGCAGTCGCCTTTACGGAGGCCTGATGTTCCAGGCCCTTCTCGCTGGATGATGGTGCTCCGGCGTCGGGAGAATCCTCTCAGCGACTTGGGACACCTGGAACGGCCGCTTCCTTACCCGAAATTCCGCCTCATCTCCTTCGTAAAGGAACATCCTTTAATTCTGAGGCTATGACCTCTGATCCAAGACTCTCCCACGAGTGGAAACCTCCTCTCCACATCCACTCTATCCAGGTATTTCACTATTCGGTATGTTTCATGCATGTGTCCTGTACTGGCTAATCTATATTATAGTTTTAAATCCTCAACATTATTTGTAATACCCTCAACATTATTTTTAATTGTAATTAAAAAAAATATTTTAAATAAAATTTTGTCCAATCTACCAAAATGTTTTGTCAACAAGAAACAAAAAATAGTGCAGAGGTATCTCAGAGATGTTTTTAGTTTGATTTTGTGTTTAGTATATTGTCACGTGTACCAAGGTACAGTGAAAAGCTTTTGCTGCGTGCTAATCAGTCAGCGGGAAGACTGTGCACGGCTCGATTGTAATCCTGTATTGTCTTTCCGCTGACTGGTTAGCATGCAACAAAAGCTTTTCACTGTCTCTTGGCACACGTGACAATAAACCAAACTCAAAATCAAATCTCTGAGATATGCCTATAGCATATTGTTTCTTGCCAACCTTATGCAGATGTGTCTTCAGAGGGCTTTAGGGGGTCATGGTGGCACAGTGGTAGAGTTGCTGCCTTACAGTGCCAGAGACCCAGGTTCGATCCTTACTACAGGTGCTGCCTGCACCGAGTTTGCACACTATTCAAGTGACTGTGTGGGTTTTCTCCAGGTGCTCTGGGTTTCCTCCCACACTCCAAAGACGTACAGGTTTGTAGGTTAATTGGCTTCGGTAAAAGTGTAAATTGTCCCTAGTGCGTGCAGGATAGTGCTAGTGTACGGGGTGATTGCTGGTCGGCACGGACTCAGTGGGCCGAAGGGCCTGTTTCCACGCTGCATCTCCACAATAAAACTAAAGGTAAAAGAGTGGAGATGTAGCATATTTTCTCCCGTGAAAAGGCAGTACATTCCCATGGTTGCAACCTGGCAAATGAAGATCAGTGAGTTACACTCACTCTGCATGTAGATGTTCATGAGATCTACAACAACTCCAGATCATTTATGGTGAACTACTGACTTAGCAAGGATCGTTGGTACTATTCACCCAAATGACCATCAAACACGAAGATAGACACAAAAAGCTGGAGTAACTCAGCAGGACAGGCAGCATCTCTGGAGAGAAGGAATGGGTAACGTTTCGGGTCGAGACCCTTCTTCAGTCTGAATTCTTCTCGAGTCTGAAGAAGGGTGTCGACCCGAAACATCGCCCTTTCCTTCTCTCCTGTCCCGCAGAGTTACCCCAGCATTTTGTGTCTATCTTCGTGTTTGATGGTCATTTTCGGTGTAATCCAGCATCTGCGGTTCCTTCCTGCACTTACTGTCAAACAGATTGTGATCAGGAAGGGCATGAACTAATTGAGTACAAGATTTGATGGATTATCAATGTCAACACTTTGACAAATCAAGCACAATCAATATTATCGGCAATTTTAGACAATTCATTAATCACTTGGAAGAAAAATTCTATACCATTCACGACACGCCCAATTCAGAAACGCCTATATGCACGCTGCTGGTACCTATTATTGGCCAGATGATATACACTAACATGGACGGCACGGTGACGCAGTGGTAGAGTTGCTGCCCTTACAGCGCCCGAGACCCGGGTTCGATCCTGACTACGGGTGCTGCCTGTACAGAGTTTGACCAACGTGGGTTTTCTCCGAGATCTTCGGTTTCCTCCCGCACTCCAAAGACGTACAGGTTTGTAGGTTAATTGGGTCGGTTTAAAACAAAATCTCTCTACTTTGTGTGGGATAGCACTAGTGTGTGGGGGTTGCTGGTCGGTGCGGACTGGGTGGGCCGAAGGGCCTGTTTCCTTGCTGTATCTCTAAACTAAACGACAGATGGCACAATGGGCTAAGTGTTCGGCTGGCAACCGGAAGGTAGCTGGTTCGAATCCCGCTTGGAGTGCATACTGTCGTTGTGTCCTTGGGCAAGACACTTCACCCACCTTTGCCTGTGTGTGTGAATGTAATTATGTGAAGCACTTTGGGGTCAATGCAAGTTGACTAAAAATGTGCTATATAAATAAAGAAATTTAATTTTAAATTTAATTTAATTTAAACTAAATGTCCATGTTCTTCACAGCTCAAGAATCATGTTGCACAGGTTTAAAAGGACATGCTAGGACAGGTTTAAAAGGACATGGGCCAAACGCAGGCAGGTGGGACTAGTGTAGATGGGGCATGTTGGGCGGAGTCCAAATGTTTTTTAAACATTGTGATGGTATCTGCCTCAACTACCTCCTCCGACAGCTCGTTCCATACATTTACACCCTTCGTGTAAAAAAAGTTGCCCCTCAAGTTCCTGTTAAATCCCCCCCCTCCCCCCCCCCCAACCTTAAACCTATGTCCTATGGTTCTTAATTCCACACAGTATGATTCTATGACTATATCTCTTAAGCCCACTGATTAGCCAGCATCACCTAAGATGTTATTGTATAAACATGGATTAAGGCTTTTAGCATCTAGAGGCATATTAAAATTTGCTAACTCCACCCTGCTTCCTTGTAAATATTTTGAATGTAACGTTGAAATTTTTGTTTAGAGATATAGCGCGGAAAAAAGGCCCTTCAGTTCAGTGACCAGCGATCGGCCAGCGATCCTCGCAAGCTAACATTGTCCCACACACACTAGGGACAATTTACAATTTTACCAAAGCCAATTAGCCTAGGAAGCTGAGTGCGGGAGGAAACCGGAGCACCCGGAGAAAACTCACGCAGGTCACGGGGAGAGCGTACAAAACTCCGTACAGACAGCATCCGTGGTCAGGATCGAACTCGGGCCTCTGGCGCTGTGAGGCAGCAACTCTACCGCTGCGCCACCGTGCCGCACCTTAATGTGGGTGGCAAATCTCAGCGGTGTCGATATTTTTCTGAAAAGATGGATTTGGTGACATCTCCCGGAACATAAGCAAGGGGTGGTTTAGACAGACCATGAAGAAGCTTCGATAAGGGTATGGCATATGGTCTCTGCAGTCTGCTGCTAGATTAAAGCCACATTCAAACCCATTCTAAAGACGTAAGTGTGTTTTGTTCCATTGTAAAATTCCCCGTGCGAGTGGGAAAAGGGACATGTGATGAGTATTGAGAGCAGATCCATTTTCTGCTTGATTTATCTGCAACGCTTCCCTCAGGGAGTTTGGCATCAATTTTCCCAGTGATAACATGTGTCTAGAGTTGGCAGGAATTGATTATTATCAGTAGGCATGAAGAAATGTTGCTGCCACCTCACACTCACAGGGTTTAGTTCAGAGATACAGCGCGGAAACAGGCCCTTCGGCCCACCGAGTCCGTGCCGACCAGCGATCCCCGCACACTAACACTATCTTACACAAACTAGAGCCAATTTACACTTTTTTTCATGCCAAGCCAATTAACCTACAAACCTGTACGACTCGGTTTAGTTTAATGTTGCGCTTTCCGAGGTACAGTGAAAAGCTTTTGTTGCGTGCTATCCAGTCAGCTGAAAGACAATACATGGTTACAATCAACCCATTCACAGTGTACAGATACATGATAAGGGAATAACGTTTAGCGCAAGGTAAAGCTATATCAACCATAGTCCACTTTTCACGAAAGTGGTGGATGATAGTTCAGGACTGCTCTCTGGTTGTGGTGGGATGGTTCAGTTGCCTGATACCAGCTGGGAAGAAACTGTCCCTCAATCTGGAGGTGTACGTTTTCACACTTCTGCACCTTTTGCCTGATGGGAGAGGGGAGAAGAGGGAGTGGCCTGGGTGCGACTCGTCCATGTTTACGCTGCTGGCCTTGCCGAGGCAGCGTGAGGTGTAAATGGAGACAATGGAAGGGAGGTTGGTTTGTGTGATGGTCTGGGCTGGGTCCACAATTCCTTGCAATTTCTTGCAGTCCTGGATGGAGTTGTTCCCAAACCGAGCTGTGATGCATCCCGATAAAATGTGTTCTGAGGTGCATCTTTGGAGTGTGGGGGGAAACCGGGGATCTAGGGAAAACCCACGCGGTCACGGGGAGAACGTGCAAACTCCGTACAGACAGCACCCGTAGTCAGGATCGAACCCGGGTCTCTGGCGCTGTGAGGCAGCAACTCTACCGCTGCGCCACCATGCTTCCATCCTTCCCATAGTTGGGACGACAGATGGCGCAGGGACGACAGATGGCGCAGGGACGACAGATGGCACAATGGGCTAAGTGTTCGGCTGGCAACCGGAAGGTAGCCGGTTCGAATCCCGCTTGGAGTGCATACTGTCGTTGTGTCCTTGGGCAAGACACTTCACCCACCTTTGCCTGTGTGTGAATGTGTGTGAGTGATTGGTGGTGGTCGGAGGGGCCGTAGGCGCAGATTGGCAGCCACGCTTCCGTCAGTCTGCCCCAGGGCAGCTGTGGCTACAGAAGTAGCTTACCACCACCGAGTGTGACTGAGGAGTGAATGAATAATCCGATGTAAAGCGCCTTGAGTATTAGAAAGGCGCTATATAAATCCCATCCATTATAGTTCCATCATTAATAATCCAAATTCATTAATAAATTTACTGTCAGTAAACCTTTTTAAATGATGCAGTCATTCTATATTCATATTTTTTCTTGCAACTGGAAAATGAGTAAGATGATTTAAATTAATTGAGATTTGTTAACGATTTGTGCATATTCATTATTTATATCTTGACATTGATTATATAAATCTTTAATGTTACAAATGCTGATAAATTGTTTGCTGTCATTACTCTGTGCCGACCTTTAGAGATACAGCACGGACGTAGGCCCTTCGGTCCATCTAGTCCATGCCGACCAGCGATCACCCCGTACACTAACACTATCCTGCACACACTAGGGACAATTTACACTTTTTTTTCCAAAGCCAATTAACCTACAAACCTGCACGTCTTTGGAGTGTGGGAGGAAACCGGAGCACCCGGAGAAAACCCGCGCGGTCACGGGGAGAACGTACAAACTCCGTACAGACAGCACCCGTAGTCAGGATTGAACCTGGAACTCTGGTGCTGTGAGGCAGTAAAGATACTGCTGCGCCACCGTGCCACCCCTGAAAACTCACAATAAGTGCCCAGAAACAAACATTGTTCTCGTCAACTGACATTGTACAAAGAAATAAAAATAACATTCTGCTAAATGTTTAGTTTAGAGATGTCGCACGTAAACAGGCCGTTCTGCCCATCCAGCCCGCACCGACCAACGATCCCCGCACATTCACACCATCCTACGCACATCAGGGACAATTTATACTTATACAAAGCCAATTAACCTACAAACCTGTACGTCTTTGGAGTATGATCGGAAACCGAAGATCTCGGAGAAAAAAAACCACAAGCGACGTGGGAGAAAGTACAAACTACGTACAGACAGCACCCGTAGTCAGGATCGAACCCCGGTCTCCTGTAAGGCAGCAACTCTACCGCTGCGCCACCGTGCCGCATGTGTTGTGTGGAAACCTGCAAGAAAGAGCCACTGTTCACAATCCCTTGTTAATGAGACCACATGCTTTGTCCTATGTGTGGTAAGCTAGCACTGAGTATTCTTGATTAGTAAGGGTGTTTCTTAATTAGTACGGATGTCAGGGGTTCCGGGGAGAAGGCAGGAGTATGGGGTTGAGGGGGAAAGATAGATCTGCCATGATTGAATGGCGGAGTAGACTTGATGGGCCGAATGGCCTAATTCTGCTCCTATGTCTTCTGGTCCTGTGGCCTTATGATTGGATATGTTCTTCTAAGTTTGATCACACGATTCATTGCATGATACTGCCCCTCACCCACACATTCCCTTGGTCACTGGTCAACTGACCAAAACAATTCTATATCAATATCTGTCTATCTATAGCACTTCAGGTAAAACCCCTGTCCCACGGTACGAGTTCATTCCAAGAGCTCTCCCCGAGTTTGCCCTGATTCGAACTCGGAGATTTACGGTAATGGCCGCTCGTCGGTACTCGGGGCTCTCGTGGACATTTTTCATCATGTTGAAAAATCTTCATGAGTCTTCCCGTACTTACCTGCCGTTAGCGAGTCTTCCCCGAGTACCTGCCGTTAGCGTTACGAGCCGCTAAGAGACGTCCCCGAGCTCCGAGGTACCCGCTACGTCCATTCTACGTGCTTACCACGAGTTTGATTTTTTTTAAACTCGGGAGAGCTCTTGGAATGAACTCGTACAGTGGGACAGGGCCATTAGGCTCTTTTGCTTTGATTGTGGCAGATACCTATTGATGAATAGCTTTGAGGTGAGAGGGGCAAAGTTTAAAGAAGGTGTGCCGGACATGTCTTTTTACAGAGGATGGTGAGTACCTGGTCCGCACTGCTGGGGGTGGTGGTGGAGGCAGATACAATCATCTGCCATACAGTCGTACCAATAAAAAGCAACAGAACACACAAAATACATTTTAACATAAAACATCCACCACAGTGACTCCTCCACATTCCTCACTGTGGTGGAAGACGAATAAAAATGTAATCTTCCGTTCTTTGATCTCCCGCTGTTGGGGGCCTCGAGCCTTCCGGGGGGGGGGGGAGGATCTCAGCTCTCCGCTCCCCCACGTCAGCCGATCTGACCTCGGATCGGGGCTGGTCGAAACTTTCTGCGTCGTTTGGAGCTTCCCGACATCGGTCTCTACCCAGGATTGCGAGCAGATAAGAATCGACCTAGGAATCGTGTTCAGAACAGACGCCGTGGGCCGAAGGGCCTGTTCTTGTACTCCACTGTTCTATATTCTATGTTCTATAAGGATGGTGGGTGCCTGGAACGTGCTACCGGGGGTGGTGGTGGAGGCAGATGCGATAGAGACTTTTGGATAGGGACATGGACATGTGGGAATGGAATGACATGGATCACATGCGGCAGAGACCCGGGTTTAATCCTGACCGCGGGTGCTGTCTGTACGGGGTTTGTATGTTCTCTCTGTGACCACGTGGGTTTTCTCCGGGTGCTCCGGTTTCCTCTCACACTCCAATGACGTACAGGTTTGTAGGTGAAATTGTGACATTTTCCCCAGTGTGTGTAGTGCTAATGCTTGTGTACGGGGTGATCGCTGGTCGGCGCGGACTCGGTGGTTTACGCGCTGTATCTCTAAAGTCTAAAGTAAAGTCAATTTAAATGTCCATCCCCAATATCATACAAATTGTTGTAGAAACAAGAACCTGCAGATATTGAATCACTAAACGTTACACTGTATCTCTAAACACACTGTATCTCTAAAGTCTAAAGTAAGGCAGGAGAATGGGGTTCGGAGGGAGAGATGGATCAGCCATGATTGAATGGCGGCGTAGGCTGGATGGGCCGAATGTACTAATTAAGCTCTTATCATTTATGAACATGAACATGCAGGCAGAGATTTCAGCTGCCACTCCAGTGGTATGAACATTGACTTCTCTAACTTCAAATGACCCTTGCTTTGCCCCTTCCCAGTTCTCCAACCAGTCTTACTGTCTCCGACTACATTCTATCTGTTTGCTTTGTTGTTTATCTTCTCCCAACAACAATCTATTCTACATTTTTCTTGATCTCCATTCCCTCTGTCCTGTTTTCACACCTTACACTTCCTTATCTATGTAACTCTCACTCCCCTGACATCAGTCTGGAGAAGGCTGTCGACCTAAGACATCATCTATTCCTTCTCTCCAGAGATGCTGCCTGTCCCGCTGAGTTACTCCAGCATCTTGTGTGTATGTTGAGGCTGAGAATGTGTTGGTCTCGGCATCATGGACTCGGGACTGACTTTGAGCCCCACCGCGGGGACGTGGACTTACCATCGGAGCCGATCCCTTGCCTGGGATCGACCCTCCAACTGCGGCCTGCGGGCTTTAACATCAAGGAGCTCGCAGTCTCGGGAGAGGCCGAGTCGGGGAGCTCCAAAACCGTACGACCTTCCAACCAGCCCCGACCCGGTGTTAGATCGCCCAGCGCGGGGGAGCTGAGATTCCTCCCCGATGCAGGAGCTTGATCGCTCCGTCGAGGAGGCCCACCACCGGCTACGGGAGCCAAGATCGTCCCGTCAACAGGAGGCTCGAGGCCCCCGACCACTGGAGGACAAAGAAGGGAACAGATTGAACTTTTATTTCTCCTTCCATCACACAGTGAGGAATGTGGAGGAGTCACTGTGGTGGATGTTTATGTTAAAATTGATTTTGTGTGTTCCGTTGCTTTTTATTGGTATGACTGACTTGGCAAATGAAATTCCTCGTATGTTGCAAAACATACTTGGCTAATAAAGTAAGTATGAGTATGTTTAATACTGACATTGTGGGCTGAAGGGCCTGCTGCTCTGTGTTCTAAGATATATATTTTGTTTTCCGCAGGTTCCTCCTTTACTCATGGATGCGCAGTTCTCAGAGTTCACCCCGGACATCACGCCTATAATGCTTGCCGCGCACACCAATAATTATGAGATCATCAAGCTGCTGGTACACGGGGGGGTGTCCATCCCCCGACCGCATCAGGTGAAGTGCAACTGCGTGGAGTGCGTCTCCAGCTCGGAGGTGGACAGTCTCCGCCACTCGAGGTCGCGGCTCAACATCTACCGCGCGCTGGCCAGCCCGTCGCTCATCGCCTTGTCGAGCGAGGACCCCATCCTCACCGCCTTCCAGCTGGGCTGGGAGCTGAAGGAGCTCAGCAAGGTGGAGAACGAGTTCAAGGCAGAGTACGAGGAGTTGTCGCTGCAGTGCAAGCTCTTCGCCAAGGACCTCCTGGACCAGGCACGGAGCTCCCACGAGCTGGAGATCATCTTGAATCACCGCGATGACCAGAGCGAAAAGCTGGACCCACAGAAGTGCCACGACCTCGCTAAGCTCAAGGTGGCAATCAAGTACCACCAGAAAGAGGTAGGTGGGGTCTGACTGGTGTAGGTGGCAGGAGCGGGGAAAGCCTACTCCTGGTACAGCCCCCTGGTACAGCACACTTGGCCTGCCTGCACCAGTATGGTACCCAACTATGTCTGTGTGTGTGTGTGTGTGTGTGTGTGTGTGTGTGTGTGTGTGTGTGTGTGTGTGTGTGTGTGTGTGTGTGTGTGTGTTTGTGCATGTATGTGTAAGTGTGCGTGTGTGTGTTTTTGCACGTGTGTGAGTATGTCTGTGAGTGTGCGTGTGTGTGCGTGAGTGTATGTACGTGTGTGTGTGTTAGTATGTGAGTGTGGGTGTGCACGTGTGTATGTATGCTTTAGTGTGCACTTGTGTGTGTCTGTGCATATGCATGTGTGTGCAAACGTGTGTGTGCCTGTGCATGTGTACGTTTGTGTGCATGTGTGTGTGTGTGTGTGTGAATGTGCATGTTCAGCCCATTGGGTCCACTCCGCCATTCAATCATAGCTAATCTATCTTTCCCTCTCAACCCCATTCTCCTGCCTTCTCCCCATAACCCCTGACACCCGCACTAATCAAGAATCTGTCAATCCTCACCTTAAAAATACCGAATGACTTGGCCTCCACAGCCATCCGTGGCAACGAATTCCACAGATTCACCACCCTCTCACTAAAGAAATTCCCCCTCATCTCCTTTCTAAAGGTACATCCTTTTATTCAGAGATGATGTGCTACATTGGTGAAAACTCACGAAGGGTCCCGACCTGAAACGCCACCGATCCATGTTCTCAGCCTGACCTGCTGAGTTACTCCAGCATTTTGTGCCTTTGCTTGAGAGCAGGCTTGTTCTCCATGGAACACAGGAGATGTAACGGAGGTTTATACAATCATGACAGGTTTACAACGAGAGCTTTGGGAGAAATAGTTAACAAAATGTTGGAGGATCACAGGGTGGAGATTTAAGGTTTTTGACAGAATATACCAGGAACTTACAGATAATAAAAACAGGAAATATTCAGCAGCTCAGGCCATACATGTGGAAGGAAAACACTCTTAATGTTTTCATTAGAGGTTTGACAAAATGTCTTTGACCTGTGAGTTGTAGTGACAGAACCCTCGTTTCCGCCATTGACGAATGCAATAAAATAATACTTTATTATTACATGTAGCTGGATAGGGTGAAATTCTTTGTTTTGCACCAATCACACAAATTATACAATAGATAGGTGCAATCATGGCTCACATTCACCTATACTCCATTCGATTTATAGAGTATTATAGTACTCACCCCTATATTGGAAATGATGAATTCATGTCATAGGATCAGAATGAGGCCATTCGGGAGCTGTAAGACAGCAGCTCTACCACTTCACCACCCATAATAGCTGATCTGTGTGTATAATGGCAGTCTTTACAATGGTCCAGAACCAGGGGCCACAATCTTAGAATAAAGGGGAGGTCATTTAAGACTGAGGTGAGAAAAAACTTTTTCACCCAGAGAGTTGTGAATTTGTGGAATTCCCCGCCACAGGGCAGTGGAGGCCAAATCACTAGATGGATTTAAGAGAGAGTTAAATAGAGCTCTAGGGGCTAGTGGAGTCAAGGGATATGGGGAGAAGGCAGGCACGGGTTATTGATAGGGGACGATCAGCCATGCTCACAATGAATGGCGGTGCTGGCTCGAAGAGCCGAATGGCCTCCTCCTGCACCTGCATATGTTTCTATGTCTCAAAGTCCAACTTCAATAGCCATTACTCCTTGTGGAAGGTTACGACGTATATTTCACGCACTCACGACACACTTAAAATAGTAAAAACGATTAAGATTATTAAGGGTTTGGACACGCTAGAGGCAGGAAACATGTTCCCGATGTTGGCCGAGTCCAGAACCAGGGGCCACAGTTTAAGAATAAGGAGTGAGCCATTTAGAACGGAGACAAGGAAACATTTTTTCTCACAGAGAGTTGTGAGTCTGTGGAATTCTCTGCCTCAGACGGCGGTGGAGGCAGGTTCTCTGGATACTTTCAAGAGAGAGTTAGATAGGGCTCTTAAAAATAGCGGAGTCATGGGATATGGGGAGAAGGCAGGAACGGGGTACTGATTGGGGATGATGAGCCATGGTCACATTGAATGGCGGTGCTGGATCGAAAGGGCCAAATGGCCTACTCCTGCACCTATTGTCTATTGCCTATTGTCTATATGATGTTTGAATGGACTGTCCTCATTTTTGATTTTCTCCACAGTTTGTTGCCCAGCCTAACTGCCAGCAGCTGTTGGCCACGCTGTGGTACGACGGCTTCCCAGGATGGCGACGGCGACACTGGGCGGTGAAGCTTCTGACCTGCGTCACCATCGGCTTCCTCTTCCCCGTCCTCTCCGCCGTCTACCTGGCAGCTCCCAAGAGCAGGCTGGGGCTCTTCATCAAGAACCCCTTCATCAAGTTCATTTGCCACACGGGCTCCTACCTGACCTTCCTCTTCCTGCTCCTCCTGGCCTCCCAGCACATCGTCAAGACCGACCTCCACATGCAGGGGCCGCCCCCGACTATCGTCGAGTGGATGATATTGCCGTGGGTGCTGGGTATGTCTCTCTTCAACCCATTCCTTTCCCCGGTAGACAAAAGTGCTGGAGAAACTCAGCGGGTGCGGCAGCATCTATGGAGCGAAGGAAATAGGCAACGTTTCGGGACGAAACCCTTCTTCAGACTAATGGAGGGTGGGGGGGGGGGGGGAGAAGAAAGGAAAAAGGAAGAGGAGGAGCCCGAGGGCTGAGGGTGAGCTGAGAAGGGGAGGAGACAACAAGGGCTACCGGAAATTGGAGAATTCAATGTTTATGCCGCTAGGGTGCAGACTGCCCAAGCGGAATATGAGGTGCTGCTCCTCCAATTTCTTCCCTTCTCCCTAACCAGTCTGAAGAAGGGTCTCGACCCGAAACGTCGCCCATTCCTTCTCTCCAGAGATGCTGCCTGTCCCGCTGAGTTACTCTGGCTTTTTGTGTCTACCCACTCAGACCTTTCTGTCCTGGGCCTCCTCCGTTGTCGGAGTGATTGCTTCACTGAACACTTGAACTGAACCTCAGTCTGTTTTAACCAACCTGATCGCCCGGTGGCTCAGCATTTCAACTCCCCCTTCCATTCCCAATCTGACCTCTCTGTCCTGGGCCTCCTCCATTGCCAGAGTGAGATCCAGTGCAAACTGGAGGAACAGCACTTCATATTTCACTTGGTAGACAAAAATGCTGGAGAAGCTCAGTGGGTGAGGCAGCATCTATGGAGCGAAGGAAATAGGCAACGTTTCGGTTCGAACCCATTCTTCAGGAAACGTCACTTATTTCCTTCACTCCATAGATGCTGCCTCACCCGCTGAGTTTCTCCAGCATTTTTGTCTACCTTCGGTTTTCCAGCATCTGCTATTCCTTCTTAAACTCTTAATCATATTTCACTTGGGCAGCTTACACCCCAGCGGTATGAACATTGACTTCACTAATTTCAAGTAACCCCGACATTCCCTCTCTCTCCGTCCCTCCCCCACCGAAGTGGCACCAGCTTCTCGTTTTCACCCAACATAGAAACATAGACAATAGGTGCCGGAGGAGGCCATTTGGCCCTTCGAGCCAGCACCGCCATTCATTGTGATCATGGCTGATCGTCCCCAATCAATAACCCGTGCCTGCCTTCTCCCCATATCCCTTGATTCCACCAGCCCCGAGAGCTCTATCTAACTCTCTCTTAAATCCATCCAGTGACTTGGCCTCCACTGCCCTCTGTGGCAGGGAATTCCACAAATTCACAACTCTCTGGGTGAAAACGTTTTTTCTCACCTCAGTCTTAAATGGCCTCCCCTTTATTCTCATCACACAGCTAACAATGGCCTGTTCCCTTTATCATCGTTACTTATTTGCACATCTTTCATTCATTGTTCTTTATCTCTCTACATCATCGTCTATATCTCTCGCTTCCCTTTGCCGTAAATTTCAGTTTGAAGAAGGTTCTCGACCAGAAACGTCACCCATTCCTTCTCTCCTGAGATGCTGCCTGACCCGCTGAGTTACCCCAGCATTTTGTGTATATCTCCCCCTTTCATACGTCGGCACAACTCGATGGGCCGAATGGCCTCCGTCTGCTCCTACGACTTTGTTTGGTTTAGACATACAGTGCTGAAACGGGCCCTTCGGCCCACCGCGTCCGTGCCGTCCAGCGATCCCCGCACAAGAAAACGACCCTTCTTTATATCATAAGTTCATAAGTCGGCAGGGTGGCACAGACTGCAAGTAGGCAAGTAGAGTTGCTGCCTCACAGCGCCAGAGACCCGGGTTCGATCCTGACTTCCGGTGCTGCCTGAAGTGTGTACGTTCTCCCTGTGACTGCGTGAGTTAACTCCCGGTACTCCGGTTTCCTCCCACAGGTTTGTAGGCTAATTGGCTTTGGTGAAAATTGTAACTTGTCCCGAGTGTGTGTAGGATAGTGGTGGTGTACGGGGTGATCGCTGGTCGGCACGGACTCGGTGGGCCGAAGGGCCTGTTTCCGTGCTGTACCTCTAAACTAAACTAAACTGAGTCATAGGAGCAGAAGTAGGCCATTCGGCCCATCAAGCCTACTCTGCCATTCAATCATGCCTGATCTATCTCTCCCTCCTAACCCCATTCTCCTGCCTCCTCCCCACAACCCCCGACACCCACACTGATCGAGTATGTATTTATACAGTTGTATATTGTTTCATGACAATCTATTGCTGCATCTCTGTCGGATGAACTGTGGTTGGGCCACTGTTGAAATATTATGCACAGATCTAGTCGTCCCATTACAGGAAGGGTCTCGGCCTGAAACGTCGCCTATCCCTTCGCTCCATAGATGCTGCCTCACCCGCTGAGTTTCTCCAGCATTTTTATCCACCACGGGAAAGGTGAGGGGGGGGAAAGCTTAATAGGTACCTGAGGGGTGGAACGAGCTGCTGGAGGAGGTGGTTGAGGCAGGTTCTATCATGACATTTAAGAGACATTTCGACAGGTACATGGATAGGGCAGGTGCTCCTAATGGGCCTGTCCCACTTACACAACTTTTTCGGCGACTGCCGGCACCCATCATAGGTCGTTGCTGGTTGGCGAAAATTTTCAACACGTTGAAAATCCAGCGGCGACCAGAAAGATGTTACTACTCTTTGGGCGACTGAGGAGACGACTCACGACCATACAAGCGACACCCTGGCGTCATGTCGCGGGGTGAAGCCTGTATGGTCGTGAGTAGTCGCCCAAAGAGTCGTACCTTGTTCTGGTCGCCGCTGGATTTTCAACATGTCGAACATTTTCGGCGACCTGCAGCGACCTATGACGGGTGCCGGCAGTCGCTGAAAAAGTTGCGTAAGTGGGACAGGCCCATTAGACTTACGTCTGAACCCCAACCCAAAGACGTGCAGGTTTGTACGCTAATTGACTTCTGTAGATTGTCCCTAGTGTGTGTAGAATAGAGGTTTGTAGTATTGTAGAGAACAATGGAATAGATGATCAGCGTGGACACGATGGGCCGAAGGGCCTGTACCCACGCTGTATCTCTAAACAATAAACTCTAAAAGTGTAAAGTCTCAGAAATGCAGATAAATAATAGATAGTGAAACACCTGGATAGAGTAGATGTGGAGAAGATGTTTCCACTTGTGGGAGAGTCCAGGAACAGAGGGCACAGCCTTAGAATAAAAGGACGGTTCTTTAGGAAGGAGATGAGGAGGAATTTCTTTAGAGGGTGGTGAATCTGTAGAATTCATTGCCACAGACGGCTGTGGAGGCTGTCAGTGGATCTTTGTGGAGGCAGAGATAGATCGATTCTTGGTTGGTACGGGTGTCAGGGGCTATGGGGAGAAGGCAGGAGAATGGGGTTAGGAGGGAGAGACAGATCAGTCATGAGTAAACATGATGGGCCGAATGGCCTAACTTTCCTCCTCTCACTTATGAACGTGAATAAAATAATTCCTTCTCTTGCAGGTTTTATCTGGGCTGAGATCAAGGAAATGTGGGACGGTGGATTTAATGAGTACGTTCATGACTGGTGGAACTTGATGGATTTTGCCATGAACTCCTTGTATTTGGCCACCATCTCACTGAAGATCGTTGCCTATGTGAAGGTGAGTAATCAGCAGACGTTTCAACACAGGAATTCCAGCTAGCTATTACGAACAATGAAGGCGTGGTGGAGCACCAGGGAACCGGGTTCAATCCTGCCCACGGGCGCTGTCCATACGGAGTTTGCACGCTACCCCCGTGACCTGCGTGGGCTTTCTACTGGTGGCTCCAGTTTCCTCCTCCGCTCCAATGACGTACTGTTTTGTAAGTTAATTGGCTTTGGTAAAATTGTAAATTGTCCCGAGTGTGTGTAGGATAGTGTTAGCGTGCGGGGATCGCTGGACAATGCAGACCAGCGATCCCCGCACATTAACACCGTCCTACACCCACTAGGGACAATTTTTACATTTACCAAGCCAATTCACCTACAAACCTGCACGTCTTTGGAGTGTGGGAGGAAACCGGAGATCTTGGAGAAAACCCACGCCGGTCACAGGGAGAACGTACAAACTCCGTACAGACAGCGCCCGTAGTCGGGATCGAACCCGGGTCTCCGGCGCTGCATTCGCTGTGAGGCAGCAACTCTACCGCTGCGCCACCGTGACCGATATACGGTGAGAGGGGGAAAGTTTCCTGGCGATGTGTGGGGCATGTTTTATTTACACAGAGTAGTCAGGAACGCCTTGCCAGGGAATGGTGTTGGAGTTACTCCAGAACTTTGTGTCTTTCTTTGGGAAACCAGCATCTGCAGTTCCTTGAGTCTACATTCTTTTGGCTAGGAGGAAGAGCCATTCTATATATATTGGCATTCCAATATAGAGAATGGGAAGGCTGGGACTTTATTCCTTGGAGCGCAGGAGGATGGGGGGTGATCTTATAGAGCAGGGGTGGGCAACCTTGTTCTACATAGGGGCTGGGACACATGTCTGTGAGCGGATGGCGGGCCACATCTATCACGTGTACACATGGATCCCACCTCCATCCCGCCCCAGATGGCAGGCATCAAATCACGTGGTCACAGAAGGTAGACAAAAATGCTGGAAACATAGAAACATAGAAACATAGAAAATAGGTGCAGGAGGAGGCCATTCGGCCCTTCGAGCCTACACCGCCATTCAATGTGATCATGGCTGATCATCCAACTGGAGAAACTCAGCGGGTGAGGCAGCCTCATGCAATCCTTGCATGTCTCACCCGCTGAGTTTCTCCAGCATTTTTGTCTACATTCGATCTTTCCAGCATCTGCAGTTCGTTCTTATACGTGTTGACAGAAGGTGCGTGGCCGTGCCGGCGGCTTTGCGCAGGAAGCGGTACAGCCGGAGATCGACCGCTCTCGGCGGACCGGATGATTTCGGGTTACGGGTGGCATTCGGTCCGGGGGCCGTGAGTTGCCGACCCCTGTTATAGAATATAAGACCGTGATCTTATATGTATAAGGCCATAGAAACATAGAAAATAGGTGCAGGAGTAGGCCATTTGGCCCTTCGAGCCTGCACCGCCATTCAATATGATCATGGCTGATCATCCAACTCAGTATCCTGTACCTGCCTTCTCTCCATACCCCCTGATCTCTTTAGCCACAAGGGCCACATCTAACTCCCTCTTAAATATAGCCAATGAACTGTCCTCAACTACCTTCTGTGGCAGAGAGTTCCAGAGATTCACCACTCTCTGCGTGAAAAACACATTGCTGGAGTAACCCAGCAGCTTCCTGCATCTAGCCTGTCCAATTCCCATGAGGGGAATAGATAGAGTAGATACACAGAGTCTTTGGCCCAGAGAAGGGGGAATCAAGATGCAGAGGACATAGGTTTAAGGTGAGAGGGGAAAGATGTAATAGGAACCTGAGGGCAACGTTTTCACACAGAGACTGGTGCGTGTACGGAGCAAACTGCTGGAGGAGGAGGTTGAGGGAGATACGACTGTATAACAACATTTAAAAGACAATTGGAGAGGTACATACTGTAGATTGGAAAGGTTGAGAGGGGTATGGACAAACGCAGGCGGGTGGGACTAGCGTAGATGGTCGGCAGGGGCAAGCTGGGCTGAAGGGCCTGTTTCCGTGCTGTGTGACTCTGTGACAGATCGCTGTCTATTCACCGACATATTTTATCTTCATCACAAATAACTATTGGACATACCATTCCCATTATTTGCTGATTGATATATTTTCAACATTTGAATCATCTTCAATGGAAGATGTCTTGCATGCCTTAGATTTTGTTTTTCCTTGTCTTAGTTACGCCCCCGCTGCGGGTTGCCACGGGCAACGCCGCAGGTCACTAGTTTGAGCTCTGCTATGGGGATAGCCGGAGAGAAAGTGCCTCCGGCTACAGCTGTATCTAACACCTTTCCAGCATTCTCCAGCGAGGATTAGTGTCAGGAACTTGCAGGAGGGCCAAGGAAAAAAATGTGAGGATCTCGGCGTGATACTCCTAACGAGACCAGGATTTTCATATTAAAATGTCGGCTGATACAGGTTTTGCTCTGGTTTAGAAATATACTTTAGAGATACAGCGCGGAAACAGGCCCTTCAGCCCACCGAGTCCACGCGGATCAGCAATCCCCGCACTATCCTACTAGGGACAACTTTACATTGATAACAAGCCAATTAACCTACAAGCCGAGAAAAGCGAAGATCTCGCAGGTCACGGAGGGAACGTACAAACTCCGCACAGACAGCACCCATAGTCAGGATCGAACCCGGGTCTCTGGCGCTGCAAGCGCTGTAAGGCAGCCACTCTACCGCTGCGCCATCGTGCCGCACCTGATATTTCCACAAGGCAGCACTTCTGTTTGCTCAGTCATAATCATAGCTCAGCCAACACCGTCGGCAGTGAGCACACTAATATCCAGTGTCTTTATACACTCTTTACCTTCCTACTGCCTTATTAAATTATTCATCTATTTAAATTTCCTTCAAATAGTGGATGATGGATTTAGTCAGTAATCTGGGCTTGTACATATACACCATAGAAATATCAGGGCCCTACAACACAGGAACCTGGGCTCAAATCAACCAATGCTGATTAAGGTGCCCCATCTACACTAGTCAGCAGTTTGGCCCATATCTCTCCAAACCTTTCCTATCTACGTCATTGGTGACCCTCAGACCTTGATCGGACTTTACCGACCTCAAAGTCCTTGATCGGACTTTGCTGGCTTTATTTTGCACTGAACATTATTCCCTTATCATGTATCTAAACACTGTAAATGGCTCGAGTGTAATCACGTATTGTCTTTCCGCTGACTGGTTAGCACGCCACTAAAGCTATCCACTGTACCTCGGTACACGTGACAATAAACTAAACTGGACTGAACTGAATTATCCATTTTACACAAAGATGCTGGAGAAACTCAGCGGGTGCAGCAGCATCTATGGAGCGAAGGAAATAGGCAACGTTTCGGGCCAAAATTTTCCCCTCTCACCTTAAGCCTATATTCTCCTAGGAAATACCATGTTTAGTTGCTCTGGTTAGGCTCTCACCAGGGTCTCTTCAATACCCCGTAACTCTGCTCTCACTCCCCATCCCCCCACTCGCAACAAGGGCAGAGTCCCCCTAGTCCTCACCTTCCACCCTACCAGCCGTCGCATACAACAAATAATCCACCGACATTTTCGCCACCTCCAACGGGATCCCACCACTGCCCACATCCTCCCCTGTCTGCTTTCCGCAGAGACCGCTCCCTCCGTAACTCCCTGGTCAATTCGTCCCTTCCCACCAGAACCACCCCCTCCCCTGGCACTTTCCCTTGCAACCGCGTAAACCTTTGGAAAGAGACCCAGGGTTGTTCTTCCCTGCTGCGTGAATATCCAATACAGTGTTTAGTGATTCAGCGTGGAAGCATGCCCTTCGGCACACCGAGTCCACGCCGACCATCGATCACCTGTTCATAATAGTTCCATGTTCCACTTTTTAAAGAGGGAGGGAGAGAGAAAACGGGGAATTACAGACCAGTTAGTCTAACATCGGTAGTGGGGAAACTGCTAGAGTCAGTTATTAAAGATGGGATAGCAGCAGGACAAGGGGGTCACAGTTTAAGGATAGAGGGGAAATCTTTTAGGACCGAGATGAGAAAAACATTTTTCACACAGAGAGTGGTGAATCTCTGGAACTCTCTGCCACAGAAGGTAGTTGAGGCCAGTTCATTGGCTATATTTAAGAGGGAGTTAGATGTGGCCCTTGTGGCTAAAGGGATCAGGGGGTATGGAGAGAAGGCAGGTACGGGATACTGAGTTGGATGATCAGCCATGATCATATTGAATGGCGGTGCTGGCTCGAAGGGCCGAATGGCCTACTCCTGCACCTATTTTCTATGTTTCTATGTTAATCCCGCTTTCCCATCCACTCCCTGCACACTAGGGGGCAATTTACAGGGGGCCAATTAACCGACAAACCCGCACCTCTTTGGGATGAGGGAGGAAACCGGAGCACCCGGAGGAAGCCCACGCGGTCACGGGGAGAACGTGCAAACTCCACACACACAGACAGCAGCCGAGGTCAGCATCGAACCCGGGCCTCAGGCGCTGTGGGACAGACAGCAGCTCTGACACTGTGCCACCCAACCATATAATAGACAAATAATGCTGGAAATAAATATAGCACAACGCTCTAAAAAACAGAATACAAACTTGACCATGGGCAAGCGTGGTAAATATGTGGATCAGTAACGGTGCTGTGGGTCTGACATTACATTCCATTAACGTCAACGGAGCAGAATTATATCGTGCGTGACTGTTGGTTTTATTTTGGGTTTAGTACATATGAGCATGGAGGAATCCTTTCCCACTTTGTTATGGATGCTGTATCAGAACCACCTGTGTAGGAAGGAACTGCAGATGCTGGTTTACACCGAAGATAGACACAAAAAGCTGGAGTAACTCAGCGGGACAGGCAGCATCTCCGGAGAGAAGGAATGGGTGACGTTTCGGGTCGAGACACTTCTTCAGTCTTTCAGTCTCGACCCAAAACGTCACCCATTCCTTCTCTCCAGAGATGCTGCCTGTTCCGCTGAGTTACTCCAGCTTTTTGTGTCTATCTTCAGAGCCACCTGCCTGTGTTTGGTCCATTTCCCTCCAAACCTGTCCTATCCATGCACCTGTCTAATTGCTTCTTAAACGTTGGGTTAGACCCTGCATCAACTGCCTCCTCTGGCAGCTCGTTCCGTACACACCACCCTTGTGATCACGAGATTGTTCCCTGGGATGGCGGGACTGTCATATGAGGGAAGATTGAAAAGACTAGGCTTGTATTCACTGGAGTTTAGAAGGATGAGGGAGGATCTTATAGAAACATATAAAATTATAAAAGGACTGGACAAGCTAGATGCAGGAAAAATTTCCCAATATACAGGGACACATGACAATAAACTCACTTGAACTTGAACTGTGACCCCTTGTTCTGGACTTCCCCAACATCGAGAACAATCTTCCTGCATCTAGCCTGTCCAACCCCTTAAGAATTTTGTAAGTTTCTATAAGATCCCCCCTCAAGATAGACACAAAATATAAAATTATAATCATATAAAAATATAAACATATAAAATTATAAAAGGACTGGACAAGCTAGATGCAGGAAAAATGTTCCCAATGTTGGGCGAGTCCAGAACCAGGGGCCACAGTCTTAGAATAAAGGGGAAGCCATTTAAGACTGAGGTGAGAAAAAACGTTTTCACCCAGAGAGTTGTGAATTTATGGAATTCCCTGCCACAGAGGGCAGTGGAGGCCAAGTCACTGGATGGATTTAAGAGAGAGTTAGATAGAGCTCTAGGGGCTAGTGGAATCAAAGGATATGGGGAGAAGGCAGGCACGGGTTATTGATAGGTGACGATCAGCCATGATCACAATGAATGGTGGTGCTGGCTTGAAGGGCCGAATGGTCTCCTCCTGCACCTATTTTCTATGTTTCTCTGAAAAGGTTACCCCTCAGATTCCTCTTAAATCTTTCCCCCCTCACCTTAAACCTATGTCCTCTGGTCCTCGATTCACCTACTCTGGGCAAGAGACTCTGTGCATCTACCCGATCTATTCCTCTCATGATTTTTTGCACCTCGATAAGATAAGAACACTGAGCAACTCTGCAAAGATTTATTTTTACTTCCGTGAGTGAGTCTTTGCTCGGATAATTTCTTGCGGCCATTTATCTCCTTCTGGGATGAGTCAAAAAATCAGCATGCGGTTAGTGATCTTGGTTTTGAAGTTTGCTCGCTGCAGAAACAGACAGCTTCAGGGCAAGAGCAGAAACATTCAGCTACAGCATGTGCTGGGTAAAGCTTTCATGCAGCTGATCAGCTGAAGCGGAGACAGGCCCTTCAGCCCACCGAGTCGGCGTCGACCAGCGATCACCCCGCACACTAATACCCCTGTCCCACTTAGAAACCTGAATGGAAACCTCTGGAGACTTTCCGTGTGGTTCCCGGAGGTTGCAGGTGGTTGCCGGAGGTTGCAGGTAGTGGAAGCAGGTAGGGAGACTGACAAAAACCTCCGGGAACTGTACGGAAACCTTGGGTGAGGGCGCAAAGTCTCCAGAGGTTTCCGTTCAGGTTTCCTAAGTGGGACAGGGGCATAAAACACTATCCTACACACACTCAGAACAATTTACAATTTTTACCAGCGTCAATTAACCTACAAACCTGCACGTCTTTGGAGTGAGGGAGGAAACCGGAGCACCCGGAGAAAACCCACGTGGGTCACAGGGAGGACGTGCAAACTCCGTCCAGACTGCACCCGTAGTCAGGATCGAACCCAGGTTTCTGGCGCTGTGAGGCAGCGACTATACCACTGCACCACCGTGCCTCTCCACTGCCGTACTCTCTATTGTCCTGTTTTGTGTGGGTTGTATGGAACGAGGAAGTCATTGAGGAAGTCAGTGAGGCAACATTTAAAAGACATTTGGACAGGTTCATGGATAGGAAGTCATTGAGTTACTCAGCACGGAAACAGGCCCTTCAGCCCAACCCATTCATAAATTGCCCCATCTACACTATTCCCATTTGGTCCGTAGCCCTCTGAACCATTCCTGTTTACGTACCTGTCCAAGTGTCCTTTGCTAGGGGCGGCACGGTGGTGCAGCGGTAGAGATGCTGCCTCACAGTGCCAGAGACTCGGGTTCCACCTTGACCATGGGTGCTACCTGTAAGGAGTTTTACGTTCTTCCTGTGACCTGCGTGGGTTTTCTCCGGGTGCTCCGGTTTCCTCCCACATGCCTGAGACGTCCAGGCTTGTAGGTGAATTGGCCGCGGTAATATTGTAAATCGTCCTCAGCGTGAGTGTGTCGGCGTGATCGCTGGTTGGCGGGGACTGGGCGGGCTGGAGAACTTGTTTCCACTCTCTATCTCCAATGCCCCTGTCCCACTTAGGAAACCTGAACGGGTTTCGACAAGGTCCCACATAAGTGATTAGTATACAAACTTAAAGCACACGGTATTGGGGGTTCAGTATTGATGTGGATAGAGAACTGGCTGGCAGACAGGAAGCAAAGAGTAGGAGTAAACGGGTCCTTTTCACAATGGCAGGCAGTGACTAGTGGGGTACCGCAAGGCTCAGTGCTGGGACCCCAGCTATTTACAATATATATTAATGATCTGGATGAGGGAATTGAAGGCAATATCTCCAAGTTTGCGGATGACATGAAGCTGGGGGCAGTGTTAGCTGTGAGGAGGATGCTAGGAGGCTGCAAGGTGACTTGGATAGGTTGGGTGAGTGGGCAAATGCATGGCAGATGCTGTATAATGTGGATAAATGTGAGGTTATCCACTTTGGAGGCAAAAACAGGAAAGTAGACTATTATCTGAATGGTGGCCGATTAGGAAAAGGGGAGATGCAACGAGACCTGGGTGTCATGGTACACCAGTCATTGAAAGTAGGCATGCAGGTGCAGCAGGCAGTGAAGAAAGCAAATGGTATGTTAACATTCATAGCAAAAGGATTTGAGTATAAGAGCAGGGAGGTTCTACTGCAGTTGTACAGGGTCTTGGTGAGACCGCACCTGGAGTATTGCGTACAGTTTTGGTCTCCTAATCTGAGGAAAGACATTCTTGCCATAGAGGGAGTACAGAGAAGGTTCACCAGACTGATTCCTGGGATGGCAGGACTTTCATATGAAGAAAGACTGGATAGACTCGGCTTGTACACGCTAAAATTTAGAAGATTGAGGGGGGATCTTATAGAAACTTACAAAATTCTTAAGGGGTTGTACAGGCTAGATGCAGGAAGATTATTCCCGATGTTGGGGAAGTCCAGAACAAGGGGTCACAGTTTAAGGATAAGAGGGAAGTCTTTTAGGACCGAGATGAGAAAATCATTTTTTACAGAGAGAATGGTGAATCTGTGGAATTCTCTGACACAGAAGGTAGTTGAGGCCAGTTCATTGGCTATATTTAAGAGGGAGTTAGATGTGGCCCTTGTGGCTAAAGGGATCAGGGGGTATGGAGAGAAGGCAGGTACAGGATACTGAGTTGGATGATCAGCCATGATCATATCGAATGGCGGTGCAGGCTCGAAGGGCCGAATGGCCTACTCCTGCACCTATTTTCTATGTTTCTATGTTTCTATGAAACCTCTGGAGACTTTGCGCTCCACCCAAGGTTACCGTGCGGTTCCCGGAGGTTGCAGGTGGTTCCCGGAGGTTGCAGGTGGTTGCCGGAGGTTGCAGGTAGTGGAAGCAGGTAGGGAGACGGACAAAACCTCCGGGAACCGCACGGAAACCTTGAGTGGGGCGCAAAGTCTCCAGAGGTTTCCATTCAGGTTTCCTAAGTGGGACAGGGGCATAAAGGCGAAAGTGGCGGTAGGCTTGGCCAGTTTATTGGATGTTCCTGACCTGACTGGTTTTTTTACGGTTTGTTTTGAAGTACAACGGCTCGCGGCCACGGGAGGAGTGGGAGATGTGGCACCCCACGCTGATCGCCGAGGCTCTCTTTGCCATCGCCAACATCTTCAGCTCCCTCCGGCTGATCTCGCTCTTCACCGCCAACTCCCACCTGGGGCCGCTGCAGATCTCGCTGGGACGGATGCTGCTGGATATCCTCAAGTTCCTCTTCATCTACTGCCTGGTGCTGCTCGCCTTCGCCAACGGCCTGAACCAGCTCTACTTCTACTACGAGACCAGCGCGTCCGAGGAGCCCGACCACTGCAAGGGAATACGGTGCGCCAAGCAAAACAACGCCTTCTCTACGTGAGTCCACTCTTAAATACTTGCAGCGTAGGTTTACAAGGTTAATTCCCGGGATGGCGGGACTGTCAGATGCTGAGACAATGGAGCAGCTGGGCTTGTACACTCTGGAGTTCAGAAGGATGAGAGGGAATCTTATTGAAACATATAAGATTATTGAGGGTTTGGACACGCTAGAGGCAGGAAACATCTTCCCGATGTTGGGGGAGTCCAGAACCAGGGGCCACAGCTTAAGAATAAGGGCTAAGCCATTCAGAACGGAGACGAGGAAACACTTTTTCTCACAGAGAGTTGTGAGTCTGTGGAATTCTCTGCCTCAGAGGGCGGTGGAGGCAGGTTCTCTGGATGCTTTCAAGAGAGAGCTAGATAGGGCTCTTAAAAATAGCAGTCAGGGGATATGGGGAGGAGGCAGGAACGGGGTACTGGTTGGAGATGATCAGCCATGATCACATTGAATGGCTCGAAGGGCCGAATGGCCTACTCCTGCACCTATTGTCTATTGTCTATTGAATCACTGTTAAAAGTTGTGCAAAGTTGTCAAAGGTTTCTATTCAGGTTTCTGTAGAACTACAACATTCACGGAGTATTGACTACACTGGAAATATTAAACAGGATATGTTATTGAGTGTGAATTAGGAAGATAAAATTTAGTCTTAGTTCAGTTTAGTTTGGATGTACAGGGGGGAAACAGGCCCTTCGACCCACCGAGTCCGTGCCGACCAGTGATCCCCGCACACTAACACTTTCCCACACACACACACACTAGGGACAATTTACACTTACTGTATACCAACGCCAATTAACCTACAAACCTGTACGTCTTTGGAGTGCCTTACAATGCCGTGTACGACAGTGATCGCAACTTCTACTGAAGTGTGGATGGCCGTTGGCTCACCAGGAGCTCATCCGCCCTTTGGCAGGTCTTGTTTTTGGTCCTGCTGGGGGTCCACAGCCCCCTCCTCACCTGGCAAACCAGGTGGGGGAGACGGTTTAGTCGCCGACTATCCGACCACGGAGCAGGTAGCACGGGATGACATGGCACCCGTGGCGGGGGGAACTCCCCCACGAACTGACCCCGACTAGGCCATTGATGTCAATTTTGAGATTGTCTTACCTCGGACAAAACCTGCTCGTTGGAAAGAGAGCTCTTTATTGATTGCGACTGTGTTTATTCGGGCATTGGGTGTGTTTTAATGTTGGTGGATGAGGAACACTTAGCTATCAATTCAGATAGATAATATTTCCCGTTAATGACCGGCATTGCTGGAAGAAAGATGTACCTTTTAGTTTAGAGATACAGCATGGAAACAGGCCATTCGGCCCATCGAGTCCAGGCCAACCAGCGAACACCCCTTCCCACACTAGTCCTATGATATCCTACTTTCTCATCCGCTCCCTACGCACAAGGGGGCAATTTACAATTGACCTACGAACCCGCACGTTTTGGGGATGTGAGAGGAAAACGGAGCACCCGGAGGAAACCCACGCAGTCCCAGGGAGAATGTGCAAACTCCACACTGACAGCACTCGAGGTCTTGTGTGTCTTTGTAACTTCCCCTGACGTGCTCTTTCGAACACTTTGTAGATAAGGAAATGTAGATCACGGCACTGTTGGTAGAGTTGCTCTGCCACAGCGCCAGAGTTCTGGGTTCCATCCTGTCCTCGGGTGCTGTCTGTGTGGAGTTTGTACGTTCTCCCTGTTACCAAGTGGGTTTCCTTCAAGTTTAGTTTAGTTCGGATTAGTTTAATTTACTTTATTTATTGTCACGTTTACAGAGATACAGAGAAAGGGCTGCCGTGCCGATTATCCAGTCAAATCACACTATACATTCGGGCGGCATGGTGGCGCAGCGGTAGAGTTGCTGACTTACAGCGCCAGAGTCCCGGGTTCGATCCTGACTATGGTTGCTGTCTGTACAGAGTTTGTACACTCTCTCCGTGACCACATATGTTTTCTCCCACAATCCAAAGATGTACAGGTTTGTAAATGAATTGGCTTCTGCAAATTGCCCCTAGTGTGTTGGACTAGTGTACGGAGTGATTGCTGGTCGGCATGGACTCGATGGGCCGAAGGGCCTGTTTCTATGCTGTATCTCTAAACCAAAACATCAGTACAATATATGCTCTATAGGGACAGTATGCAGATTTATCTTTGCTTACCTGCTGTGAAAACTTTAAATACAATTCCCAACTTGCAAATCGTAACCAATCATTTATAAGTTTATTTTTAAGTTTAAGTTGAAGTTTTAAGTTAATAGGTTTATTGGCCAAGTATTCACATACAGGGAATTTGCTTTGGTGCTCCACCCGCAAGTGGCAACATGACAAATTTATTTTCAAATTTCTGCAATTGACTTTGTTTACAATTCAGATCACAATTTTGGGTCTCAACCCATCATTATGAAATTCATATAACATTGAATTCCTTGCAAGAAGATCTTTTACCAGTTCCAAGATGGCGCCCAGCCAAGATGGCGCCCAGAAGTGATTCAGTAACCATTCATTACAATCGCTCAGCTCTTTTAAAGCTCTTCTCCAACAGTGTACACTCTAGACGGCTCGAATGTAATCATGTTCATCGTCTTTACGCTAAGGTAGACACAAAATGCTGGAGTAACTCAGCGGGACAGGCCGTATCTCTGGAGAGAAGGAATGGGTGACGTTTTGGGTCGAGACCCTTCTTTACACTGACTGGTTAGCACACAACAAAATAGCTTTTCACTGTACCTCAGTACATGTGACAATAAACTAAACTGAACTAATCTAAACTAAACTAATCTAAACTGAACTAAACTACACTAACTTGTGTTACTTGTGGGCGGAGCACCAAGGCAAATTCCTTGTATGTGAATACTTGGCCAATAAACTTACTTACTTAACTTAACTAAACTAAACTACACAAAACTAAACCAAATTAAACTAAACTAAACAACACTAACCTATACTAAACTAATCTTCACTAAACTGCACTTAAAGCCCTGTCCCACGGTACGAGTTCATTCCAATAGTTCTCCCGAGTTTGCCCTGATTCGAACTCGGAGATTTACGGTAATGGCCGCTCGTCGGTACTCGGGGCTCTCGTGGACATTTTTCAACATCACGAGTCTATCCCGTGCTTACCTGCCTTTAGCGAGTCTGCCCGTGTACCTGCCGTTCGGCGTTACGAGCCGCTAAGAGACGTCCCCGAGCTCCGACGTACCCGCTACGTTCATTCTCCGTGCTTACCACGAGTTCGATTTTTTTAAAACTCGGGAGAGCTCTTGGAATGAACTCGTACCGTGGGACAGGGCTTTAAAGCTATTCTAAACTACACAAAACTAAACTAAACTAAACTAAACTAAACTAAACTAATGATAGTCAAAATTCCACATGTATCTGTTTGTACTTTATTTTTGTGAACTCAGTTGAAGGCTTGCAAATATTAAAGACTTGTAATTACTAGATGGATTATTAAGATATTAAATTGTCATGTAAAAGCGTGTGCCAGAGCAGATTTTCCCATTACTTACAGTAGGTGCAAATTCTTGGCGTGTTCTGCTGTTTATATTCTGACAATCAATTATGTTATTTTGCTAACGATTGCAAAGTCTAAACTATACACTGAAACCATCGTCATCCTCTGTAAACGTCTGCATTAGTTCATGTTTATCCATTACCACGTTCTAAAGTTTCTTTTAAAAGCTTTTAACAGATACACCGACCCACTTTGGCCCGACCCCAGAACAGTCAAGTCAAGTCACTTTCATTTATATAGCACATTTACAAAACAACTCTCGTTGGCCAAAGTGCTTTACATTGGTGGAGGTACTAACGCTATACAACAGTGGTTCATAGATTAAGTACATACATAAATATATACATATAGCCCTCCCTCAGAGGACGTCAAGAAAGGCTTGAGAGTAAAGATGAGTTTTAAGTCTCGACTTAAAGGAGTCGATGGAGGGGGCGGTTCTGATGGGAAGGGGGATGCTGTTCCACAGTCTAGGAGCTGCAACCGCCCCTGAGCGGGATGTTCAACAACCCCAATTCGGCCGATCTGAGAGACCTGGAGGACCTGGAGAACAGGATCAACGTCATGTAAATGCATCGATCTCGCCTAACCAAGTCCATGTCGGTTAATGTCTGCTTAATGCCGCATCAAAGACCCCAATGAAAAGCAAAGACCTCCCTCCGTTCCATTAAAGAGGACCACACTATGAAACATAGACCACACATCTGTGGGTGGGGTGTACTCATTTATTGTGAGTGTAAGATGTACGATTTCCTAAAGGGCGGCACTGGCAGAGTTTGCTGCCATCTGGCGCCAGAGACCCAGGTTCGATCCTGACTACAGGTGCTGTCTGTGTGGAGTTTGCACATTTCTTCCCCCCCCGTGACCTGAGTGGGTTTCCTCCGGGTGCTCCAGTTTCCTCCCACGCTCCAAGGTAGTGCAGGTTTGCAGGTTAATTGGCCTCTGTGAATTATGTGCAGGATAGATCTATAAGGGTGATCGTTGGTCAGCACGGACTCAATGGGCCGAAGGGCCTGTTCCCATGCTGTATCTGGTAAACAACACTAAACTGAACTAAATCTGACTCCTTTTTATGTGAGTCCGCCTGTGTGTCTCTCCTGCTATAAGGTTGTTACGAGATAGATTTTGTCTCTTCCCATCCATCGCTAAAGAAAAGTCAAATCTCCAGACTCACTTAATCATAACAATTACGATCTGAAGTGAATGAGTAACGGCAGTGAGCCAGCGGAACAATTAACAGCATGTTGGCCGTGTGTGATGGGAAAGGTAAGGTTTTCTCTTTTGGATGTTGCAAATCCAAAGGTATGAAGTCGCAGTATCAGGGTAGAGACAGAGCTGTAAGAAATGTCAATAGACAATAGGTGCAGGAGTTGGCCATTCGGCCCATCGAGCCTGCACCACCATTCAATGTGATCATGGTTGATCATCCACAATCAGTACCCCGTTCCTGCCTTCTCCCCATATCCACTGACTCCACTATCTTTAAGAGCCCTATCTATCTCCCTCTTCAAAGCATCCAGAGAACCAGCCTCCACCGCCCTTTGAGGTAGAGAATTCCACAGACTCACAACTCTCTGTGTGAAAAAGTGTTTCCTCGTCTCCGTTCTAAATGGCTTACTCCTTATTCTTAAACTGTGGCCCCTGGTTCTGGACTCCCCCAACATCAGCCTGAAGAAGGGTTTCGGCTCGAAACGTTGCCTATTTCCTTCGCTCCATAGATGCTGCTGCACCCGCTGAGTTTCTCCAGCTTTTTTGTGTACCATCAAGAACATGTTTCCTGCCTCTAGCATGTCCAAACCATTAATAATCTTATATGTTTCAATAAGATATCCTTTCATCCTTCTAAATTCCAGAGTGTACAAGCCCAGCTGCTCCATTCTCTCAGCATATGACAGTCCCGCCATCCCGGGAATTAACCTTGTAAACCTACGCTGCACTCCCTCAATAGCAAGAATGTCCTTCCTCAAATTAGGGGACCAAAACTGCACACAATATTCCAGGTGTGGTCCCACTAGGGCCCTGTACAACTACAGAAGGACCTCTTTGCTCCTCTTTGCTACATATGATCCATTTCTGCAAACCTTGGCCATGCAAGCAAAAACTTTCACTGTGCCTTGTCATATGTGACAATAAGCTATTTCATTCCATTCCTTTACTGGGTGGCACGGTGGCGCAGCGGTAGAGTTGCTGCCTCACAGCGCCAGTGACCGGGGTTCGATCCTGACCACGGGTGCTGTCTGTACGGAGTTTGTACGTTCTCCCCGTGAGTTTTCTCCAGGTTCTCTGGTTTCCTCCCACACTCCAAAGACATGTGTGTTAGTAAGTTAATTGGCCCTCTGTAAATTGCCCGTAGTTTGTAGAGAGAGGATGGGTAATTGGAAAACATAGAACCGATATAAACATGTGATCGATGGTCGGTGTGGACTCGGTGGGCCGAAGGGTCTGTCTCCATGTTGTATCTTCAAACTAGTCTAAATTCATAAGTGATAGGAGCAGAATTAGGCCATTCGGCCCATCAAGTCAACGCCACCATTTAATCATGGCTGATCTATCTCTCCCTCTCAACCCCATTCTCCTGCCTTCTCCCCGTAACCCCTGACAACCGCACTAATCAAGAATCACAGAGAGACACAGAATGCTGGAGTAACTCAATGGGCCAGGCAGCATCTCTGGAGAGAAGGTTTCGGGTTGAGACCCTCTTCAGAGGATTAGACATATTTTGTGTCTATTTTTGGTTTCAACCAACATCTGCAGTTCATTCATACACTAATCAAGAAGCAATCGATCTATCTCTGCCTTAAAAATATCCATTGACTTGGCCTCCACAGCCTTCTGTGGCAAAGAATTCCACAGATTCACCACCCTCCGATTAAAGAAATTCCTCCTCATCCCCTTCCTAAAGGAACGACCTTTAATTCTGAGGCCGTGACCTGTGATCCCAGACTCTCCCACGAATGGAAACATCCTCTCCACATCCACTCTATCCAGATGAGCAATGCTTTGTTATCGAAGAACCTGCCACCTGTTTATTAGGATTAAGCTATGGCGACGTTAGTGTTGCTTAGCGATTGTGTTATTGTCTTAACAGAATTAAACGGTGATTAATAACATAACCAAACCCAGCAACTAAACTTGATCGCACCACAGCAAATGATTAAAAAGCAAACTAAGTCAACATTTTAGAATGGCGTTGTTGATCAATAATCTTCTTAGTTTTAGTTTTAGAGTTTTAGAGATACAGCGCCGGAAACAGGCCTTTCGGCCCATCGAGGCCGCACGGACCAGCGATCCCCGCACATTAACACTATCCTACACACACTCGGGACAGTTTTACATTCGCACCAAGCCAATTAATCTACAAACCAGTATGTTTTTGGAATTTGGGAGGAAACTGAAGATCTCGGAGAAAAACCCACGCAGGTCACGGGGAGAACATAGAAACATAGAAACATAGGAAATAGGTGCAGGAGTAGGCCATTCGGCCCTTCGAGCCTGCACCGCCATTCAATATGATCATGGCTGATCATCCAACTCAGTATCCTGTACCTGCCTTCTCTCCATACCCCCTGATCCCTTTAGCCACAAAGGCCACATCTATCTCCCTCTTAAATATAGCCAATGAACTGGCCTCAACTACATTCTATGGCAGAGAGTTCCAGAGATTCACCACTCTCTGTGTGAAAAATGTTTTTCTCATCTCAGTCCTAAAAGATTTCCCCTTTATCCTTAAACTGTGACCCCTTGTCCTGGACTTCCCCAACATGGGGAACAATCTTCCTGCATCTAGCCTGTCCAACCCCTTAAGAATTTTGTACGTTTCTATAAGATCCCCCCTCAATCCTGTACGTACAAACTCCGTACAGACAGCACATGTAGTTGGGAACAAACCCGGGTCTCTGGCATTGTAAGGCAGCAACTCTACCGCTGCGCCACCGTGCTGCCCTGATTGTAATTCGGAATTTTTTCAGAGTGTTGTTTGTTGCTTTCCTGCAGTCTACTGCTGATTCACTCTGCTAATGTTCATTGCCGTGAGTCCGGATACTGTTAAGGTTATGGATATATCACATATCTGTCTCTTCTGCAGGTTGTTTGAGACGCTGCAGTCGCTGTTTTGGTCGGTCTTTGGCCTGTTGAATTTGTACGTCACCAACGTGAAAGCTCGGCACGAGTTCACCGAGTTTGTGGGAGCCACCATGTTTGGAACCTACAATGTCATCTCGCTGGTCGTCCTGCTCAACATGCTGATTGCCATGATGAACAACTCCTACCAACTCATCGCAGTAAGTTCATCACAATGCTTCTTTAAGGAGTGCAGCGTAGGTTCACAAGGTTAATTCCCAGGATGGCGGGACTGTCATATGCTGAGAGAATGGGCTTGTACACTCTGGAGTTTAAAAGGATGAGAGGATATCTTATTGAAACATATAAGATTATTAAGGGTTTGGACACACTAGAGGCAGGAAACATGTTCCCGATGTTGGAGGAGTCCAGAACCAGGGGCCACAGTTTAAGAATAAGGGGTAAGCCATTTAGAACGGAGATGAGGAAACACTTTTTCCACACAGAGAGCTATGGGTCTGTGGAATTCTCTGCCTCAGAGGGTGGTGGAGGTCGGTTCTCTGGATACTTTCAAGAGAGAGCTCGATAGGGCTCTTAAAGATAACGGAGTCAGGGGATATGGGGAGAAGGCAGGAACGGGGTACTGATTGTGGATGATCAGCCATGATCACATTGAATGGCGGTGCTGACTTGAATGGCATCTATTGTCTATTGTCTATTATGTACAGTAGATAGATTGGGAATTTTTTTAGTTTAGTTTAGAGACATCTCCAAATTTGCGGATGACACAAAGCTGGATGGCAGTGTGAGTTGCGAGGAGGATGCTATGAAGCTGCAGGGTGACTTGGACAGGTTGGGTGAGTGGGCAGATGCATGGCAGATGAAGTATAATGTGGATAAATGTGAGGTTATCCACTTTGGTGGCAAGAACAGGAAGGCGTCAGATTAGGAAAAGGGGAGGTGCAACGAGACCTGGGTGTGCTAGTACATCAGACACTGAAAGTAAGCATGCAGGTACAGCAGGCAGTGAAGAAAGCTAATGGCATGTTGGCCTTCATTGCGAGAGGATTTGAGTTTAGGAGCAAGGAGGTCCTACTGCAGTTGTACAGGGCCCTGGTGAGACCGCACCTGGAGTATTGTGTGCAATTTTGGTCTCCTAATTTGAGGAAGGACATTATTGCTATTGAGGGAGTGCAGCGTAGGTTCACCAGGTTAATTCCCGGGATGGCGGGACTGACATATGATGAAAGAATGGATAGACTGGGCTTCTATTCACCGGAATTAAGAAGGATGAGAGGGAATCTTATAGAAACATATAAAATTCTTTGAGGATTGGACAGGTTAGATGCAGGAAAAATGTTCCCAATGTTGGGGGAGTCCAGAACCAGGGGGTCACAGTTTAAGAATTAGGGTTTGGCCATTTAGGATTGAGATGAGGGAAAACTTTTTTACCGGGAGTTGTGAATCTGTGGAATTCTCTGCCTCATAAGGCAGTGGAGGCCAATTCACTGGATGTTTTCAAGAGAGTTAGATTTAGCTCTTAGGGCTAACGGAGTCAAGGGATATGGGGAGAAGGCAGGAACGTGGTACTGATTTTAGATGATCAGCCATGATCATATTGAATGGTGGTTCTGGCTCGAAGGGCCGAATGGCCTACTCCTGCACCTATTTTTCTATGTTTCTATACAGCACTGAAACAGGCCCTTCGGCCCACCGAGTCCGCGCCAATCAGCGATCCCCGCACATTAACACCACACGCTCTGAACTATTTATAATTTATACCAAGCCAATTAACCTACAAATTTGTACGTCTTTGGAGTGTGGGAGGATATTAGAGCACCCGGAGTTTGTATGTAGGAAGGAACTACAGATGCTGGTTTAAACTGAAGATAGACACAAAAAGTTGGAGTAACTCAGCAGGACAGGCATCATCTCTGGAGAGAAGGAATGGGTGACGTTTCGGGTCAAGACCTGAAGAAGGGTCTCGACCCAAAACGCCACCATTCCTTCTCTCCAGAGATGCTGCCTGTCCCGCTGAGTTACTCCCGCTCTTTGTGTCTATCACCGGAGTTTGTACATTCACCCCTGTGTCTGCGTGGGTTTTCTCCGGGTGCTCCGGTTTCCTCCCACACTCCAAAGACGTGCAGATTTGTAGGTTAATTGGCTTCTGTAAACTGAACCTAGTGTGTGTAGGAGAGAACTAGCATACTGGGTGATCACTGGTCGGCATGGACTCAATGGGCCGAAGGGCCTGTATCCACGCTGTATTTCTAAACTAAACTATAGTAAAATGCCACAGAGAAAAATACAAAAGATGCGTAACCATGACAGCAAAGGTCTAATTCAACATCTTCGGTATCATGGTTGGGATTTCACTCAGCAGAGAAAATGCCATCGAGTAAATAGACAACAGACAATAGACAATAGGTGCAGGAGTAGGCCATTCGGCCCTACGAGACAGCACCGCCATTCAATGTGATCATGGCTGATCATCCCCAATCCGTACCCCGTTCCTGCCTTCTCCCCATATCCCCTGACTCCGCTATCTTTAAGAGCCCTATCTAGCTTTTTCTTGAAAGTATCCAGAGAACCTGCCTCCACCGCCCTCGGAGGCAGAGAATTCCACAGACTCGCCACCCTCTGTGACAAAAAGTGTTTCCTCGTCTCTGTTCTAAATGGCTTACCCCTTATTCTTAAACTGTGTGTGGCCCCTGGTTCTGGACATCGGGAGCATGTTTCCTGCCTCTAGCGTGTCCGGTTGGTTGGTATCTGAGATATTATCTCCTTGTCTTACGCATTTAAAATATAATTATTGTTTGCTGTCTTTTAAGATAAATGACCCAGTTCATGTTTTACAATGAGAGCCATTAATAACGTGTAACTAATTGCGTAGAACAATGGTAAACTTGGACCCCACTGATAGCTAAACGCGGGTCTGCCCTGCATCTACATGTCATGTTTACCATTGTGTTCAGATCATCAGCGCAGAGAGAAAGCAGAACTAACCAGGCTCTTGAAGACAGAGAAATATTATGTGTCCAGTTGTGTTTGCATGTCCTCCAAGCTTCACCTTTGATGCTGCACCAGGAGAGCATGTGATTTATAGAGGAGTAGGAGTAGGAGTAGGAGTAGGCCATTCGGCCCTTCGAGCCTGCAACGCCATTCAATATGATCATGGCTGATCATCCAACTCAGTATCCTGTACCTGCCTTCTCTCCATACCCCCTGATCCCTTTAGCCACAAGGGCCACATCTAACTCCCTCTTAAATATAGCCAATGAACTGGCCTCAACTACCTTCTGTGGCAGAGAATTCCAGAGATTCACCACTCTCTTTGTGAAAAATGTTTTCCTCATCTCGGTCTTAAAAGATTTCCCCTTTATCCTTAAACTGTGACCCCTTGTTCTGGACTTCCCCAACATCGAGAACAATCTTCCTGCATGTAGCCTGTCCAACCCCTTAAGAATTTTGTAAGTTTCTATAAGATAGACACAAAATATAAAATTATAATCATATAAAAATATAAACATATAAAATTATAAAAGGACTGGACAAGTTAGATGCAGGAAAAATGTTCCCAATGTTGGGCGAGTCCAGAACCAGGGGCCACAGTCTTAGAATAAAGGGGAGGTCATTTAAGACTGAGGTGAGAAAAAACTTTTTCACCCAGAGAGTTGTGAATTTGTGGAATTCCCTGCCACAGAGGGCAGTGGAGGCCAAAACACTGGATGGATTTAAGAGATAGTTAGATAGAGCTCTAGGGGCTAGTGGAGTCAAGGGATATGGGGAGAAGGCAGGCACGGGTTATTGATAGGGGACGATCAGCCATGATCACAATGAATGGCGGTGCTGGCTCGAAGGGCCGAATGGCCTCCTCCTGCACCTATGTTTCTATGTTAAAAAGCTGGAGTAACTCAGCGGGGGCAGGGGGCATCTCTGGGGAGAAGGAATGGGTGACGTTTAAGAAGGGTCTCGACCCAAAACGTGCGATTTATCCAGTTCCCCTGGATGGCCGATGACTTGTTAAAAGCAGATGGGAAGTTGGGCACTTGGTCGAGAGGTCTATTCTTCTGCAGGACGATCACGAGAAATTATTTCTGTCAGTTGACAGTCTGACACTCTGTAAGTCACAGGCAAATGCAGACGAGGGAAGGAGTGGAGTGTGAGAGAGGGAGAGAGAGAGGGGGAGGGGGAGAGAGGGAGAGAGAGAGAGGGGGAAAGAGAGAGAGGGAGAGAGGGAGAGAGAGAGAGGGAGTGAGAGAGAGAGAGGGAGAGAGAGAGAAGGAGAGAGAGAGGCAGAGAGAGAGGTAGACAGAGAGAGGGAGGGAGAGAGAGAGGGAAAGAGAGAGAGGGAAAGATAGATGGAGAGACAGAGAGGGAGAGAGAGAGAGGGAGAGAGAGGGAAAGAGAGATGGAGAGAGAGAGAGAGGGAGACAGAGAGAGAGGCAGAGAGAGGAAAATAGAAAGAAGGAGAGAGAGGCAGAGAGGAGAGAGAGGAAGACAGAGAGAGAGCGAGAGGCAGAGAGAGAGAGAGAGAGAGAGAGAGAGAGAGCCACATAGACAATGGGACAAGGGCAATGGGGCTACAGTCTCACACAATCAGAGTGAGGGTGAGTCAGTATTGCAACCAGGCAGCACAGATCCAGCATCCACCCTGGACCATGGGCAGAGGTCCCACATCCCAACACACAGCACAGAAACACAGAGCATCAACTTGGGGTGGCACAGCGGGTAGAACCGCTGCCTCGCAGCTCCAGAAACCCCGGGTTCGATCCTGACCTCAAATGCTGTCCGTGTGGAGTTTGCACGTTCTCCCTGTGACCATGTGGGTTTCCTCCGGGTGCTCTGGTTTCCTCCCACATCCCAAGGCCGGTTAACTGTCCCTCTGCAGATCGCCCCCTGGTGGGTATGGAGAGGATCACACAGAGCTGGTGTGGACTGGCGAGCGATGGCCGGTGCGGACTTGACGGGCCGAAGGGCCTGTTTCATAGAAACATAGACAATAGGTGCAGGAGGAGGCCATTTGGCCCTTCGAGCCAGCACCGCCATTCATTGTGATCATGGCTGATCGTCCGCAATCAATAACCCGTGCCTGCCTTCTCCCCATATCCCTTGATTCCACTAGCCCCTAGAGCTCTATCTAACTCTCTCTTAAATCCATCCAGTGACTTGGCCTCCACTGCCCTCTGTGGCAGGGAATTCCACAAATTCACAACTCTCTGGGTGAAAAAAAATGTTCTCACCTCAGTCCTACATGACCTCCCCTTTATTCTAAGACTGTGGCCCCTGGTTCTGGACTCGCCCAACATTGGGAACATTTTTCCTGCATCTAGCTTGACCAGTCCTTTTATAATTTTATATGTTTCTATAAGAAACCCCCCTCATCCTCCTAAACTCCAGTGAATACAAGCCTTTCAATCTTTCCTCATATGACAGTCCCGCCATCCCAGGGATCAATCTCGTGAACCTACGCTGCACTGCCTCATTCACAAGGATGTCCTTCCTCAAATTAGGAGACCAAAACTGTACACAATTGTACACTGTTTCCATGCCATATATCTCTAAACTAACCTAAACTAAATATCTGATCGCTAAAATAATTGTCTCGGCATGTTCATTTCCATCAGCTGTAGATGTGGTTCCGTTTTGTTATTGCACCGTGTACCGAGGTACAGTGAGTGTAAGGCTTCGTTTTGCATACGAACCAAACCGATCAGATAGACCATGCAAACATACACTCAAGTCAAACTCCAGTACAATAGGTAGAGCAAAGGGGAAGATACAGAGTGCAGAATGTAGTTCTCAGCAGTGTAGACAAAGTCCAATGTCCGCAATGGGGTAGAGGTGAATCGGACAGTACCCTAGCTTATGGAGGGACCGTTCAGAAGCCTGATAACAGAGGGGAAGAAGCTGTTCCTGTGTCTGGGGGAGTAGGGAGAAGTAGGAATGACCGGGGTGGGACAAGTCTCTGACTGCAAATAGGAGATTGGTGGTCAGTGCGGACACGGTGGGCCGAAGGGCCTGTTCGTGTGCTTGTACGATGCTATGGTTTTGTTTGTGACCACCCGTGTCTTCGATCTCATTGCCAGGACCACGCTGACATAGAGTGGAAATTTGCCCGGACAAAGCTCTGGATGAGTTACTTTGATGAAGGTGCGACCCTTCCGCCACCTTTCAACATCATCCCCAGCCCAAAGTCCATCTGGTACCTGTGTAAATGGCTGCACGCTCAGATCTGCCCAGGCAGCGACACGAAGCACGAGCAGAAACACGAAAACCTCAAGGAATTTACAGTATGAAGCCACGTCTTTTTTTTATCTCTGCATAGTATTGGCGTTTACAGATTCAGATACAGATTCAGATTCAATCTTAATCTTAAACGACAACGAAATGCCGTTAGCGTCTCACCCAGAAGAGTGAACATGGAATATGAGCAGTAAAATATATATACGTCCATACAGGCGTAGTAGTGGAATTTTTCTGGGGGAAGAAGTGCCCGGGGGGAGGGGGTGACTGGCAATCACCGAGGTGCAGAGTTAAGTAATGTAACAGCCGCAGGATGGAAGGAGGGTAAACAGTCTGTGGTTGGGGTGAGAGCAGTCCTTGACGATGCTGAGCGCCCTTCGTAGACAACGCTTGCTTTGGACAGACTCAATGGAGGGGAGTGAGGAACCGGTGATGCGTTGGGCAGTTTTCACCACCCTCTGCAGTGCTTTCCGGTCGGAGACAGAGCAGTTGCCGTACCATACTGTGATACATTGTTCCCCTTCATTCCCATTACCATTACGGTGGCGCAGCGGTAGAGTTGCTGCCTCGCAGCGCCAGAGAGCCGGGTTCGATCCAGGCTGCGGGTGCTGTCTGTACGGAGTTTGCACGTTCTCCCCGTGACCTGCGTGGGTTTTCTCCAGGCACTCAGGTTTCCTCCCACATCCCAAACACGAGTGTATAGGCTAACTGGCATAGCAAAAATTGTAAATTGTCCCTAGTGTGTGTAGGAGAGTGCTAGTATACGCGGGTCGCTGGTCGCCGCGGATTCAGTGGGCCGAAGGGCCTGTTTCCGCGCTGTATCTATTATTAAACTAAAACTTGGCATATCTGCATTCTGACGTCAGTCTACAAGCTAGTTATTGTTTGCTGCTGCCAATGTATCTGGAGATTATTGATCTGGAAACGACTTGGCCTTTCCAAGTCTCAAAATTGGTTTAAGAAACCAAATCTCATCAAAGTCTGTTAGACTTGCTTCCATTTGCCCATGGTTACTCAATTTCATGGGAGATTAGACAATTACATTGGAAACCACAAAGTTCAGTTTAGTTACGATAGTTCAGTCACGTGTACCGAGGTGTTTAAGAAGGAACTGCAGATGCTGGAAAATCGAAGGGAGACAAAAGTGCTGGAGAAACTCAGCGGGTGCAGCAGCATCTATGGAGCGAAGGAAATAGGCAACGTTTCGGGCCGAAACCCTTCTTCAGACTGATGGGGGCGGGGAGAAGAAAGGAAAAAGGAGGAGGAGGAGCCCGAGGGCTGAGGGAGAGATAGCAAGGGGAGGAGACAGCAAGGGCTAACAAAATTGGGAGAATTCAATGTTCATGAACCCAGGATGCAGACTCCCCAAGCGGAATATGAGGTGCTGTTCCTCCAATTTCCGGTGGTGCCTGCTCTGGCCATGGAGGAGACCCAGGACAGAGAGGTCGGACACGGAATGGGAGGGGGAGTTGAGCAGAGGGACAATGAAAGACCTTTTTGTTGCGCGCTCTCCAGTCAGCGGAAAGACCAGACATGTCCACAAAGGCAGCACGGTGGCACAACGGTAGAGTTGCTGCCTCACAGCGCCAGAGACCTGGGTTTGAACCTGACTATAGGTCCAGCCTGTACGAAGTTTGTACCTTCTCCCTGTGACTGCGTGGGTTTTCCCCGGGTGCTCTGGTTTCCTCCCACATTCCAAAGACATACTGGTTTGTAGGTTAATTGGCTTTGGTAAAAATTGTAAATTGTAACCCAATGTGTGTGTGTAGGTCAGTGTTCGTGTATGGGGATCGCTGGTCGGCGCGGACCCGGTGAGCCAAATAACCTGTCTCTGCACTGTATCTCCAAACTACACTAAACTAATCAAGCCAATGACCAGATACAGGTTAAAGGGAATAATGTTTAGTGCAAAATAAAGTCCAGTAAAGTCTGATTAAAGAAAGTCCGAGGGTCTCCAATGAGGTGGATGGTTGGTCTCTCTTGGGATATTTCTGATAGCCCTGTCCCACGGTACGAGTTCATTCCAAGAGCTCTCCCGAGTGTAAAAAAAATCAAACTCGTGGTAAGCACGGAGAATTAACTTCGGAGCTCGGGGACGTCTCAGCGTTAACGACAGGTACTCGGGAAGACTCGCTAACGGCAGGTAAGCACGGGAAGACTCGGGAAGATTTTTCAACACATGTTGAAAAATGTCCACGAGAGCCCCGAGTACCGACGAGTGGCCATTACCGTAAATCTCCAAGTTCGAATCAAGGCAAACTCGGGAGAGCTCTTGGAATGAACTCGTACCGTGGGACAGGGTAATATGATGACAGGAATGTTGCCAACAGGTGGAGTTTGTGAAACCTTATCAACTGCAGTCCATTTATTTCTGAATATTTGTTTAACGGCTCCCAGATAATGTTTGCAGAGTTGTGTTTTTTTTGTAGTTGAATGATTTTCTGAAATCTTTCTTTTGTCAGGAGCGACATGCAGACGACTTGATCCAAAACCAACACTACCAGGTTTGCTGACCAGTCAGTATTACAGACGTCACATCAAATCAACATCACAATCCTCCCTACACTGGCAAAATATGTCAACAAGCCCATTGTATTCATGCTATTCATTATCAACCATTCATCTCTCTCTTTTTTCTCTCTCTCCCTCTCTTTCTCACTCATTCTCTCCTTTTCTCTCTCTTTTTCTCACTTTCTCACTTTCTCTCTCTCATTCTCTCCCTTCCTCCTTATTCTATCATAGCCTCATAGACACAGAGTCTGAGTGCCTGGAAATAGGCCCTTCGTCCCAACACGCCCACTCCACCCAATATGCCGTATCCACACTGGCCCTTATCCCCTTAAACCTGTCCTATCCATGTACCTGTCCAAATGTTGGTTAAACGTTGTGATAGTACCAGCCACAACTACCTCCTTTGGCAGCTCGAGTGAGGATGGGTCTCAACCTGAAACTTAGGCCTATCCATATTCTCTAGAGATGCTCCCTGATCTGCTGTGTCTGAAAAAAGGTCCGATCCGAAACGTGTCCTTCCAGTAATTAAACGGGTGAGGCAGCACCTCTGAACATTATTCCCATATCATGTATCATGTACCTTACCTAAGGTAGACACAAAATGTTGGAGTAACTCAGCGGGTGAGGCAGCATCTCTGGAAGGAAGGAATAGGCGAGACCTGAGACGTTGCTAATTCATCTCTCCATAGACGCTGCCTCACCCGCTGAGTTACTCCAGCATTTTGTGTCTACCTTCAATTTACCAGCATCTGCAGTTCTTTCTTAAACATTTTGACCCACTTGTACTTTCTTAACATAACATGAAGCAAAATATTGAATTAACCCATTCCACATCATTCACTGACAAATACCTCAAGGATATTGTGGTCTGAAGAAGGGTCTCGACCCGAAACGTAGCCCATTCCTTCTCTCCAGAGATGCTGCCTGTCCCGCTGAGTTATTCCAGCGTTTAGTGTCTATCTCAAGGATCACTTCCGTTGTTCACTATCCAAGGTGATAAGTCCAATGCAATTATTTGTTTTCCTGGTTATTATGAAGCGCTGACACAAGATATCTCCGTCTGGCTCTTACCACTATCTTCTTCCCACTCATATCTATTCCATTGCTCAAACCTACACTCATAATGCTCATTGTACACTTTCACCTGTTGCTATACATACATTATAGACTTGAAGCCAATTCTAGTGCAGTTCGCACAGTGCAGTAACAAGGCCACAAACTCTTGCTTGATATTTATTTGCGAACAAACTTACTTTCTTATCCATCTTACTAAATACTTTGCGACATGGTGGCGCAGCAGTAGAGTTGCTGCCTTACAGCGCCAGAGACCCAGGTTCGATCCTGACTACGGGTGCTGTCTGTACGCAGTTTGTATCTTCTCCCCGTGACCTGCGTGGGTTTTCTCCGGGTGCTCCGGTTTCCTCCCACATTCGAAAGACGTACAGGTTTGTACGTTAATTGGCTTGGTGTAATTGTTAAATTGTCCCTCGTGTGTGTAGGATAGTGTTAATGTGCGGGGATCGCTGGACGGCACGGACTCGGTGGGCCGAAGGGCCTGTTTCCGCGCTGTATCTCTAAACTAAACTAAACTACAATATGATATTTAGGCAAGCACTGGACATGAGTAATCCAAATGAACCATGTTAAACATTGATGTGATGTCAGTGTACTGTTTCCACAAAGGTTTATCATGGAGATATTTATTCTTTGTTAATGAAGTCAATTAACGAGATGCGTATCTTTAGCTGACATCATTAAACGTACATTGTACGTAATGCTCTACCCTTCTATTGACTTTAACATTTTAAATAAACATATTTAAATTGTTCCTGCTATTTTGCCAAACCATTTTATTCCCATCAATTCTAAATAGACAATGAAAACGTCTCTTATTTCAGCCAAAAATAACAATTATGAACCAGAATAAATATTGTATTTTAAATCGTATCCTTTGGATAGAAGTGATAGGGATCGTCTTTTTATGGAAAGCCTAAAGGAAAAATAATTAGATTTAATCGAAGTAAAGCATTTACAAGAGAAGACATTGTCATTTTATGAAGCTGTGTTAAATATCTAGTTAATAATGTGCATGAGATTCCATATTAATATTGCTGGCCTTTTAATGGAGAATTTGGTTTTGGTTAAATCCTGTTGACAATGTAAACTAAAGGGCCTGTCACACTTGGGCGTCATTTGCGCGTCATGTATGCGACATAATTTACGCGTCACGACGCGCGCATGGCGTGCATTACGCGCGCATTGTGCGTGGTGACCTAGGCAGTGACGCGCGGTTGCGTGCGGTTGCGCGCAGCTGCGGGCGGTTGCTGGCGGCGCCCCAGGATTTTGGGATTCACAAAATCTTCGCGCGCTACCTACGTGACGCCCAAATGACGCCCAAGTGGAACAGGCCACTTAATGGTTCAAAAGCAAACTGAAATGATGTATGGAAAATTATTCCATTGTTCCTTTTCATCTGACAGGAGGTTATTAAAAATTTAGTAAAGAGGTACGTTGCAGCGATGATCAGAAGTGCCAAGACCGACGAAGGACTGACTGAAGAAAATTTTAAGGTACACATAGATCTTGCTTCACAGCCTTACATTCTGCTATTAATCTTTGTACGTCAACAGCAGAAAATGGTAGGATTTACTCAGCAGGACAGTCGGCATCTGTGAGGAGAATGATCGTTAATTGGTTGAAAAGATGTCGTAACATGAATGAATTAATTAATTATTTATTGTCACATGTCACAGTGTATTTCTTTGCTTTGCATAGCCAAGGTATGCAAAGAGTGGCCACATAAAGGGCGCTGAGAAGTAACAAAGTATCCCACGCCAGGTCCTCCTTTGTTCCCTCCCCCACCCCTATCATCTCCCCCACCCCTATTCCCTCCCCCTACACCTATCATCTCCCCCCCACCCCCCCTACACCTATCATCTCCCCCCACACCCCCTTTCCCCTTCACACTCCCCCCCCCCTTCACACTCCCCCTCCACCCTCATTTCTCCCCCTTCCCGGCAGTCTCCCAACACCGGGTCCTCCTTTGACAATGGAGGAGGCCCAGGACAGAAAGGTCAGAGTGACAATGAGAGGAACCTCCTCCACTGTCAGAGTGAGGCCCAGCGCCAAATTAGAGGAACAGCACCTCATATTTCACTTGGTTAGCTTACACCCCAGCGGTATGAACATTGACTTGTGGACGATCAGCCATGATCACATTGAATGGCGGTGCTGGCTCGAAGGGCCGAATGGCCTCCTCCTGCACCTATTGTCTATTGTCTATTGACTTCTCTAACTCGAAATAGCTCTTGCTTTTCCTCTCTCTCCATCCCCTCCCCTTCCCAGTTCGTCCACCAGTCTTACTGTCTCCGACTACATTCTATCTCTGTCCCACCCACTCCCACTGACGTAGGGTCTCGACCCGAAACATCAGCCATTCCTTCTCCCCAGAGATGCTGCCTGTCCCGCTGAGTTACTCCAGCATTTTGTGTCTACGTTCGATTTAAACCAACATCTGCAGTCCTTTCCTACCCATACAACACACACATGTCGATACAGTATATAGCATACGGTATATATGTCTGCATAGCTGATGGTATATGTCGTATAGTATATGTGGTCATATATATGCGTTCGTATAGCATATATCGTATAGCATATCGCATGAAATATAGCGTGTTCTTTTTCTTACGATGGTAGGAACTGAAGCAAGATATCTCCAGCTTCCGCTATGAAGTTCTTGACCTACTTGGGAATAGAAAGTCATCTCGGAGAACGTATTCGACCAGCAGCGATGGCATGCAAATGGATGAAGATAGTGCAGATGATAAGATCAACCAAATAGTGTCGTTCAGCTTGGGAGGAGAAAGTAACGACAAAAAGAAGCTGAAAATGAACTCGTTCAGCGTCTCGGCGCTCATTAAGTCAGTTTCCGGCATCGACCTGGAGGAGAAGGCGCGGAATAGCCGGCTGAGCAAGCAACCTTCTACCATCCAAAACGGCAACCGCTTGCAGGGGTACCCGAACTCCAAGGGGGATTCCTTTAAACGTCTCGGCCTACTCTTCACCAAGATGAACGGCCAGCTGTCGGAAACGTCTCCAGAGCCGGTCGCCAGCATTTCCGACGGGCTACTCCAAGCGCACAACATGTGGCAGGACTTCAGGTACACCCAGATCCCCAGCCCCGCCAACAGGGCCAGGAGCGAGAGCAGCCTCCATGCAGTCGGTCTCAATGAGGCCAACACAATCGATAGCCATTGTCCAACGAACCACACAGACTCATTCCCTTGCTCTTCCAATATCAGTGCCTCCAGCAATAAGCTCATTGACTCATCGAGTGATGTCTATGATTCGTGGGGAGAAGCCTGTGACTTGCTGATGACCAGGTGGAACAGCCATCAAGAGGGCTATGTAACTACTCAGTTATAATCGGCAAGACTACATGGGATAGGACTTTATCGCAAGGCGATTTGGGTCACATCCACATGGAATTATCTTTAAAACTATCAAATATCTGGAACGCAAAAAGGCTGTAAAAAGGGGCATTTCCTATAAAGGAAAACCCTGCTTTCCGTAAATTACCAGGAGAATAGTGCGAATACTATCGAGCCTCATAGCGATCACCGTTATTTATCCACAAACCCCACAGCTACTTCAGGCCCAGGCACAGAATGGAAGAGCTTGGATTAAGAAGATGGGCCATTCTGCAATTAGCTTTGCCAAGCAGCATCTCACTGGACTGCCCATTCAGACCCATTGACCGACATAAACCCCTGTCTGTACCCGCACAGCAGATACCAAGTAAACTTGCCACAGAAAGTTGTCATTTTAAGTCTAAATACATTTTTTTTTATTGGTGTGTGAATTACAGCCAGTAAACCTCTCTTATACCAAAACGTACTTATCGCAATCTGGTGTCTGATTTATTCAGGTTCTGAAGGTTCAGGTGCAAGTTTAGTGTAAGGTCATGGGGTCATCGGTGATAGGAGCAGAATTAGGCCATTTGGCCCATCAAGTCTACTCTGCCATTCAATCATAGAAACATAGAAACATAGAAAATAGGTGCAGGAGTAGGCCATTCGGCCCTTCGAGCCTGCACCGCCATTCAATATGATCATGGCTGATCATCCAACTCAGTATCCTGTACCTGCCTTCTCTCCATACCCCCTGATCCCTTTAGCCACAAGTTCCACATCTAACTCCCTCTTAAATATAGCCAATGAACTGGCCTCAACTACCTTCTGCGGCAGAGAATTCCAGAGATTCACCACTCTCTGTGTGAAAAATGTTTTTTCTCATCTCGGTCCTCAAAGATTTCCCCCTTATCCTTAAACTGTGACCCTTTGTTCTGGACTTCCCCAACATCGGGAACAATCTATAGGATCCCCCCTCAATCTTCTAAATTCTAGCGAGTACAAGCCGAGTCTATCCAGTCTTTCTTCATATGAAAGTCCTGACATCCCAGGAATCATGGCTGATCTATCCCTCCCTCCTAACCCCATTATCCTGCCTCCTCCCCATTATTATTGTCATGTTTACCATCAGATCTCAAGCCTCAAAATTTAAATCATCCACGTCAGAGTGCCAGCGAATCCTGTCAGAGTGAGGCCCAGCGCACACTGGAGGAACAGCACCTCATATTTCGCTTGAGCAGCTTACACCCCAGCGGTACGAATATTGACTTCTCTAACTTCAAGTTACCCCTGCATCCCCTGTCTCTCCGTCCCTCCCCCACCCAAGTCATTGTACGAGGTTCAAAGTCGTCTTGTCGAGTCTCGTTGTCTGTAACTCATTTTCACCCAGCCCACAGCTAACAATGTCCTGTTTCCTTCATCATCGTGACTTTTTTGCATATCTTTCATCCATTTGTTCTAGATCTCTCGACATCACCGTCTATATCTCTCCTTTCCCTTTCCCCTGACTCTCAGTCTGAAGAAGGGTCCCGACCCGAAACGTCACCCATATCTTTTCTCCAGAGATGCTGCCTGACCCGCTGAGTTACTCCAGCTTTTAGCGTCTCTCTTTGGCTTAATCCAGCATCTGCAGTTCCTTCCTGCATGAATATCCATGGCGACGCTCAGCTGATTCGCCAGCGGTCTCGTGTGAATAAAGAAAACTGTTTAGAAAACTGTGACACAGGGATCATAAGGTTCAGGTGGAACGAGGCAGATCACATCAGAAACAAATAGAGGAACACAGAGTGCTGGAGTAACCCTGCGGGTCAGGCAGCATCTCTGGAAAACATGGATAGATGACGTTTCGGGTTGAGACCCTTCTTCAGACAAATAGATTTGCACCATTTGCAAAGTCCCATCCGCACGCTAAGTCTATGGGGCGGCGCCCAGCATAAGGATACGGGAGATCCCAAAGACCCCCTGCTGTGAATCCTGACCCAAGCGGGCAGGCGTGAACATGTCTCATTCCCTTGTCTGCTCCACTGACACAATTCCCATGGCTCATAAACTAGACTGACCAACATTTATCCCTTTAGTTCTCTAATTAGAACTACAGGGCAGCACGGTGGCGCAGCGGTAGAGTTGCTGCCTCACAGCGCCAGAGACCCGGGTTCAATCCTGACCACGGGTGCTGTCTGTACGGAGTTTGCACATTCAGGTTGGCTACTGTAAATTGTCCCTCGCGTAGAGGATGTAACTAGAGTATCGGTGACCATTGGTGGGCGCGGACTCGGTGGGCTAGAGGGCCTATTTTAATGCTCTATCTCAAAATTATAAATTAAACTAATATATATTATTTTGTTCTCTTATAGACAATATAGACAATAGGTGCAGGAGTAGGCCATTCGGCCCTTTGAGCCAGCACCACCATTCAATGTGATCATGGCTGATCATCCACGATCAGTAACCCGTTCCTGCCTTCTACCCATATCCCTTGACTCCGCTATCTTCAGAGGGCGATGGAGGCAGGTTCTCTGGATGCTTTCAAGAGAGAGCTAGATAGGGCTCTTAAAAAGGCACCTATTGTCATAGTCTATTGTCTTTTCAAAATGTCACTTCTCCAATTAAAGGTTGATGCACTTAAGGGGAAAATAACATTTCCCTAGCTACTTTGAGGATATGTATTCCTGATTCAAACAACAGTCAGAGACCTACAGCATGGATAAAGGCCCTTCAACCCAACTCATCTATGCTAACCATGATGCCCCATCTATTCTAGTCCCGTTTGCCTGCGGTTGGTCCATATCCCTCTAATCATTTCCAAACTATATATCTGTCCAATTGTCTTTTAAATGTCCTTGTTGTACCTCACCAAGGTAGCTTGTTCCATACACCCATCTATGTGAAAATGCTGCTCCTCGAGTTTGTATTCAACCTTGCCCTTCTCATCTTAAACTCATGTCCCCTTGTTTTTGATTCGCCTACCCTGGATAATAGGCTCCGTACATTCACCCAGTCTAATCCCATCATGAGTTTGGATCAAACTCCTCTAACCAGTCCCACTTTTTGACACTTTGAATCCATGAAGCCCCCTGTATACATCTATGATCTGATTACCAAGGTATACACAGCAGTTGTCCTGCCTTCATTGTTACCCTGAACCTTTTGAATCATCTCCGCTAGTTCTATCACGGTGAATGTCAAAAATCTGACCTGCTGACAACCACCGGAGAGAAGGAATGGGTGACGTTTCGGGTCGACACCCTTCTTCAGACTAGCCTAGTCTGACTTCAGACACTAATCAGAAGAAGGGTCTCGACCCGAAACGTCACCCGTTCCTTCTCTCCAGAGATGCTGCCTGTCCCGCTGAGTTACTCCAGCGTTGTGTGTCTATCTTCGATTTAAACCAGCATCCGCAGTTCCCTCCTACACGGGCTGACAACCTCCCATGGAGTTATCCGTGAAGCTGTTCCTTAAACTGTTTATTCTCTGCATGAGGCACCTACACGTCTGCAGAAAATGGTCGCTGCCTGCTCGCCGGATGTCACGCACAGCGTTGCATGTTTAAGGGGAGAAAATTGCTTGAAATGACTCATATAATTAGACCTAGAGAGCAAAATGGGTAAATCGAGCCGAAGAAAATTACGCGGAGATTATTCAATGACTCTTCCGACTTGTGCTCTGCTGAAAGGAGAAATTGGTAAAACATCACACGATAACACACTCCAATTTGTTCACATAACGAGCACACTTATATATTGATGATTGGTAGCTCACAGAACATTAATGTTCATCAGCATCATCATCATTGTTATTAGCGACGCAGTGGTGCTGGTATCCGACGTGCACGGTGACGGACGCACCACGTATCTCTGTCCACCCGAGCTCCTCTTTTGTCCCCGCACGTGCGCCTTCCATCAACGCCTTCAGCATCGTCCGTCCTGCGTCACGTCTTCCACTGGTGTTGATGATCCAGTAAGGTGGGGGTGGGCGGTTTTGCTGCCAATGTTTTGCATAGGATGTTTATTGCAAACAATAAACAATAGGTGCAGGAGGAGGCCATTCAACCCAGCACCGCCATTCATTGTGATCATGGCTGATCGTCCCCTATCAATAACCCGTGCCTGCCTTCTCCCTATATCCTCTTGACTCCACTAGCCCCTAGAGCTCTATCTAACTCTCTCTTAAATCCATCCAGTGACTTGGCCTCCACTGCCCTCTGTGGCAGGGAATTCCACAAATTCACAACTCTCTGGGTGAAAAAGTTTTTTCTCACCTCAGTCTTAAATGACCTCCCCTTTATTCTAAGAGACTACAATAGACAATTCTACAATAGACAATAGGTGCAGGAGTAGGCCATTCGGCCCTTCGAGCCAGCACCGCCATTCAATGTGATGATGGCTGATCATCCACAATCAGTACCCTGTTCCTGCCTTCTCCCCATATCCCCTGACTCCGCTATCTTTAAGAGCCCTATCTACTTCGCTCTTGAAAGTATCCAGAGAACCGGCCTCCACCGCCCTCTGAGGCAGAGAATGCCACAGACTCGCCCTGTAACCCAGCCCTGAACTATGTTAAGGTCTTAATGGACGGGAGGCTGATATGCTACAAGGATCGAACTCAATAGTCCCAATTTTTGACTCTTACTATCAAAGGTGAGCAGAGTACCGTCACATATTAAACACAGTTGAGTTTACATTAGTTTAGAGATACAGCGCGGAAACAGGCCCTTCGGTCCAACGTCCACACTGGCCAGCATGTCCCAGCTACACTAGTCCCACCTGCCTGTATCTTGCCCATATCCCACTAAACCTGTCCTATCCATGTACCTGTCTAAATGTTTCTTAAACGTTGCGTTTAACTACCTCCTTCGGCAGCTCGTTCCATACATCCGCCACCCATTGTGTGAAAATGTTACCTCTAAGGTTCCTATTAAATCTTTCTCCCCTCACCTTGAACCTACAGGTATGTCCTCCAGTTCTTGACTCCCCAACTCTGGGCAAGACTCTGTGCATCTACCCGATCTATTCCTTGTATAATTTCGTACACTCCAGCACTTTGCATCTTTTTTTGTTGTAAACCAGCATCTGCAGTTCCGTATCTCTCCATTTTAATATTCCATTACAGAATCTCTTCAAGGTCTGTCTACCTTGAAGAAGATTCTCCTCCTCTTTCAGACAGTAGTTCTGCTAGACCCTCTCTCACTGCTCCACCACCTCCAGAGATGCTGCCTGACCCGCTGAGTTACTCCAGCACTTTGTGACTTGTCGTTTTGTACACCAGCCTTGTCATTTTCCATTATCTAAGAATTCAAACAGTCCTTCAGAATTTAGGTTTATTCATAATTTCCCAAGTCAAGGGAGCGGAATTAGGCCATTCGGCCCATCGAGTCTCTTTATTTAAGGCAGAGATTTATAGGTTCTTGTTTAGGGCGTCAAAGGTTATGGGGAGAAGGCTGGAGAGTGGGGTTGAGAGGGATAGATCAGCCATGATTGAATGGCAGTGTAGATTCGATGGGCCGAATGGCCTAATTCTGCTCCTATCACTTATGAACATTAAGAATCTCACCACATTTTGCATACTTCAATGTTGTTCCAGGCACACGATTCTTCTCATGGAAGCATGTTTGAGCTCTGGGTGGCAATACATGATGCCAATCTACAAAGGTTACAGAGCGTAGCTGAACACAACGATGTTGCCCAGACAGACACACTCTCATGGAATCCTAGTTATGAAATGCCAGATCAGTTCATCACCTCTCCCCATTGGCACGGTGAGAGAGTAGCGCATCGCGACTGAGTCCGTAAAACATGAAATGGGATCGACTAGCCACCCGTACATCAATCACTCTCATCAATAGTCACAGATGGTGTGGCACGGTGGTGCAGCGGTAGAGTTGCTGCCTTACAGCGCCAGGTTCGATCTGAACTACAGGGGTTGTCTGTACGCTCTCCCGTGACCTCGTGGGTTTTCTCCAGGTGCTCTGGTTTCCTCCCACACTCCAAAGACACGCAGGTTTGTAGGTTAATTGGTTTTGGTAAAATTGCCCCCAGTGTGTAGGATGGTGCTAGTGGACGATGTCCACTGGTCAGTTTGGACTCGGTGGGACGAAGGGCACGTTTCTATGCTGTATCTCTAAAGCCATACAGCATGGAAACGGGTCCTTCAGCCCAACTTGCGCATGTGACCAAGATGACCCATCTACACTAATCCCACCTGTCTGCATGCGGCCCATATCCCTCTAAACCTTTCCTTCACATGAACCAGCTCAAGTGTCTTTAAAATGTTAATGATAGTACCCGCCTCAACTATCTCATTGCATATGTGTAGGAAAGAACTGCAGATGCTGGTTTAAATCAAAAGTAGACACAAAATGCTGGAGTAACTCAGTGGGACAGGCAGCATCTCTGGAGAGAAGGAATGGGTGACGTTTCGGGTCGAGACTTCAGACTGATGCCAGGGGAGTGGGTGGGACAGAGATAGAATGTAGTCGGAGACAGTAAGACCGGCAGGAGAATTGGGGAGGGGAAGGGGGATGGAGAGAGAGGGAATGCAAGGACTACTTGAAGTTGGAGAAGTCAACGTTCATACCGCTGGGGTGTAAGCTGCCCAAGCAAAATATGAGGAGCTGTTCCACCAATTTGTGCTGGGCCTCACTCTGACAATGGAGGAGGCCGAGGACAGAAAGGTCAGATTGGGAATGGGAGGGGGAGTGGAAGTGTTTAGCAAATCGGAGTCCTCCTACACCAACCTGATCTCCCAGCTGCTCAGCAAAGTAAACTTTTCCACCCATTCCCAATCTTCTTTTTTGGTAAAACAGTATCTGCAGTTCTGTTTCTACATTTGTTTCCTATAACATTTGGACAAGTACATGTATAAGAAAGGCTTAGGGTGGGGGGGGGGGGGGGGGGAGAGAATATAGGCCAAAAAGGGACAAGTGTAGATGGGGCATTGTGGACGCTGTGGCAAGTTGGGCTGAAGTGTTTCAGTCCTGCACCACTATGTTGTTCAGGAAAACAAATCTGCCATCGTATCTGGAATTAGAATCCGAAATCTTTGGCAATTGCAGACTCGCCGGTACCAAGACTTACCTCTCCCCTTAGTTCAGGTGCAATTGAGAATGGTGACATTAATAGCATCATAGCAAGAGGCATCTTGATCTCCCGATTGAATTGGGCTGGCATTTTAGCAATGCTCCGATCCCTTAAATGTCCCTCTCCCATTGGTACGGAACATTTGCATTTTTCAGCTTGAAATTGTGCAATATGGTGCATGCTGTAGCGAGTCTTTTAACTTACACTTGAATGCAATATATATGCTTTAAATTGGATTGGAGCATTTTTGAAAGGGGGAGGCTGTGCGATCACTGGCCTTGGGGGTAACCGGTGAGGGAGTGGAGCAACCGAGTGAGGAGAGGGTGTGGAAGAAGGGTGTCCCCCCCTCCCAGGGTAGGAACCTTTTGAAATTTGATGTATTAAAATCATGTTTTAGTGCACTGTAGAAGTATGATTTCAATGTTTTTTGTATGAAGTATTTTTTAAGAGGTTACTTTTTAAGGGGTAACTTTATCCACACAAAGGGTGATGGGTGTATGGAACAAGCTGCCAGAGGAGGTAGTTGAGGCAGGGACCATCCCAACATTTAAGAAAAAGTTAAACTGATACATGGATAGGACAGGTTTGGTGGTATGGACAAAAAGCAGGTGGCGTAGCTGGGACATGTTGGCGGGTGTGGGCAAGTTGTGCCGAAGGGCCTGTTTTCACACTGTATCACTCTATGACTGCATTATACCTCCACCATGCACGAATGCTTCAAAATCAAGTGATCGAGTTTTATTGCCATATACTCAAGCATAGAAACATAGAAAATAGGTGCAGGAATGGGCCATCGGCCCTTCGAGCCAGCACTGCCATTCAATATGATCATGGCTATTCATCTAAAATCAGTACCTCTTTCCTGTTTTTTCCCCATATCCCTTGATGTCGTTAGCCCCAAGAACTAAATGTAACTCTCTCTTGAAAACATCCAGTGAATTAGCCTGCACTGCCTTCTGTGGCAGAGAATTCCACAGATTCACAACTCTGCGTGAAGAAAGTTTGTTCTCATCTCAGTCCTAACTGGCCCCCCCCCCTTTATTCTTAAACTGTGACCCATGGTTCTGAACGCCCCCAACATCGGGAACATTTTTCCTGCAGTTACAGTAAGTAAAAATCTAGCAGGCAAGCAGGATGCTTTCTCCAACCTCGCCCATTTGAAGTCCACTATCTTCCACCGTATCTGCCCAGTGCTTGGTACTTACATCCAGCAGCCACTAGTTGTCCTCCAGGATGCACCGAGCCGCAGCCTGATCTATGCCGGTCACCTGGGCGAATTCGGCACAGAGACTCACGGCAGCGGCGCAACGCTTCGACGCCTCCGACGGCCCGGGACTCGTGCACTGAGGCTGCTCCATGGCCGGAGCTGCAGTGAGCGACTCGCCAGCCCGGCAAACACTCGCCAGCCCCGCTCCCCGTCCGCATCTGTCCCCACCGTTGCTTCCGCTTCCAACACCCTCGGCCCATGCAGTTGATATGAGTTTTGAGATTTTCGTTGATCACAGAATTTCTCACGACAGAGAGAAATTTGTGATCAGCGTGAGAATTTGGTGAAATGCGTGATTCTCACGCTCAATGCATGGGAGTTGGCAGCCCTGCCTCTCAACCCCCTCACCCCCCCTCTCTCTCTCCCACCTCACTCTCATCCCTCTCTCCCCTCTCACCCCTCCCCTCTCTCTCCCCTTCCATCTCTCCCCCCCCTTTTTCTCCCCCCTCTCTCTCCTCTCCCCCCTCCCTTCTATTTCCCCTAACTCTCTCTCCCCTCACTCTGCCCCCCCCTCTCCCCTCCCCCTCTTTCTCTTGTCCCCTCTCTCTCCCCCTCTTTCCCCTAACTCTCTCTCCCCTCTCTTTCTCCTCTCTGCCCCCCTCCCTCTCCGCCCCCCCCTCTGTCTCTCCCTTTCTTCTCTCTCTCCCTCCACTCTCCCCTCTCTCTCATCTCTCTCCCCCATTTCTCCCTCCCACCTCACTCTCCCCCTGGCTCTCTCTCCCCTCTTTGTCTCTATCTCCCCTTTCTCTTTGCCCCCCCCCATCTCTATCTTTCCCCCTCTCCCCTCCCCATTCTCTCCTACCCTCTCCTCCCTCTCCACCCCCTCTCTCTTCCCTCTCACCCTTCCCCCTCTTCTCTCTCTCTCCATTCATGCCCTCTCTGTCTCTCCCCACTGTCTCCTTCCTCTCTCTCTACCTCCCTTTGAGAGTCTGTCCCTTCGGCACAGAGACTCTCGCGGCAGCGGAGCTCCCGACGCCTCCGAGGCCCGGGACATGCACTGTCCGGAGCGCTCCATGGCCAGAGCTGCAGCGAGCGACTCGCTAGCCGCCCAAACCCTCGACAGCGCTCGACAGCGCCGCAAACTCACCAGTCCCGGCTCCCCGCATCTGTTCCCGCCCCTGGTTCCGCCTCCATCCCTCCCGCACCCCCGGCCCTCCAACACCCGCGGACCATGCAGTTTATCCGAGTTTTGAAATTTTCGTTGATCACAACATTTCTCACCACTGAGCGTGAGAAATGTCTGATGAGCGTGAGGGCTTGAGAGCTTGCTTGAGGGCATGAGTCTCATGCTCAAAGCGTGAGAGTTGGCAGTGAGGATGACGTTTAGTGCAAGACAAAGTCCAGTAAAGACTGATTAAAGGTAGTCCAAGGGCCTCCAGTGTGGTAGGTGGCAGGAATTTTGAGCAAAACACAAAGTGCTGGCAGGGGACTCAGTGGGTCAGGCAGTGTCTGGGGAGGCACTGGACAGGTGACGGTTCAGGATAGGACCCTCCTTCAGGCCGAAGGGTCCCAATACAAAACCTGTGACAATTTCCTCCGCAGATGCTGCCTGACCTGCCGAGTTCCTCCTGCACTCCTGTCCATGAAGCCGTCCAAATGTCCAGTTGCAGGATAGAGATTCCCAAAATATGACAAAGTATATTTCAAATAATGAAAGATTCATTCATTTTTCCATTGTCAAAACAAATGTCGATTTATCGATTAAAGTTTACTCTGACAAATTGCTAGCATCTGTGCCATATTCCCTCTCTGGTCGAACAGTTTAAGTGATAGGAGCGGAATTAGGGCATTCGACCCATCAAGTCTACTCTGCCATTCAATCATTCTTTCCCTCTCAACACCATTCTCCTGCCATCTCCCCACAACCCCCCTACTAACCAATTGGACAAGGCAGCATTATCCAAACACCTCGCCAAGCTGGCTCTGAGGAAAGTGGGCCTAGGGTTATAATGGATGCAGTTTAGGTCACATACGGTTTTATCAGCAATTAAAAATCTTTCTAACCATAATGGATTCAAACCCGGAGGTCACCTGATCCAAAGTGATTGGCAAAAAAAGGCAGAGAGACGAGAAAATAAAGGCAGAGTGGTTTAGATACGGAATGCATTGCCACTCAAGGGGGCTAGAAATAGATTCACAAGCTGCGTTCAAAAGGGAATTAGATGAATAATCAATATTGGGGAAAATAAATGAACAAAGGCAGTGAACCAAAGAGCCTCTTCAGTTCTGTGCCCTGCTACAATTCCACAATAACTAAAGCTAAGAGATTGTTTCCAATTTACCTCTCCCTTGTTTCCCCACATTTCCATTTCAGTCCGTTAACATTAAGTTTTCTGATCTGATGAAGGATCTCGGTCCGCAATATCACCCATCCCTTTTCTCCAGAGGTGCTGCCTGATCCGCTGAGTTACCTCAGCTACTCCAGTTTGTCATATGTGATAGGAAAAGTATTAGGCCATTCGGCCCATCAAGTCTACTCCGCCATTCAATCATGGCAGATCTATCTCTCCCTCCTAACCCCATTCTCCTGCCTTCTCCCCATAACTCTGACACCCGTACTAATCAAGAATCTATCTCTGCCTCAGAAATATCCACTGACTTGGCCTCCACAGCCTTCTGTGGCAGAGAATTCCACAGATTCACCACCCTCCCACTAAAGAAATTCCTCATCTTCTTCCTAAAGGAATGTCCTTTAATTCTGAGGTTGTAACTTCTAGTCCTAGACTCTCCCACTAATGGAAACATCCTCTCCACATCCACTCTATCCAAGCCTTTCACTATTAGCTAAGTTTCAATCAGGTTACCCCTCATTCTTCTAAACTTCACACGAGTACAGGCCCAGTGGCATCAAATGCTCATCATATGTTAACCCACTCATTCCTGGGATCATTCTTGTCAACCTCCTCTACCCTCTCCAGAGCCAGCACATCCTTCCTCAGATATGGTGCCCAGAATTGCTCACAATACGCCAAATGTGGCCTGACCTGCACCTTAGAGCCTCAGCATTACATCCGTTTTTGTAATCTAGCCCTCTTGAAATAAACGCTAACAATGCCCTCCACAGTGAAGTGAAGAAAGCTTCATAACAAGAGGAGTTGAGTATAGGAGCAAAGAGGCCCTAGTGAGACCACACCTGGAGTATTGCGTGCAGTTTTGGACTCCAAATTTAAGGACATTCTTGCTATTGAAGGAGAGCAGCGTAGATTCACCAGGTTAAGTTCTGGGATGGCGGGACTGTCATATATTGATAGAATCAAGCAGCTGGGCTTGTATACTCTGGAATTTAGAAGGATGAGAGGGCATCTTATTGAAACATAAGATTAAGGGATTGGACACACTAGAGGCAGGAAACATGTTCCCGATGTTAGGGGAGTCCAGAACCAGGGGCCACCGTTTAAGAATAAGGGGTAGGCCATTTAGAACGGAGACAATGAAAATCTTTGTCACCCAGAGGGTTGTGAATATGTGGAATTCTCTGCCTCAGATGGCAGTGGAGGCCAATTCTCTGAGAGAGTTAGAAAGAGCTCTCAAAGATAACGGAGTCAAGGGATTATGGGGAGAGGGCAGGAAAAGGGTACTGATTGTGGATGATCAGCCATGATCACAGTGAATGGTGGTGCTGGCTTGAAGGGCTGAATGGCCTACTCCCACACCTATTGTCTATTACCTGCAAAAGCAGCACACGGACACAGAAACAGTTTGCAGTGCTCGAGTTTTATTGCTTCAACGTTAGGAACCCACAATAACACCAGCTTCTTGGCAACAAAGCCACGGACATCAAGAGTCTTGAACAAAAAGAGAAATATCAGTGCCAAACATTCTTCAGTCGCCCAACAAACCAAGAGAAAGTCAACGTTTTCAGCCGAGCTGGACTCTGGACGACAACATACACACAGGCCTTGAAGACAAGGCACACACCAAAGATGAGGTAGAAGTGATACTGAAAGCATGTTCATTTAAACAATGTCAAGTAGGGACAATATCCCTGCGGAAGGCAATACGTGGTGCAAGAGTTCTTCGACAGAATCCAGATTCACCGTCAATCTTCAAATTGGCAAGTTGAACTTCTGTTGACATTGTGCAGTGACAGAAAAAGCATGAACACTTGTCGCTTGAAGATCAGGATTGAAGAGGGGGCAGGGAAGGTGTTATTGAAGGAGAAACATTTACTTATTAGCTGTGCACATTTTTTTTGGTCTGCAAATATACTTGGGGAATTTTACCAGCCAGACCGAGGAAAAAAGCACAAAGAATTGGTGAGAAAAATCCCCATTTACCAAAACACCAAACATGTCAGATGGTAGATTTTTTATCGTGACTGGTGAAAATATTCAAACTAGAGGATGGGGTGCACCAAGAATGGAGGGAATTAAGTCAAGTTGGGTCTGCGGAACCAGAAAGGCACTTCCATAAGTTAGTGAGATGCATAGTGGGTTGGCTGGTTGGCAGATGCAACGTAATTGAGCGGAGGGGGGAGGGTCGGGCATGTCGTGGTCTGAAGCCTGGAGTTAGGACATAGCTGGCTTGCCGGATACCAAGGCCCAACATGGTGAAGCGTGGTTGTCACAGGGATGCAAGGATCGTAGGTAGAAAGAGGCGGTGGAACGTACTGGTCCGTCAGCACTGGATAATATACTGTCGACTGTGGAACTGGTTGAGCCTCTGCAGCAGTGTAACCTGCAAAATAAAGGCAGTCCATTAGTACAGAAAACAAACACAGCAACCCATTTCCCTCAAGTTTAGTTTAGAGATACAGTGTGGAAACAGGCCCTTCGGCCCACTGAGTCCGCACCGACCAGCGATCCCCGCACACAATCCTACACAGGCTAGGGATAGTTTGCAATTATACCAAGCCAACTAGCCTACAAACCAGTCTTCGGAGTGTCAAGAGTAAAGAGTGTTTTATTGTCATGTGTCCCAGATAGGACAATGGAATTCAATGGAAAGCCATTCTTGCCATAGAGGGAGTACAGAGAAGGTTCACCAGACTGATTCCTGGGATGGCAGGACTTTCATATGAAGAAAGACTGGATAGACTCGGTTTGTACTCGCTAGAATTTAGAAGATTGAGGGGGGATCTTAAAGAAACTCACAAAATTCTTAAGGGGTTGGACAGGCTAGATGCAGGTAGATTATTCCCGATGTTGTGGAAGTCCAGAACAAGGGGGTCACAGTTTAAGGATAAGGGGGAAGTCTTTAAGGACCGAGGTGAGAAAAACATTGGATATGGAGAGGATGTTTCCACTAGCGGGAGTGACTAGGATCAGAGGGCTTAGCCTTAGAATTAAAGGACGCATCTTCAGAAAGATGAGGAGGAATTTATTTGGTCAGAGGGTGGTGAATCTGTGGAATTCATTGCCACAGGTGGTTGTGGAGGTCATGTACATGTTATGGAGGTCAAGTGAATGGATATTTTTTTAAGATGGAACAAAGGGCATTTATTGCCACATACACCAATTGATCCAGTGAAATTCGAGTTGCCATTGCAGCACAAATAAGATAAACACTATAGAATTTAACATTAAACATAAAAATGTTTATTAAATTACTGATTAATTAGTATGGGTGTCAGGGGTTAGGAAGAAGACGGGAGAATGGGGTTAAGAGGGAGCAATAGATCAGCCATGATTAAATGGCAGAGTAGACTTGATGGGCTGAATGGACTCATTTGGCTGCTATAACCAATGAACTCACGATTCACTCCAAAATTTGTGCAGTAATTGACGTTTGAACAATTTCCCTTAGAAATTTTAGACATGGGATTTTGGAAAGATTTGCTGAAAGAAAGTAGTTTAGAGATAGAGCACGGAAACAGGCCCTTCGGCCCACCGAGCCTGCGCCGGCCAGCAATAGCCCGAACGCCAATTCTATCCTACACACTAAGGGACTACCAACCTGCATGTGTTTAGAGTGTGGGAGGGACCTACACGGTCACAGGGAGAACGTGCAAACTCCGTACAGACAGTCAGGATCGAACCTGGGTCTCTGGCACTGTGAGGCAGCAACTACCACCCTTCATCTGGCACACAAGATGTTCCGGTAACGGGCAAGGCTAGCAGGATTTACACGCGCATTTCCCCATCAGGTCAAGACGCAACTTGCCGTTGTAAGAGGTGTCAGAGGAACTGGAATGGTCATCGTTTCTGCCACCATCACCGTAAGGTGGCGGCACTGGCGAGTGCTCAACAAACTGAGCGGTTGCCGGGAACACTGGATGGACATCCAGCGGCTGATGCGGCGGCATGTACACCACAGGCGGCCAGTAACTCTGGTGGCAGCACTAGAAACAAAAACACACAACGCACATGGTGATCAAAGATAAACCGCAACATTCATGCCTTGCTCAGTCAAATACACGCGAGGTGCAACAAGGGGGAAGCTATTCTTTCAAAACCAGGATTCATGGCTAAATAATTCACACAAAATGCTTATGCGGCTCCAAACTCTCGGGTCATAATAATATCAAACTCCAAAGTATCTACCACTGATCTTCAACAAGATAGAAGCAGTCACAAATTCATTAAAGCATTCTGCTACACTTGGCCCATGCTAAACGCTGACAGCATCAGCCATTTTAGTGTTGCAGGCTTTAAAATAGGCTTTCAAGAAAAACTGCACTTATTGCATCAGTTAGACAGCGGGGAAAGAAAAAGCACATTGGGGAAGTGAATCCCCAGATGAACATTGTTCCTTCATTTAAAAACAAATATGTTGAAGTATACGTACAGGAGGGAACTACAGATGGTGGTTTACACCGAAGACAGACATAGTGCTGTGGTAACTCAGCGTTACAGGCAGCATCTCTGGAGAATGGGTGACGTTTCGGGTCAGGACCCTTCAGACATCAAGACCCTTTTCCATTCGTGTGATGAAGGGTCTCGACCTGAAACATCACCTATCCCTTTCCTCCAGAGGTACTGTATAACCCGCTGAGTTACTCCAGCATTTATGCTGAAATATATATTCTGTTTATGTTGAAATATATATTCTGCTGAAGCCAAGAAAAAGCAGTGCACTCTGATGTATGTAGGACCACACAAGTTGTATTGACTGGATTGTAATCCTTCAATTCTTTTGTCTCATGCCTTTGATTTTAATCTGTGGCCTTTGTTCCTGCTAAGCAAGAATACCCTGGACAGAGTCTTCCCAGCACATGCCAGACTTGGTCCTGCCCTTCCTCTCTCCCACCTGTTCTTTTCCCCCACCCACTACAATCAGTCTGAAGATGGGTCCAGAACCAAAACGTCACCTATCTATGTTCTCCACAGAAGCTACCCGACCTGCTGAGTTACTCCAGCATGCCGTGTCTCTGCTTATATTCAGTTATGGAGTGGTCCGATCTTGGACTGCATGCAAAACAAAAGCTTTCCACTGTACCTTGGTACAGACGGCATTAACAAACTTAATTCCTTGCTATTGAGTGCAGTGTAGGTTCACCAGGTTAATTCCCTGAATGGCGGGACTGACTTATGATGAAAGAATGGTACGACTGGGCTTGCATTCACTGGAGTTTAGAAGGATGAGTGGTGATCTTATAGAAACATAAAATTCTTATGGGATTGGACAGGCTAGATGCAGGGAAAATGTCCACATGTTGGGAGAGTCCAGAACCAAGGGTCACAGTTTAAGAATAAGGGGTAGACCATTTAGTTTTTGCCTTCTATACCAGTTCAGTAAAGGCACCAACCTGTTACAGGCCTTTCAATTTCATTCTGTATCTATAAACTTATTGGTAATCCCCTAACCGGGGACAAACTCACCTGCAAGCCAAGGTTGAAGTAATACTGAACCACCTTCCTATCTAAGAAAAAGAAAACAGATTCAGTACAAAGCGACACAAATCATCGAGTGGCATTTGGCTGCGTTCAGTGTAACAGGGCCTCACCTTGAGGTAGGTCATTGCCGTTGGGATCACAGGAATATGGCGGGGGAGCGGGAGAAGTCATCGCTTCACCCATTTCAGGAAGAGGACCTCATTGAAAGAAAAACAGAACACGTTGAGAATTGAACACTAAGGGAAGCAGAGAGCACCAATATTCCAGCTGGTAAGCCCAACTTGAAAACCGCGACAAGCAATGGTTGAATAACACCAAGTTCTAGAGAGGATAGACAAAAAGCTGGAGTCCTTCCATGGAAACAGGCCCTTTGCCACCTTTCACCAGTTCACACAAGGTCTCATCCACTCTCATCTGTGTCAGCGTGGACTTTCCATTCTGAATTTAAAAGTTAAATAAATGCAAGCTTCCCATCTCCACAGACGCTAACTGACCAGCAGAGATTTTCCAGCATTTTTGGTTTTTAATCACAAACATTTTTGGTTGGGGATATGATTATTTTGTGGAACTTTTTCCTCCACACTTTCAACATCTCTCAGTTTGTGCAGCTTCGAAAGGAAAAGGGCGGTGGGTGTATGGAACGAGCTGCCAGAGGAGGTAGTCGAGGCTGGGACTATCCCAACGTTTAAGAAACAGTTAGACAGGTACATGGATAGAACAGGTTTGGAGGGATATGGACCAAACACAGGCAGGTGGGACTAGTGTAGCTGGGACATGTTGGCAAGTTGGGCTGAATGACCCGTTTCCACACTGTATCACAGTGATTCTATGAAAATTATGCAAAAATATACAGATTGTGTGAAAAGCTGGAAACTTTTTTGGTTTGGCTGCCTTGATGTTTGTGCAAGACTGAGTGCACCATCTAGTGGAGTTGCACGATAGTGCAAGAACCATGACATGCGCGTGCTTTCCCCATCTCAAAGCCATTGTTACACTTGCAACGTGAAGAATTGTTTTGCTACACAAATGCACTCTTAAATGCAAATTGAATTCTAACTTCAGCACAGCTAAAAACCACATAAACAGCACTGCAGTGCAACACAGCATCACTCAGAACAAAACGCACACCTCCAGATTCAGGGACAGTTTCTTCCCGGCTGTTATCAGGCAACTGAACCATCCTACCACAACCAGAAGGCAGTCCTGAACTACTATCTACCTCATTGGTGACCATCGGACTATCCTTGATCGGACTTTTCTGGCTTTACTTGGGACTAAACTTTATTCCCTTTTCACTGTGAATGGCTCGGTTGTAATCACGACTTGTCTTTCTGCCGACTGGATGGCCAGTAACAAAAGCTTATCACTGTACCTCGGTACAAGTGACAGTAAACTGAACTTTATAATGGATGTTTAAGAAAAATCGAAGGTAGACAACTTATAATGGAAGGATAATTTCTGAAGCTCCGTGATCACACAGACCAGCAGTATGTACGTACGTACGTACACACACACACAACATAGAATGGGAATTTCAGCTGGAGCTTTCATGTCAGATGGTTAGTCTGATTTATTAGCTAACAGTATCAAGGCACGGTGGAGGAATGGAAAGGAAATGTGTTCTGCAGTACATCTTCCAGAATTGCGAAACTGGATTTGAAGGCTCCGACTGGCTTTCTCATTTCAATCCGAAATGAAATCAAATCCGTTCCAACTTAGTGCATGCCAGCCAGATTTATTGCCGCAGTATTTTGAAGCCATACTTGCAGTTTGTATTACAGATGCCAATGTTTACAGATGATACTTGTACATGCAGAATATGACCAGTGTATGCGGCTTATGGTAAATCCATGCAGGCTTGTTTAAGAGCCCTAAACCATAGAGTCAGGGATGATCACTGACAAAGATACTTCTGGTTTTCTGTAACACAACTTGCTGTAGCTTTGGCAGCCGGGGGGTGGGGGGGGGGGGGGGGGGGGGGGGGGTTGTTGAAATTTAGCAAAATGGAAATATGAAATCTTGCAGATTAAAATCAGATTTATTTAGCAAAATGGAAATATGAAATCTTGCAGATTAAAATCAGATTTATTAGATTTGAATAGTGCGGGTGTCAGTGGTGATGGTGAGAAGGCAGGAGAATAGGGTTAGGAGGGAGAGATAGATCAGCCATGATTGAAAGGCAGAGTAGATTTGATGGGGTGCATAGCCTAATTCTACACCCATCACTTATGACCTTATAACCTAAATCCCAAAGCCATTGAAGAGCCACTCCAATTTAGTTAACTAACCAGCAAACAACTCCGCTCCCTGTGCCCCCATCCTTCTGCCCTTCAGACACAATGCTGGAGTAACTCTGCAGGACATGGCAGCATCTCTGGAGAGAAGAAATCGGTGACCTTGCGGGTCAACCTTCTTCGAACCGAAAAGTCACCCATTCCTTCTCTCCAGAGATGCTGCCTGTCCCGCCGAGTTACACCAGCATTTTGTGTCTATCCTCGGTGTAAACCAGCATCCGCAGTTACTTCCTACACACCTCTACACTTCATCCACCTATAGAAACATAGAAAATAGGTGCAGGAGTAGGCCAATCGGCCCTTCTAGCCTGCACCACCATTCAATATGATCATGGCTGATCACCCAGAATCAGTACCCCGTTCCTGCTTTCTCCCCATATCCCTTGATTCCGTTAGCCTCAAGAGCCCTCCACCAATATTCCTTCCTCAGGCTTCACAATTCAAACCTCTTCCACCTTTATCTATCATTTCATCTCTGTCCAACAAGCTGGCAATTAAAACCCCTCAGCTGTTTCCACTCATCACAAGCCAGGCTTTCTGTCCCCATCTCTTTCAGCTTTCTACCCCACCAACCACATTCAGACTGAAGGATCCCAACCTGGAATGTCACCTATCCTTGTCCTACACAGATGCTGCCTGACCCACTGCGTTACTCTAGCACTTTTATCTTTTGAATGAATACGTTTATTGGCCAATTATTCACATGCAAGGAATTTGCCTTGGTGCTCCGCCCGCAAGTGACATGACATAGTGAGTTAGGAATGACACATAAAACATTAATAATTAAACATTGATTAAACATGCGAATTAAATTAAACTTTTTTAGTAAACCAGATTCTGCAGTTCCTTGTTTAAGAAAGAACTGCAGATGCTGGAAAAATCAACAGTAGCCGAAAATGCTGGAGTAACTCAGCGGGTGAGGCAGCATCTATGGAGAGAAGGAATAGGTGACGTTTCGGGTCGAGACCCTTCTTCAGACTGAGAGTCAGGGGAGAGGGAGTCAGAGATAAGGAAGAGCAACGTGTGAAAATTAGATCAAAGGAGACGAGTTCAAGGATAATGTAGAATAGGTCATTTTTAGCCAGGAGAAGGTGACAAAGGAAAAAATGTAATCAGTGGAAGAGTCAGACTAGTCGGTAAACTGAGAAGGGGACAGATGGAGAGAGAGGGAAAGCAAGGGTTACTTGAAGTTAAGAAGTCAATATTCCTACCACTGAGGTGCAAGTTGCCCAAGCACAACCCATGTTGTCCATAGATGCTGCCTGACCCACTGAGTTACTCCAGCACACTTGTCTTTGTGAGTAAATCAGCTCCTACAATTCAGTATTTTTACTCTGGACTTGTCTGCTAAGGATGCACCACGTACTTTGGATAGCACTATTATTGCCAGGTGCACCTGGTACAATGGACGACTTATTGCAGGTTAGTTGTGTTGTTGCATTTAATGTGCTGTAAAGCCACCACAAACCAACTTCATTGTTCTGGTCCCAGTGCACACGAGACAATTAAACACCCTCGACTTTAATTACAGGTGAACATCTACTTGAACTGCTCAAAGCATCCACTCCACTCGCACTGCTTAATTCAATGTTGATGCCCACTTGCTAAATGTGAACAGGTGCAAGTGGGAAGAGTATAAACGGCAGCAAATGCACTCGGTGTAGTTCTCCAGATCTGATCTTCCTTGCTTTAATCTTTGCGCTTCATTCCCTTGGCTACTATAGGAAATTGCCACCTACTGTGAGCTCAGTTTATTGTCACGTGTACTGAGGTACAGTGAAAAGCTTTTGTTGCATGCTAACCACGAGCCAAAAGACTGTACATGATTACAATCGAGCCACCAGTGTACTAGTATCTCTCTGGCCTATTAAAGGATCCCTTTTTAATTCTTAAGGGCTTGTCCCACTGTACAAGGTAATTCAAGAGCTCTCCCGAGTTAAAAAAAAAAAGAAAAATCAAACTCGTGGTAAGCACGTAGAATGTACGTAGCGGGTACATCGGAGCTCAGGATGTCTCTTAGCGGCTCGTAACACTAACGGCAGGTACTCGGGAAACACGGTAAGCTCTTGAAGATTTTTCAACATGTTGAAAAATGTCCACGAGAGCCCCGAGTACCTACGAGCGGCTATTACCGTAATTCTCAGAGTTCGAATCAAGGGAAACTCGGGAGAACTCTTGAATTAGCTCTTACAGTGGGACAGCCCCTTAACTATTTCCTGCCTCTAGCGTGTCCAATCCCTGAATAATCTTAAGTTTCAATAAGATTCCCTCTCATCCTTCTATATTCCAGAGTATACAAGCCCAGCCACTCCATTCTATCAACAAATGCCATCCTGGGAATTAACCTTGTGAACCTACGCTGCACTCCCTCAATAGCAAGAATGTCCTTCCTAAAATTGGGAGACTAAAACTGCACACTGCTATCCAGTGACTGGAGTCCAACTCTTATCTACCTACAACACGATCCATATTATAGACACAAAATGCTGGAGTAACTCAGCGGGACAGGCAGCATCGCTGGTGAGAAGGAATGGGTGATATCTTGGGTCGAGACCCTTCTTCGGACCATACTCTATTTCCAGCATCATCATTCCAAAAGTCTCTTAAATGCCACTATTGTACCTGCCTCCACCACCACCACTACCCCCAGTATTTCAGGCACTCGCCCATTTTATAAACAGTGCCCCATGCATCTTCAAACGTTGCCCCTTTTACCTGAAATCCATGCCCTCCAATGTTTGATATCCCCATCTTGGGAGAAAGGTTCCCACTGCCTGCCTTTCTCATGATTTCAGATATTTCTCAGAATTCCTCCCCCCCCCCTCCCCTCCACACCCATCTCCAGCATTCCAGGGAAAACAACGTCTGTCCAACCTTTTGAAATTATCCCAGAGTATTTCATGGAACCTTGCAGATATTTTATAATATTACAATTTAACCATTAAGCTATTGATTTTTTTTTTTCACTCTCAACCCAATCTCCTTGTAACCTTTGACACCCGTACTCATCAAGAAACTATTAATCCCAGCTTTAAAAAATACCCATTGACTTGGCCTCCACAGCTGTTTATGGCAATGAGTTCCACAGATTCACCACCATCTGGCTGAACAAATTCCTCTTCCACTTTCCAAAAGGTACATCCTTTTATTCCGAGGCTGTGTCCTCTGGTCCTAGACTCTCCCACTAGTGGAAACTTCCCCTCCACATCCACTCAAACCAGACCTATTCGACAAGTTTCAATGAGGTTCCCCTCATCCTTCTAAACTCCAGCGAGCACTGCTTGCCAGGGTGGCGCAGTGGTAGAGTTGCTACCTTACAGTGCCCGAGACCCGGGTTCGATCCCGACCACGGATGTTGTCTGTACGGAGTTTGTACGTTCTCTCCGTGACCTGCGTGGGTTTTCTCCTAGATTTTTGGTTTCCTCCCACTATCCAAAGACGTGCAGGTTTGTAGGCTAATTGGCTTGGTGTAAATGTAAAATTGTCCCCAATGTGTGAATAGTGTTAATGTGCGGGGATCGCTGATCGGTGCGGACTCGGTGGGCCGAAGGGCCTGTTGGCGCGTTACATCTCTTTTAAAAAACAACAGGCCCGGAGCATCGAGTGTTTAGAATCTTCTGCACTGCACTAATGTTGGAACCACAAATCTAAATTATGAAAGCAGCGAGGAGGACAAAGCATGTTCGGTGAGCTGACACTCCATACCTGGCATCCCGGCAGCATGGGACGGCATCAGTAGAGGCGGTGGCACGGCGTGCTGTGGCATGGTCGTGTAGGTGACCGCAGGCTGACTCGCTTCCCCAGAGTTAGAGGAGAAACACACAGAGGCGGCGCTCACACAAGTGGACGCAGAGATCACTGCAGAATTCGCCAACATCTGCAAGCAGCAAGTTAGGAGTGTTTACACCATCAGTAAAACTCTGTTGAAATCTGAATGGAACCATCAGGCTATTAAACACTACAACCTCCAAACTACACAGACTTGGGGAGATTATTTTTCATGTTGCACTATTGTCTGTTTTAATGTAGGTGTGGGCATTTACATATACACACACAAACAGTATTTTAAAACTATAATAAACAAAAAGGATCAGTGTGTATGTATCATAAACATTCATGTACACAACTTTATATATAAAACACACACAGGTGTGTATATCACATTGACGTTCATCAGTCACTGAAAGTAAGCATGCAGGTACAGCAGGCAGTGAAGAAAGCGAATGGCATGTTGGCCTGCATGACAAGAGGAGTTGAGTATAGGAGCAAAGGGATCCTTCTGCAGTTGTACAGGGCCCTAGTGAGACCATACCTGGAGTATTGCATGCAGTTTTGGTCTCAACATCTGAGGAAAGGCATTCTTGCTATTGAGGGAGTGCAGCGTAGGCTGACAAGGTTAATTGCCGGGATGGCAGGACTATCATATGCTGAGAGAGTGGAACGGCTGGTCTTGTACACGCGAGTTCAGAAGGATGAGAGGTGATTTTATTCAAACATAAGAATAGTAATGGTTCGGACACGCTAGAGGCAGGAAACATGTTCCCGATGTTGGGGGAGTCCAGAACCAGGGGCCACAGTTTAAGAATAAGGGGTAAGCCATTTAGAACGGAGAAGAGGAAACCCCTTTTCACGCAGAGTTGTGAGTCTGTGGAATTCTCTGCCTCAGAGGGCGGTGGAGGCCAGTTCTCTGGATACTTTCAAGAGAGAGCTAGATAGGGCTCTTAAAGATAATAGAGTCGGGGGATATGGGGAGAAGGCAGGAACGGGGTACATCGGTGCTGGCTCGAAGGGCCGAATGGCCTACTCCTGCACTCATTGTCTATACAACTACACAATTATGGGTTTTATAGAGTTCTGATTACATATCTGGTGTTCTGCTGCAAGAAAGAATGTCATTGCTTCATTTCGGGACTCATGACAATAAAACACTGAAGGCAGATGTTTCTAATGCACACGAGCAGGAGAATGCCAATACTGTAATCATTGCTCGAGATTTTAGTTAACAACACAACCTTACATTCTGTGGGAAATGACAAGACTATTTCTTAAAAAGAGCAAAGTTATTTTTAAACCAGTATGCATAATGCATAGAAACCCCCAAATTAAAGGCATTCGCATTGAAAAAGAACCCAGCTTTCCCACTGAAGGTGCAGGAAAGAACTGCAGATGCTGGTTTAAACCGAAGGTATGCAAAAAGCTGGAGTAACTCAGCGGGACAGGCAGCATCTCTGGAGAGAAGGAATGGGTGACGTTTCGGGTCGAGACTCTTCTTCAGACTGAAGGATCTCAACCAGAAACGTCACCCATCCCTTCTCTCCAGAGATGCTGCCCGTCTCACTGAGTTACTCCAGCATTGTGTGTCCACTGAAGGAACATGTAGCCCCCCCCCCCCGCCGTATTATCTTGGCTGTTGTGGAATATTGAGGAGCAGTTGCTGTGGAGTTACATACCTGCTGTGAGTAGCTGCAGTGCATGCCGACTTGGCAGTCCTGAGGCGCCTCCATGTCACAGCATCCCTCCTGAATAGTCTACAAAACAAACAAATGCGATCATGTGTGGAAGAACACCATCCATTCCTTCTCTCCAGAGATGCTGCCTGTTACTTCATCATTTTGTGTCTATCTTCGGTTTAAACCAGCATCTGCAGCTCCTTCCTACACACAAGAACACAAGTGATAGGAACAGAAATAGGCCATTTGGCCCTTCGGGTCTACCCCAACATTCAATCATGGCTGATCTATCTCTCCCTCCTAATACCATTCTCCTGCCTTCTCCCCATAACCCCCGACACCCGTACTAATCAAGAATCTATCTCTGAGGTACACAAAAATGCTGGAGAAACTCAGCGGGTGCAGCAGCGCCTATGGAGCGAAGGAAATAGGCAACGTTTCGGCCCGAAACGTTGCCCATTTCCTTCGCTCCATAGATGCTGCTGCACCCGCTGAGTTTCTCCAGCATTTTTGTGTACCTTCGATTTTCCAGCATCTGCAGTTCCTTCTTTAACAGAAGAATCTATCACTCCCTTAAATATATCCACTGACTTTGCTTCCAGTCTTCTTTGGCAATGAATTCCAGATTCACTACCCTCTGACTAACGAAATTCCTCCTCATCTCTTAAAGGAACGTCTAACTCTGGAGGCTATGACCTCTAGTCCTAGACTCTCCCACTAGTAGAAACATCCTCTCCACATCCACTATATCCAAGTCTGTATGTATCAATGAGGTCCCCCCTCAAATCATGTGTAGGAAGGAACTGCAGATGCTGGTTTACAATGAAGATAGAAACAAAGTGCTGGAGTAACTCAGCAGGTCAGGCAGCATCTCCGGAGAAAAGGAATGGGTGACATTTCTGGTCAGGACCCTTCTTCAAACAAATCACATCCTCCCACTGCCGTCTCAGCCGAGAAAGATTCCACCTCATTAAAGGAGGGGAGGGGAATGTTGCATTAGGATATGCTCCTCTTGTTTAGTTTGGAGATACAGCATGGAAACAGGCCCTTCAGCCCATCGGGTCCACACTGACAGCATGGAAACAGGCCCTTCAGCCCACCGGGTCCACACTGACCAACGATCACCCTGTACACCACTTCTCGTCATGTCGCTACACTTTCCCAAGCCACTGCATAACCCTGTACACTAGCTCCATGTACTTACGCCACCCCGCACATTAGTCCTATGTACCTACGCTACCCTGTACACTAGTTTCACGTTATCATAGTTTTACATCCCGCACAATAGGGGCAAGTTACAATCAAATTAACCACAAACCTGCGAGTCTTTGGAGTGTGGGAGGAAACCGGAGCACCCGGAGAAAACCCATGCAGGTCAGGAGGAGAACGCACAAACTCCGTAGACAGCACCCGTGTTCGGGATCGAACCCGGGTCTCTGACGCTGCAAGGCAGCAACTCTACCACTGCGCCATCTTATTCCCAACATTAACAACTTCATGTATTTATAGAACCAGGGGCTGAAGAATTCCAGGTAGAAAGGAGGAACTGCAGATGCTGGTTTACAAAACACCAAGTGCTGGAGTAACTCAGCAGGTCTGGCAGCATCTCAGGAGAACATGGATAAGTGACGTTTCGTGTCAGGACTCTTCTTCAGGGGAAAGTCAAGCTGTTTTGCACATTATCACAACTGCTGCTTCGATTCCCCCTGGAACAAATTCTAGCACTCGTTTTAAAGAAAATATTTACAACTGTCACCATTACTTTTAACAATTGTATATCTGTATCCACATGTCCTTGTACTTCTACACCTTGGCTCGTATAGGCTCGTTATCCGATTATAAAAGCCAGAGCGTCACAGTGGTGCAGCAGTAGAGTTGTTGCCTTGCAGGCCCTGGTTCGATCCTGACTAGGGGTGCTGTCTGGGCAGAGGTTGTACATTCTCCCCGTGACCCGTGGGGGTTTCAGGCCACCTCCCACATTCCCAAGATGTACAGGTTTGGAGGTTAATTAGCTTTTGTAAATCGTCCCTAGTGCGTGTAAGATAGAACATTTGTCGGGGCGATCGAGGGTCTGGTGGACTGAAGGGCCTGTTTCCACGTTGTATCTCTAAACTGAAGAGGGTTTGGGTGCCATATTGGACCCAGCTGGTCATTTGGTTTAATTAGACAAGGGTCAAGTTCCCTTTCAAACTTGGCGCCATGTTCAGAATAAGGAAAAGATATTCAAATATACTCTTAAACAGAGTCACACTTACCAGATTAGCTGTTGCCTCGGCTGCACTGTATATTGTTGGATCAGAGTATCCAGAATCTACAAAATAACATTCCAAAATAAGGCAGAGATTAGAACAGCATCTCATATTTCACTTGGGCAGTTTACAGCCCAGTAGTATGAATATTGATTTCCCCCAACATCAAATAACCCCGGCATTCCCTCTCCATCCCTCCCCCGCCCAAGTCGCACGAGCTTCTAGTTTTCACCCAACAAACAGCTAACAATGGCCTGTTTTCATTATCATCATTACTTTTTCACATGTCTTTCATTCATTGCTTAATATCCCTCTACATCGACTATATCTCTCGTTTCCCTTCCCCCAGGCTTGTCTGAAGGGCCTCGATCCGAATCGTCACCCATTCCTTCTCTCCAGAGATGCTGCCTGTCCCACTGAGTTACTCCAGCTTCAGTTTAAACCAGCATCTGCAGTTCCTTCCTAAAACACTCCCATACACTTGCTAACATTTGATTGAAATCCGGAATCCAACAATATTAAATACAGCAGGACATTGATACAAATAGAAAAAAAAAGTTGTCTTTTAGTTTAGTTTGGAGATTCAGCGCAGAAACAGGCCCTTCAGTCCACCAAGCACGCACCGACCAGTGATCCCCGCTCATTAACACTATCCTACACACACACTAGGGACAATTTTTTTTACATTTACACCAAACCAATTAACCTACAAAACTGTACGTCTTGAGTGTGAGAGGAAACCGGAGATATTGGAGAAAACCTACGCAAGTCACGGGGAAAATGTACTGACAGCACCCGCAGTCAGGATCGAACCCGGGTCTCTGGCGCTACAAAGACAGCAACTCTAACTCTCAAGTTCTGAAGAAGGGTACCAACCTGAAAAGTCATCTATCCATGTTCTCCAGAGATGTTGCCTGACCCACTGAATTACTTCAGCAGTGTGTGAAACGTCACCTATCCATGTTCTCCAGAGATGATGCCTGACCCGCTGAGTTACTCTAGCACTCTGTGCCTATCAGTGATAGGTATATACAAAGCGAGGGGGGGGGGGGGGGGAAGGGCGTTTAACTTCCAGATGGTTCGAAAAAAATATTGAGAAGAGACATGAAATGTGAAGCCAGATGATGGAACAGTAGATGAGATGTGGAAAAGAGAAGGGTGAGCATCCGTTACAGCACATGGAAGGGGGGGGGGGGTCTACCTAAACTGGTGCTGTAGCTACCCAAGAGGAATGAGGCTCTTCTAGTTTGTATCTAGTCTCTCTCACACTGGCAAAGGAGGTGGTCCAGGACAGAGGTCAGAATAGAAAATATTCTTACAAGGCTTGGGCAGCTTACAACCCAGTGGCATGAACATTGATTTCTCCAATTTCACACGATGCCTGCAGTCCCTCCCCCCTCTTGCACACTAAAATTTAAATTTAAATTTCTTTATTTATATAGCACATTTTTAGTCAACTTGCATTGACCCCAAAGTGCTTCACATAATTACATTCACACACATAGGCAAAGATGGGTGAAGTGTCTTGCCCAAGGACACACACAGGCAAAGGTGGGTGAAGTGTCTTGCCCAAGGACACAACGACAGTATGCACTCCAAGCGGGATTCGAACCAGCTACCTTCCGGTTGCCAGCCGAACACTTAGCCCATTGTGCCATCTGTCGTCCCCCTACTAGTCATCCTGCCAGTTCCAGTGTTGGCATCCATGTATCCCTCTTGTTATTACACCTTCCCCAGCCAACAATGGGCCCTTGTGGGCTCCACCCATCCTTAAGTCATCGGTTGCTGGCTCCCTATTTGATCAAGCCCCCCCCCCCCCCCACATTCAGCCTGAAGGAAGGTTCCTACCCAAAACGTCACCCATTCCTTTTCCCTAGAGATATCGGCCGACCCAGCATTTTTTGTCCCGTATCAGTGTGGGAATGGTTAAGTTGCTGGTGTACAACCCTGACAAACATTGATTTGAAGAGAAAATAAAATAAAAATGTTTTAAAAAAATCAAACTGGGGAATTTAAATTAAATTTTATGTTCAAAAATTGGATTTACGTTTTAGCAATATCCAGTGCATTTTTATTCAGTGTATTTATCGGAACACATCCAGGAATGAACAACATGAACCAGGTTTCTCCACGATGCAGAAAAATTAAGTACCATTTCATAAATTTATACGAACATGGAGATGGAAAAAAAGTGTTAAACCGTTAATTATCAAAAATTATAGGCTCCCAACAAATGGCGCAAGTTTCACATGTGGCATACCAACCTGTTGCTGCATACAGAAAGTCTTCATGATATTCACCTGGGGACCGAGTAAAGAGTTAGTTAAAGGTTCTGGAGGAGAAAATTCAATGGTGCAGTAAGCAGTTGGCATAAAAGGATCTGCTGTCCTTTTGGTGAGTAAATTTATTGTTTAATCTTGTTGCTCAGTGCAGCTATCTGCAGTTTGTATTTGCCAAAATTAGATTGATTCAACAATTGTACGATTACTGTCTTATTAAAAACGAATGTTTCTGACAGAAAGATGAAGGTGGGCAGGCAAATTGCTGAAGACAACCAATCCAATTCTCACTTGTAAACTTGGTGTATCTGCTGCTATCTGCTTACTACAGTCCCCACACAAGGGGAAAACACGGCATTAAAGATTAAGGTAAAGTAATAAAAATCCTACTGTACTTGCTGCAAACTCTGTTGAGAACAAATTATACATCTCCCTACGAAGTTAAACAATGGAGCATAAACAATATGAAGGAACCCAGTTAACACCATTTTGTAAATAAATCTGGATTGAACGAAAGATACAGCATGGAAACAGGCCCTTCAGCCCACCGAGTCCATGCCGTACATCGATCACCCTTTCTATGTTATCCCATTTTTTGCATCTTCTTCCGACACACAAGGGACAATTAACCTACAAACTCAACTGTCTTCGGTCGTGGGAGGAAATCAGGGCACCTGATAGAAACTCGCGCAGTTACAGGGTGAACGTGCAAACTCCGCACAGGCAGCACCCGAGGGCAGGATCGAACCCGTGTCTCTGGCGCCGAGGCGACAGCTCCACCTGCTGTTGGAAACTTAATATGACATTCCAACTCACCTCCATCACCGGGCTCATCAGCATCTTCAGAGGAAGAGTTGATCAACTTTCCGCTTCTCGTTACCCAGTAGCCACCCGGAGCAGTCACAACTGGAGAGGAAGCTGACTGGCTCTAAAGTAAACAGAGGCATTAATTTGGTGTAGGAAGGAACCGCAGATGTTGGTTTACACCGAAGATAGACACAAAAAGCTGTCATTTATATCAAGAGAACTGGAATACAAAAACATGGGATGTAGTGCTGGTGCTAGTCATAGCCGCAGAATTAAAGGGCGCTCTTTTAGAAAGGAGGCGAGGAGGAGCTTATTTAGTCAGAGGGTAGTTAATCTGTGGAACTCATTGCCACAGAGGGCTGTGGAGGCCAAGACAATAGACAATAGGTGCAGGAGTAGGCCATTCAGCCCTTCGAGTCAACACCGCCATTCAATGTGATCATGGCTGATCATCCACAATCAGTACCCCGTTCCTGCCTACTCCCCATATCCCCTGGCTCCGCTATCTTTAAGAGCCCTATCTAACTCGCTCTTGAAAGTATCCAGAGAACTGGCCTCCACCGCCCTTTGAGGCAGAGAATTCCAGACTCACAACTCTGTGTGGAAAAAGTGTTTCCTCATCTCCATTCTAAATGGCTTACCCCTTAAGCCAGTGGATATATACAAGGCAGACTCACACAAGTTTTTGATTAGAACAGCGGTCAAGGGTTATGGAGAGAAGGCAGGAGAATGGGATTAGGCGGCAGAGATGATTGAATGGCGGAGTAGACTCGATGGGCCGAATGGCCTAATTCTACTCCTAGAATTAGTGAACGTGAAAAGGCTGGAGTAGCTCAGCAGGACAGGCAGCATCTCCAGAGAGAAGGAACGGGTGACGTTTCTTCAGACAGTCAGGGGAGAGGGCAACGAGATATGGAAGGATGCAGAGAACATAGTGGGTCAAAAGGACAGATCGAAGATCAGACTATGAACAAGGATAGGTAGAACGGCTCATTGTCAGCCGAGGGGAAGGCGATGAGGAGACAAACAAACAGCAAAATTAATCAGAAGGGCAGTGAAACTAGTCGGAGAACTAGGAGGGATGGAGAGAAGGGAAGCCAAAGGTTACTTGAAGTTAGAGAAATCAATATTCATACCGCTGGGTTGTAAGCTGCCCCAGCAAAATAGGAGATGCTTGAGTTTGAGACACTTCGAACACAAATGAAGGCCAGTATAAAAATCAATAAAATTACTCACATAATGAAATTTAAGCATAACATCATTGAAGATATTTGGACAGGTAAATGGATAATGTACCATTTAGTTCAATGGTACTGTGTCACACGTACTAAGGTACAGTCAACTTCATTTTTGTATACAGTTCAGTACGAGTATCACTAGACACAAGCACTTAGATACATCTTGGATAGGCATCTCAGATAGAGCACATGTGCAGCAGTACAGACACTGTGTGCAGGGTCACCAGGTGGGACAAGTGTAGATGGGACATCTTGGCTGGAGTTACTCCAGCACTTTGTATCCATCATTGGTATAAACCAGCATCTGCAGTTTCGCTTCTACGAATGCATCAGGGAAAGACACAAAAAGCTGGAGTAACTCAAGGGGTCATAGAAACAAGAAAATAGGTGCAGGAGTAGGCCATTCAATACGATCATGGCTGACAAACCAAATTCAGTATCCCGCTCCGGCTTTTTCCCCCATATCCCTTGATTCCTTTAGCCCCACGAGCTAAATCTAACTTTTGAAAACATCCAGTGAATTGGCCTCGACTGCCTTCTTTGGCAGAGAATTCCACAGATTCACAACTCTCTGGGCGAAAACGCTTTTCCTCATCTCAGTTCTAAATGGCTTGCCCCTTATTTTTAAACTGCGGCCCTTGGTTCTGGACCCACCGAACATTGGGAACATTTTTCCTGCATCTAGCCTGTCCAATCCCTTAAGAATTTTTAATGTTTCTATAAGATCCCCTCTCATCCTTCTGAATTCCAGTGAATACAAGCCCAGTTGACCCATTCTTTCATGATGTCAGTCCTGCCATCCCAGGAATTAACCTCATGAACCTACACGGCAATCCCTCAATAGCAAGAATGTCCTTCCTCAAATTAGGAGACCAAAACTGCAGACAATACTCCAGGTGTGGTCTCATCAGCGCCCTGTACAACTGCAGTAGGACCTCCTTACACCCAAACTGAAATCCTCTCGCATTGAAGGCCAACATGCCATTAGCTTTCTTCACTGCCTGCTGTACCTGCATGCTTACTTTCGGTGACTGATGTACAAGGACACCCAGGTCTCGTTGCACCTCCTTTCCTAATCTGACACCATTCAGATAATAATCTGCCTTCTTGTTCTTGCTACCAAAGTGGATAACCTCACATTTATCCACATTATACTGCATCTGCCATGCATCCGCCCACTCGCCCAACCTATCTAAGTCACTCTGCAGTCTCATAGCATCCTCATCGCAGCTCACACTGCCACCCAGCTTTGGATCATCTGCAAACATGGAGATGTTATATTTAATTCATTCGTCTAATATATTGTAAATAACTGAGGTTCCAGCAGTGAGCCTTGCGGCACCCCACTAGTCACTGACTCAGAGGGTCAGACAGCATCTCTGGAAAAAATGGGTGACGTTTCGGGACGAGACTCTTCTACACATAATACTTCAGGGAGTTGTACTTTAAATGTAAATGGAAGCCAAACACTAAAGGTTTATCACGACAAGGACAGATTGCATGCAAGTGTCACGCAGTTATTCACTCACATGCACAGCAGGATAAGCAGCCTCATTTCCTTCCTCAATTTCGTAGAAAGCGCCAGGTTCTTCAATTGCTCTAGACTCCTCGTCCTCTGGTATGTAGCCGTACTGGCAATCCTTGTTAACGTACTGAAAGGGTCGGCGACTTCTGCTGTAGGAGCTGGTTGAAAATTAATTTAAGTTAATTCAAAACATCCTTTTGTTCTCAACCTCTCCAAATGGAACATCGTCCTATTATCCATCCTGTCCACATCCTTCATTTCTAAATAGATTGTTTTGGAAACAGGCCCTTCGGCCCACCGAGTCCATACTGACCAGTAATCCCTGCTCATTAACACTATCCTACACCAAGGACATTTTTTTGAACATTTATATCAAGCCAATTAACCTACAATCTTTGGAGCGTGGGAGGAAACCGAAGTTCTCGGAGAAAACCCACGCAGGTCACGGGGAGAACGTACAAACTCCGCACAGACAGCACCCGCAGTCAGGATCGAACCTGGGTCTCTGCCACTGAGGCAGCAACTCTATCGCTGCGCCACCGTGACGCCCCGAACGTCTATCAGATTTGTTCTCAACTTTCTCCAAAGTCTCAGCCTCTAATCTACCAGAGCAGCACATCTTTGTTCAAAGAGGCAAATCAGAATCGGATTTCGTGCTCCAGATGAGGTTGGAAAACATTAGACATCCCTGCTATGATATTAAAAAAATACAAAGTGCTGGAGTAACTCAGCGGGTCAGGCAGCATCTCTGGAGAACATGGATAGGTGACGTTTCACAGAGTGCTGGAGTAACTCAGCGGGTCAGGCAGCACATGGATAGGTGACGATTCCAGTCAGGACCCTTCTGTTTATCTGAAGGATTCTGACCCGAAACATTGCCCATCAGCGTCCTCCAGAGACGCCGACTGACCCGCTGAGTTAATTCACTATTATTGTAGTAAACTAGCATCTAGAGTACCCAAGGTCTCCATTTTCCCGCTTCTATATTTGATAAAAGCCCAGAATTGTGTTGTTAGCCATGACCTCAACCTGCCGTGACTTTCAACAACTGATGTATCTGTTCCTCCAGCTTTTACACCACTTTCAGAACAGCATTCTTTCTCTCACTACAAATAAAATGTCATACATTTATGCTGATTATAAACTATGTTCTGCAATCTGCAACTTCTTTATTCTATACTTCACATATATCACAAGAACACAAGTGATAGAAGCAGAATTAGGCCACTCGGCCCATCAAGTCTACCCCGCCATTCAATCATGGCTGATCTACCTCTCCCTCCTAACCCCATTCTCCTGCCTTCTCCCCGTAACCCCTGACACCCGCACATCTGCTTGCATTTCACATTAAAATGTATCAGCTTTCTTCTGCCCAATCTACCAGACTGCTTATAACACGCCGCGATCTACAAGATACAAAGTGCTGAAGTAACTCCGTGGGTCAAGCAGCATTTCTGGAGAACATGCACAGGCAACGTTTCAGGTCAGGAATTTTCTTCGTCCAGAACTAAGGGTCCAGACCCAAAACGTCACATATCTAGGTGCTCTAGAGATGCTTCATGACCAGCTGAGTTACTCCAACACTTGGTATCCTTTTTTGTAAACCAGCATCTGCAGTTCCTTCCAACACACCTGGCAACATTTTATGCGGATGTTCCTAGGACTAGAGGGTCTGAGCTACAGGCAGAGGTTGAGTAGGCTGGGACTCTAGGAGCTCAGGAGGATGAGGGCTGTTCTTATAAAGGCCTTTAAGATCATGAGGGGAATAGTTTGGGTGGATGCATCACTTTATGTCACGGTTTCTCCCTCATGATGTTTCATGTAATTTGTATCAACCCCAAGAATGGCCACGTGCAAAAGATTCGTGCAAAAATGTTTTGGCGAGCTCAAGTCTGACGTCTGTGATAGATTCTGGAAATTACTGTAAAGTAGCTGAAAGACCATTACCGTGATCTGTAGGTGAAGTGATCATAATGCTGACAGCATCTCTTCCCCTGGCCAGGAAAGCTATAGATATAATCAGGATCAAAGCCATGATGACTCATGTATCGATTCGCATGACTCCTGGGAAAATAGATTAGTATAGTTTAGAGATACAGCACGGAAACAGGCCCTTTGACCCACCCACCGAGTCGGCACCGACCAGCAATCACCGCCTGTCCCACTGTAAGAGTTAATTCACGTGCTCTCCCGAGCTTAAAAAAAAAATCAAGCTCGTGGTAAGTATGTAGAATGAACGTAGCGGGTACGTCGGAGCTCGGGGACGTCTCTTAGCAGCTCGTAACGCTAACGGCAGGTACTCGGGAAATGCGGTAAGCTCGTGAAGACATTTCAACATGTTGAAAAATGTCCACGAGAGCCCCGAGTACTTACAATTTGGTACTGGCCATTACCGTAAATCTCCGAGTTCGAATCAGGGCAAACTCGGGAGAACTCTTGAATGAACTCGTACAGTGGGACAGGGCTTTAACACTATCCTACATCCAAGGGCCCATGTACAATTCTTACCAAAGCCAATTAACCCACAAACCTGTACGTCTTTGGAGTGCGGGAGGAAACCAAAGCACCCGGAGAAACCCCACGCAGGTCACAGGGAGAACGTACAAACTCCGCACAGACAGCACCCGTAGTCAGGATCAAACCCAGGTCTCTGGCACTGTTAGGCAGCAACTCTACCGCTGCACCACCTTGCCACCCACCAATAGTGCATACAACAATATTTTTTTATTTTAAACCATTGAGTATTTTCTTTAGATCGCTTAAGACTGGATTTACTCAGGGTACGTGGCTTTTGATGAACACAAGCTTGACATTACAGATATGAAACCATCTTCTCTCTCTCTAATTTTAACATTCATCCTCCCAAAGCAATTACAAATATATTTAATTAAGGATATATACAAGAATCTGTCAAAAGCACAGAACAATGTCTATACTGCAGCAACAGAATGATTCCTAGACTTAGGAAACTAGAAAATAGGTGCAGGAGTAGGCCATTCGGCCCTTCGAGCCAGCACCGCCATTCAATAGGATCATGCCTGATCATCCAAAATCAGTACCCCAATCCTGCTTTCCCTTGATTCCATTAGCCCCAAGAGCTATATCTAGCTCTCTTGAAATCATCCAGTGAATTGGCCCACACTGCCTTCTGTGGCAGAGAATTCCACAAATTCACAACTATGTGTGAAAATGTTCTTCTCATCTCAGTCTTAAGTGGCCTACCCCTTATTCTTAAACTGTGACCAATGGTTCTGGACTCCCCCAACATCAGAACATTTTCCCTGTCCAATCCCTTAAGAATTTTACATGCTTCCATAAGATACCCATTCATCCTTCTAAATTCCAGTGAATACAAGTCCAGTCGACCCATACTAGACTAATACCTGGATTAAGGGGTATGGGCCACAGGCTGGACAGACTTGGATTGTTTTCTCTGGAATACTAGAGGTCTGATACAAGTTATATTATAGACTTACATAAATGATATTATACAAGTCTATACAATTATGAGGCACAGATAGGGTGGAAATATGGGAGTAAGATCGTCCCGTCAACAGAAGGTTAGAGGCCCCCGACCTCGGGAGGACAAAGAAGGGAAGAGATTGAACTTTTTTTTTTCTCCTTCCATCAGTGAGGAATGTGGAGGAGTCACTGTGGTGGATGTTTATGTTAAAATGTATTTCGTGTGTTCTGTTGCATTTTGTTGGTATGACTGTATGGCAAATCAAATTCCTCGTATGTTGCAAAACATACTTGGTTAATAAAGTACGATTATGAAATATCAAAGACAAGAGGGCATAACTTTAAGGCGAGAGAAGGGCAAAGTTGGAGATATACGGGCAAGTTTTTATTTATAAACAGAGGGTCATGAGTTGCCTAGAAACATCGGTGAGGGCGACGGTGGATGCAGATACGATAGCGGCATTCAAGAGACTTTAGGATGGGTGCATGGCTATGGATTATACGCATGTAGATTAGTTTTTCTTGGCTTAATGGTCAGCACAGATATCGCGGGCCGAAGGGCCTGCTCCTACGCTGCACTGTTCCATATTCAGCAGGTCATTCCACCATCCGAGTGACATGTGGATCAATTATTGTTACCGAGCTTGAAATGAACCGTCAGGCTGAATTCCACAATCCTCAAATACACTTCAACATTATTAAAACAAGATGAGAAGAGCTTCTACCCAAAGCATAGACTCGCTTGCAAAACGGAGCTGAAACAGTATAACATGTAGCGTTGGAGAAACTCAGCCGTTCAAACAGACCAGACACAGAATGCTGGAGTGCCTCAGCGGGACAGGCAGCATCTCTGGAGAGAAGGAATGCATGACGTTCCAGGTCAAGACCCTTCTTCAGACTGAATCAGATCAGACAGTTCAAACAGACCCAGTTACTTCAGCACTTTGTACCTTTATTGGCAAACTAGCATCTGCATTTCCTCATGTCTTCCTTTAACTCCTCTTTCCTCCCTACCCCATCCTTCTCTGAGCCTCACCTGGGCTTGCACACATTTCTCCTCCTGCCTACATTCCTTCCTCAGGCTTCACAATTCGCACCATCTTCAAAGCTTTGGGCTATTCAACTCTGGTCTTTGTCCAGCCACCTGCCTATCAAAACCCCCTCACCTGTATCCACCTATCGCTCGCCAGACTTTGTCCTGTGCCTCCTCTCTTCCAGCCAACTCCTTCCCTCCCCCCCCCCCCCATCCCATCCCACCTCACTACCATCAGTGCGATGGGATCAGACCCAAAACATCACCAGTCCATGTTCTCCAGAGAAGTTACTCCAGCACTTTGCCTGTTTTGTGTAAACTAACATCTGCAGTTCCTTATCTCTCTCTAATGAATTCCTACTCAGTTTTACAACCTCAATTGATATTTTCCCAAAAGCTTAAAAAAGTCCCAATGAAAAATACCCAGTATAGGCTGAATACTGTCACCCAGTCTGCATTGGCCTACGCAATTTCTCGTTTACCAAAGATTTTAATTCCCATTCCCAAATTTCTGTTCTGGGTCTCTTCTACCATCAGAAAAAAGCCATGTGCAAATTGGAGGAACCACCTCATATTTCACTTGGGCAACTTACAACCCTGCGGCATGAATATAGAATCCTCCAAATTCAAGTAACTTCTGCATTCCTTCCACGCCCCCACATCGTCCGACTAGCATTAGGATATCTTCCTCAGCCAACAATAGACTATTGTGGGCTCCACCCATCGAGGTCAGCCCAGCTTTGTTCTGGCTTTCTCCGTCTTTCAGTCTGAAGAAGGGTTCCGACCCAAAACGTCACCTATTCCTTGTCTCCAGAGATGCTGCCTGACCCGCTGAGTTACTCCAGCACTGAATGAATGAAATGAATACGTTTATTGGCCAAGTATGTACACATACAAGGAATTTGCCTTGGTGCTCCGCTCACAAGTAACGACACGACACACAGTAAACAAACCACTAAGAATAAAACATAAAAACATTAAGAATGAAGCATTATAGTTTAAACGTGCGAATTAAAGAATGAGCGTCTATCTCGGAAAAATACCGATAGTTTGCCGACCTGGATGGAGCGTAGGTGTTGCGTCCATTGTGGAGAGGGGGCGGAGGGACCCTGTACTGGTCATAGGGAACAAAGTGGCCATTTTGAGGCGATGGGATGGGCGCGGATCGTCCAGAGGGAAGGTTGTTTTGCAGGCGTGGAGGTAGAACGGGTTGTCCTCTGCCACAGGCAAATGCCATAAAAACCTGTTTCCCACGCATCTTCTTCAGAAACCGCCTGCGTGACTTTGGATCGAGATCTACAACGATAAAGGTCTGGAGTCAAGAACTAAACTGCCCAAACACGGCAATTACTTTTACCACCAGCATACAGCTCAGAGTTTAGTTTAGAGATACAGTGCAGAAACAGGTTCTTGGGCTCACCGAGTCCATGTCAACCAGCGATCACCACACACTAGCACTATCCTACACACACACACACACGGGACGTCGCAATTTTACCAAACCAATTAACCTACAAATCTGTCCTTTTTTGGTTTGTGAGGAAACCAGAGCAGCTGGGAAAAATCCACGCAGGTCACGGGTAGAAAGTACAAACTCCGTACAGACAGCGCCCGTAGTCAGGATCGAACCTGGGTCCGTCGCTGTGAGGCAGCAACTCTACCGCTGCGCCACCATGCCGTCCACCAGTTAACGCAGCATAATGCTCGAAAATAATCCACGATAGGGAAGAAATAAATAAAAAACTAGGAGACAAAGGTTTAAGGCACGAAGGGGAACGATTTAATACAAATGCAGAAGATAACTTTAGAAACGTAGAAAAAAAGGTGCAGGAATAGGCCATTTGTCCCAGCGAGTTAGCACCGCCATTCAATATGATCATGGATGATCCTCTAAGATCACTACCCTGTTTTGGCTTTTTCCTCCCCCACATTCCTCGATTCCTTCAGCCCGAAGAGCTAAATTTAACACTCTTGAAAACGTCCAGTGAATTGGCCTCCACAGCCTTCTATGGCAGAGAATTCCACAGATTTACAACTCTCTGGATGAAGAAGATTTTCATCATCTCAGTCAACCACTTAATTTTTTAAACTGTGATCCCTGGTTCTGGACTCCCCCAACATCGGGAACATTTCCCCTGCAGTCAGGATGCACAGTCCACATTGTTAAGGAGAGGGTGGTGTGTGTATGGAACGAGGAGGTTGAGGCGGGTAATACAAATGCACTTTAGACACTTGGACAGGTTTAGAGGGATATGGGAGAAACACGGGCAGGTGGGACTAGGGTAGATGGAGCTTCTTGGTCAGCATGTACGAGCAGAGCTAGAGATTAGTGATTTGATTACACCGGAACAAAAGCAGCAAGGGATTAGACATGGAATAGTCACATTTAAATTGAGGAAATAAGCCAATTTGTACCAGAGTCTACAATACAAAACTGATTACACAATGATTGGAGAATTGAAATTAATATTAGAATGGAAACACGTTCTCTGGGGATTTACATTTGGAATAGTGGTGAAAGAGAAATTGCGTAAATCAGCCTTCACTCTGGAATTTAGAGATACAGCGCAGAGTCCCACCGAGTCCACGTCCACCAGTGATCACCCCGTACACTACATGCTAGGGACATTTTCTACCAATGCCAATTAACCTATAAACCTGCAAGTCTTTGGAGTGTGGGAGGAAACCGAAGCACACGACGAAAACTCACGGTAACAGGGAGACCGTACAAACTCCAGACAGCCAGCACCCGTGGTCAGGATCGAACTTGGGTCTCTGGCGCCATGAGGCAGTGTCAGACGCCCTGGCGCTACTTTACTGCTATGGCCACTACCAGAGACTCGACCGCTGCGCCGATAGTTCACACTCGACAGAGGATACTTGATCTTGACAACACAAATATCAGGCTCTTCGTTCATGAACTCTGTATGGACTCCACTTAGAAGGTTCCTGCTATCGACAGTTTGAAGGACAGTCACAGATTGATATTTAATGCTCACAACTCATTACTAACCCAACTCCGAGATGTAGCCACTGGGTATCTTCGGATAGCTGCCACCTTTTCTGTTTGAAACCATATTCCAGGCAGGAACTGGTGTGACTTGAGTCACGGGCTTCAGGTTTGTCAAAGGAACAGTGTGCCTGGGGACAATTAAAATCACAAGAACATCAAGGTGGATTTCAACACAAGTGTCCAATAACCTCTGTGGGTCCTGTTCTTTTCATCTGTGTTACCCCATTTCTGAATAACTCATCTTGTAATTATTCATTGACAAATTTATTTAGAAAAAGTCAGTTTAGTTTATTGTCACATGTGCTGAGGTACGGTGAAAAGCTTTTTGTTGCGTGCTAACCAGCCAGCAGAAAGACAAAATACAAGATTACAATCAAGCCATTCGCAGTGTACAGGGTTAAGAGTGTGGAGCGATTGTAGTTATGTGATTATAGATCTACTTCAGCGGATAGCAGAGTCAGGGGATATGGGGAGAAGGCAGGAACGGGGTACTGAATGTGGATGATCAGCCATGATCATATTGAATGGCAGTGCTGGCTCAAAGGGCCGAATGGCCTACTCCTGCACCTATTGTCTTCTGTGGTTAGCAGGCAAATAATCGCCTGGGTCGCGTACTTTCATGCAAGCAAAAAAAGTCTGGACAACAATGCAACCAACATCAATAATGACATTTGATTTAAAAAGATTAACTAAAGTTGCTCAAAGATTGCAGATCCCTGGGGCTCATCACAAGCTGCCCAGAACCAATTGACATTGTAGGAAGGAAAATCATGGACCCTCCATCTTGTTCCTCCTGTCTTATTGCACAAGAGGCAATCTGCTTCCATGCACAGCACCTGTCCTCCATTGCCCAAGGATCTTGGTAGTTGGGCATTGTGGTTGAGGTTATTTGTTTAAACTTGAGTAAGGCAAGTTGTATTCATTGCCGAATAACAGGAAAGCAGGGAATGGACAGACATATTTACACCTACACTCAGTCTGCTTTGGCCGAGGCGATCTCCCCGTTGCCAAACATTTTAACTCCCCTTCTCATCCTCCATCCCGACCTCTCTGTTCTGGGCCTCCTCCACTGCCAGGGCGAGGTCAAACACAAATTGGAGGGACAGCAACTCATATTTCGCTTGGGCAGCTTACACCCCAAAGGCATGAATATTGACTTCTCCAACGTCACGTGACCCTTGCATCCCCTCTTGCTCCCTGTCACTCTCCCACCCTAGTCACCCTGCTAGTTTCACAGACAACAATGGAGCATTGTGGGCTCCATCTTTCCCAAGCCATCAGTGTCAGCTCTGATCTGTTCCGTACCTTTTCATACCTCTAGTTTCCCTCTCCCCCAACTCTTGGCCTGAAGAAGGGTCTCTACCCGAAACGTCACCTATTCCAGCACCTTGTGCCTATTTATTCTCATTGTATTGGTGTTCATCAATATGTGTGGTGCACACCACCAGATGGAGGAACGGCTTTTCCCCCCTCATTTCAAACATTCTACCTTTCCTGGTTTGTACAAATATCTTAAACGTGTCCAAAGCCATAACTTTTCTCCCATTCCTTAAATCAAAACTTCAACTGTGGTTGAGAGGGAGAGATAGATCAGCCAGGATTGAATGGCAGAGTAGACTTGATGGGCCGAATGGTCTAATTCTGAACCCATCACTTATGAACTACCCATGTGAACAAAATTCACAGTATAAATAACTGGCTATTCAAAAACCTGGAAACAGTTATGAAGCTAACATTGCCCAATCCATTCAATGCAAAGCTGCCATGGTAATATTTGTAGCAGGAGATCCTTCTTCCCTGTGGCTATCAAACTGTACAACTCATCCCCCTTCTGTCGTGGGGTAAACTGACCACCCCCCCCCCCCCCCCCCCCTTTCCACTCGTCACTTCAATGTCATGTTTCATATATTTTGTGTTTTCTGACTGTTGGCAGATCAATGTTTTCTCTCCGGGGATAAATAAAGTTCTATCGTGTTGTATCGAGATGGGCGTGCCAAGTAACATCAACATTTCACGATGATGTACACTAGATGGCGCACATGAGCAATGACAAGCTCGGGGAGCAGAACCAAAGTCTCTTTCCAGCTCAGTTAGAGAGAAACACAAGATGCTGGAGTAACTCAGCGGGTGACGCAGGAGAGATAGGTGACGTTTCGGGTCGAGACCCTTCTTCAGACAGAGTCTGGGGAGACAGTTTAATGGAAGGGCTGGGTGTGAAAAGGAGAGATCAAAGGGGATGGAGATGAAGGAAAATGTAGAATGGCACATTGCTAGCTGAGGGGACGGTGAAAATTAGAACAGCGAATCTAGTCAGAGAACTTGGATGGGGAGAGAGGGAAAGCAAGGGTAGAAAACCAGAGCACCCGGGGAAAACCCATGCGATCACGTGTAGAGCGTACAAACTCCGTACAGACAGCACCCAGCTGTCAGGATCCAACCCGGGTCTCTGGCGCGGTGAGGCAGCAACTCTACTGTTGCGCCACCGTGCCGCCCATAATGGCCACCGTTTCATTACCTGTAGACATTGCAACAGCCTCAGTCCTTTCCCACCCCAATGCATTTCATATGCAACACTTTTACCAGGAATAAAAGATTATACAAGACTAACTTCTCCGCTAATTCTTCTATGAAGACGGTCACAGAGTTGCCATCCTGTCCTGCTTCTTGTATGTGAGCGTTATAGTATTTCCCTCCTTGCTCCAGTTTCACCTGCAGAAAGACACTTTTGAATCAGCGGGTCCCATTAATTAATTAACAACTCCTCTTTTGAGAAGCAAAGAGAGGGAAGAAGTACATTTCATGTTTTTCTTCACTCCTTACAACTCTATGTACGACAGTGATCACAACTTCTAGTGTGGATGGCCGTTGGCTCCCTAGGAGCTCATCCGCCCTTTGGCAGGTCTTGTTTTTGGTCCTGCTGGGGGTCCACAGCTCCCTCCTCACCTGGCAAACCAGGTGGGGGAGACGGTTTAGTCGCCGACTATCCGACCACGGAGCAGGTAGCACGGGATCACATGGTACCCGTGGCGGGGGGGGGGGGGGGGGTGACAGTTCCCCCCTGACCTGACCCGAGCGGGTCCCGATTATATAATTGAGCACCCATTCTATTTCACGGAATTACAGTGGTTACAAAAAACTATACAAAAATATAACTGAATTTGTAATTGGTGTAGAATTTGTAAAAAAACATAATGATGTGGACAAATTTAAAAACCAAGTGTGTATTTAAGACAAAAAACAAGAAACTTTCAAGTTCTTAAAACTATTTATGGAGTCAACTTTAACAATTGACATTAATTCCCATAGTTATTCCTCACTGATATCCCAGACAATCAAATTTATGTTCTATGTTTTCAATAACATTGAAGCAAGTGTTTGCCTAGATAGCAAGAACAGTTTTAAGGTGAGAGTAGCATAGTTTAAAGGAGAAATGCAGGCCAAGCTTTTAAAAAGAGAATGCAGAGTGCCTGGAGACAGATAAAGCAGTGGCATTTAGACTGCTTTTGGATAGGCACATGTACATATGCAGGGATTGGAGGGATACAGCTTATGTGAAGGCAGATAAGAGTTGGCCTTGGCATCATGAGCAGCACAGACATTGTGGGCCGAAGGGCCTGTTCCTGTGCTGTACTGTTCCATGTGTAGGAAGGAACTGCAGACACTGGTTCAAACCAAAGAGACACAAAAAAAACTGGTGTAACTCAGAGGAGAGAAGGAATGGGTGACGTTTCTGGTCGAGACCCTTCTTCAGACGAGGAAGAAGGGTCTCAACCCAAAACATCACCCATTCCTTCTCTCCGGAGATGCTGCCTGTCCCGCTGAGTTACACCAGGTTTTTGGGTCTATCTTCCGTACTGTTCCATAATTGTTATTTATTGCCGAGCAATCTTTGGGAAATCAGTCACCAAAATAGGAAGGAGACGCATCCCATCCCCCTCCAAAAAAAATCAAATAAAAATCAAAAATTAAATTAAAAAAATCAGGTATTTCTAAACCAAAAATTAATTTAATTAAATGAAGACAAAGTCATTCCTCAATGTCACTCACCTGACATTTATCCCCCAAACAGTACTGTCTTCCAGAAACCACCATGTAGTCCACCTTCTGCTGTTCTGTAATAGGAAAAGCCATTAGCATTGAAAAGCTTAGCACTAAATCTCTTTCCTGATCCTTTGCTCTTTAATGAGGAAATACATATTCACGTCGGCTTGAAAACCATACCGAATATAATTAAAATAATATTTAAACAATGCAGATTTACTATTGCAGAATCAACAGATATTTCGCTTGGGCAGCTTTCAACCCAGCGGTACAACTATTGATCTCAAACTTCAAGTAACCCTTGCATTTCCTCTGTCCCTCCCCCACCCTAGTCATCCTGCTAGTTTCACTATTCGCATCCCTTCGTTATCACCTCTTCCACAACCAACAATAAACCATTTCCTTGGTCATCGGTGCTGGCTCCAATTTGTTCCGTACCTTTTCATTCCTCTTGTTTCCCTCTCCCCCCCGACTCAGTGTGAAGGGTCTCGACCCTAAACACCACCCATGGATTTTCTGCAGAGAAGCTGCCTGACCCACTGAGTTACTCCAGCACTTTGCATCCATTATCGGTAGTTACCAATAGATTACCTTCCCAACTAAATATCACTTTGCTTAGTTTAGAGATAACAGCGTGGAGACAAGCCATTTAGTCCGCACCGACCAGCCATCACCTATACACTAGGTCTATCCTACATACAAGGTACAATTTACAGAAGCCAATTCACCAACAAACCTGCACGTCTTTGGAGCGTGGGAGGAAACCGGAGCACCCGGAGAAAACCCACAGAGGTAAGAGGAGAACCTACAAACTCCTTACAGACAGTACCCATAGTCAGTATTGAACCTGGGTCTGTCGCTGTGAGGCAGCAACTCTACCGCTGCGCCACCCTGGTCATTGTTTGACCACCCAACGTCAAATGTGCAAAATCTATGCAGCAAGTCTAAATGAAAAATGCTAATGAAGGATTATCAATCCAAATTGTTAATGCCATTTGTCCAGCAGGGTGCTGTCTGACCTGCTATTTTCAGCAGAGTTTAATTTGGATATCAAACTTGGATTGGTATAGTCTACATTGGCTTTCAAAAGTTAGCTAGCTATCCCATCAAAATAATCTTTCCCAAATCTTTTTCAAGATTGTGCTATATTACAACAAAAATATTTAAATCTGGTGTAGTTTAGAGATAGTTTAAACGGGCCCTTCGGCCCATCGAGCCTTCACCAACCAACGATCCCTGCACATTAACACTACCCTACACATACCAGGAACAATTTTATATTTACACCAAGCCAATTAGCCTACAAGCCTGTATGTCTTTGGAGTGTGGGGGGGAAACCGAAGATCACAGAGCAAACCCACGCAGGTCACGGGGAGAACGTACAAACTCCATACTGACAAGCACCCGTAGTCAGGATCGAACCTGGGTCTCTGCCGCTGTAAGGCAGTAGCTTTACCGCTGCGCCAGTTAAATGTATACATCCTACCCTCGCTAAACCTGAGAAAATACCACTATTTGTACCTTTTCGGATGTCAAGCCAAACATCAAATTCCACATTGCGATAAATTTCCGAATCCAGTGCCTTCAATACTTTAAAGGGAAATGGCATCTTAGCCGGGCCTTCCAGCGTCTGAAACACATTAATTAATGCAGCAAATGCTGAAATAAAATCACAAATAGACAATCACAACAGTTCAACTGAACAACTGAGGCTCTACAAGGCGCCGGTCAGGCTGCATTTGGAGCACTGTGAGCAAATTTGGGCTCCATATCTGAGGAAGGATGTGCTGGCTCTGGAGAGGGTCCAGGAGGTTTACAAGAATGATTTCAGGAATGAGTTGGTTAGCATATGACGAGCGTTTGACAGCACGGGGCCTGCACTCGCTGGAGTTCAGAAAGTTAAAGGGGGGGGGGGGGGAAAGAGAGAAACCTCATTGAAAGTTACAGAATAATGAAAGGCATAGGTAGAATGGATGCGGAGAGGATGTTTCCATTGGTGGGAGAGTCTAGGACCAGTGGTCACAGCCTCAGAATTAAAGGGCGCTCTTTTAGAAAGAAGGCGTGGAAGATTGTGTCCCGATTAAAAAGGTGGGGCAGGACCACCAGTTGCCAGGAAAGTCGATGATGTGCTTGTCCCGTTGTGATGAAACATCTAATTGCCAATGTCAGAGACATGGTCAAAGCACACTAAGGCTAAATCCAGATTACAGTAATCCCTGAAGCAGCAGGGAAAAGGACACATTTTAAAACAGCGTTGGATTACATTGCTTTTGCAAAAAAATGGAACAGCAAATTAGCTATTGAATCAGTCTGCTAAACAGTAGTTACTGAACACTAATAGACTATTATCTATTTGCACTTTATCTGCTTATTTATTGATGTGTGTATATATTTATATAATGGTATATGGACTCACTGATATGATCTGTTCTGTTTTAGTACCGACTATATTCCGTTGTGCTGAAGCAAAGCAAGAATTTCATTGTCCTATCTGGGACACATGACAATACACTCTCTTGACTCTTGACATCCTGTACACAAGATATCCTTCTCATGCCAGCAGCATAATCTAGGGCCAGCCTCACCCCAGCCGCTCCCTCTTCTCCCCTCCCCCCTCAGGCAAAGAGGTATAGAAGGGTGGTAACGCACACCTCCAGATTCAGGGAGTTTCTTCTCTGCTGTTTTCAGGCAACTGAACCATCCAAACAAACTGGAGAGCAGTCCCGAGCTACTATCTACCTCATTGGAGACAACCGAAACATCACCTATTCCTTCGCTCCATGGATGCTGCCTCACCCGCTGAGTTTCTCCAGCATTTTTGTCTACCTTCAATTTTTCTAGCATCTGCAGTTCTTTCTTAAACACTTGGGCCATCTTTAGTCAGACTTTACCTTGCAGTAAACAGTATTCCCCATCATCATATAGCTGTACACTGTGGACAGCTCGATTGTAATCATGTACTGTCTTTCTGCTGAATGGCTAGCGCGTAGCATAAACTTTTCACTGTACCTCAGTACACGTGAAAATATTCTAAACTATTCGAGTACACGAATAGCCAATGTGTCCAGCCAATCGCCAAAAACATTAATTTGCAATTAAAATCTATAATTTGCATCCAAGAAATTGCTTCCATTCAAGTACCCCAATTCCCTTTCATGTCAAATTTAAATGAAATATTGATACCTTCATTTCTTCTGCTGCATGCCGAGCTGATTTCTCCTCTGGCAAACTTTCTTGGTCACTGTTTTCTTTGTCATATTTGCTGAACCAAAAAAAAATGAAAAGCCTTAAATGTCACATCTGTGTATATTTAAAGACAGCCATCTTGGAAGACTAAAGAGTCGGAGAACCTCTAACATGTTGCGTCACAAGTGAGTTTAAAAACAAATAAATAAAAGTCCTCAATTAATGTTCATAAATCATAATTCTTGATTAGTACAGGCGTCAGGGTTATGGGGAGAAGGTAGGAGAATGGAGTTTGGAGGGAGAGATAGATCAGCCATGATTGAATGCCCCAACTCTTCCCATATCCCTCATGACCTTATAAGAGCAGAATTAGGCCATTCGGCCCATCTAACCATCAATCATGGCCGATCTATCTTTCACTCTCAATCCCATTCTCCTGCCTTCTCCCCACAACTCGACACCTTTATTGCCACATGTACCGAGGCACAGCGAAAAGCTTTGTTTTTGCAAGTTCTGGGAGCAAATTTGGGCCATTCGGCCCATCCCCTGCCATTCAATCATGGCTGATCTTTCCCTCTCAACCCTATTCCCCTTTCTCCCTGTAACCTTTTGATGCCCTTCGCATAAAATCCCAAGTAAATATGCCCACCATAGTTCCAAATTTGTCACACTTTACTTATTGATTATAAATTGACTGAATACAAATCAGATTAAATTTGGTAACACAAATCTTTACAGGATTTTTTAAATTGTGTTCCATACTTTTAACTATGATCTTCCCTTCTGTATCTGTACACTGCGACTGGCTAGATTGTTATCATATAGTGGCTTTCCGCTGACTGGTAAGTGCGCAACAAAAGTTTTTCGCACTGTCTCAGTGCACGTGACAAACTGAACATTAACTAATAGCTCAATTATACAAAGGTCAATCTCAGTATTAGTTGGTCTAACATTCTGCTTTTTGTACAATATGGTTTCATGCTAAAGGCACACATCACAGGGTTAAGCACTTACCAACAACTTTCATGAATAATCTAGCTCTAAAATACGTTTTAGGTATTTTAAGGCGAGTTTTGGGTGCTTATGGGGTGTTTATTTAAGATGAGTTTTAGGTGCTTTAAGATTTCATTTTTGGCAAATGAACAGCAAACCAGAACCACCCCCACCCCCCCACCAAATTCATGGCATAACCACAACAGCAGACACGTACCGCACCGCCTTTTCAGCAAGAGGTTCAGCTTCGTCGTTGGCCTGAGACGCACTTCCTCGCCTGGTCCTCTTGCCGTGACTACGGAACAGTTCCACTGCGGCTCGCAGCTCCTCCTCGTTCACCTCAAACACGTCTCTGTACAGCATCTCATACACCACCGCTGAAATGAGACCCATTCCAATTTAGTTTAGAGACACAGCGAGAAAACAGGCCCCACGGCCCACCGAGTCTGCGCCGACCTGCGATCCCCGCACGCTAACACCATCCTACACACACACAGGACAATTTTACATACATGTCAAGCTACTTAGCCTACAAGCCTGTACTTTGTAGAAGGAAACTGAAGATCTATTCAATGTATATTTGGTTCTTTTGTCAGTAGACTTGTCCAAAGCAGTCATCCTTGGCCAAAACCAAAGTAGGCTGAAATACTGGAAGTTATTCTGCCTGATCTCTACCTTTGATTTTCCCACTGAAATCTTTCCATGATCTACCTATCCCTCCTATCCCATTCTCCTGCCTTCTTCCCATAACCCCCGACTACTGTACTAATCAAGAATCTATTTACCTCCACTTTAAAAAAAATCTCCATTGACTTGGCCTCCACAGCCTTCAGTGGAAATGAATTCAACAGATTCATCACCCCGACTAAAGAAATTCCTCCCCATCTCCTTCCTAAAGGAACGTCTTTTAATTCTGAGGCTATAACCTCTAGTCCTAGACTCACTAGGGGAAACATCCTCTCCACATCCACTCTATCCAAGCCTTTCACTATTCTGTACGTTTCAATGAGGTCCCCCCCCCTCATTCTTCTAAACTCCAGCGAGTACAGGCCCAATGCAGTCAAACGCTCCCCATAAGTTAACCAACAATTTCCTGGGATAATTCTCGTCAATCTCCTCTGGACCCTCTCCAGGACCAGCACATCCTTCCTCAGATATGGGGCCCAAAATCCTTGCTATTGAGGGAGTGCAACATAGGTTCACAAGGTTAATTCTCGGGATGGTGGGACTGTCATATGTTGATAGAATGGAGCGGCTGGGCTTGTATACTCTGGAATTTAGGAGGGGCGATCTTATTGAAACATAAGATTATTACGGGTTTGGACGCACTAGAGGCAGGAAATATGTTTCCGATGTTGGGGGAGTCCAGAACCAAAGGGCCACAGTTTAAGAATAAGGGGAAAGCCGTTTAGAACATAGATGAGGAAACACTTATCACACAGAGAGTTGTGAGTCTGTGGAATTCTCTGCCTCAAAGAGGGCGGTGGAGGACAGTTCTGTGGATGCTTTCAAGAGGGAGATCTTAAAGATAGGGGAGTCAAGGGATATGGGGAGAAGGCAGGAACTGATTGTGGATGATCAGCCATGATCACATTGAATGGCGGTGCTGGCTCGAAAGGCCAAATGGCCTACTCCTGCACCTGTTGTCCATGGTATTGTCTATAAGACTGCTTACAATACTCCAAATGCAGCCTGACCAGCACCTTAAGGGTCAGGATTGAACACGGGTCTCTGGCGCTGCAAGGCAGCAACTCTACCTGCAGAGTCACCTAACAGAGTCTTAATTATGTACTGTTGATCTGGCTTGTGCCAGTATTAAGACTACTGTCATTAGAACGCCACCAGTAAATGTTGCTATAATGCTTCACTCAAGCAGCAAATATTACAAATTAGACATGACATTTATAATAACTATGTGTGGAACAACAAAGCAATCAACAGAAGCAGAGAAACCTCAGGTAATTCCAGAGGAGGAGCCTACCTTGACACACAGCTGCAAGGCCCTGAAACTGCTTGGTGAAGACACTGTCATAGTGACCATTGTTGGAGCAGCATAGCAAGATCTTGTTGGGGGAGAGAGAGCATTACTTCAGTGTTTGGATACAGAATGAAGGATTAAAGTTGTTAAGCAGACAAAATAACATTTCACTAAAATTTCTCTCTTCCTCCATTTCACGCCCCCCCCCACTCTAAGAAGCAGACCAGACAACAATTGTAATTTTGTGACGCCTTTCACAACGTTAGGGCATCAAAGTGCCCTATATCATTTAAATGAATCCAAAATCTCGTCGCTTCAATAGCCATGATGTAAAAAAAATGTTTAAAAAAAATGTGGAGGCTGATGCGATTGTTACATAGCAATTTGACCCAAGGAATAGATACCTGGCAATCTTGCATCATCCGCTAGTGATGGGCTGGGAGATTTGGGACTATTAGATATTATTCCTTTTAGTATTTCACCTCGTTTTATTGAAGGAAGGTGCTACATAGTGGTGGGATATTTTTAACCAACAAACCAAGGCTAGTTTGAAGGGATTGTGGGGAAGTGCGCCTTGGTGAGGCAGATGCCAACCATGAGATCTGCACACAGAAAGACACAAAGTGCTGGAGTAACTCTGCGGGTTAGGCATGCATCTCTAGAGAAAAAAACCCAATAGGTGTCGTTTCAGGTTGGGACCCTTCTTCGGAGTCTTTTAGAGTGGCACGGGGGCACAGCGGTAGAGTTGCTGCCTTACAGCACCAGTGACCTAGGTTCGATCCCAACTTCAGGTGCTGTCTGTACGGAGTTTATGACCTGCATGGGTTTTCTTTGGTTTCCTCCCATACTCCAAAGACGTAGGCTAATTGGCTTTGGTAAAATTGTAAATTATAGACAATAGGTGCAGGAGTAGGCCATTCAATGTGATCATGGCTGATCATCCACAATCAGTACCCCGTTCCTGCCTTCTCCCCATATCCCTCGACTCCGCTATCTTTAAGAGCACTATCTAACTCTCTTGAAAGCATCCAGAGAACCGGAGATGAGAAGGAATTGTCCCTAGTGTGTGTAGGATAGTGTTAATCGGCAGGGATCGCTGTGTTGATGCAGACTCGGTGGGCTGAAGGGACTGTTTCCGTGCTGTATCTCTAAACTAAATCTGAAATGTCACCTATCCATGGTCTCCAGAGATGCTGCCTGACCCACTGAGTTACTCCAGCACTTTGTGTCTATCTTTAGTATGAACCTGCATCTGCAGTGTTTTGGTTTGATAATTACTGAACTAGACATCAGATGTTTAATTAGTACCACCAGCCCTGACTAGTTATACACGATTAGGGCCCTTTTGCAATTTCTGAATGCCAGTTACTCAACTGCCCTCTCCTGTGGCTATTTTACCTTTGCAACATAACATCCCCACCATTCGTTACCTTGATCAGTTCTCTAGTGCATAGACCTCATGATTCATCCCAACATTACAAGAAACAAATAAGATTTTCCTTGCCTTCTTCTCAAACCCATTATTGGTGCCTTGCGTGGGAGGTTTTCCAGGGTACCGATAAATGAGAAAATCACAACTAGATTGGGGGGGGGGGGGGGAGAAAGAGGGGGAAAAAAACCCAGCAGATAAGATATAAAAGCAATTCCACAACTTTTATTTAATCACAAAGCATTACATCAAGCATTTTGCTATCACAAACTAATCCAATACAATCCCATTCTGAATCCAACCTTTCTGTCCTGGGCCTCCATGGCCAGAGTGAGTCCCACCGCAAATTGGAGGAGCAGCACCTCATATTTCGCTTGGGTAGTTTACACCCCAACGGTATGAACGTTGACTTCTCCAATATCAGGTAGTCCCTGCTTTCTCCCTCCTTCCCCTCCCCAGCTCTCCCACAGCCCACTGTCTCCACCTCTTCCTTTCTCCCCCCCCCCCCCCCCCACCTCCACATCAGTCTGAAGAAGGGTCTCGACCCGAAACATCACCTATTCCATCGCTCCATAAATGTTTCAGGTCAGGATCCAATTTTAGACAGTCTGAAGAAGGGACCAAACCCAATACGTCACCGATCCATGTTCTCCTGAGATTTTGCCTGACCTGCAGAGTTACTCCAGCACTTTGTGTCTATCCGACCATCATTTGCCAGGCTTTGTTCTGACTCTTTCTCTCCCCCTTCCCCCCCCACCGCTATCTCTTTTCCAGCTTTCTCCCCCCCCCCCCTTACAATAAATCAGTGTGAAGAAGGGTCCTGACACAAAATAATGCTCATCTATTCCCTCCAAAGATGCTGCCTGACCCACTGTGATACTCCAGCACTTTGCGCTTTTACTGACAGCAAACCATGTCAAACTGCAACATCATCAAAAGGTCCTATTTAAGTCAAATATCCACTGAAGCGGGGCGCAAGTCACACACATTACACCATTTACTGATCAGTAGCTTCTGATCACATGGAGGTACACTACATTTAACCAGAAACTCCCACCCTGGACTTGTTCTAGTCAGTCATCTTTAATGGAAGAACATTTCTCCACTGGGAGTACCACATCTTTGTAACCACACTCATCAGTTTTTCTCCTTAATTCTCCCCCCCCCCCCATACTTACTTGTACATCAGAGAGAGAGCATTCATCTCCAGGACACCGGCCCATTCCTGCAAAACGCACAAAATTTGAATACAAACTAAAAAAAAGAAACCAAGTTTATACAACAAATGGTTGGAATATATTGATTGACAAGATGTCTGAAGTTTATTTTGGATAAATACAAGACAGCGTTTTATAGATCTACATTTTTTTTTAAACTCTTTAAAATAAATCTTTCCTACTGCATCTCTCCTCCAGCGAGTCAGTGATACAGCGTGGAAACAGGCCCATCGACCCAACTTACCCACACCGGTCAACATGTCCCAGCTACACTATTCCCATCTGCCCGCATTTGGTCCATATCCTTCCAAACCTGTCCTATCCATGTACCCGTCTAACTATCATAAATGTTGGGATAGACCCTGCCTCAACTACTTCCTCCATCAGCTCGTTCTATACATCCACCACCCTTTGTGTGAAAAGGATACCCCTCAGATACCTGTGAAATCTTTTCCCCATCACCTTTAAACCTATGTCCTCGACTCCCCTACTCTGGGCAAGAGACTCTGTGCATCTACCCGATCTATTCCTCTCAACATTTTGTACACCTCTATAAGTTCACCCTGCATCCTCCTGCGCTCCAAGGTATAGAATCCCAGCCTGCCCAACCTATAGCTCAAATACAAGTCTAGAATCCCAAAGAGCGACTACCCATAGACACAAGGGCATCTGAAGTTCAACACAGAGGTAACAGGTGAGGTACAAGTACACACCTTGGGGTCAGCCAAACGCTCCATGCGCTTTTCATAAGAACCATCAATAAACTGAGAAAAGAAAAAAAAAAGTTAAGTTCAGCCATATTTTTGGGAAAATGCAACAAAATGTACCAATCAATTTCAACAATTTTACAGATTATAAAGCAACTTCCTACATTCTATTTTCCAACCAATTTATACTTTGTTAACAATTTTGCCGTTCAGAAGAGAAACAGTTTATGGAGAAGTTCATAATTTTGTTAACTTTGGCGAGTCCAGGAGCCAGTACCTGCACTCTGCCTGGTTACTCAAATCTCACTGTACCAATTGGGTGCGTGTGACAATAAATGCAACTTAAACTTGAACTACATCCAGGTCCACCAACGATTATCCGGCAACTGATGGTCCGGCACCTCCTTTAATCCGGACAAAATTACAAGAGCGCATATTCCCAGGACCAAACCTTTGGGGGTGCCAGGAGCAGAGGAACTTAAATTTGTTTTTAAAATGGACAACACAGTGGTGCAGCAGGTGGAGCCGATGCCTCAGGTACACCAGGGACCTAGGTTCAATCCTGACTTTGGGTGCTCTCTGTTGGGAGTTTGCAAGCTCCTAAATAGATATCTAACGGGAGGGGGGAAAAATGTGAATAGGAACCCAAGGGGCAACTTTATTTTTAAAAAAAATATATATATATATATATATATATATATACACATATACATACACATACACATACACAAATATACACACAAATATAAACACATATATATATACATATACACACATATATATATATATACACACACACACACACAAAGGGTGCTAGGTTTATGGAACGAGGGCTGCCAGAGGAGGTAGTTGAGGCAGGTATTATCACAACATTCAAGAAACATTTGAGCATGTACACAGATAGGATAGTTTAGAGGGATATGCGTCAAATGTAGGGAGGTGGGACTAGGTTAGATGGAACGTGTTGGTCGGTGTGGGCAGGTTGAGCCAATGAGCCCGTTTCCACACTGTAGGACTCTACAACTTTCTTGGGACAGCGTAGGTTTCCTCCAGATGCTCTGGCTTCTTCCCACATCCAAAAGACGTGCTGGTTCGTAGGCTAATTGGCCTCTATTTTTTGTTTTAATGCCTCTAATGCAGGAAGTGGATCAGAAAATAGGATAACAGAACCAGTTGATCAGGAGCTCACTGGTCAACATGGGCTGAAGGGCCTGTTTCCTTGCAGCAATTCCAAACCAAAAAAGCAAAATATTATTTGCTTAGAATAGTATTTAAAGATACACATCATAATTTAGCCACCTATCTGGGCAGTGACTTTCAATAGTATTTACAAAAATGAGCATCCAGCACTTTAACACATAGTCCACAAATACTCACCGTCTCAAATTTGCAGTGGTTCACCGTCATGTAGGTAACACAGGTTTTTCTGATCTCCAAGTGATGGATTTGTGTCAGAAACAACTGCCAAAGAAATGGAAAACCTTTAGTTTGTTTATTGAAGAAAGTATAACAAAAAGTAAACGTCTGGCCTTCAACGCGACGTAAAAAAGGTAAATATTTAACGTTTTGCAAAGTCAAATTGCTGATTTTTTGTTTTTTTTCATTTAGCAGAGGGGTGGGAACTTTGGCTGTGGAGATAGTTACCTGTTCGGAGACCGCCCTGAAGAGACAGGAGCCATCCTTGGCGGTGAGTTTGCGGTAGAGTCCCTGGCTGCTCAAATACTCGTCCATGGTCACTTCACTCAGACACTTCTGCCCAAAATATTTCCTGACCCCCTGCTGCATTGTTTCACCCCGCCATGGGGCAGGACCATTCTTTTCCTTTAAAAAAAGTTTATAAAAAAAACCTCTGCACTATACTTGAAGAACGCAGAGCCCTAACGGAGGATAATGTTGTCTGTGTCTCTCTCCTGCCCAGCTCTGCGTGAAGGCATTAGACCGTTCCAACGACGCTCTTAGTCGACCAAGCGACGCCAGGTGTAGCGCATCTTCCTGATTACTAATAGACCCCCCTCTCTTTCCCACCCACCCTGTCCCTGGACAATCTATTGCTTCCTCCCCACCCAACAAACACACACACACCGTAGGCTGCAGAAAGTTAGCCAACACTCTACAAACTACTTCTCTCTATCGCTTTTCGTTTCAATGCATGAATCAAATGTATTTCAATGCTAAATGGCAGGGAATGCTAATCTGGTAGTTAACCAAAAAGTGGATTTATTAGTGGGGGAGGTGAAGATGCATTGCATCGGGACAAAATCAATTAGCAGGGCACATGCAATTGATGTTATGGGCTGTGGCCAGGATTGTTTCAGTTTCATGTGTAGCGACAGAGGAATGATAAGATTCGTACTTGCAGCAGCGTGCGTTTACAGGTCTGTAGAACGCCATGCATATCAAACTTTTCCGCCCAAATTATGACAATATTTCTTTAATGTTTATGAAACAATGGAATTCACTTTTCTTAGTTTAAAAAAAAATCTAAACAAGTTCTTGCACTGCTTATAGGCGCTGTGCTGTGAAGATTACCCAGGACATTTTTCAAGTTTTCTACTGGTGCTTTAATTAAAGAGCAAGATCAAATTGTGGATGGGGATCCTGAAACAATCAAAATAAAGGTTCCAATAGTCTTGCACTAAAGGTGTTGCAATATTCCATTTTGATGAACAGTTCCCAGCATCACGTTCTAATTCATCTAATTGCAGACAGATGCTTGGATTCATTTTAATGTTTAAGAAGGAACTGCAGATGCTGGAAAATCGGAGGTAGACAAAAATGCTGGAGAAACTCAGTGGGTGAGGCAGCATCTATGGAAATCCTCTCGAATAGGACTAGACTCAATTTCTATTCAGTAATTGCTGAAGGAATGTGATACCATTGAGTTTAGCTGCAAAGTTGAGGATGGTCAAATAACTTGAACAGTAATTGACTGGGAAAGCAATCCAGCACAACTCAGGAAAGAAGAGGTGAAAATATCAAAGTGAACTGGGGGAAGATTTGCCCAGGACGTCCAGTTGGTTGAACTGACCAATGCAGAAGGGTTTTGACCTGAAATGTCACCCATTCCTTCTATCCAGAGATGCTGCCTGTCCCGCTGAGTTAATCCAGCATTTTATGTCTATCTTCGCATTGACCATTGACTCCATCTACACTTCACGCTGCCTCGGCAAGGCTACCAGCATAATCAAGGACCAGTCTCACCCCGGCCACTGCTTCTCCCTTCTCCCAACAGGCAAGAGGTGCAGACGTGTGAGAAGGCACACCTCCAGAATTGGGGACAGTTTCTTCCCAGCTGTTATCAGGCAACTGAACCATCCTATCACCAACTAGAGAGCGGTCCTGATCTCCCATCTGCCTCATTGTAGACCCTCAGACTATTTTTAATCGGACTTGATCTTGAATCAAACATTATTTCCTTTATCCTGTATCTATGAACGGTTTGATTGTAATCTGTGGGAAGTAACTGCAGATGCTGGTTTAAACTGACGATAGACACAAAAAGCTGGAGAAACTCAGCCGGACAGGCAACATCTCTGGAGAGAAGGAATGGGTGACGTTTTGGGTTGATACCCTTCTTCAGACTGCTTATGGATAAGGGAAAGGAGACACATTGGCAGAATAGACAATGGGTGCAGGAGTAGGCCATTCGGCCCTTCGAGCCAGCACCGCCATTCAATGTGATCATGGCTGATCATCCACACTTCGTACCCCATTCCTGCCATCTCCCCATCTCCCCTGACTCCGCTATCTTTAAGAGCCCTATCTGGCTCCCTCTTGAAAGTATCCAGACAACCGGCCTCCACCGCCCTCTGAGGCAGAGAATTCCACAGACTCACAACTCTTTGTGTGGAAAAAGTGTTTCCTCATCTCCATTCTAAATGGCTTACCCCTTATTCTTTAACTGTGGCTACTGGTTCTGGACTCCCCCAACATCGGGAACATGTTTCCTGCCTCTAGCGTGTCCAAACCCTTAATAATCTTATATGTTTCAATGAGATTCCCTCTTATCCTTCCAAATTCCAGAGTATACAATCCCAGCTGCTCCATTCTCTCAGCATATGACAGTCCCGCCATCAAGGGAATTAACCTTGTAAACCTACGCTGCACTCCCTCAATAGACGATGATGTAGAGAGATAAAGAACAATGAATGAAAGATATGTAAAAAAGTAACAATGATAAAGGAAACGGGCCATTGTTAGCTGTTTGTTGGGTGAAAACGAGAAGCTGGTGTGATTTGGGTGGGGGAGGGATGGAGAGAGAGGGAATGCCTTTGCTACCTGAAGTTATAGAAATCATTATTAATACTACTGGCTGTAAGTTGCCCAAGAGAAATATTCATGTAGTCTTTTCATTGACTGGATAGCATGCAACAGTACAAGTGACAATCAGCTAAACTAACTAACTGGCCTCAGTGTTCATGATACCAGTTTTCCTACATCCTCAAACTATCTCAGTGGAACATTCTTATTTTTCTTCATGTTTTTCATTTTCATAACTATCTCACCCCACTCACCATCAACAACACCACAGTCACATCAGTGGAGTCTTTTAAGTTCCTGGGAAACATCATCTCCAAGGACCTTAAGTGGGGGGCTACCATCGACTCCACAGTCAAAAAGGCACACAAGAGGATGCACTTCCTGCAGCAGCTGAGGAAGCACAACCTACCACAGGCAATGATGGTCCAATTCTACACGGCCATCGTAGAGTCTGTCCTCACCTTCTCCATCATGGTCTGGTTTGGCTCAGCCACCAAGCACGACACCTGGAGGCTGCAGCGAATCGTCCGATCAGCAGAGAAGATTATTGACTGCAACCTTCCCTCCATTGATGAACTGTACACTGCAAGGGCCAGGAAGCGAGCGGGCAAGATCATCTCTGACCCCTCTCACCCTGGCCACAAACTCTTTGGATCACTTCCCTCTGGAAGGCGACTCCGGACTGTCAAAGCTGCCACAGCCAGACATAAAAACATCTTTTATCCACGAATAGTTGCTCTACTCAACAGCCAAAAATCTGTAGCCTCCCTTTGATCTGGTATTTTGTTGGTTCACATGCTTGATCAATGGTGTTTTATCATTAATGTTTTATTATTATTAATGTTTTGTGTTTTCTGAGTTATTCATAACTGTCACTGTATGTCATGTTACTAGTGGGCGGAGCATCAAGGCAAATTCTTTGTATATTAATACTTGGCCAATAAACTTATTTACTTACTTACTAATAATAATAATAATAATATATTTTATTGTCATTGCACATAAGCGCAACGAGATTTGGTATGCAGCTTCCAACCGATGTCATAACATAAATAACTAAGTACAATTGTAAGATATATATATATATATATATATGTGTGTTTTAATTTAATGAAACCTGTAGTCAAAATGTGGGCTTTTCCCCAACAGAAACACACGTAGGTTTAAAAATCGAATGCAAATACCAAAATCTCTCCCATGTTTGCAACAGACAATTGTGGCACGGTGGTGCAGCGGTAGAGTTGCTTCCTTACAGCGCCAGAGACCCGGCGTCGATCCTGATGCGGGTGCTGTCTGTACAGAGTTTGTACATTTTCTCCGTGACCTGTCTGGGTTTTCTCCGGGTGCTCCAGTTTCCTCCCACATTCCAAAGACGTACAGGTTTGCAGGTTAAATGACTGGCTGTAAATGGAAATTGTCTCTAGTGTGTGTAGGATAGCGTTAGTGTGCGGGGATCGCTGGTCGGTGCGGACTTGGTGGGCTGAAGTGCCTGTTTCCGCACTGTTATCTCAAAACTAAGCTCCAAAGACACGCATAGGAAGGAACTGCAGATGCAGGTTTAAACTGAAGATAGACACAAAATGCTTGAGTAACTCAGGCAGCATTTGGGTTACTCCAGCAATTTGTGTTTATCTCCAAAGACATATGGGTTTGTAAGTTAATTGGTTTCTGTAAATTTTAAATTGTGCCAAGTGTGTAGGATATTGCTAGTGTACGGGGTGATCGCTGGTCGGGGTGGGCTGAAGGGCCTGTTTCAACGCTGTATCTCTAAAGTCTAAGGAATCGACCAAGTCTCTGGCTTTCTAGATGAGAGAGAATAGTAAATACTACATTTACTACAATGATGCCAAATGCCAGTGATACAATTTACACCTACATTGCTCATTTGCAAAACTTGAGTTTGGTAGAACTTGAAAACTTGAGTGAATATAAACATTCTACAAATAATCATTGAATTGAGGATATCTTTGATCGGACTTTACTGGCTTTAAGGGGGTGTCCCACTGCGGTGATCTAATCTGCGAATTTAGAAGAGTTTGTCCTCGCAGCATGGTCGACACGAGGAGGTCCTATGAAGTCACTGGAACTCTCCTTCATGCTCGAGGGAAGTTCCCGCATACTCGCAGCCTCAGCTAGGTCGTGGAAAAATTTTCAGCATGTTGAAAAATTTTCTGTGAGTAAAAATTGGTCGGCATGGTTCTTTTGAACTCGCAGTGGAGTGGGGTCGCTATGTAGTTACAGGCAGTCGAGGGCAGCTGTAGGCAATCTCCTTCGCTGACAGGGCATTTTAATTGGCTCATTGGAGTTTTTCCCCTTCTCTCCACCCCCCACCCCACCCCCCCCCCACCTCCGTGCTCTCTAAAGGACTTGCCATACACTGTGCAGCCGTCTTTTACCTTCCTCTTCATCGCGAGTGTGAATTTCAGACAGCGCTCCCCCGCTTTCCCTGTCCCCCGCCTTTGCGATGTGTTTGTGTGTGCGGTCGGTCGATCCAGCTCGCGGTTTCATCGCTGACGGTCGATCCAGCTCGAAGTTTCTCAGGCGAGTGCCCTCGAGCTTGAAGGTCGAAGGCACTCTTCTGATTTCGCGGATTAGGTTGCCGCAGTGGGACAGCCCCTTTACCTAGCACTAAACGTTATTCCTTTATCATGTAACTATACACTGTAAACACCACCAGATTCAGGGAGTTTCTTCCCCGCTGTTATCAGGCAACTGAATCATCCAACCACAACCAGAGAGCAGAGCTGAACTATTATCTACATCATGGGTGACCCTCATGACTATCCTTGATCAGACTTTACTGGCTTTACCTTGAACTAAACGTTATTCCCTTATCATGTATCTGTACACTGTAAATGGATCGATTGTAATCATGTATTGTCTTTCCACTGACTGGTTAGCACGCATCAAAAGTTTTTTGCTGTCCCTCGGTACATGTGACAATAAAGTAAACAATATCGTGACTCACCCCCCAGTCTAATTCCATTGGGCCTTAAGGGGGAGCAAGTATATTCCCTGCGAGTAATTAATCAATGAGCACGAGAGCTGAGGAGATGTGTTGTCAGGGTGGTGTGGGTCGTTGATGATATTAAACGTCTTCTTGAAGCAGCTCATCTTGTAGATCACTTCAATTGTAGAGAGGTCAGTGTCCATGATGGGCCAAGCAATGTCTATCACCTTTTTACCTCCTTTGCTCCAGAGCATTTGAATTTCTGAAGCAGGCTGTGATCAACCAGTCTGTATCTGCTCCATCATATACACGTGGAAGTTCAAAAGAGTATTCGGCGACATGGTGCAAAGGAACTCGCTTTTTTCTCTTGAAGGTAGATACAAAAAACTGGAGCTCTTTGTGCAGACCAACGGGCTGGAGTTTTTAACGGACATTTTCAACCTCTCACTTCTGAGGTCTGAGGTTCCCATCTGCTTTAAGAGGGCATCAATAATAGCCCAAGAAGAGTAAGGTGACGTGCCTCAATGACTATCGACCAGTGGCACTAACGTCTGTGGTGATGAAGTGCTTTGAGAGGTTGGTTATGGCGCACATCAACTCCTACCTCGACAAGAACCTCGACCAACTACAGTTCACATACCGCCACAACAGGTCAACGGTAGATGCAATTTCACTGGCTCTCCACTCCGCACTGGACCACTTGGACAATAAAAACACCTACGTCAGGCTGTTGTTTATAGACTACAGCTCGGCATTTAATACCATCATCCCTTCCAAACTGGTTACCAAACTCATGGAACAGGGCCTCTGCGCATACCTCTGCAATTGGATCCTCGACTTCCTCATCCACAGACCACAGTCTGTTCGAATTGGAGGAACCGCTTCATCCTCAGTAACAATTAGTACGGGAGCACCTCAAGGCTGCGTGCTCAGCCCCCTGCTGTACTCACTCTATACTCATGACTGCGTAGCCGGTCATAGTGTAAACTCCATCATCAAGTTCGCCGATGACACCACTGTGGTTGGACGAATCACAGATGGGGACAAGTCAGAGTATAGAAGTGAGATCGACCGACTGACCAAATGGTGCCAGCACAACAACCTGGCTCTCAACATCAGTAAGACCAAGGAACTGATTGTGGACTTTAGCAGGGGAAGGATGAGGACCCACAATCCTGTTTATATTAACCGGACAATGGTGGAGAGGGTCAATAAATTCAAATTCCTGGGCGTGCATATATCAGAAGATCTTTCCTGGACCCAGCACACCGATGCAATTGGAAAGAAGGCACATCAGCAACTCTACTTCCTGAGAAGATTACGGAGATTCGGCATGTCGAAGAGGATTCTCCTAAACTTCTACAGGTGCACGGTAGAGAGCATTCTGACTGGCTGCATCGTGGCCTGGTTCGGCAACTTGAACGTCCAGGAGCGAAAAAGACTACAAAAAGTTGTGACCACTGCCCAGTCCATCACCGGCTTTGACCTCCCTACCATCGAAGGGATCTATCGCAGTCGCTGCCTCAAAAAGGCAGCCAAAATCATCAAGGACCCACACCATCCTGGCCACACACTTATCTCACCACTGCCACCAGGAAGAAGGTACAGGAGCCTGAAAACTGTAACGTCCAGGTTCAGGAACAGCTTCTTCCCCACAGCCATCAGGCTATTAAACACAACATTGAATAAGCTCTGAGCTCTGAACTGCAAATTATTATTATTTGTTATTTGCACTATATTTGTTATTTATTGAACTTTTTCTTTTTTTCCCCGTTATATACAATGTTTACATATTCACATATTCTGTTGTGCTGCAGCAAGTAAGAATTTAATTGTCCCGTCTGGGACATATGACAATAAAACACTCTTGACCCTTGAGTACCTCAGCGGGATAGGCAGCATCTCTGGAGAAAAAGGATAGGTGACGTATCGGCTCGAGACCCTTCTTCAGACTGAGAGTCAGGGGAAAGGGAAATGAGAGGTATAGACGGTGATGTAGAGAGATACTGAACAAATAAATGAAAGATATGCAAAAAAGTTATGGAGGAAACAAGCCACCTCCACCTCCAGTTTAAATTCCATTTTGGAGGACCAAGAAACCAAGCCATTGTTAGCCATGGGCTAGGTGAAAATGAGTTACAGACAATGAGACTCAACAAGACGATTTTGAACCTAGTACAACGACTTGGGAGGGACAGGGAGAGAGGGGGTGCAGGGTTTACTTGAAGTTAGAGAAATCAATATTCATACCGCTGGGTTGTGAGCTGTCCAAGTGAAATATGAGGTGCTGATCATTTATTTTTGTTTTACCATATCCAACCCAATAAATAACAAGGAGCTGCGGATGCTGGTTTATACCAAAGATAGACACAATGTGCTGGAGTAACTCAGCGAGTCAGACAGCATCCCTGTGTAGAACATGGATAGGTGACGTTTTGGGTCACAAGCCTTCTTCAGACTTTCAAATTACCTTACCTTTCAAATGACGGTACCTAGTCTGAAAACATGTTTTTTAATTAAGAAATACAAGATTTCCAGACAATTCTTTCAAATACATATATTCTGATATCTATTATTATCTGGGCCAATTGTATTAATATCATCAATTAATGTTTATTACAAGCATTATAATGAAAGGTTAATTTATCAAGGATAGTCAGCAAAGTAGCTTCAAGGTTCTGTCAAGAACATGAATATCAGATTTGATTCTTTCAATGAGACAATTACATTAATAACCATCACAAGGTACAAATTAAGCAGGTCAAATATAAAATGATTAGGTTTACTTGAACATGAGTGCAAAGTTATTATATTAAGGAAAGAATAATTGGCTTCAGAAGCAGATGTGAGTGGTAATACAAGCCGGTCTGTGTTGGAATACTCGGCGGGTCGGGCAGCATCTCTTGAGAACATGGATCGGTGATGTTTCGAGTCAGGTCCCTTCTTCATAAGATCATAAAGGATAGCAGAAAGGCCATTCGGTCCATCATCTACTCCACCATTCAATCACACTGATCTATCTCTCCCTCCTAACCCTATTCTCCTGCCTTCTCCCCATAACCTCTGACACCCGTACTAATCAAGAATCTATCTATCCCTTGCCTTAAAAATACAAATTGACTTCAGACTGTTTTTTTAGTGCTGTGTGTTCAGAGGGGGTGAGATTGGAGTGGATAACAGGAGTGGAGAAGGCAAGACAATGGAAATAAAAATATCCAGAGTGTGTAGAAGGTTGGCAGGGGTTAAGACTTGGGTCAGACCCAGGCTCTGGTGAGTGGTAAAAACTTGTTTTGGATTTGTGTGCTTGTTAGTATGCATATTGAACATTAGAAATGATGAACCTGAGTCCATGCTGTATCTCTAAACTAAACTAGGTGACAGATAGAGAAATAAATATGGAATCAAATGATGAAATGCAAGTCGGAAAATAATAATCTGAGAAAACACATTTATTGCACAGTCCAAGACAAATGAATAATGTTTGATTGATGTCGGAAGGAACTGCAGATGCTGGTTTACACTGAAGATAAACACAAAATTCTGAATTAATTCAGCGGGACAGGCAGCATCTCTGGAGGGAATGAATGGGTGATGTTTCTGGTCAAGACCCTCTTCAGACGGTTGACAAATGAATAGTGTTTGATTTATTTCTGTAGAGCAAACTCCTCCCTTTTCCTTCTTTCTTTCCCCACCCCCCACCCCCCATCAGTCTGAAGAAGGGTTTCGGCCCGAAACGTCGCCTATTTCCTTCGCTCCATAGATGCTGCTGCACCCGCTGAGTTTCCCCAGCAATTGTGTGTACCTTCCTCCCTAGCCCTGTTCATGATTACAGTAAAAGAATATAGTGGCAGAAATTATTTCAATAGGATGGGGTTGAATTCACTAGTTTGTTACCACATGAAGGCCAGTGTACTCCAGAGATACTAAACAGAGGCCATTGCTCTTTCAAAACTATTTCAGTCGTTGGAATCCAAAAACATTATCCATAAGCGCTGCAAATTTTTCAGGGTGCCCCGAAGGAAATGGTTTCAAAGATGTGAAGTCTGATTTTTGTAATGTTTTACGAAGTGTACTGGGGAAAAAAGAAGCAAAAACAAAGTTAATAATCTGATTAGAAATCCAAAGTAACAATTTCTACTTCCTAAAATCTCTGCGATGTACTGGGCCAAGACATAGCGGCACCTTTTGGCTGTGCTGAATTAATGCTTTGCCTACAAAGTAGCAGATTGAATGGACACGTTCTCAGAAAGAACATTATGTCTGGATAAACCAACCATACATTTAAATAGACAATAGACAATATGTGCAGGAGGAGGCCATTCGGCCCTTCGAGCCAGCACCGCCATTCAATGTGATCATGGCTGATCATCCCCAATCAGTACCCCGTTCCTGCCTTCTCCCCCTATCCCCTGACTCTGCTATTTTTAAGAGCCCTATCTAGCTCTCTCTTGAAAGTATCCAGAGAACCGGCCTCCACCGCCCTCTGAGGCAGAGAATTCCACAGACTCACAACTCTCTGTGTGAAGAAGTGTTTCCTCGTCTCCGTTCTAAATGGCTTTCCCCTTATTTTTAAACTGGCCCCTGGTTCTGGACTCCCAATGTATAAAGGTGATTATACATTGATAAAATCATAAAGGAAAGATTTAAAAATTGCATGTACAGGCAACTTGTGTTTACGCATTTAATTCTTTTTCGTTTTTTGAAATAATGCACGTCTAACTAATACCAAAACCTATAGGCTGTGGGCCGAGGAGCTTTTTCGCTCAAGTTAGTGACCCAACTCATGGAACTATCCGAATTTTTAACATTGTGTAAAAATATTATATAAATCATACCTGAAACTCGTCAGGACCAAAACCTGCACATTTTGTTTAAATATGAGAAAAGCATCCAATTTTCCAAGTAGTAATTGTCTAATCAATGCCAGTTTGACATTGAGGTCGGACACAAATTGACCAATGGTCGTTAGGCAGCGAGGACCCTGGGATCATGGCTGCGTCCTCATTACATCAAAATAATAACAAGGTTTCCAAGGAATAAAGGTAATGTTAACCTTGTTGATAATTTTGTTTTTCAATTGATTTATCTTTATAAAATTATGATGTGAACTGCCATGGGTGTTATATGCATGATCAGCAATGATCATATTGAATGGCGGTGCAGGCTCGAAGGGCCGAATGGCCTACTCCTACACCTTTTTTCTATGTTTCTATGTTAACTGTTAAATAAAAATGATAAATAACAATTGTAGAGCTAGGATTAGGGTTAGGGTCAAGTTTAGAGTTAGGGTCAGTCGGTTGATCGGTCAGTCTGTCGGTCGGGCTTGTCGGTAGGCCGATGGATGCTGTGGAAGATCGGTCGGGCTGTCGGGCCGTCGGGTGGGTCTTGAGAGTGGTTAACCGGGCTGGGCCGCCGGTGCGTGGTACATAGATACATAGAAAATAGGTGCAGGAGTAGGCCATTCGGCCCTTCGAGCCTGCACCGCCATTCGATATGATCATGGCTGATCATCCAACTCAGTATCCTGTACCTGCCTTCTCTCCATACCCCCTGATCCCTTTAGCCACAAGGGCCACATCTAACTCCCTCTTAAATATAGCCAATGAACTGGCCTCAACTACCCTCTGTGGCAGAGAATTCCAGAGATTCACCACTCTCTGTGGTGAGAGTGGTCGGTCCACTGGTGGGTGCTGTGAGGGGTCGGTTGGGCTGTCGGTAGGCCGGTGCTGCAGCGAGCGAGCGGTCAGACGGGGTCGGCTCTATAGGGGGTGTTGAAGGCGGACCGGGCAGCGTGCAGGGCAGTACTGCTCCCCACCATCATCACGACGATGATCCAGAAGGGCATGGTGGACGCGCTGCGGGGCCACAAGTATGGATCCTGCAGCTGGTTCCAAAGCGGCTCCAGCTCCAGCCGTGGGCAGCTCTGGAAGGGGAGCGAGTTAGGGTTAGAGTTAGGCGTTTTCCTGTCAGTGGAAGATGCCTTAGCCTTCCCCCAGCCTGGCACTGCCCCAGTCCCACTATGGCCGTGACCCCCCACTCTGCACATTGGAAGTCAGTGGGGTTCAGTAAATGGAGGAACCCACAGGAACTGCCCTCACCCATTAATTAGGCAGGTTCAGGAGCCGGACCTCTGCGGCAGTCTCATTCAAAATACACACTCACAATTAGATTAATTATATTATTTTTATGATTTTAGTGATATTCACAAATATATATTATATATGGTGTATATATATATATATATATATATATATAGTATAATATATGGTTTAAATAGACTGCAACACGGAAATAGGCTCCCCATGGTGTAATATGGGCATTGGACACTAGATGGCGCTTACTTTTTCGATCTCATTTTCTAATGTTTAATTAATTAATGTGTAACTTTTGGCACTGATGAGTTATGACTTTCTTCTCAATTATATTTTATCTGAATCTGTGCAAAATTTCATTTAGTTCCGAGACATGGGTCACGAAAGCTGATTTCTAGACAGTCCGAGGGTAGTGAACCTGTGGAATTCATTGCCACAGAAGGATGTGGAGGCCAAGTCAATGGATATTTTTATAGCAGAGTTTGATAGATTCTTGATTAGTACAAGGCAGGAGAATGTGGTTAGGAGGGAGAGATAGATCAGCCAAGATTGAATGGCGTAGACTTGATGGGCCGAGTGGCCTAATTCTGCTCCTATCACATGAAATCCTTTGGTTCTATAGAGGATTGACTCTACCTGCAAGTACAGTACAGGAGATGTCCATCACGGTGTAGCTGTTTGGCCAGTTCCAGCTGGTGATTGTTCATCAACTTCTCATTAATAACAACTATGAGAGGCTTCCCTGCTTCAAGGATTTCAAGACAACTTCCAGCACCTGTATTAGGGAACAATCACACCACCATAAAAATCAATCCAAAGGAACTTATTTCACACTCCACTGCTTGCTCAGGGGAGAAACAAACCATCTGCTGGAAATACCATATTAACACTTGATATATAACCAGTAATAATATATAATCGAGGCAGCAGACAAAATCACAAATATATTAACTAATGAGCAATTGGTTTTATGACAATAGTGATATATAATTTCCTCCAATTATAACTGCAGTTAAAATTTGGTACAAAACAGAGATCGAGTTTTATTCACCAATAAATAAATAACTAATCAGGCGAGATTGGGGTTTTTAAACCGGCTGATTTGTTTCTGATTTTACACATGAGCGGCATGGTGGCACAGAGGTAGAGATGCTGCCTTACAGCGCCGGAGACCCAAGTTCGATCCTGACTATAGGTGCTGCCTGTACAGAGTTTGTACATTCTCCCCATGAAATGCGCGGAGCGGGTTTTCTCCGGGTGCTCCGGTTTCCTCCAACACTCCAAAGACGTAAAGGTTTGTAGGCTAATTGGCTTGGTATAAATGTAAAATTGTTCCTAGTGTAGGTAGGATAGTGTTAATGTGCGGGGATCGCTGCTCAGTGCGGACTCGGTGGGCCGAAGGTCCTGTTGCTGCGCTGTATCTCTAAATCAAACGCAAGGGCGTGCAAAAACTCAGGGACAATATAAAGACATCTACTCGTATAATCTTTTGTCTACTTTTGCTGACCACTGCAATAGTATTTACGTGGCGAGGTCACTTTTTTTAAAAGCACAGATTAAACAACTTTTAAAATTGAAATATATCGGTATTTTGTTAACGAAATATGTCAAAGATCAGGTGAAAAGTCATGTATGTGCAATAGCTCGCATGGTGTTGGATATGCAAGTCTTGCGACATGCCCAAAGCTGCCAACATCACCTATCCATGTTCTAGAGATGCTGCTTGACCCGCTAATCTACTCCCCAATTTTGTGTCTTTTCTTTTTGTGAACCAGCATCTGTATCTTGCATCTCTTAGAACGTCAGAGGTTGAGAGGAGACTTGATAGAAGGGTGGAAATGTCCAACACTAAAGGGCATAGCTAGAAGATAGTAGGGGTAGGAGGAAAGTTTAATAGAGATAAGTGGGGCAAGTTTTTTTACACCGAGGGCGGTGGGGGCCTGGAAAAGCAGTGCCAGGGGTAGTGGTAGAGGTTGTTACGATAGTGGCGTTTAAGAAGCTTTTAGATAAGCACATGGTAGTGTAGGGAATAGAGAGATTTGGATCATATACAGGCAGATGAGATCAGTTCAGCTGGGCATCATGTTCAACACAAACATTGTTGGTGGAAGGGTCTATTCCTGTCCTGTGCTGTACTATTCGATATAAAACTATGAGGGGCATAGATAGGGTAGACAGTCAGAACCTTTCATCCCAGGACGGAAATATCATAAATTAGAGGGCATAACTTTCAAGTAAAAGGGGAAAGTTTAAAGGAGATGTGCGGAACACCATAGACGGTGGTGACATCAGGAACACGCAGCTAGGGGTGGTGGTGGAGGCAGATAAGATAGTGGTCTTTAGGATATCACTTAAAGATAGGCACATTTACATGGAGGAATATGGATTATGTGCAGGCAGGTAAGAGTTGGTCTTGGCATCGTGGTCAGCACAGACATTGTGGGCTGAAGGGCCTGTTCCTGTGCTGCACTGTTCTATAAACACAAAGCGCTGGAGTAACTCAGCGAGTCAGACAGCATCTCCGAGGGAAAAGGAATAGGTGACGTTTCGGGTCGAGACCCTTTGTCAAAGTGAGAGTCGGGGGAGAGGGAAACTAGAGGTATGTAAAGGTTAAGAACAAATCAGAGCCGGCACCGATAACCCAGGAAAGGCGGAGCCCACAATGGTCCATTGTTGGCTGTTGAAGAGGTGATAACGAAGGGATATGAAGTTACTCCAGCATTTTGCGTCTATCTTCGGTGTAAACCAGCATCTGCAGTTCCTTCCTACACTCTGTACCGTTCTATGTTCCATTCTCAGACTATACCGCTCACAGTTCAGAATACTTCACTGAGAGAGGGATAGGAAATGTTGCCATGATTCTGTTTGATAATCAAGAAGTTCAGTGTATTTTGGGTCGGGACAAGAAAAACAAATTCTACGAAGAATGGCCTGCCTAGCGACATAAGGTGTTCTTCACTGAGCGAACAACAAACGGCTCTAATAGTTTAGTTTAGAGATACAGCGCTGAAACAGGCCCTACGGCCCACCAAGTCCTCGACGACCAGCGATCCCCGCATATTAACACTATCCAACACACAATAGGGATAATTTATACATTTATACCGAGCCAATTGACCTGCAAACCTGTACATCTTTGGAGTATGGGAGGAAACCGAAGATCTTGGAGAAACTCATGTGGTCACAGGGAGAACGTACAAACACGGTACAGACAATACCCGTAGTCAGTATCAAACCCGGGTCTCTGGCGCTTAGAGTGCTATAAGGGAGCAACTCTACCGCTGTGCCACCGTGCCGCACCAAATACTGTACGTTTCATCTCTTAAGGTACCATACGTACCAGCATGACTAATAACAAGAGTAGCGTTCCGAATGTCATCTGCTATGCTGTCCTTGAACCTATAAACCTCAACAGTAAAGTCTGTTCCAACTGAAGGCTTTGGCTCAACAAATCCACGGCCAATCTGAAGAACAAGCTTCCTGTAGCCCAGGTCTTTAAGAATCTGAGGATAAATAATAAACAATGAAGATAGCTAGCTAACAAATCTGGGAAATAGCAACAAACCAAACTTACACCGAAGGTAGACACAAAATGCTGGAGTAACTCAACAGGTCAGGCTGCATCTCTGGAGAGAAGGAATGGGTGACATTTTGGGTCGAGACCCTTCTTCATCTCTTCCGTCTCTACAGTTTAGGTTAGAGATACAGCGTGGAAGCAGGCCCTTCAGCCCACTGAGTCTACGTTGACATGTGTAGGAACTGCAGATGCTGGTTTAAATCGATGATAGACACAAAATTCTGGAGTAACTCAGCGGGACAGGCAGCATCTCTGGAGGGAAGGAATGGGTGCCTGCCCCACTGAGTTTTGGGTCTGAAGAAGGGTCTCTCCAGAGATACTGCCTGTCCCGCTGAGTTACTCCAGCATTTTGTGTCTATAATAAGTCTACGTCGACCATCGATCACCCATTCACACTAATTCTGTTATCTAAATTTTACATTCCCTCCATGTCAGGGGCAATTAACCTACAAATCCGTATGTTTTTGGAATGTGGGATGAAACCGTAGCACCTGGAAGAATCCCATGTGGTCACAGGGAAAACGTGCAAACTCCACATAGACAGCACATAAGGTCAGGTTTAAATCCAGGTCTCTAGCGTTGTGATGAGCACCCATTTCCTCTCTATCCCACCCCTCCATTCCTCCATCCCCGAATTGTGTATTGTTGCTGTATATGTTGTTTTTGTTTCATGCTTGTTTTCATTGTAAGGTGTTCTTGAGAGTCCTGAAAGGCGCCCATAAATAAAATACATTATTATTATCCCCTTCTACCTAAAGAATCCCTTTCTACCTCGCGCTTCCCGTTTCACACATCTTCTCTCCTTATCTCACAGCCTTTTGTCTTCTTTTCATTTCTGACCTTTGCCCACTTGTCTGCCAATGCCCCCCCCCCCCCTCCCCCCCTCACCTGTACCCACCTATCACTTGTCAGACTTGGTCTCATCTCCACCTATCATGGATGAATGAATGAATAAATGAATGTCACCCTTCCTTTCCAGAGAAGCTGCCTGACCCACTGGGTTACTCCAGCACTCTGTGCCTATCTAGCAGCATTGTTGAGTCAAGTGAGAGTGGATTAATTGACATATGAACCGGGAACTGAAGAATGAATCGCCTTCATGTTCCATGCAAATTTACTTTAACAATTTTTCCTTTCTTCGTCTGTCGGACGGAACTGCAAATGCTGGTTTACACCAAAGATAGACACAAAATGCTGGAGAAACTCAGCGGGGCAAGCAGGCTTTGCCGGCTTTACCTTGCACTTATTCCCTTTATATGTATCTGTACACTGTGGACAGCTCGATTATAATCGTGCGTTGTCTTTTCCGCTGACTGGATAGCACGCGACAAAAAAGCTTTTCACTATACCTCAGCACACGTGACAATAAACTACAAATGAAATATTTCTACTAAAGGTAGGCGCGAAGTGCTGGAATGACTCAACGGGACACGACAGTGCCTGTGAAGAGAAGGAAAGGGCGACGTTTTCGAGTCCAGACACCCTTCTTCCTCAGACTGATGTCGGAGCTGGACTGGACTGGACAGGGAACGCGGCCGGAGCCCTTTATCGAGGCGCCGCGGTCTCGATGCCTCCAGGATTGCCAGCCTAGGTCAGAGCCTCGCACGAGGGTAGAAGCCCGGATCAGGGCGAAGCGGCCGACGAAGCTCACGGCTGGAGGCTGGTCAGCACCACGGAGGCGTGAATTGGGGCGTGAGACAGCGGCGAGGCAGAGGTGAAGCCTCACGACGATGGGGCCTCGGCGGTGGTGAATCCTCGCTGCGGTGGCGGCGATGAGAGCGTGGAGGACCGCCTTGAGGGTAGGGAGGGAAGGAAGAACAATGGAGCACCCGGCTTGGGGGGAGGGATGACAAAATGGGGAGCTGGCATGCTTTGTAACTTTGGCAGCACCGTAGGTGGCTGCTATTTGTGTACATTGCGTATGCAAGCAAAGAATTCCTAATCCTACTACTATCCCAACCCCAATGATGGGCAGAGTGGCCGCAGAGTTCCCGCCCTCCCCTCAGGGCTGAAGGGCGCCCCCATCAGGCTGTTGTCAGGCAGCAGCAGCGCCCCCATCAGGCCGTTGTCAGGCAGCGGCAGCGCCCCCATCAGGCCGTTGTCAGGCAGCGACAGCGCCCCACCCAGCCGTTGTCAGGCAGCGGCAGCGCCCCCATCAGGCCGTTGTCAGGCAGCGGCAGCGCCCCACCGTTGTCAGGCAGCAGCAGCAGCGCCCCCACTGGCCGTTGTCAGGCAGCGGCAGCGCCCCCACCCAGCCGTTGTCAGGCAGCGGCAGCGCTCCCATCAGGCCGTTGTCAGGCAGCGGCATCGCCCCCATCAGGCCGTTGTCAGGCAGCGGCAGCGCCCCACCGTTGTCAGGCAGCAGCAGCAGCAGCGCCCCCACTGGCCGTTGTCAGGCAGCGGCAGCGGCAGCGCTCCCATCAGGCCGTTGTCAGGCAGCAGCAGCGCCCCCATCAGGCCGTTGTGAGGAACGGCCCCTCTGCGGCAATGGCGGCCGCAGCCTCTCCCGCCTCACTCGGTAGTAACTTGTCTACCGTCTCCACCACCACCGGTGGCCGCCGCGGGGGGAGGGGGGGGAGGGGTCAATGGAGGCCCCGGCCCTGTCTCTCCTTCACTCCTCTCACCCGCCCGCCCTCTGCGGCAATGGCGGTCCCGTCCCCCCGGGTCCGTCTCCTCTTCCTCCGCCGCCGCCATTGCGGTAACTCACCCTCACGGCCCTCTCGGAGGAGATCTCCTCCACCAGCTCGTCGAAACTCGTGGTGCCCACCGTGACGAACACTGACTCCATCCTCCCCCACCCCCGCGGCCCGGAGGCGGCGGCGACAGCGAACAGGCAGGTGGGCACGGCGGGGACGGGCCGAGCGGCAGCAGCGGGCGGGCAGACAGGGACGGGCCGAGCAGCGGCTGAGCCGGAGTGGGCAGAGGGAGAGTTCGGGTTGCAGCCAGAGTGGCCAGCGAGCAGTTTGCGCGGAGTTTGAGTAACTCACACACACACTGCAAACTGGTTCAATCATCAAGTCAGCGGGATCTAAACCACGAGGAAGGAACTGCAGATGCTGCTTTTAACCGAAGATAGACACAAAATGCTGCAGTATTGAGCAACCTGAAAAAAATCACCAAACCTGAAAATTTTCTCCAGAGATGCTGCCTGTCCCACTAACAATAATCCTTTATCATCGTTACTTTTTTGCGTATCTTTCATTCGTTTGTTTTATATCTCTCGACATATCAAGGGATCACGGAATCAAGGGATATTATGGGGAGGAAACATAAAAACATAGAAAATAGGTGCAGGAGCCCTTCGAGCCAGCACCGCCATTCATTGTGATCATGGCTGATCGTCCCAAATCAATAACCCGTGCCTGCCTTCTCCCCATATCCCTTGATTCCACTAGCCCCTAGAGTTCTATCTAACTCTCTCTTAAATCCATCCAGTGATTTGGCCTCCACTGCCCTCTGTGACAGGGAATTCCACAAATTCACAACTCTGGGTGAAAAAGTTTTTTCTCACCTCAGTCTTAAATGGCCTCCCCTTTATTCTAAGACTGGCCTCTGGTTCTCGAACGGGGTACTGATTTTGGATGATCAGCAGCCATGATCATATTGAATGGACGTGCTGCCTCCATTGCCATACTCCTGCACCTATTTTCTATGTTTCTATATCACTGTCTGTATCTCTAGTTTCCCTTCCCCCTGACTCGGTCTGAAGAAGGGTCTCGACCTGAAACACCACCCATTCCTTCTATCCAGAGATGCTGCCTGTCCCGCTGAGTTACTCCAGCATATTGTGTCTATCTTCGGTTTGAACCAGCTTCTGCAGTTCCTTTCTGCACAGAATATGATTCTTACTTTGGAGCAACATAACAAACCTGTAAACACAATGATACACACGGATAATATATAATAAATTATAAACAGTATTAAACAATTGTTATGGAGGAAGGAACTGCAGATGTTGGTTTGGCGGCAGGGGTCAGGTCAACAGAATCAAATTCTTGGAGCAGCATAACCAGCCTGTATACACAATAAGACACAACACAATAATAAACAATATATTAGAAACAATATAAGCAATAATATACAAATGTTTATTGTGTAGGAAGGAACTGCAGATTCTGATATACACCGAAGATAGACACAAAATGCTGGAGTAACTCAGCTAGTTAGGGAGCATCTCTGGATAGAAGGAATGGGTGACCATTTGGGTCAAGGTCCTTCATCAGACACTCAGGGACGAGGGAAACGAGATATGGAGCATGTTAGGAACGAGATATTTATTTGTTGTAAACAATAAGTAATATATAAGCAAAAAAATTAATAACCACAATACATGTTCATGTTATTGGAGCAGAAATAGGCCATTCGGTCCATCAAATCTACTCTGCCATTCAATCATGGCTGATCTATCTTTCCCTCTCAACCCCATTCTCCTGCTTTCTCCCCATAACCACTGACACCCTTACTAATCAAAAAACTATCAATCTGCATCTTAAATATATCTATTGATTTGCTCTCCACCGCTGTCTGTGGCATCAAATTCCACAGATTCACCACCCCTGACTAAAATTCCTCCTCATCTCTTTTTTTAAAGGTACATCCTTTTAAATACTGGTCTTTCTGCTGACTGGCTAGCACGCAACAAAAGTTTTTCACTGTACCTTGGTACACGTGACAATAAACTAAATTGAGCAAAAAAAACCCTGGTGCTTGGTGTAAACAAAGTCAATCCAGTGAAATTCATGGATCGTCATTATGAATTAATTCATTATGAATTATGCTTTTTTTTTCGTGTCATCACACAACTGTTTGCCAATAGCGAGCAAAATTTTAGTGCCATGTCGTTGGCCTCTGCAAGGTCCTTTACAGTGTATGTGTCATGCAGCATGTTGCAGCTCAGGAGACGTTCCATAGTCTGGAGGCCCCGTCCGCGCTCGCAGTCTGCTGCATCTTCAGTATATCCTCACTACAGCATGGTCGATTTGCTGCTTTACACAAAAGAACTCAAAGTGCTGGAGTAACTGAGCCTGTCCGGCAGAATCTCTGGAGAACATGGATAGGTGACGTTTTGGGTTTGTACCCTTAGTCTGAAGAAGGGTCTCAACCCAAAAATATCACCTATCCATCTTCTCCAGAGATGTTGCCTGACCCGCTGAGTTACTCTAACACTTTGTGCCTTTTACTGGTTTTGGCTTAGGGTTATTATTGTCACGTGTACTGGGATACAGTGAGAAACCTTGTTTCACATGCTGTACAAGCAGCTCAGACCGTACATATGCACAACAGGTAGCGCAAACAGAGAAAGGAAATGGAGTGCTGAATATAAGGTAGATACAAGATATGTAGGGGGCGCTGCTCTGGCAGCAGCCAGGTGTCATGCAGCTCGTCAGATTTTCAACTTTTTAAATTTTTTTTGTATGTTTTAAAGTCTGTATTTAATGTTTCTTTGTGTGTCTTGTGTGGGGGGGGGTGAGGGGGGAACCGCTTCGGTCGCCTCCTCCACGGAGAGGCGAGTTTTTCCAGGTCGCCTCCCCCGTGGCCTAACATCAAGGATCGACGCGGCCTTTCCCGGAGATGCGCCCGGGGCTTCAGCGGCGGGCGCAGCGTGGACTCTCGGCGTGGAGCGGGTGAGCCCTCGCTGGGGCTCGTTGGAGGGGAGCGCTCCGTTTCGCTGACCCGGGGCAGCCGGCAGCCTGAAGCCGCAGCCTGAAGCCGCGGTCTGCAGAGCTCCAGCTGGTGCGGCGTCTACAGCCCGGGACCTCACGTTGGGGACCCGGGGGAAGAAGAAGCCATCACTGCCGGCTCGCGGCCGACTTCTACCGCGGGCGCGGCATGGACTTACCATCACCCCTGGAGGGGAGCTTCGACCGCCGGCCCTGCAGTCTACGGTGCTTCTGGCTGCGGCGGGGACTCTAAATCTTGACCGCCGGCCTGCGGCCTACAACAACTTAAAGCCGCGGTCTCCGATGAGGAAGAGCTGATCCTGGACTGACTCTGGACTCCGGTCCTGACCACGGGGGGGGAAATGGAGGAGGACTGGCCAAATTTTGTGCCTTCCACCACAGTGATGAATGCTGTGGTGGATGTTTGTGTTACAGTTTTATTGTGGTTGTGTGTTCTTTATTATTGTATCGCTGCAGACAACCCAAATTTCCACCAGCCTGGCTGTGTGGCAATAAATTATATCTAATCTAATCATCTACAAAACGCTGGGGTAACTCAGCGGGTCAGGCAACATCTCTGGAGAAGATGGATGTTACAGCTGCAGGGAAAGTGCAGATATTTTTTTAAGTGCAAGGGCAGCAACAAGATTGGAAGATCAAGAATACATCCTTAGCATAACAGAGGTACTTTCAGGAGTCTGATCAGTAGGTAAGAAACTGTTCTTTAATCTGTATCTTCTGCTCGGCAGGAGAGAAAATGACAGAGGTTGGAGCATCTTTGATGATGTTGGCTGCTTTCCTGACACAGAGTGAAGTGTAGATGGAGCCGATAGGGTGGGAGACTGGCTTGCAAAATGGACTGGGATGCGTTAATAACTCTGAAATTTCTTGCGGCCTTGGGCTGTTGACATACCGAGCTGTGATGCATCACGACAGGATGCTTTCTGTGGTGCCACTGTCGAAACTGGCAGGAGTATTTCCAGCATTTGCTGTTCTTGTGCTGACAGATGACTTAAGAGAACCATGGATTGATCCTGAAGCCGTATCTGTTTGAGTTTACTCAACTTCATAAGAAGCATTTATCCACTATTGTTATTTTAATTCCACATGAAAATAAGTTGGTCTGATTATAACTGGCTGTAAAGACACAAAATGCTGGAGTAACTCAGCGGGTCAGGAAGTATCTCTGGAGAAAAAGAATAGGTGACGTTTTGGGTCGGAACCTTTCTTCAGACAGTCTGAAGTGTGGTTCAGACTTGAAACGTCATCTGTTATTTTTCTCCAGAGATGCTGCCTGACCCGCTGAGTTACTCCAGGATTCTGTGTCTATCTTTAGTAAAAACTAGCATCTGCAGTTCCTTCCTACATATCTTGGCTATAAAATAATATTGTAAGTAAGTAAGTAAGTAAGTTTATTGGCCAAGTATTCACATACAAGGAATTTGCCTTGGTGCTCCGCCCACAAGTAACAACATGACATACAGTGACAGTTATGAATGACTCAGAAAACACTAAACATTAATAATAATAAAACATTAACGATAAAACACCATTGATCAAACAAACATACTTTATGAAATTATTAGGGATGTATGTGGATATGGTAGTTAGAGGGTAGAATTCTAGAATTCATTTTGATATCCAAGTAGTAGCTCTTCATATCTGTTTACTCTAGAGAAACTGCAAGGAAAACAGGCCCTTCGGCCCAACGAGAACGCCAACGATCGATCGCCCGTTCACACTAGTTCTATGTTATCCCACTTTCTTATCCAGTCCCAACACACTAGGGGCAATTTTACAGGGTCTAATTAACCCACAAACTCACACATCATTGGGATGTGGGAAGAAACCGGAGCACCCAGATGAAATTCATACGGTCACGGGAAGAACAAGCAAACTCCACACAGATAGCACCTGAGGTCTGGATTGAACCCGTGTCTCTGGTACAGTGAGGCAGCAACTCTTATCAGCTACACCGTTGTACCATCCACATTCATTTTGTGGCTGGACTTTTTTCCCTTGTCTGAGGAAGGGTCTCGGTGTCTGAAGAAGGGTCTCAACCCGAAGCGTCACCTATCCGTGTTCTCCACAGATGCTGCCTGACCCGCTGAGTTACTCCAGCATTTTGTGTCCTTTTACTCCTGAAATTTATCGGGGCCTCATTCCCCCACTTCCTTTTAAATTTTATTTCTTAAGTTCCCTTTAAACCTGCCAGGCTCAAACTGGAAAAGTTATTATATTACAAAATATCTACAAAAACTAAATTAAAAATGTTTTGTGACATCAATATGAATTAAAACCAGTCTTCCAGTCTAGCACCACCAGTCCCAATGGTGTCATATTATACAAGATTTAACTGTAATTAATCCGTCGTCTCTCGCTGTCAGACTTGAGTGTCTGCCCTCTTCCAGTGTTACCTCAGACCCATCTGTCATCCTTACACTTAACGCTTCAACAAATATTAACAAATAACACTGAAATGGTTTCAATTAACCCATAGAAATCACAATGCAATTATAAGTGACACAAAAAGCCAGAGTAACTCAGCGGGTCAGACAGCAACTCTGAGAGTTCCATTCTATTCCTTTAGAGACAAGGAATAGGTGATGTTTCGGATCGAGACCCTTCCTCAGACTGAGAGTCCGGGGAAAGGGAAACGAGAGATATAATAATAATAATAATAAATTTTATTACGCTCGAGGTCCAGACAAGGGGCAACATTACATAAAAATGCATTGCATATTAAAAAGTATCATAAAATACATATACAATCTTAGTATATCACTTATAAAAGCATCATAAATTATATATTAATTTTTTTTTTTAAACCACACAATACATGAATTAAAAATCCAGATTAAAAGAATGATCAATGTCCTACAACGAGACGGTGATATAAAACAAATGAATGAAAGGTATGCAAAAAAGTAACACCGATCAAGGAAACATGCCATTGTTCGCTGTGAGCTGGGTGAAAACCAGTTACAGACAATGAGACTAACATATTTTGGTTAAGAGACATATTTTGGTTCCACTGTAAGGAGCATATTGACTGGGTATATCACGGCCTGGTTCAGCAACTCAAATGTCGAGGAATGAAGAAGACTGCAGAAAGTGGTGAACATCACGGGTACTGACCTCCCCACCATCAAAGGGATCTATAAGAGTCGTTGCCTCAAAAAGGCAGCCAGCATCATCAGGGACCCACACCACCCTGGCCATGGTCTAATTTTGCTCCTGCCATCGGGAAAAAGGCATTGGAGTCTGAAAACTGTAACGTCCAGCAGCTTCTCTTCAACATCAGGCTATTAAACACTGCATCCTCCAAATAGGCTCTAATGACTTAAGGACTTTAATGAATTATAACTACTTAGGGACATTATTTTTGACTTTGCACTACTATTCTCTATTTATTTGTCTGTTTTTTTAATATATACTGAACTTTTTTTTGTTATTGTGAATTTTACAGAGTAATATGTTTGTATTCCTGTGCTAATGCTGCAAGTAAGAATATCATTGTTCTGTTTCAAGAACATATGACAGTAAAACACTCATGGCTCTTAACTCCTCTCGACCTTTGAATCTCTCTCTCTCTCTGTCTCAATAGACAATAGGTGCAAGAAAAGGCCATTCGGCCCCTCGAGCCAGCACCGCCATTCATTGTGATCATCCACAATCAGTACTCTGTTCCTGCCTTCTCCCCATATCCCCTGCCTCCGCTATCTTTAAGAGCTCTATCTAACTCTCTCTCTTGAAAGCATCCAGAGAATTGGCCCCCACTGCCTTCTGAGGCAGAGAATTCCACAGATTCACAACTCTCTGGATGAAAATTGTTTTCCTCATCTCCTGGAACTGAGGCCCAGATACATGAATGAGGAGCAGGAAGTCTTGGGATGAGGGAGCAACTCTAGCGCTGCGTCACTGAGCCGCCATCAGAGATTGAAAATAAATCATTGGGTATTAACACAGATGTGGGTGAATTTGGCTATTTTTGAGTGGGTGAATGAAAGGTTGCATTTATTAATTTTGTTTCTTTCGCTCCCACTTGTAACATGGATCCGAGGGCCAGCCAACAGCTGAACATGTCATATATGTGTTTATATATATGTATATATATACACGCGCACACACACACATATATATTTATATACACACACATATATATATATTTATACACACACACACACACATATATATATTTATACACACACACACACATATATATATATATATATATATATACACACACACATATATATATTTATATATACACACACACATATATATATTTATACACACATATATATATTTATATATATACACACACACACACATATATATATTTATACACACACACGCATATATAGTTATATACTAGACCAAGTGCAGACCCGTTGGGTCTGCTCCCCCAACGCAGCCATTCCCTACCCGTAGCCCCCACGGGAGACGTGGTCCTCCAACTCAAGCGGCTCAGGAATCAGCAGTGCGGCTGTTTTTAAATGGCGTCTGAGGCGAGATGCGGGCGCCAGCAGTCGTTATGGTCGCTGGCCAGCAGGAGGTGACAAAACGAGTGAGGGGGGGGGGGGGGGGGGGGTGGAGGGGGAGAAGGATTTTATTAAAAATGTGTACATAAACACGACAAAATTTAATGAGGAGTGGATACTTGGAATGAAAAGTGAAATCTCTACCGAACTGGAAAAAATCTCGGCGTTTCTGGGTCTGACGTTGGCGTAGCAACGAATCAAAGGCTGGCAGCCACAAGCCAGAAACACACACAGCCAGCCAGCCACAGAGTTTTAATATTATATAGATACACACATATATATATTTATACACACACACACACACATATATATATATTTATATATACACACACACATATATATATTTATACACACACACACACACATATATATATAAGGCAAAATACGCATATGCTTGCAAATTCTTTATTGATAGAATCAGCTTAACTAGGATAATTACACTTATTATGAGATGCAAAATGATCATTCATGGACAATTTATAGCAAAACTGAATTGCAAACATCTGGTACTGAGAGCAGCTAAACGTTGTTCCATGCCACATCGCTGATTGTTAATTTACCCTTCACTTGTAATTCAGAAAACGTGTATTAAAATCCAGCATTATGCTCCTTTTCCCCCAGTAAAATATTCATCCAATGCAGTGGGCATCACTGTCAACCTGGCGTTACCCTGTGGATAGAATTATTAACAGCTTGCTAGTAGCACAGTTTCAACATTCCCTGAACAAAGCACACATGTGATGAAGCAGAAGTGATGGTGAGGAATTGCATGGTATGTCTTAATATTTTGGAATCCAAAGATAATAGCTCGGAATGGTGTCCTCTGGTCATTCTTATCCTTGGTTGCCAGCCAAGTATATAATACTCAAAAGTCACATTTGCTGAAATGTGCTAGTGAAAACTTGCAGTGAAATTTCTATTGTTATTAACCATTGAAAATCCCTAAAAAAACAGTTACTGCAGCATTTTGTGTCTATCTTCGGTGTAAACCAGCACCTGCAGTTCCTTCCTACACATTTTGTCTGCTCCACTGAGAAATCTCCTCAAGGTATGCCTATTTTGAAGAAGGTCTCCTCCTCTCTCCGACGAGAGTTCTGCAACATCATCCCTCGCTGCTCCCCCCTTTTGATGTCTCATTTTCACACCTGACCCTTCCTTATCTCTATGTCCCTCTACTCTGACACTCAGTCTGAAGATGGGTCTCGACCCGAATCGTCACCCATTCCTTCTATCCAGAGGTGCTGCCTGTCCCGCTGAGTTACTCCAGCATTGTGCATCTATCTTCGGTGTAAACCAGCATCTGCAGTTCCTTCCTACACAATAATCCAGCTCTACAAGTAGATTTGGTAGAAATGTTGTATGGAAATATCAAAGGGGCGGCACGCACACCCCCATCCACATTAACGGGACGGAGGTGGAACGTGTTTCTAGCTTCAGGTTCCTGGGAGTCAACATCTCCGATGACCTCTCTTGGACCCACAATACCTCAACTCTGATCAAGAAGGCTCACCAGCGTCTCTTCTTCCTGAGGAGACTGAAGAAGGTCCATCTGTCTCCTCAGATCCTGGTGAACTTCTACCGCTGCACCATTGAGAGCATCCTTACCAACTGCATCACAGTATGGTATGGCAACTGCTCTGTCTCCGACCGGAAGGCATTGCAGAGGGTGGTGAAAATTGCCCAACGCATCACCGGTTCCTCGCTCCCCTCCATTGAGTCTGTCCAAAGCAAGCGTTATCTGCGGAGGGCGCTCAGCATCGCCAAGGACTGCTCTCACCCCAACCATGGACTGTTTACCCTCCTACCATCCGGGAGGCGCTACAGGTCTCTCCGTTGCCGAACCAGCAGGTCCAGGAACAGCTTCTTCCCGGCGGCTGTCACTCTACTCAACAACGTACCTCGGTGACTGCCAATCACCCCCCCACCCCCCGGACACTTATTATCACTTATTATTATTTATTTAAATCATTTGCTATGTCGCTCTTCCAGGGAGATGCTAAATGCATTTCGTTGTCTCTGTACTGTACACTGACAATGACAATTAAAATTGAATCTGAATCTGAATCTGAATCTGAAAGTCTAGAGGGCATAGATATGGCAAGAGGGGCAAAATTTATAGGAGGTGCAGGAAAGGGATTTTTACACAGGATGGTCTGTGCCTGGAACGCCAGAGATGGTGGTGGAGGCAGATACGATAGTGGTGTTTAAGAGAGTTTTTGATAGGCACATGGACATGCAGGGAATGGATTGTGTGTAGGCACATAAGAATTGATCTTGCCATCATGTTCAGAACAGACATTGTGGGCCAAATAGCTTGTTTATGTGCTGTTCTTTGTTTTACGTTGCTATCTGTATATCTAACTTCACAGACGCTGCCTGACTCGGTGAGTTCCTCCAGCATTTTACTTTTTCAAGATTCCAGCATCAGCAGTCTCTTGCGCCTCTGAGTTAATTTATGGATGAGTTTACGCAAATATTTTATAAAGGATGAATGAAAAGTAATTAAAATGCTAATACGTTTTTTTTTAATGAATTCCCTAAAGGCTCTTAGCAATTTGTGCGTATATCTTATTCCTGGAAATCTACAATAGGTTGCAAGACAACCTTCCATCACGCTGGGACCAGTTGGTTTTTTAACGCTAGTGGCATCTATGGTTTAGAGATACAATGCAGAAACAGGCCCTTCAGTCCACCAAGTCAGTGCCGACCAGCGATCACCCTGTACACTCTTCTTCTTAAGGCCTTTGCTCCTCTAGGGAGCATAGTCCATTGACAAATGTCCTCCACCTCTCTCGGTTGTTGGAAGTTCTTTCGAGATCTCCCCAGTTGAGCCCACTCTCAGACATTCCTGTCTGAACACCTCTTCTCCAGCTGTTCCTTGGAGTGACCTCCTTGGGGGTCCTTGGGGGTTCCATTTCAGGGTTTGCCGGGTGATTGTAGCAGGTTTCCTGAGGGTGTGTCCAATCCAACTCCATTTTCTCCTTCGAATTTGTAAGTCAATGGGCTCCTGGCTTGTTCTTCTCCACAGGTCCACATTGCTTACTTTGTCTCTCCGCCAGATGTTAAGTATTCTCCTAAGGCAGGTGTTAATGAATGTTTGCTGCCCGTTTGTAGTGTGTTTTGTTGTTTTTCATGTCTCTGATCCACACAGCATCACCTGTTTCACATTTGAGTTAAAGATGCGTATTTTGGTGTTGATTGAGATGTGTTTTGAGCTCCAGATCTTCCCTGTAAACTAGCAGTATCCTGCACACTAGGCACAATTTACAAATTTACCAGAGCCAATGAACCTACAAACCTGTACATCTTTGGAGTGTGGGAGGAAACCAAAGCACCCGGAAAAATCCCATGCAGTCACGGGGGGAACGAACAAACTCTGTACAGACAGCACCCGTAGGCAGGATTGAACCCGGGTCTCTGGGGCTGTGAGGCAGTGACTCTACCACTGCGTCACTGTATTTCTCTGTATTGTAGGAAGGAACTGCAGATGGCTGTTTCCTTTATCATCGTCACTTTTTTGCATATCTTTCATTCATTTGTTCTATATCTCTTTACATCACCATCTATATCTCTTGTTTCCCTTTCCCCTGACTCTCAGTCTGAAGAAGGGTCTCGACCCGAAACGTCACCTGTTCCTTTTCTCCAGAGATGCTGCTTGACCCGTTGAGTTACTCCAGCTTTTGGTGTCCATCTTCTGTATGGCTGTTGGGCAAAGGTAGTGACAAGGATATTTATTATCTGAATGGTGGCTGATTAGGAAAAGGGGAGATGCAAGGAGACCTGGGTGTCATGGTACACCAGTCATTGAAAGTAGGCATGCAGGTGCAGCAGGCAGTGAAGAAAGTGAATGGTATGTTAGCATTCATAGCAAAAGGATTTGAGTATAGGAGCAGGGAGGTTCTACTGCAGTTGTACAGGGTCTTGGTGAGACCACACCTGGAGTATTGCGTACAGTTTTGGTCTCCTAATCTGAGGAAAGACATTCTTGCCATAGAGGGAGTACAGAGAAGGTTCACCAGACTGATTCCTGGGATGTCAGGACTTTCATATGAAGAAAGATTGGATAGATTCGGCTTGTACTCGCTAGAAATTAGAAGATTGAGGGGGGATCTTATAGAAACTTACAAAATTCTTAAGGGGTTGGACAGGCTAGATGCAGGAAGATTGTTCCCGATGTTGGGGAAGTCCAGAACAAGGGGTCACAAGGATAAGGGGGAAATCTTTTAGGACCGAGATGAGAAAAACATTTTTCACACAGAGAGTGGTGAATCTCTGGAATTCTCTGCCACAGAAGGTAGTTGAGGCCAGTTCATTGGCTATATTTAAGAGGGAGTTAAATGTGGCCCTTGTGGCTAAAGGGATCAGGGGGTATGGAGAGAAGGCAGGTACAGGACACTGAGTTGGATGATCAGCCATGATCATATTGAATGGTGGTGCAGGATCGAAGGGCTGAATGGCCTACTCCTGCACCTATTTTCTATGTTCTATGTTTCTATGATTCCATCTGGACATCCTATAGCAGTGGCTGAATCAGCAATCTACCAAAGGTTTCGGACAACACTCCAATTTGTACATCAACATACTTTTAATTCACTTTATTGAGATGTTTTCTCGTAGCATCATACATCTGCCAGTGAATCGGGTGAGATTAAAGAGAGCGTGGGAAAGAGCAACATTGAGAAACAGGATGTCAGTGAGCTTAATGGGAACATAGGTAGCAGGCTCCTGTATGCTTAAAGGGAGTAACTGAAGCAGAGACTCTGTGTGTAAATGGATATGGGAGTAGAACAGCTGGACAGGCAGCATCTCTGGTGAGAAATAATGGGTAATGTTTCGGGTCGTGACCCTTCTTCGGACTGAGAGTCTGGGGAGAGGGAAACGAGAGGTATAGCTGTATCATTAAAGTAACTGCAAATGCTGGAATCTCGAGTAAAATACATGCTGGAGGAACTCAGCGGGTCAGGCAGCATCTGCGGAGAGGAATGGACAGGCAACTTTTAGGTGAGGACCTCCCTTCGGACTGTACTGTGGGGAGAATGCTGGAAAAGAGATTGGAGCAGGATGAAGGCTGGCAAGTGTTAGGTAGAAATAGACACAAAATGTTAGATAAAAATGCTGGAGAAACTCAGCGGGTGAGGCAGCATCTATAGAGCGAAGGAATAGGTGACGTTTCAAGTCGAGACCCTTCTTCAGACTGATGTGAGGGTGGGCGGGGCGGGAAGAAGAAAGGAAGAGGCGGAGACGGTGGGCTGAGGGAGAGCTGGGAAGGGGAGGGGAAAGAAGATGCGGCAGAGGTTCACCTGCACCTCCTCCAACCTCATCTATTGCATCCGCTGCTCTAGATGTCAGCTGCTCTACATCATATAACCATATAACAATTACAGCACGGAAACAGGCCATCTCGACCCTTCTAGTCCGTGCCGAACACATAATCTCCCCTAGTCCCATATACCTGCGCTCAGACCATAACCCTCCATTCCTTTCCCATCCATATAACTATCCAATTTATTTTTAAATGATAAAAACGAACCTGCCTCCACCACCTTCACTGGAAGCTCATTCCACACAGCTACCACTCTCTGAGTAAAGAAGTTCCCCCTCATGTTACCCCTAAACTTCATTCCCTTATTTCTCAAGTCATGTCCCCTTGTTTGAATCTTCCCTACTCTCAGTGGGAAAAGCTTTTCCACGTCAACTCTGTCTATCCCTCTCATCATTTTAAAAACCTCTATCAAGTCCCCCCTTAACCTTCTGCGCTCCAAAGAATAAAGCCCTAACTTGTTCAACCTTTCTCTGTAACTTAGTTGCTGAAACCCAGGCAACAGGAACATCGGTGAGACCAAGCGAAGGCTTGGCGATCGCTTCGCCCAACACCTCCGCTCGGTTCGCAATAACCAAACTGATCTCCCGGTGGCTCAGCACTTCAACTCCCCCTCCCATTCCGAATCAGACCTTTCTGCCCCATGGCTAGAGTGAGGCCCATCGTAAATTAGAGGAGCAGCAGCTCATATTTCGTTTGGGTAGTTTACACCTCAGCGGTATGAATATTGACTTCTCCAATTTCAGGTAGTCCCTGCTTTCTCCTTCTTTTCCCTCTCCTTCCCAGCTCTCCCTCAGCCCACAGTCTCCGCCTCTTCCTTTCTTCTTCCCCCCCCCACCCTCACATCAGTCTGAAGAAGGGTCTCGACCCGAAACGTCATCTATTTCCTTCGCTCCATAGATGCTGCCTCACCCGCTGAGTTTCTCCAGCATTTTTGTCTACCTTCGATTGTCCAGCCTCTGCAGTTCCTTCCTAAACACAAAATATTAGAGTAACTCAGCGGGACAGGCAGGGAGAAGGAATGGGTGACGTTTTGGGTCAAGATCCTTCTTCGGACTGAGCGTCAGGGGGAGGACCTTGGTCACCCCTCTTCTCCCCTCTCCCATCAGACAAAAGGTACAGAAGTGTGCAAACGCACACCTCCAGATTCAGGGACAGTTTCTTCCCAGCTGTTATCAGCAAATGGACCATCCTACCACAACCAGAGAGCAGTCCTGAACTACTATCTACCTCATTGGTGACCCTTGGACTATCCTTGATCGGACTTTGCTGGCTTTACCTTGCACTAAATGTTATTCCCTTACCATGTATCTGTACACTGTAAATGGCTCGATTGTAATTATGTTTTGTCTTCTCTGGACTGGATAGCACGCAGCAAAAGCTTTCCACTGAAGATAGACACAAATAGCTGGAGTAACTCAGCGGGACAGGCAGCATCTCTGGAGAGAAGGAATGGGTGACGTTTCGGGTCGAGACTCTTCAACATAACCCATTCCTCCTCTCCAGAGATGCTGCCTGTCCCGCTGAGTTACTCCAGCTTTCTGTGTCTACGGTTTACAAGTATCCACAGTTCCTTCCTATACAAAAGCTTTTCATTGTTCCTTGGTATACATGACAATAAACTAAACAACTGAAACTGAAGAAAACTAGAGATGTGGAAGGATACAAAGAACGTGTGGGGTGTGAAAAGGACAGATCAAAGCAGACGATGTTTAAGGAAATGTACAATGGTTCATTGTTGGATGGGGGGGGGGGGGGGATGGGAGTTAACCACGAGGCATAGGTGGATACAGGTGAGGGGGGGATGGATTGGCAGATGTGTGGAGTAAGTGACAAAGGCTTGAGATGAACTTGGAGGCAAAACCAATCTCCCATTCAGCTGGATAATTAATTACATGACAGAGCACTTTATTTTAAACCTAACCTGTAAACACATTTTTATGAGATATATTGATTGATTCAGGAACAATGTGTCTTCCATCACAATAGCCAATATTATAGGAGCAGCAGATCCATCTTAAACCATTTCCCTCCATCTCTCATAATCAATGTCCTTCTGAATCGGACTCCTGGAAATGGATCGACTGTAATCGCGTATAGGAAAGAACTGCAGATGCTGGTTTAAATCGAAGGCAGGCACAAAATGCTGGAGTAACTCAGCGGGTCAGGCAGCATCTCTGGAGAAAATGGATGGGTGACGATTCGGGTCGAGACGCTTCTTGACCTGATGCGTTGGTGCATTTTAATGGACTATTTCTGGAAGTATTTTGGTAATCCTGCCGATTCATCCTATAAAAGATACCAGTCCATTGCAGTCCATACGACCAGCTATCTCTCAGCAGCAAGTGAATTTTGCAGGATGAAAATTATGTTGGAGATCAGGCAGTAAGATATTCCAAAGTCTCTGCACAGAGACTCCAAAGTAGATGCATAGAGTCTCTTGCCCAGAATAGGGGAATCGAGGACTAGAAGACATAGGTTCAAAGTGAAGGGGAAAAGATTTAATAGGAATATGAGGGGTAACTTTTTCATGCAAAAGGTTGTGGGGGTATGGAACAAGCTGCCAGAGGAGGTAGCTGAGACTGGGACTATCCCATCGTTTAAGAAAAAGTTAGACAGGTACATGGATAGTACAGGTTTGGAAAGATATGGGCCAAGCGTAGGCAGGTGGGACTACTGTAGTTGGGACATGTTGCCCGTTGTGGGCAAGTTGGGCCGAAGGGCCTGTTTCCACACTGTCATTCTGTGACTAAAACACAAAGTACTGGAGGAACTCAGTGATTCAGGCAGATCTGTGGAGGGAATAGACAGATATGTTTCAGGACGGGACTGTATAATTCTGAAGAAGAATCCTGACCTGACCTGTCCATTCCCTCCACAGATGCTGCCTGACCGGCTGAGTTACGACCTGGGTCAGGACTATTCTTCAGACTGATAGTACTATCTACCTCATTGGTGACCCTCGGACTACTCTTGATCGGACTTTAGGGTTAGGGGGCGCTGCTCTGGCGGCTGCCTTGTCAGCAGCGCGTCAGTTTTTTTCAACTTTTTCTTATTTTTAGTGTGTTTTAGAGTATGTATTTTGTGTTTCTCGGTGTGTTTTGTGTGGGGGGTGGTGTGGGGGGGTGAGGGAAACCGCTTCGGTCGCCTCCTCCATGGAGAGGCGACTTTTTCCAGGTCGCCTCCCCCGTGGCCTAACATCAAGGATCGGCGCGGCCTTTCCCGGAGACGTGCCCGGGGCTTCAGCGGCGGGCGCAGCGTGGACTCTCGATGTGGAGCGGGTGAGCCCTCGCTGGGGCTCGCTGGAGGGGAGCGCTCCGTTTCGCTGGCCCGAGGCAGCCGGCAACCTGAAGCCGCAGCCTGAAGCCGCGGTCTGCAGAGTTCCAGCTGGTGCGGCGTCTACAGCCCGGGATCCCTCGTGGGGGACCCGGGGGAAGAAGAAGCCATCACTGCCGGCCCGCGGCCAACTTCTACCGCGGGGCCGGCATGGACTTACCATCACCCCTGGAGGGGACCTTCGACCGCCGGCCCTGCAGTCTATGGTGCTTCTGGCTGCGGCGGGGACTTTAAATCTTGACCGCCGGCCTGCGGCCTACACCAACTTAAAGCCGCGGTCTCCGGTGAGGAAGAGCCGATCCTGGACTGACTCTGGACTCGTCCTGTCCACGGGGGGGGAAGTGGAGGAGGACTGGCCAAATTTTTGAGCCTTCCACCACAGTGATGAATGCTGTGGTGGATGTTTGTGTTACATTTTGTGTGTTCTTTATTATTGTATCGCAGCTGACAACCCAAGGGGCGGGGCGCTACTCTGTGAGCGACTAGCGGCGCGTTGCTCCCGTATGTATCTGGAGCCGCGTCAAAGAAGATTTTCTGTTGCGACAGACAATAAAGTTTTCTGAATCTGAATCTGAATAGTACTATCTACCTCATTGGTGACCCTCGGACTACTCTTGATCGGACTTTGCTGGCTTTACCTTGCACTAAACGTTATTCCTTATCATGTATCTATACACTGTAAATGGCTCGATTGTAATCATGTATTGTCTTTCCGCTGACTGGATATCACGTAACAATAGCTTTTCACTGTACCTCGGTACACGTGACAATAAACTAAAATGAAATGGATAGAGGTCAGACCTGAAACACCGCCTGTTCATGCCCTCCAAAGATACTGCTAGTTTATTGTCACATGGACGGTGAAATGCTTTTCGTTGCGTGCTATCCAGTCAGCAAAAGAATACATGATTACAATCAATCCGTCCACAGTGTACAGATACGTTGATAAAGGGAATAATGTTTAGTGCAAAGTCCGAGGGTCTCCAATGAGGAAGATAGCAAATCAGGCCCACTCTCTAATTGGTGATAGGATGGTTTAGTTGCTTGAACTCTTCTCTCAATCCAGCCCTCTCAAGGTCATAAGTGATAGGAGCCGAATTAGGCCATTCGGCCCATCGGCTACTCTGCCATTCAATCATGGCTGATCTATCTCTCCCTCCTAGCCCCATTCTCATGCCTTCTCCCCACAACCACTGACACACGTACTAATCAAGAATCTATCTCTGCCTTAAAAATATCCATTGATTTGGCCTCGATAGCTGCCTGTGGCAACGAATTCCACAGATTCACCATCCTCTGACTAAAGAAATTCCTCCTCATCTCCTTCCTAAAGGAACATCCTTTAATTCCGAGGCTGACCTCTAGTCCTGGACTCTGCCACTAGTGAAAACATCCTTTCCACGTCCACTCTATCCAAGCCTCTCCTTGTACCAAATTATGCAATTTAAAATTCTGGACATAAAATATATGGTAAGTCTTATGACTGATATGAATATCAGTCGCTGAGAGGGTTCTCCCGACGCCGGAGCACCATCACCCGGCAAGAAAGGCCTGAAACATCGGGCCCACTAGCGGCGACTGCGGAGGCCTCAATAGGCCCGACTATGGGTGGACAAGGGGATGGGGACTGGACTTTGTGCCTTCCCTCACAGTGAGAACCATTGTGGGGGGATGTTTTTATGTTTTATGTTGAATTCTTCTTTAATGTTGTGTTGTATTCTTATTAGTGTGCTGCAAATGGCAACTTGAATTTCACCAATTGGTGTATGTGACAATAAATTAACCTTTGAAGCCAATATCATGATTGAATGTAATGCTGAGATTCCAAATAGTTTAGTTCCATGAAGACACTGGTCACCTTTATGGGATAATGATATTGTCTCAATGTATCCAAAGGGAATAAAATGGAGAGTGGAAACTCTTGGAATTTTTCAAACCTTATTATTTGTGCTGTGTGTATTTTAACTTTAATTGATTCACCAGCTCCATTTATAAATAAATATTTATGGTTTTACTGACATTTTCTTCATAATGGAGTCATACAGCACGGAATCAGGCCCTTCGGCCCAACTTGCCCATGTTAACCAAAATATCCCATCTACATTAGTCCCACTTGCTTGCATTTGGCCCATACCCCTCAAAACCTGCCCTTTCCATGTAGTCTGAAGAAGGGTCTCGACGCGAAACCACCCATTCTTTACATCCAGAGATGCTGCCGGCCCCGCTGAGTTACTCAAGCATTTTGTGTCGACGGAAGCCATCTGCAGTTCCTTCCTACACATGTACCTGTCCAAATGTCTGTTAAATGGTATAATGGTACATGTGATGGTGGTCCAGTAAATTTTTCCCTTGGATTAACAAAAGTAAGCAGTTTCAAAAAACACACTTTGAATTTGTATTATTGCATAGTTATTCTTAAAATATGTCTAGCATTCTCCACTGAAGTATATAGCTCAATAACTACCCAAATTAATATTTTTCAATTGTGTGTTGAAAATGCAGATTTTAAACAAATAAATGCCAGCAAGAACAGAGGATTGCTTGTGTACTTTTCCTGCATATATTGAATGATTGATTGAAAGAAACTGCATGGATAAAGGCCCTTCTGCCCACCGAGTCCATGCTGACCATCTATCACCCATTCACACTAGCTCAATGTTACCTCATTTTCTCACACACTAGTGGCAAATGCCGATTAAATACAAACCCGCACGTCTTTGGGATATAGGAGGAAACCGGAGCACCTGGAGGAAACCCACACAGTCACGGGGAGAACGTGTAAACTCTACACAGTCAAGATGGTCTTGATGTATTCAAGAGAGAGTTAGATTTAGCTCTTGGGGCTAACAAAATCAAGGGATATGGGGGAAAAAGCAGGAACGAGGGACATTTTGGATGATCAGCCACGATCATATTGAATGGAGGTGCTGGCTCGAAGAGCCTAATGGCCTACTCCTGCACCTACTTTTTATGTGTCTAATACCTGAGGTCAGGATCGAACCTGGGTCTCTGCAACTGTGTCGCCCGCTGCGCCATTATCAGCTCATTATTTTCACATTAAAATACTTTACAGAGCACATGCATCAAACCTGTTCAAACCTTTTGTTCAGTGAATAAGTGTCAACAAAGTGAAATATAAAAAGCACACTGCTTGCACTGCTGAGGGATCGAGCAACAACACACTGTGTGGTGAATAGTTTATAGCAATTGTCAAGAGTGTTTAACTGTCATCTGTACTGAAACGGAACAATGGAATTCTTGTAGTGGCATAACGTGTCTGTAAACAGAACTTAATAGATAACATAATAAACAAAACTTTTAAATGCTGTTAAAGTAGCATTCTTTCAATAAAGCAAACAAAATTGAAATGTGTTTTTCCCCTCTCCTCTTCCCTATCTCCCCCCTCCCTCTCTCTACTTTCCCTCTCTCCACCACTCTCCTCTCTCTCCCCCCTCCCTCTCCCACTCGTTCACCCCTCTTTCCTCTCTCTTCCTACTATCTCTCTCACTCTTTCTCTTTCCCCTTCAATCTCTCCCCCTCCCTCTCCACCTCTCCCATTCTTTCTTTCCCCCCTCACTCCATCCTTCTCCCCTCATCTCTCTCTCTCTCTCTCTCTCTCTCTCCCCTCCTCCCATTCCCCCCCCCCTCTCCCATACACAATCCCTCTAGCCTTCCCATCACCCATTTTCTTTCCTCACCCTTCTGGATCCAATTAGCTGCTACCTATCTAGTTGACCCACTGGTGTGCCCCCACTCCTCCTGTGTAGGCCGACAACCGATCACCCGTTCACACTAGTTCTATGTTATCCCACTTTTGCATCCACTCCCTACACACAATGTAGGGAAGCCATTTAACCTACAAACCTGCACGTCTCTGGGATTTGGGAGGAAACCAGAGCACCCAGTGCAAACCAATGCGGTCACAGGGAGTACGTGCAAACTCCATACAGACAGCATCTGAGGTTATGATCAAACCAGGGTCTCAGGCGCTGTGAGGCAGCAGCTCCACCCGCTGCGCCACTGTGCCATCCATTAGCTTTGATTTACCTCTACTTGAAGAATGATTTAATCTGCAACAGTAATTGAATGGAATCTCCTCGGCAATCAGTAGCCAAGTCTACTATGTCTAACTGGGCCATTGAACTTCAATAGTTCTTTATCGTCACATGTACAGAGGCACAGTGAATTTTTTTTTTTGCAAACAGTTCAGTGATGTATTGCCATAGCTAAACGCAATCCCCAATGAGTACAAAGTGCGTAGAAATAGTCCACTGAGATCGCACCATTTGGCGCCGTTTTCAATGTCGCCCATCCCTTCTCTCCAGAGACGCTGCCTGTCCCGTTGAGTTACCACAGCATTTTGTGTCTATCTTCGGTGTAAACCAGCATCAACAGTTCCCCCCTACACATTTTGAAAGTCCGGGCCGCGCGCTGGGTGCCCGATCCAGGCGAGCCTCAGGCTGCTGCAGGGCCTCTATAGCCGTCAGCCTCGTCCGGATCGTCCATCAAGCCGTTGTCCCTCTCCTCGCCCGGTCACTCTTCAGCCTTCGTACCCCAGGGGCGCCTCCCGCAGCCGACCTTGAGGGTGTGGAAGGTAGACGTTAGCATCGTCAGGCTGGTCACTAACTGAACTGTTCATTCTCCGCAGTCGGCTGTGCAGGACAAGTCTGGATATTTTTAAGGCGGATATCGACAGATTCTTGATTAGTACGGATGTCAGGGGTTATGGGGAGAAGGCAGGAGAATGGGGTTGAGAAGGAAAGATAGATCAGCAATGATTAAATGACAGAGTAGACTCGATGGGCCGAATGGCCTGATTCTGCTCATATAACCTATGAACTTACAAAGTATCCTTTATGTATTTTTGTCTACCTTATTATGAGATGCATCATACCATGACTGAAGGCAGAACAGATTCAGTGATTATGGATTGAAATGATTTTAGTGTTAATTATCAACGATTAATTCTTTGCTGATCATCGTTTCTGCTTTATTTCCTGATCTAGTTTCTGACACAGCACTTTCAAAATGGAATATCGATATTACTAATCTTGAGTTATCTATTCTGTAGATCTCAGTGGAGATAATATCTCAGCCTTTCTTAATTCCATGTCAGGTGCGATTTCCATATAATCTGTGCAGCATCAGTGATGAATAGATGAGTAATAATTTTCTTTTTTTAATATATTTTTTTATTAAAGGTAATCAATTACAATGCTTCAAACAACTTTATATCAAATTAATTCAATTTGCATTAAGTAAAACACTAGTAATACTTATCTACTGTTTTTTTAGAAATAATGATAGAGAAAGAATAGAGAAAGAATAAATCATTAAGAGAGTGATTAAATAATAATTTGATTATATATAAGAAAGAAAAGAGAAACGAAAAAAAAAAAAAAAAAAAAAAAAAAAACATTTTTAGTAACCACAATATGTATTATTAATAACACTACTACAAGTGATAGTATCAATAAAGACATATATGTAATTCCAATATAAAAATGAATTATTCTCACCAAATCCCGCAGGGTGCACGTCGAGCTGTGTTGCCAAGAACAGCTACTTCTCTAAATACTGTATATATGGAGACCATATCTGTTCAAAAGAATTATACTTGTCCAATAGGACAAATCTAATTCTTTCCAGATGTAACGTCTCCATCATCTCTGTTGCCCACATTTTGGTTGTGGGGGATAATGTTCCCTTCCAAAATTTCAATATGATTTTTTTTTCCAATTATTAAACAGTAATCAAAGAAATTTCTTTGATTTACTGTAAGTGATAGATGTAAATCCGGAATTCCAAATATTATTAGCTTTGGGTTAGGGTCCAATTTAACTTTGATGACTTCAGAAATAACTTTAAAGATTTCTGTCCAGTAATAATTCAATTTAGGACATGTAACGAAACTATGTATTAAATTTGCCTCTGCTTTCTTGCACTTATCACAAATAGCGGAGAGATTCGGAAAAATACTATTTAATTTAGTTTTCGAATAATGTAACCTATATAATACTTTAAATTGTATCAGTATATGTCTGGCGTTTAATGAACACCGGTGTATTCGTTGTAGACTTTCTTCCCAGTTTTCTTTTGTTATAGCCAATCCCATTTCATTTTCCCATGCTTGACGATATACTTCCGTTATTGGATTCTCCTTATCCAAAATGATGTTATATATATAGGCTATTAATTTTTCTGTATTTGGATATAAATTAAACAGTTCATCTAACAATCCTGCTTCTTTATTTTTATAATCTTGTGTATTGGATTTAATATAATCTCTAATTTGTAAATACCTAAACAAATGTTGTGGAGACAATCCATAAATATCTTGTAACTCCTGGAATAAAAGAAATTTTCCTTTTCTATACAGATGTTCTATCCTTGTAATTCCTAAATCATCCCATTGTTTAAACCCCCCATCTAATATAGCAGGTTTAAACGATGGATTATTCATAATTGGTAATCTAAATGAGAGATTATCCAAGTGTAGAGTCTTAACTATTTGTTTCCAAATACGTCTATTATTATATATTATTAGGTTGTCTTTATAATATTTTTTTTGTACTTCCGTTGGTGCAAAAATTATCGAACCTACATTGAAAGGTAGACAGTCCTCCTTTTCTATATTTAACCATGTCGGTTCATGATCCATATTTACCCACCAGAAATTCATATTCTTAATCTGAACAGCCCAAAAATAATATAAAAAGTTTGGAAGTGCTAATCCTCCATTTATCTTAGCTTTGCATAGATGTTTTTTATTTATTCTGTGATTTTTATAATCCCAAATAAAGCTATTGACAATATTATCAATTTTTTTTAAAAAAGTTTTCGGAAGAAAAAAAGGAATAGCCTGAAACAAATATAACAACTGCGGTAGAAATACCATCTTTATGGCACTTATTCTACCAATCATGGATATAGGCAGTGTTTTCCAATATAAAATATTTTTTCTAAGTTTATCTAATAGTTGAGGATAGTTGGATTTTATTAATGAGTTATGAGTTTTAGTTACGTTAATCCCTAAATATTTAAGTTTGTCTGTAACTACTTTTAATGGGTATTGTTGTAATGTATTAAGATTTATTCCTGTTATTGGCATAATCTCGCTTTTATCCCAATTAATCCTATACCCAGAAAATGCACCAAACTTAGTTATAATGTTTAGCAGGTTGGGAATACTAATTTCCGGTTTTGTAATATAAATCAAAACATCATCTGCATATAAAGAAATTTTATTAATTGTTGTATCAGTATTATAGCCATATATTTCAGGTTCAGATCTAATTTTTTCCGCCAATGGTTCTATCACCAATGCGAACAATAAGGGTGATAACGGACATCCCTGTCTGCATCCCCTAGAGAGTTTGAATTTGGCTGATAAAATTTGGTTAGTCAAAATTCTTGCCATAGGATTCGAGTATAAAATTCTTACCCATTTACAAAATCTATCCCCCAATTGAAACTTTTCCATTATATTAAATAAATACATCCATTCCACCTGATCAAACGCTTTTTTCTGCATCTAGTGATATAACCGCTAGTTCCGTATCTCGTATTCTTTTTGAATATATAATATTAAACAAACGTCTGAGATTATGGGATGAGTAACGTTTTGGGATAAAACCTGTTTGATCATAATGTATTAATTTAGAGATCACTAAACTTAATCTCCTAGATAAGACCTTAGTTAATATTTTTTGGTCTGTATTTAAAAGGGCAATCGCTCTATATGATCCAGGATCTTCCAAATCCTTATCTACTTTAGGGATGAGTGTAATTGTGGATTCATTTAAAGATTCTGGTAATTTTCCTTGGTCATATGCATATCTATACATTATTTGTAATCTTGGGGAAATCAGATCTTGAAATTTTTTATAAAATTCTGCACTCAGGCCATCTGGGCCCGCTGCTTTTCCGTTCTTAAGCGAACTAATTGATTCTATAATATCTTTTACTGTTATTTCAGCATTTAACAATTCTCTACCTTCCTGATCTAAGCTATTGATTTGACATTCTTGTAAAAATATTTCCATACTATCTGTTTGTCCTGTTAGTTTTGACGAATAAAGATTTTTATAATATTGTAAAAATCTATCATTAATATCTTTTGGAGTAATTAATATATTTCCATACTCAGATCTAATTCCGTGTATCATCTTCTCATCTTCTAATTTTCTAAGCTGTCGTGCTAGTAATTTTTGTGGCTTATCTCCAAATTCAAAATACACTTGCTTAGTTTGTTGAAAAAGTTTAATCACTTGATTAGAATATATTTTATTTAATCTATATTTTACTGATGCAATTTTATTACTTAACTCTTTGGAAGGCTGTTTTATATTTTCATTATCTAGACGTTTTATCTCATTTTCTAAATTTTGTTCTATTTTTCGATTTTCTTTATTGAGATGTGCTTGTGCGGATATTATTGCGCCACGCATGAATGCCTTAAATGTGTCCCAAAATAGTGATGGAGAAGTTTCAGGATTATCATTAGTTTCAAAAAATAATTTAATCTGATCCATCACATATTTACAACAGTCATTGTCCTTTAATATCTGAGGGTTAAATCTCCAGGTAGTAGTTTTATTAGATATATCTTTTAATTTTATCTTAAATGTTAATGGCGCATGATCCGAGATGATAATATTATGATATTTTGCATCATACGTAAAAGGAAGTAATTTAGAATCTATTAAAAAATAATCTATCCTCGAATAGGTTCCATGTACGGGCGAGAAAAAAGAATATTCTCGTCCGGATGGGTTATCTAACCTCCAGATGTCTTTAATATTAGATGTATTGATAAAAGCATTTATGAATTTACTTGATTTCGAGGCAGCTTTCCTTTTTGCGGATGATCTATCTAGATAATTATCTAAAGTACAATTTAAATCACCTCCAATTATTAAATTGTGTTGAGTGGATATAGGAATATTATTAAATATTTTCTTAAAAAATAATGGATTATCAAAATTAGGGGCATATATATTCATTAAAATTACCTTTTTTGAATATAATTCCCCTGTAATTATTACATATCTGCCTTCTTTATCCTCTATAATAGAACTTTGTATGAAAGGTATACCTTTGCGAATAATTATTGCAACTCCTCTAGATTTATGAATAAATGTAGAATGATACACCTTAGAAATCCATTTAGCTGTTAATCTATGTTGAGCATCTTTTTTAAGATGAGTCTCTTGAAGGAAAATGACATCTGTCTTCAATCTGTTCAACTGAGCTAATACCTTTCCCCTTTTAATTGGTTCATTAATTCCTTTTACATTCCAACTGCAGAAGGTTACTCCATCACCCCCAGTCTTCACCTTTATATCATGCATTTTACTATTAGGGCGGCTTTTTTTGGAGTAGCCTTCTTGACTCACCCAGCTCCCCGTTGCACCCGGACATCAATCCAATGAGAATTTCTTTCCACCTTAATCCACATCTATGTCTTCTTAAACTAAATACACAATATCCTTCACATCTACATTCAAATAATATATAATATAAGATCAATAAAAAACAAAAACAATAAGAAATATCAATAATAAAAAAAAAGTAAAGGGTGTTAATAGGGTGCTCAGAAAAAAAAGAAACTACACTTGTATAGTGTGTAGTATGTGAAGGTGAAAGCCACACTAACGTGGCCATTAATCTAAAGACTTCCGTTTTTTTAATAAAAAAAAGATGTTGATTATACCAGCTCCTATCTCAAATGCTATATATATTGGGGTGGGGTACTAACTTTATATACTTAGTACTTAGTAATTATTTCTATTATTCATATTACTATTTGCTAATTACTAATATCAATTGTATTTAATACTATAATATGTAATACTATTATCATGGAATAATTAAATATTTTCTAATAATTAATACAGAACTACTACTAAATGCCCATTATTCCACTTCCTTCTAAGTGAGTATTTCATAACCACAGGTCGATGATAAAAGTTCAGTCCTCTCCTTCTCCCTCGGGTTCTTCCTCCGCATCTTCTCTCTCTTCATCTTCTGGCTTCTGCTGTATGCCTCGGGCGAATTTCAATGCTTCAGTATGCTTAACGAAACGATATTCCTTGTCATCATAAGTTACTCTCAGTATTGCTGGGTACATCAAGCCATATCTCAGATTCTTAGTATTCTGTACATTCCTCAGGATACCTTTTGTTTCTTTAAATAGAGCTCTTTTCTTGGCCACTTCTGCTGGGAAGTCTCTAAAAATACTGATGTTGTCTCCCTCGTATTTCAGGTTTCTCTTTTTTATTATTATCTTCATCATTTCTTCGAAGACATGGTCAAAGGCCACTTTTACAATCATTTGTCTGGGCGATGAACCTATCCCAGGGGCCCGTCTTAGAGCCCTATGTGCACGGCTCAACAGGGGTTCATGATCCAAATTCAAAATATCCATTAAAAGTTTTGCAACAAATTTTCGAGGATCTTGACTCCCCTCACGACCTTCGCTCAGACCAACTATACGCAAATTTTTACGGCGTTGGCGTCCCTCCAGATCGATACATTTCTCGTTTGTTTTATGTAATAATTCTAAGAGGCGTTTGTTCTCGGCACGGAGTTTTTCGGTCTCCTTAGTATTCACTTCAGCAATTTTAGTTAGCTCTTTAATTGCTTCGCCTTGTTGGTCTAGCGAAATTATAGTAGGATCTATCTTGTCATCCAGCTTTCTTTCCATCCCAGCAGCTATTTCCTTTACATCCTCAATTTGAGTTTGTAACTCGGCATTAGCCTTTTCCTTCCACTCATCCATCATACTTTTTACCGTCGTTATAACTTGTTTTATTAAGTCTTCTTTATCTTCTTTATTTTTCTCGTGAGACACCAGCATATCCGCTTTTAAACTTTTTATCTCCTCCATATACTCCTTCCTCTGCTTCTTTATCTCCTCCATATACTCCTTCCTCTGCTTCTTTATCTCACCTAGAATGGTAGTCTTAAGTTCCTCCATTTCAGCTTTCCTCTGTGAGACATCTTCTTGAGAAGCAGCAGTTGCACCCGAGCTGAGGCCAGTTTCCCTTCTCGTAGCTTTTTTTCCAGCGGTGGGGGTGGGGGAGCGCTGGGTCATAATTTCTTCTTAAAATCGCGCGCCTGATGACGTCACGCACCTTTTAAACGCTGCCGGAGCCGTTCACAATCGATCTCCTGTGGTAAGTGCGTTTGTTTGACCCTTTTACCCCCGTTTTAAATTCAGTTTTTTTCGGAGCTGTAATGGCGCGATTCCACTCACATCGTGGCGCCAACCGGAAGTCTCGAGTAATAATTTTCAACTGTTGATTTGTTTATCTAGAAACTACCTTGAAAATACAATGCCGGCACGGTGGCGCAGTGGTAGAGTCGCTGCCATACAGCGCTTGCAGCGCCGGTGACCCGGGTTCGAACCCGACTACGGGTGCTGTCTGCACGGAGTTTGTACGTTCACCCCGTGACAGCTTGGGTTTTCTCCGAGATCTTCGGTTTCCTTCCACACTCCAAAGACAGCCAGGGTTGTAGGTTAATTGGCTTGGTATAAGTGTAAATTGTCTCTAGTGTGTGTAGGATAGTGGTGGAGTGCGGGGATCGTTGGTCGGTGCAGACTCACTGGGCCGAAGAGCCTGTTTACGCACTGTATCTCTAAACTAAACTAAACTAAACTATACCAGAGTGTCTTGGACACTTGTTTGTTTTTTATGTGTACAAAGAAACATAGAAAATAGGTGCAGGAGTAGGCCATTCGGCCCTTTGAGCCATTCAATACGATCATGGCTGTTCATCCAACTCAGTATCCTGTACCTGCCTTCTCTCCATACCCCCTGATCCCTTTAGTCACAAGGGCCACATCTAACTCCCTCTTAAATATAGCCAATGAACTGGCCTCAACTACCTTCTGTGGCAGAGAATTCCAGAGATTCACCACTCTCTGTGTGAAAAATGTTTTTCTCATCTCGGTCCTAAACGATTTCCCCCTTATCCTTAAACTGTGACCCCTTGTTCTGGACTTCCCCAACATCGGGAACAATCTTCCTGCATCTAGCCTGTCCAACCCCTTAAGAATTTTGTACGTTTCTATAAGATCCCCCCTCATTCTTCTAAACTCTAGCGGGTACAAGCCGAGTCCATCCAGTCTTTCTTCATATGAAAGTCCTGACATCCCAGGAATCAGTCTGGTGAACCTTACCTGTACTCCCTCTATGGCAAGAATGTCTTTCCTCAGATTAGGAGACCAAAACTGTACGCAATACTCCAGGTGTGGTCTCACCAAGACCCTGTACAACTGCAGTAGAACCTCCCTGCTCCTATACTCAAATCCTTTTGCTATGAATGCTAACATACCATTCGCTTTCTTCACTGCTTGCTGCACCTGCATGCTTACTTTCAATGACTGGTGTACCATGACACCCAGGTCTCGTTGCATCTCCCCTTTTCCTAATCGACCACTATTCAGATAATAGTCTTTGTGTGTGTGTGTGTGCAAATACACACACTGAACTTTTTTTCTCATTTATTATATTGTTTACAGTGTACTATGTTTACGTATTCTGTTGTGCTGCTGCAAGTAAGAATTTAATTGTTCTATCTGGGACATGTGACAATAAAACACTCTTGACTCTCTTGATTCTAAAAGGGACAAAACTAGATGCAAGTAATACCATGGTTCCTTGTACCCTCTACCTGACTAAATCCTGTGAAACCACTTCAGTGCGATCACGCACTCTATCCTCGCAAATTGGAGGAACAGCATCTCATATTTCGCTTGGGCAGACTACAGCCCAGTGGTATGAATATTGATTTCTCCAGTAACCCCAGCATTCCCCCTCTCGCTATCCCTCCCCCACCCAACACCAGCTTCTCGTTTTCACCCAATAAACAGCTAACGAAGGCCTGTTTCCTTTATAATTGTTACTTTTTTGCATATCTTTCATTCATCGTTCTTTATCTCTCTACATCATCATCTATATCTCTCGTTTCCTTTTTCCCCCGACTAGTCTGATCTCGACCCGAAACGTCACCCATTCCTTCTCTCCAGAGATGCTGCCTGTCCCGCTGTGTTACTTCAGCCTTTTATGTCTTAACCAACATCTGCTGTTCCTTCCTACACACTCTATCCTCAATTGTCATCTGGTGCCTTCAGGGAACCAGCGACTTCAGGAATGGTATCAAATGGTGTCTTAATGGTGACTGACATTTAATCTGGTGTAAATTGGAAAAGAGCTACAGAAATAAAAAAAATAATATGACTGGGAGGCAAAAGCAAGCTTGTTGTCCTCTGGGAATCCAATTGACGCCTGTTTATAGCTCTCTCGGGTGAGGTGGACAAATAAGTAAAATAACAAGGTGTCAGTAAGACCATTAACATGCAGGATCAGTAATGTTCCCACCCACACTTTCATCATTGACAGCTTATTTACAGAAGTAATGGTTGCTACGTTCTTAAAAACCATAAACTATGTATATGAGGCAAGGTGTTCCCGTTCTTAAAAACTATAAACTATGTGTATGAGGCAAGGTGTTCCCGACAAAACAATTATCTTGCTCGAACTTTCCTAATGCCACAGGAAGGGATATACAACTGAAGGAAAAAGAAAAAAAAAACGAATTTAAATTTAAATTAAGAAAAAAAAAGTAAATTTTAAAATGTTCTTTTGGTTCTTGGTTTCCTGGTCCTCCAAAAATATTCCAAATGGAATTTAAACTGGAGGTGACTAACGGTAAAATAAAAACTCCAGGAGTTACTAATGTTGTCCTGTGACTCTTTATTCCTTGGAGAGCAGGATGATCTTATAGAGGTGTATATGATCATGAGGGGGATAGGTAGTGTAAAGGAACAGGCTTTTACCAAGAGTAGGGGAATCAAGAAACAGACATTAAGATGAGAGGCAAAATATTTAATTGGAATCTGAGGGGCAACCTTTTTACACAAAAGGTGGATGGCACACGGAACGAGCTGCCAGAGTAGGTAGATGAGGCAGGTGCTATCACAACATCTAAGAAACATTTAGATAGGTAGATGGATAGGATAGGGGCTGAACGCAAGCAGATGGGACATGTTGGCGGGTGTGGGCAAGTTGGGCTGAAGGATCTGTTTCCACACTGAATGACTCTATGACTCAATCTGGAAGAGGGAATAAATCCCAGATCAGTAATGTTAATATTGACATGTCAACCTTTTGTGGTATTTGCCGATCTACAAAATGTCCCAGGAATCCTAGCGACAATGTTTTTTCTGCATGGAGTGACTTGAACAACTTCTTTGTTGCTGTTCATGTTTTGGGTCATTGGCAGAATCTTTGTTGTTTACAGCGCCAGAGACCCGGGTTTAATCCTAACCATCCGTAAATTGTCCCTAGCGTGTGTAAGATAGTGTTAATGTGCGGGGATCGCTGGTCAGTCCACACTCGGAGAGCCTAAGGGCCTGTTTCCACACTGTATCTCTAAACTAAACTAAACTAAAAAGTGTTTAGTTTAGTTTCGAGATACAGCGTGGAAACAGGCCCTACAGCCCACCAAGTCCGCACTGACCAGCGATCCCCGCACATTAACACTATCCTACACTAGGGCCAATTTCTACATTTAATCCAATGCAATGAACCTACAAACCTGTACATCTTTGGGGTGTGGGAGGAAATGAAGATCTCGGAGTTTTTTAAAACTCGGGAGAGCTCTTGGAATGAACTCGTACCGTGGGACAGGGCTATAACACTTTCTGAGGGTAAATGGTATTGTGCAAGTCCCAAAAAAGGACAAAGAATAGAGCCATGTGTGCGAAGCAGACGCTGGTACTGTGGTTGGTGGTAGGACTCGAGTGAAATGAAAGATTGGTGGGGAAGGAGAATATCACCTGACAGCTTGGCATTATTGTGGCCACCGCCATTAATACTGTATGAGCAGCTCGATCAATGTTATGGATGACTGTGCCTGGATTAATCATAATTTAAATAAATATGAAAATGCCCATAACACTTGGCCTCAGTGGAAAGAAATTCAGAATTAATGTTTCGTGTCAGGACCCCGCCTCAGAACTGGGAAACCTGGACGTGAAAAGTTAACCCTTTATTGGTTTAGGAAGGAACTGCAGATGCTGGTTTGCACTGACGATATGCAGTACACAAAATTCTGGAGTCATTCGGGCAGCATCTCTGGAGAGAAGGACTAGGTGTCAATTTGGGTCGAGGCCTTTCTTTGGACAAAGTCAGGGGAGAGGGAAACTAGAGAAATGAAAAGGTGAAAAGAACAAATGAAAGATATGTAAATGCACAAATCAATGCCAGCAATGTATTGGTTTATAATTGTCACTGAATATTATTATGTGTATGATATTTATTAAGTGTACTGAATATACAGTTAAAAACTTTGATTTGCTTACTATCCAGTCAAATCATACCACACATGTCAGTGCAGACTTGAATAGACACAAAAAGCTGGAGTAACTCAGCGGGACAGCCAGCATCTCTAGAGAGAAAGAATGGGTGACGTCTCAGGTCGAAACCCTTCTTCAAGAGCTGCTGAGTTACTCCAGTACTCTCTGCCTTCTTTTTGTAAACAGCACCTGCAGTTCCTTGTGTCGAAGTGTTGCAAATGGCTTCAATGCTAGCCCTAAAGTTTCAGCTTAGTTTTTTTTATCATTTCTTGATAACACAGCTAGACTTTTACACAACAACTGTCTTTATTTTCCATCTAATTTCATACCAATTTCGCGAGAAGATTGAAATCCACTATGATTAAGTTAGTGATGAACTGAAGTTGTGTCAAAATCAATAACTGCTCACTCAGAGATAGACACAAAGTGCTGGAGTAACTCAGTGGGTCAGGCAGCATCTCTGGAGAAAAGGAATAGGTGACATTTCGGGTCAAGACCCTTCTTCAGACCTTCAACTCTGCAGTCTTCAGATTCACATCTTTAGTCTGAATAAGGGTCTCGAACCGAAAAGGCACCTATACCTTTTCTCCAGAGATGCTGCCAGACATGCTGAGTAATGCCCCTGTCCCACTTAGGTGATTTTTTAGGCGACGATAGGCGACTAGGCTGTTGCCACATGGTCGCCTGTATGGTCGTGAGTAGTCTCCTCAGTCGCCCAAAGAATCGTAGCGTTTTTCTGGTCACCGCTGGATTTTGAAATGTTTAAAACTTTTCGGCGACAGTGGGCTTGACGCCAATGAGCGTAGCTTGACTTCTTCTGATGTAGGTGAAACCGTAGGTTGTCGCCAGGATGTTTAGGTTGTCGCCAGGATGTCGTAGGTTGCCGCCGGTGCTGACTTTGGTGAATTCGATTGGCGACTACCTACGTCAACCGGCGACAGGCACCGGCGACTGAATTTTCTTCCCTTGTCGTAGGTTGTCGTAGGTGTGGTTGCAGGTGGACGTCCGATTGGGTCGCCAGTTGCGGTAGCTTGCCGTAGCTGGACGTTGACTAGGTGGTAGGTTGTTGTAGTCATTGTCGTGGACATTGTCGTAGGGGGTTATCCAGTCGCCGTTTTTTCGGCGACTTGCTACGACTATGACCGTCCCGAAAAAATCGCCTAATTGGGACAGGACCTTTTGTGTCTATCTTCGGTGTAAACCAGCATCTGCAGTTCATTCCTACACTGTTCACTCAGCGCTGTTTCATGAGAAGGCATCATGTCAGCTGAACTATCTTATTTTTCCATTTGTTTCCCACATGTGAACTGTATTTTGGTGGGGAAAATGGTAAAACCACAAGTTCAGTAACAACCAAAATATAAATACTCTAAACCCAAAAATAAAATTTGATCAAACATGCCTCACAGACGTCCGAAACATTCTGCATTCCAAGGAACCACCAACTATCCTTCCCCCTTTCAAGTTTGTCTCTCGTGTAGATCTTTACAGTGACCGAACTGGGCATAAATGTCACATGCTGAGTTAAAGTAAATCATTAAGTGTTTAGGCAATGTTTTCTTTTAACTTTCCAGTTTGGTATCAGCCAGCATCTTGTCTATCCTCATTATTTTGCGTGCAGTGTGCATCTTCACTACTTCTGTGGTTCCATATTTTTATTTTTGGACAGAATCCAGTCGGCATCTTCTATTGAAGATAGACACAAAAAGCTGGAGTACTTCAGCGGGACAGGCAGAAGCTCTGGAGAGAGGGAATGAGTGACGTTCAGAATGAAGAAGGGTCTCGACCCGAAATGTCACCTATTCCTTCCTCCGGAGCTTCTGCCTGTCCCGCTGAGTTACACCAGCATTTTGTGTCTGTCTTCGGTTTAAACGTGCATGTGCAGTTCCTGCCTACACACGGCATCTTCTGCTACTCTTTTGATAATCTGTTCAACTCTTTTTGAATCATCTTCATCCACATGAATCTTAATCTCTGCCTAATTGCATGCTCGGAACGCTGCTGTATAGTTTGTGTGGGAAGTAGCCTGAACTGTCTTAAGACAGAGAGCTCCCACGGGGCTCCAAACACAGAATGCAAATCGCAAGCCTCTCACATTTATCCAACCCTGATCGCTCTCCACCTCTGGGCAAGGGTAATCGCATTTCCACTGACATCTCAGTTGCTGCTGTGTTATTTTCTGTTTTATGGCTGTGCCCTCTTGGCCTTCTCTCATTAAGAAAGAGAGCTAGCTGCTCATTCCTCTCACCGCGGTCTCCCTGTGTCGACATAACGATCCATCACTAACTCTTTCTAGCCTGACACTGCAATTTCCACCCACATTCCTTCCTCTTGCTTCACGATTCGCAACTCCTCAATCCTTATCTCAAACCATTTGACATTTCATCTCTGGCCTTGATTAGTGCAGGTGTCAGAGGTTAAGGGGAGAAGGCAGGAGAATGGGTTAGGAGGGAGAGATAGATCAGCCATGATTGAATGGCGGAATAGACTTGATGGGCCGAATGGCCTAATTCTACTCCTATTCCTTATGACCTTATGCGTAAGAAGGAACTGCAGATGCTGGTTTAAACCGAAGATAGACACACAAAGCTGGAGTAACTCAGCGGGACAGGTAGCGTCTCTGGAGAGAAGGAATGGGTGACGTTTCGGGTCGAGACCCTTCCATCTGCCTATCTGAAACCCTCCTCACCCGTATCCACATATCACTTGCTGGAGTAACTCAGCGGGACAGGCAGCATCTCTGGATGAGAAGTAATGGGTGACGTTTTGGGTCGAGACCCTTCTTCAGAACGTCACCCATTCCTTCTCTCCAGAGACACTGCCTGTCCTGCTGAGTTACTCAAGCATTTTGTGTCTACCTTCAGTGTAGACCAGCAACTGCAGTTCCCACCTCCACATATCACTTGCCTGGCTTTGTCAGAAGGTGGTGAATCTGTGGAACTCATTGCCACAGACAGCTGTGGAGGCCAAGTCAGTGGATATTTTTAAGGCGGAGATACACCTCCAGATTCAGGGACAGTGTCTTCCCAGTTGTTTTCAGGCAACTGAATTATCCTAGCAAATTAACTAGAAAGCTGATCTGAACTACGATCTACCTCATTGGAGACCCTCGGACTATCTTTGATTGGACTTTACTAGCTTTACCTTGCACTAACGTTATTCCCTTACCATGTATCTATACATTGTAAGTGACTCGATTGTAATCGTGTATTGTCTTTCCGCTGACTGGTTAGCACGCAACAAAAGCTTTTCTCTGTACCTCGGTACACGTGACAATAAACTAAACTGAAACTGACGGGGTTATTATCATCAGTAGTGAAAGAGTTAACAACAGCACTGAACCTCCTTGTTGCCATTCAGCTCCCATTTCTCTTCTGCCCAGCGAATGGTTTTGTCAGCCGTATAAGGTCTGCGTCTCTTTGGAAATAAATCTTCTCTATTTTTGTTTATAACCTCAATTTGACATTTAATCTTTCTTGAGATTACGTGCAGAAACTTTTCCCGAGCAGCAATGTCAACAGTTCCAGAGATTGTTTCGGCTGTTGACTATAATACTGTGCAAAGAGCAGGTGCTTATGTAGGGAGCTTCAAATCGTGTGTGGAATGTGATTAGAGTCCTCTCTTCCCCTCTCCCAACCTCCTCACTTCTCATTGCTCTGTCAGAGCAATGGTAGAGTTGCTGCCTTACAGTTCAAGAGACCCGGGTTCGATCCTGACCACGGGTGCTGTCTGTACGGAGTTTGTGCCTTCTCCCCGTGACCTGCGTGGGTTTTCTCTGGGTGCTCCGGTTTCCTCCCGCACGTACAGGTTTGTAGGTTGACTGGCCTCTGCAAATTGTAACTTGTAAAGTGTGTGTAGGATATTGCTAGTGTACGCGGATCGCTGGTCGGCGCGGATTTGGTGGGGCGAAGGGCCTGTTTCTGCGATGTATTTCTATACTAATTTCTCTCCCCCGTCCCCTCTCTCCCCCCTTCCCTCTCTCACCCCTCCTCCCCTGCCCTGATCCACACCCATGTAAATAGGAATTTCAAGCAAGCACCATCAAATCACGCAGCAAATTCCATTTGATACTCCAGCACAATTCCCCATGCTTCTATTCTTGAGCTCAGCAGAAGCACAGCACCAGAGGCAAGTTAATATCCTCTCAATCTGCAAAAACATATTTGGTTGTTTTTAATGATAGCATTTTGATTCACTTTGTATGTGGAGAGGATGTTTCCCTTCGTGGGAGAGTCTAGGACGAGAGGTCATAGCCTCAGCATTAAAGGACGTTCTTTTAGGAAGGAGATGAGGAGGAACTTCATTAGTCAGAGGGTGGTGAATCTGTGGAATTCTTTGCCACAGAAGGCTGTGGGGGCCGTCAGTGGATATTTTCTAAGGCAGAGATAGATAGATTCTTGATAAGTACGGGTGTACGAGGTTATGGGGAGAAGGCAGGAGAATGGGGTTAGGAGGGAGAGATGGATCAGCCGTGATTGAATGGCAGAGTAGACTTGATGGGCCGAATGGCCTAATACTACTACTATCACTTATGACCTTGTGACTTTCTTTGCAAACGAACAGAAATGTTGCTCTTTGCCTAATATGTTCCTAACCTCTGTAGCTGACACTCATTCATAATGGCCTGTGGACTGTCCGGCCGTGGCAAGTGTCACTGCCGAGACTGATTATGTTCATGTCTGTCCATATCTGCATCTTAGCATTAGGAATTACTTGATAACAAGCTAGGAGTAATAGCCCCGAAGATTGTGCTGACCGAATCAGAGCAAATTCCATCATCTACTGTCACAAGTGATGGCTCCCACTGATTGTCACCAGAAGCTTGCGTCCTTTTCAGGATGGATGATGACAGTGATGCCAACATTTGAAACATGGTAGATAGACACGAAAGAAGAAGATTGTCCTTCAAATGATACAGTAAAAATGTGGCTTATTATTTTATACTATAATTGTTGCGCTATTATTGTTCGTTTTTTTACATGCACGTATGTATGCGTACATGTATGTATATATATATATCTGTATATGTGGGTATGTCAGCAGGGCTGGATTAACCATTAAGCAAAATAAGCACGTGCTTAGGGCATTAAGGGAAGGGGGGGCACCACAGAAATGGTAAATGGTTTACGACACAAAATAAATCATTTTAAACTTACTAAAATAATATTCGAAGCGGTTTATATGATCGGAAATATAATACTTTTCAAATATAAATAAAGTGGAAGTATACAAAAATAAACATTATTTTCCATCTTACTGTTAGTTTTGTTTCATTTTGAAAAATAAAAATTTATTTTATGGTTTATTATTGTTTATATTTTGAATTACATATATAAATACGGGCACCAAAATCTTTTAAGTGCTTAGGGCCTCTATGGGTCTTAATCCGGCCCTGGGTATGTGTATATTTTATTTATTTTTGTCCACAGAGTACCACTATGTTTACGTATTCAGTTGAGCTGCCACAAGTAAGAATGTCCTTGTTCTATCTGGGACACATGACAATAAAACACTCCTGACACTTGACTCTTGAATTATTATGACCTATCTTTATTCCAGAGTTGCTGAACCTCAAACCAATCTGAACAACTTTGTATCTATACAGATGCAAGCAGTTTTGGGTCCCGTATCTGAGGAAGGATGTGCTGGTGTTGGAGAGGGCTCAGAGGAGGTTTACCAGAATGATCCTGAGAATGAGTGGGTTGACGTATGATGAGCGTTTGACGGCACTGGGGTTGTACTCGCTGGAGTTTAGAAGGATGAGAGGAGAGAGACCCCATTGATTCTTACCGATTAGTGAAAGGCCTGGATAGAGTGGATGTGGAAAGGATGTTTTCACTAGTGGGAGAATCTAGGTCATAGCCTCAGAATAAGAAGACGTACCTTTAGAAAGGAGGGATATTTTTAGTTAGGGTTGTGATCTGTGGAATTCATTGCCACAGACGGCTATGGAGGCCGTCAATGGATATTTTTAAGCCAGAGATTGACTGATTCTTGATTAGTGCAGGTGTCGGTGGTTATGGGGAGAAGGCAAGAGAATGGGGTTGAGAGGGAAAGATAGGTCAGCTACGATTGAACGGTGGTGTAGGCTTGATGGCCTAATTCTCCTATAACTAATGAACATGAGTAGTTTGGGATGTCTAAAGGCACCTTTGTCTTGCAGAAGCCTAGTTGCAAACTCAGTTAAAAAAAACTGCTTTATGGATGAATATTTGAATATTTTATAGAATGTATACTGGCTGATACGATAAGTGCAATAACATTGCATTTTTTAAAACAATATTACTTTCACAAGGGTCTTGCTCCGAATCGTCACCCAGTCCTTCTCTCCAGAGATGCTGCCTGTCCCGCTGAGTTACTCCAGCATTTTGTGAATTTTTTCACTTCTGTGAAATAAAGTACAGGTCAGGAATATTGGTCGGGGATTTGGATTTCAGATGGTTTCACAGAAAATTGATCATTGATTGAAAAACGCAGCATGGAAATAGGCCCTTCGGCCCACCCAGTCCACACTGACCCTTTCACACTAGTTCTGTGTTATCGCACGGCCTACACACTAGAAGCAACTTACAGAGGGTCAATTGACCTACAAACCCGCACGTCTCTTCGATGTGGAAGGAAACGAGAGCACCTGGAGGAAACCCAGGTGTTCACAGGGAGAACGTGCAAACTCACCACAGACAGCACCCGAGGTCAGGATTGAACCAGGGTCTCCAATGTTGTGATGCAGCAACTCTACCAGCTGCACCACTGTGCCGCCCAATTTGCTTTTTTGCTTAGGACTTTAAATTTTCAATTGAATTTACTTCATTGATAGTTGTAAAAACCTTCAGACTTTTAGAGACAGCTGCATATAAAAGCATTGTTGGGAGATAAGAGTTATTTTGATAAGTTGTGACACTTGCATTAGTGGGACAATATTCTGTTATGCCAAGCTTTTCATCTGCAGTCAACATTATGCTATGAATGACTTAATTTCAAGAAGCACTTTGCTGAGATTTTTCTCAAGACTCCCACAAAAGCAAGAAAACTTCACCTAACTCTTTGCAACAGCAGGTAAAGCCCCAGGCAAACTGGAGCTCAGCACCTGAGTCTGAAGAAGGGTCTCGACCCGAAACGTCACCCTTTCCATCACTCCAGAGATGCTGCCTGACCCGCTGAGTTACTCCAGCTTTTTGTGCCTTATCTTCGGTGTAAACCAACACCTGCAGTTCCTTCCTGCACATTTTGTTTGCTGCCTGCCCCGCTGAGTTCATAAGTGTTAGGAGCTGAATTAGGCCATTGGGTCCATCAGGTCTACTCCACTGTTCAATCATGGTTGATCTATCTCTCCCTCCTAACCCCATTCACCTGCCTTCTCCCCTATAACCCCTGCCACCTGTATTAATCTTTTTTTCTTCTTTTTAATTTTATACTAGACCAAGTGCAGACCCGTTGGGTCTGTTTCCCCAACGGCGTTTTGCGGGGGGTGGGGGGAGGGGGGGCTGCGGCATCAAACTCACATTAACCACCCCCCAAACACACAGGTGGGGGGAGGGGGGATGTGAAGAGGGGAGGGCGGGGAGAGGAGGTGGAGGAAACGGGACAGATTTGGGAGGGAAAGGAGAGCAGGGTAGGGGGTGAGAGAGGGGGATGGGGAGAGAGATGTGGGGGAGGGGGAGGATGGAGAGGTAGGGGAGGAGGGAGGGAGGGGGAGAGGGGTGAGGGAGAGAGGGGAAAGAGTGGGGAGGGAGAGTGGAGGGGAAGAGGGAGAGAAGTGGAAGAGTGGGGAGGGAGGAGGAAAGGGGTAGGGGGAGTGATGGAAGAGGGACAGAGGGATAGGGGGGAAGGGGGTGGGGGGGAGAGGGAAGGGGGTGGGGTAGAGAGGGAAGGGGGGTGGAAAGAGAGGGGAGGGAGAGGGGTGAGGAGAGGGAGAGGGGAGGGGAGGAGAGAAGGGGGAGAGAAGTGGTAGAGTGGGGAGGGAGGGAGGGGTAGAGGGGTTGCGGGAGTGGTGGAAGAGAGACGGGGGAGTGGTGGAAGAGGGACAGAGGGGTAGGAGTAGGGGTGGGGAGAGAGGGGAAGGGAGGGGAAGTGAGAGGGGTGGGGGTGGGAGACGCGTGGGGTAAGGGGATAGAAGTAGATGAGTGGGGAGGGTGGGGTAGGGGGAGTGGTGAAAGAGGGACAGAGGGGTAGGGGGAAGGGGGTGGTGGTAGAGAGGGAAGGGGGGTGGGGGAGAGAGGGATGGGTGGGAGAGGGAAAAGGGTGTGGAGAGGGAAACATAGAAGCATAGAAATCAAGTGCAGGAGTAGGCCATTCGGCCCTTCGAGCCTGCACCACCATTCAATATGATCATGGCTGATCATTCAACTCAGTATCCTATACCTGCCTTCTCTCCATACCCACTGATCCCTTTAGTCTTAAGGGCCACATCTAACTCCCTCTTAAATATAAAAAATGAACTGGCCTCAACTACCTTCTGCGGCAGAGAGTTCCAGAGACTCACCACTATATGTGTGAAAAATGTTTTCCTCATCTCAGTACTAAAGGATTTCCCCTTTATACTTAAACTGTGACCCGCTTGTCCTGGACTTCCCCAACATCGGGAACAATCTTCCTGCATCAGACAAATGCAATTCACAATTTTCTCTTCACAAGCAAAGTCAGAATGAGGGTTAGTGAAGAACTCGAATAATCGCTGAGCGTTCTGATGCTGCGCGCTCCTCCTGCACCAAAGGGGGGGGGGGGGGGGCGTGTGTCGTCCTCCTGCACCAAAGGGAGGGTGGAGAGGGAGAGGGGGAGGGGAGGGGGGGGGGGAGGAGAGGACGGGGGAGAGAGGTGAAGGGGGGGGGGTGGAGGGGTTGGAGCGGGCGTGCATGAGTCGAGAGAAGGGAGAAGGGCAGAGAGAGAGAGAGGCTGGTACAACACCAAAAATGCAGGATAAACTCAGCGGGTGCAGCAGCATCTATGGACCGAAGGAAAAGGGCAACGTTTTTGGCCGAAACCCCTTCTTCCGGGTTTCGCTCCATAGATGCTGCCGCACCCGCTGAGTTTATTCAGGTTTTTTTATGTCTAACTTCGAGGGAAAGGAGAGCGGGGTAGGGGGTGTGAGATGGGGAGAGAGATGTGGGGGAGGGTGGATGGGGAGGCGAGGGGAGGAGGGAGGGATGGGGAGAGGGGTGGGGGGAGAGGGGAAAGAGTGGGGAGGGAGAGTGGAGGGGAAGGGGGAGAGAAGTGGAAGAGTGGGGAGGGAGGAGGAGAGGGGTAGCGGGAGTGATGGAAGAGGGACAGAGGGATAGGGGGAAGGGGGTGGGGGGAGAGAGGGAAGGGGGGTGGGGGAGAGAGGAATGGGAGAGGGGTGAGGAGAGAGTGGGAGAGGAGTGGGGAGGGAGGGAGGGGTAGAGGGGTAGCGGGAGTGGTAGAAGAGGGACGGGGGAGTGGTGGAAGAGGGACAGAGGGGAAGGGGTGGGGGAGAGAGGGGAAGGGAGCGGAAGAGAGAGGGGTGGGGGAGGGATAGGTGTCGGGTAAGGGGATAGAAGTGGAAGAGTGGTGAGGGAGGGGTAGGGGGAGTGGTGAAAGAGGGACAGAGGGGTAGGGGTAAGGGGGTGGTGGTAGAGAGGGAAGGGGGGTGGGGGAGAGGGGTGAGGAGAGGGAAACAGAAACATTGAAATTAAGTGCAGGAGTAGGCCATTCGGCCCTTCGAGCCTGCACCACCATTCAATATGATCATGGCTGATCATCCAACTCGGTATCCTGTACCTGCCTTCTCTCCATACCCCCTGATCCCTTTAGCCACAAGGGCCACATCTAACTCCCTCTTAAATATAGCCAATGAACTGGCCTCAACTACCTTCTGTGGCAGAGATTTCCAGAGATTCACCACTCTCTGTGTGAAAAATGTTTTTCTCATCTCGGTCCTAAAGGATTTCCCCCTTATCCTTAAACTTTGATCCCTTGTTCTGGTCTTCCCCAACATCCGGAACAATCTTTCTGCATCTAGCCCGTCCAACCCCTTAAGAATTTTATACGTTTCTATAAGATACCCCCTCAATCTTCTAAAATCTAGTGAGCACAAGGCGAGTCTATCCAGTCTTTCTTCATGGGCTTGGGCTCCTGCATAGGCATATGTAAATGAATCCATTCCGATTGGACATCTGTGAGCATTGGGCATTGTGACATCACACGATGGAACGTTCAGCAGGGGCTGGTGCTGAAGCTGAATCTATGGGTGAGAAGCCAGTTTAGTTTTGAAATATTTGGGGGGGGGGGGAAGGATTAGATTAAAATGTGTACTTAAACACGACGGAATGTAATGAGGAGCGGATACTTAGAAAGAAAAGTGAAATCTCTACCGAAATGGAAAAGATGTCGGCGATTCTGCGTCCGGTTTCGGAGTTGCAGGGAATCAATGGAAGAAATGTGGCCGGAAGCCAGGCCGGAAGCCGTACATGTAAATGGATCCATTCCGATTGGACGTCCGCGAGCCTCGGGCATCGCGATTGGACGTCCGCGAGCATCGGGCATTGTGACATCGCACGGCAGGAACGAATCGAAAGGCAGGCAGGCAGCCGGACGGAGTTCCGTTTCGGAATCTGGGGCGAGAGTTTTATATAATAATAGATGGATGCATAGTAATCTATTTTTTTCTCTGTAAAGCACTTTGGCTTCAACATGATTTGATTTAAAAGTGCTATATAAATAAAAATTACTTACTTACTTACTAATCAAGAATCTATCTATCCCTGCCTTCCTCTGCTATTCCACAGATTCACCACCCTCTGACCAAAGAAATTCCTCCTCATTTTCTTCCTAAAGGAACGTCCTTTAATTCTGAGGCTATGACCTCTGATCCTAGACTCTCTCACTAGTGGAAACATCCTCTCCACATCCACTCTATGCAGGCCTTTCACTATTCGATAAGTTTCAATTCGGTCTCCCCTCATCCTTCTAAACTCCAGCATTTTGTGTCTGTTTCATATACTGTTTAATATATATTTTTATCTCAACTGTGGAATTCTCTGCCTCAGAGGGCGGTGGAGGCCGGTTCTCTGGATGCTTTCAAGAGAGAGTTAGATAGGTCTCTTAAAAATAGCGGAATCAGGGGATATGGGGAGAAGGCAGGAACGGGGTACTGATTGGGGATGATCAGCCATGATCACATTGAATGGCGGTGCGGGCTCGAAGGGCCGAATGGCCTACTCCTGCACCTATTGTCTATTGTATCTGTTGTATTGTAACTATATTATGATAAAGCCGGCTTAAAGAAATTTAAAACAGAATCAAAATATATAATTATTTATTATAATTTCATTTTAGATTATGTTTTATTGATGAATAGTTTCATAAATAAGTTTGTTTCAAGTAAATACTAATTTTATTAATTAATATTGTATTAATTTATATTAATTTATAACAGTGTAGGAAGGAACTGCAGATGCTGGTTTAAATCAAAGATAGACACAAAAAGCCGGAGTAATTCAGATATTACTGCCTTGCTGAAGCAATCACTGTTAAATCTGCAGATCTGGTAATGTAGATTTAATCTGTTTAAGGCATTACATTTGATTTAACTGCAATCCATCTGTGACGGACTATAACGATCAAACGTGGATCAGGAGTGTTAAGTGGCAGCAGAGTTGCAACAATGAAAGAGACCCCTGTGTAGTTTAATAAACATACCCGGCAAAGAAAGTCATGCTGACATTGGCAGAGCCATAGCCTCAGAAGACATCGCTGGTGAAGACCTCTGGCTTGCCGGAACTATCCACGGGAGAGGAGACGGGAACGATGGCATGCTTTAATCTGTACAATACAGTGACCATGATGAGAAGCAGGAGCAGCAGGAGACTGAGAAATATCGCCAAATAGGTGTAAAAATTAGTCGGATTGCCCGCCGAGTCCTCCACAGCCGCGGCCACAGTCGGCTGCTGGAGTATCAGCCCAGAGGTGACATTTGCAGATTGCCTGAAGTCAAAGTCAGTCATAGTCAGCGGTAGAGTTGCTGCCTTGCAGCGCTTGCAGCGCCGCACACGCGGGTTCGATCCCGACCACCGACTGTGCTGCCTGTACACAGTCTGTACCTTCTCCCTGTGACCGGCGGGGATGGCTTATCTCCCAGATCTTCCGTTTCCTCCCACACTCCAAAGACGTACAGGTAGGTTAATTGGCTCGGTAAAATTGCAAACTTGTCTCTGATATCTCGTGTCCCCGGTATCTCTAAAACCTAAGCACTAAACTCCAAGAATCCAAGTTTAAATCCAAGTGTAGTCTGCTCACACAGACAGAGCTCGCATGCTGAAACGACCCAGGGGATAACGTTTGAGACTCTTCTGAACACAGGCACTCACGTTTGGCCCCAGTTTCTGACCAGTGGGCACGTTTGAAGATTGAGGTATATTTTCCAAGTGTGTGTCAGGGGTAGTCGTCTTCACAACGCTGTGCAAACCTACTCTTCTGCTTGCCAGATAGATATACACAGAGATGCCAGAGCTCAGGAGAGCAGCTGTGTTTGAAAGGACACCCTTTGCTATTAGCCTGAAACAGATGATTTCCCTTCGGTGGATGTCTGCTGACAACCACGGTACTTATTTGACAGGCAGCTTGCAATGCTTCTGACACATTCTTCCCTACAGCCAGCAGGCTATTAAACACTACAACCTAAATTAAGCTCTGAACTACAATAGAGTATAATTGTTTTTATTGCACAATTATTGTTTGTTTTTTTTGTACGTATGTGTGCGTGTATATATATATATAAACGAGAGTAAGATATACACATACTCAAATACATATATATATATATATATCATACTGTATATATGTGTATTTGTGAGAGTATATATATCATACTGTATATATATGTATTTGTTAGTGTGTGTATATATATATATATATATATACATATTATACTGTATATATGTGTATTTGTGAGTGTATGTGTACATATATACACACAAAGGTAGACAAAAATGCTGGAGAAACTCAGCGGGTGAGGCAGCATCTATAGAGCGAAGAAAATAGGCAACGTTTCGGGCCGAAACCCTTCTTCAAACTATATATATATATATATACTAGACTAAGTGGGACCCATTGGGTCCCATGTTCACATGGGAGGGCTGGTCCCCCAACGCAATATTCCACCTCTCCACAAATTCCAATATTGGTGGCCAGTGGGGGGGCTTTCTGGAGCGCTGGTATGGGTTCTTGGGGGTGGCAGCTCAGTCCCTCAAGCCTGATCTGCTGGCAGCTCACTCACGGCTGGTGGGCTGGCAGTTGACTCATGACTATTCCTTGAAATTCCATTTCAAGCAGGGTGCAAGTCCACCAAATTCAAATCCATGTTCCTACCATTTCAAGCAGGGTTCAAGACCACCAAATTCAAGTGCAGTTTCTTACCACTATGAGCAGGGTGCAAGGCCACCGAATTCAAGTGCAGTTTCATACCACTTCAAGCTGGATCCAAGGCCACCAAATACAAGTGCAGTTTCATACCACTTTCAACAGGGTGCAAGGCCACCAAATTCAGTGCAGTTTTATTCCACTTCAAGCAGGGTCCAAGGCTACCAAATTCAAATGCAGCTTCATACCATTTCATGCAGGGTAAAACCACCATAAAACCACACAAAACACCAAACTCACAGTTCAGTAGACATTCAGTGTGTTCAGTTGATTCACAGCTCAGACAGAATCATGACCACTCCCTCCCCCATCATGCAGAGACTGAGCAACACCCACACTTCCGGGTTTTATAACCCCTCCCCCTCCCACCGGAAAAGGTGTGGCTTTCAGGGCGTGATTGACAGGAGAGAGATTCTCAACATTTTTTAAACACTAATAACACTTTTATTTTTCATTGATGGGAAGAATTCTCTGCACCTGCTCAGCAGAGGGGGACTGAGTAAGATGGCCAAAAATTACAGCCGTAACTGTAGCATTTTATCTAAAATCAATATACAGTGCAAACAGGAAGTGCATTTGCAGTAGTGCCTTTTAACTTCAAGCCAAAGCACCCAAGCCGCCATTTGCAGTAAGTAGTGCCTTTCAACCAAGCCAAAGCACCCAAGCCACCATTTGCAGTAAGTAGTGCCATTCAACTTCAAGCCAAAGCACCCAAGCCACCATTTGCAGTAAGTAATACCTTTCACCTTCAAGCCAAAGCACCCACGCCACCCTTTGCAGTAAGTAGTGCCTTTCAACTTCAAGCCAACGCACCCAAGCCACCATTTGCAGTAGGTAGTGCCTTTCAACCTCAGGCCAAAGAACCCAAGCCACCATGTGCAGTAAATAGTGCCTATCAACTTCAAGCCAAAGCACCCAAACAACCATTTGCAGGCAGTGCCTTTTTACTTCAAACAAACCATATTTTCAAGCCACATTAAGGGTACTCACAGTTGTGTAGACATTTGTTCAGTGTTATTCAGAGCTCAGAGAGACGTGACCCTTGGCTTCATCCATCTTGCAGAGAGTGAGTGAGGCGCACCACTTCCTGGTTTTATAGTCCCTCCCCCTCCCTCCAGCAGGGGCCGCAGAGAGAATGGTGATTTGTTTTAAACTTCAAGCCAAAGCTCCCAAGGCACCATTTGCAGTAAGTAGTGCCTTTCAACTTCAAGCCAAAACACCCAAGCCACCATTTGCAGTAAGTAGTGCCTTTCAACTTCAAGCCAAAGCTTCCAAGCCATCATTTGCAGTAAGTAGTGCCTTTCAACTTCAAGCCAAAGCACCCAAGCCACCATTTGCAGTAAGTAGTGCCTTTCAACTTCAAGTCAAAGCACCCTAGCCACCATTTGCAGTAAGTAATGCCTTTCAACTTCAAGCCAAAGCACCCAAACAACCATTTGCAGGCAGTGCCTTTTTACTTCAAACAAACTATATTTTCATTTTCAAACCACATTAAGGGTACTCACAGTTGTGTAGACATTTGTTCAGTGTCATTCAGAGCTCAAAGAGACGTGAGCCTTGGCTTCATCCATCTTGCAGAGAGTGAGTGAGGCACACCACTTCCTGGTTTTATAGTCCCTCCCCCTCCCTCCAGCAGGTGCAGCAGAGAGAATGGTGAGTTTTTTAAACTTCAAGCCAAAGCTCCCAAGCCACCATTTGCAGTAAGTAGTGCCTTTTGAACTTTAAACCAAAGCTCCCATGCCACCATTTGCAATAAATAATGCATTTCAACTTCAAGCCAAAGCACCCAAGCCACCATTTGCAGTAAGTAGTGCCTTTCAACTTCCTGCCACCATTTGCAGTAAGAAGTGCCTTTCAACTTCAAGCCAAATCACCCAAGCCATTATTTGCAGTAAGTAGTGCCTTTCAATTTCAAGCCAAAGCACCCAAGCCACCATTTGCAGTAAGTAGTGCCTTTCAACTTCAAGCAAAGCACCCAAGCCACCATTTGCAGTAAGTAGTGCCTTTCAACTTCATGCCACCATTTGCAGTAAGTAGTGTCTTTCAACTTCAAGCCAAAGCATCCAAACAACCATTTGCAGGCAGTGCCTTTTTACATCAAACAAACCATATTTTCATTTTCAAACCACATTAAGGGTACTCACAGTTGTGTGGACATTTGTTCAGTTATTCAGAGCTCAGAGAGATGTGACCCTTGGCTTCATCCATCTTGCAGAGAGTGAGTGAGGCACACCACTTCCTGGTTTTATAGTCCCTCCCCCTCCCTCCAGCAGGGGTCGCAGAGAGAATGGTGAATTCTTTCAAAACATTAATATCTCTCTGATTTGTCATCGATGGGAAAAATCCTCCGCACCCGTAAGGCGGAGGGGGGCTCTGAGCGAGGTGGCCAAAAATGACGACCGTAGATGGCGGCGTTCTGTCGGAAATCGTAGCACAGTGGGCCAAAAGCGGTCAAGATCAGAAATTTAGTAATATACTAGACCAAGGGTTGACCCGTTGGGTCTGCTCCCCCAACGCAGCTGTTCCCAACCCGTAGCCCCCACGGGAGACGTGGTCCTCCAACTCAAGCGGCTCAGGAATGAGCAGTGCGGCTGGTTTTAAATGGCGTCTTTGAGGCGAGATGCGGGCGCCAGCAGTCGTTATGGTCGCTGGCCAGCAGGAGGCGAGAAAATGGGTGAGTGGGGGGGGGGGGAGAAGGTTTTAATGAAAAATGTGGACATAAACATAACGAAATCTAATGAGGAGTGGATAGTTGGAATGAAAAGTGAAATGTCTACCGAAATGGCTGCTTCTATGGGTGAGAAGCCAGTTTATTATTGAAATATTGGGGGGTGGGGGGGGGGGGGGGGGGAGGGGGGGGGGGGGGAGGGGGGGGGGGGGAGAAGGATTTGATTAAAAACGTGTACTTAAACACGACGAAATGTAATGAGGAGCGGATACTTAGAAAGAAAAGCGAAAGCTCTACCGAAATGGAAAAGATCTCGGAGATTGAGCGTGTGGATTCGGCGTGGCAATGAATCAAAGGAAGAAATGCAGCCGGCAGCCGTACATGTAAATGGATCCATTCCGATTGGACATCTGCGAGCATCGGCCATTCCGATTGGACATCTGCGAGTATTGGGCATTGTGACATCACACGATGGAACGAATCAAAAGGCAGAAAGGCAGCCGGACGGTAGCCAGACGGCAGGCGGCAGGCACAGAGATTTAATAGTAGATAGATAGATAGATAGATAGATAGATAGATAGATAGATAGATAGATAGATAGATAGATAGATAGATAGATAGATAGATAGATAGATAGATAGATAGATAGATACACACAAATACACATATAGAATATACTGTATATATGTGTATTTGTGAGTATATGTGTATATACACACACAAATACACATATATACAATATGATATATATATATATATACACACACACATATATAAATATATACATACGTGCTTTTGTGAGTGCGCATGTATATATATACATATATATATATCATACTGTATATATGTGTATTTGTGTGTATATATATATATATATACACACATACTCACAAATACACATACTGTATATATACAGTATATTCTATATGTGTTTTTGTGAGTATGTGGAGATATACACACACTGAACTTTTTTTTCTTTCTCATTTATTATATTGTTGACAGTGTACTATGTTTACACATTCTGTTGTGCTGCTGCAAGTAAGAATTTCATTTTTCTATCCAGAACATATGACGATAAAACACTCTTATCATCCGATGAGGTGAAATCACCAGTATCATCCCCGAAGCTGCCTAATTGACTCATCGGCTGAGATATCTTTGAACCCATCTCTCCTGTCCTTGCCCTGTCGCCTGGGCAGCTTACAACCCAGTCTGAAGAAGGGTCTCCACCCGAAAACATCACCTATTCCTTGTCTCCAGAGATGCTGTCTGGCCCGCTGAGTTACTCCAGCTATTTTTGTGTATCTTCGGTATGAATATTGATTTCTCTCTTCAAGTAACCCTTGCTCTCTCTCTCTCTCTACCCCACCCTGGTCGTCATTCTAGTTTCACTGTCATCCTGGTGAGTCTCAGTGTCTGTAACTGGTTTTCACCTAGCCCACAGCTAACAATGGCCTGTTTCCGTTATCATAGTTAACCTTTTTTGCATATCCTTCATTCATGTGTTCTATATCTCTCTACATCCTCGTCTATATCTCTTGTTTCCCTTTCCCCTGACTCTCAGTCTGAGAAAAGGCCTTGACCCGAAACGTCACCCATTCCTTTACTCCAGAGCTGCTGCCTGACCCGCTGAGTTACTCCGGCATTTTGTGTCCGTCTCCTGTCCCAGTTCCTTGCAAATAACAGCCTCTCCCCTAATTGCCTCCCTCTCTCTCTCTCTGTAGCCCTTTAGCAACAAAGGAACTCGTCAGTGAGTTAAATATCATTTGCCTAATCAGCAGCATCACAGCTTAAGAGGAAAATTGTCATATCCGTATAAAGTTAGATTAATTTAGCAGACAATTGATGTCTGCACTGGGTAGGAATAATTTATTTTTCCCATTATTTTTTATAAAGATTGTCAAGTCTCCACATGGTGCAGTTATCATGCCATGTACAATTCTCTAGGCAGAGGTTTGATTGTGGTTTCTCAATTATCCTTGTTTTTTAAAGTCACACCAGAGAACGAATATCAAAGAAAACACAGTTCTTCCCAATTTGTGTAGTTCAAATGAATTGCTGATCAGTGCATTTTACTCCTGCTGCTAATTTCAATGAAAAGCACAGACATTTGCGTTGGGTTTGATCCTGACTACGGGTGCTGCCTGTATGGAGTTTATACTGGGAATGTGGGTTAGCTCCCAGGAATGAGTGGTGAGCGTTTGTGGTGAGCGTTTGTGGTGAGCGTTTGACGGCACTGGGCCTGTACTCGCTGGAGTTTACAAGGATGAAGTGGGACGCTCATTGAAACTTACCAAATAGTGAAAGGCCTGGCTAGAGTGGATATGGAGAGGATGTTTCCACTAGTGGGAGAATCTACGACCAGAGGTAATAGCTTCAGAATTAAAGGACATTCCTTTTGGAGGTGAGGAGGAATTTCGTTAGTCAGAGGGTGGTGAATCTGTGGAATTCAGAAAGTTAATGGATATTTTTAAGGCAGAGATAAATAGATTCTTGATTAGTACGGGTGTCAAGGTTTATGGGGAGAAGACAGGAGAATGAGGTTAGGAGGGAGAGATAGATCGGCCATGATTGAATGGCGGAGTAGACTTGCTGGGCCGAATGGCCTAATTCTGACCTTATACATTCTCCCCATGACCACATGGGTTTTCTCCAGGTGCTTCGGTTTCCTCCCACACTCCAAAGACGTACAGGTTTGTACGTTAATTGGCTTCGGTAAAAATTGTAAACTGTCCCTAGTGTGTGTAGGATAGTGTTAGTGTTCGGGGATCGCTGGTCGGCGTGGACTCGGTGGGCTGAAGGGCTTGTTTCCGCGCTGTATCTCTAAACTAAACTAAACTAAATTTGAAAAGCAAATCTGAAGAAGACTATTTTCTGAAGCTAGTCTGTGCATTGGACCAAAGGGGGTGGGGGGTGGGGGGGGAGGGGGAGGGGTACACAAAGGACAATGGGGACCCTATGGGGGGGAGGAGAGAACCAAAGGAAGAGCTGCCGTGTTTTATAACTTTATCAGTGCCTAAAGGGCCTGTCCCACAGGCATGCGCCTGCATGCGGCAAGTGCAACCTAAAGGGCCTGTCCCACAGGCATGCGCCTGCATGCGGCAAGCGCGACCTAAAGGGCCTGTCCCACGGGCATGCGCCTGCATGCGGCAAGCGCGACCTAAAGGGCCTGTCCCACAGGCATGCGCCTGCATGCGGCAAGCGCGACCTAAAGGGCCTGTCCCACGGGCATGCGCCTGCATGCGGCAAGCGCGACCTAAAGGGCCTGTCCCACGGGCATGCGACTCCATGCGGCAAGCGTGACCTAACGTGGTCGCTTGAGCCGTACGGCCTCGCGGGGCCGGTCCCACTTCGATCGCCGGAGCTGTATGGAGTTGTGCAGTGCTGGTCCCGACATCGCGAGGGGCTCCGAAAAACTGACCGTGTTCAAAAATTCTGCGCGGCAACGGCCCGCCGGCCCGCAGCCGCCTCAGCGCCATACGTCACGCGTGAACTTCCCGCGGACTTCGCTCGCACTTCATGTCACTCACTCGACCTCCACGCGGCCCCCGCTTCTGGTTTGGTCGCGCTTGCCGCATGCAGGCGCATGCTGGTGGGACCGGCCCTTTAGGTCGCGCTTGCCGCATGGAGTCGCATGCCCGTGGGACAGGCCCTTTAGGTGGCCACTATTTGTATACATTGGGTATGCCAGCAAAGAATCTGACTGCCTAGTCAATAAAGTATTCTATTCCATTAGTTTTTGATGATCATTTATCTGTGGGTGGTTGTTCAACTAACAGATTAATGAACAGATTTGTTAAAAAATCACGAAGGGAATTATAAAATTAGAAAGGTCTGGATAGTCCCAATAGCTGAGGGGAATTAAGTGATATGGATTATGGTTGATAAAGGTTGGTTTTGGCATCAGACATTGTGGGCCGAAGGGTCTGTTCCTGTGCTGTACTGTTTTATGTTCTATGAGGGGAACAGATAGGGTGAATCCTTTATCCAGAGTCGGGGATTCAAGAAGGTGAGAAAGGAAACACAGGTGGGTAAATGGAACGAAATGCCAGAGGAGGTAGCTGAGGCAGGTACTATAACAGCATTTGGACAGGTGCGTGGATAGGAAAGGTTTTGAGGGATTACTGACAAACATGGACAAATAGGAATGGAGAAGATGGGGCATGTTGGTCGGCATGGGCAAGTTGGGCCGAAGGGCCTGTTTCCATGCTGTATATTATCTCATACAGAGATAATTTCATTCACTATTAATATGTGGTAGAAATATATTTCCAATCTTCGGTTTCCACCAACACTCCAAAGACGTACAAGTTTGTAGGTCTGAAGAAGGGTTTCGGGCCGAAACGTTGCCTATTTCCTTCATCCATAGATGCTGCTGCACCCGCTGAGTTTCTCCAGCACTTTTGTCTACCTTTACAATTGAAAGATCCAGGTCCACCACCGATTTTCCGGTAACTGGTGGTCCGGCACTTCATTTAATCCGGACAAAATTACGAGAGCGCAACTTCAAATCCCCCCGGATGTCCCCCCCAATGATGTTGCTCCTAGGCCGGGTGAGGCGGCCGATCTCGACCTCATCGGGATCTGTCCTGACTCACCTGGACAGACAGGGCACGTATGTGAGGATGCTCTTCATTGACTATAGCTCTGCATTCAATACGGTCATCACCCACCAAGCTCACCACCAAACTCCACCAGCTAGGCCTCAGCTCACCGATATGCGCTTGGATCCTGAACTTTCTCACGGAGCGACCGCAGGCAGTGAGACTGGGCCCGCACCTGTCCTCCACCATCACCCTGAGCACCGGCACACCACAGGGTTGTGTACTAAGCCCCATGCTCTACTCCCTCTTCACTCACGACTGTGTCCCTGCATTCGACACCAACACCATCGTGAAGTTTGCAGACGACACAACAGTGATTGGGCTGATCACCAACGGTGATGAAACAAACTACAGAGCGGAGGTGCAGAACCTGGCGGACTGGTGCGCCAATAACAACTTGGCACTAAACACCTCCAAGACCAAGGAGCTGATTATTGACTTCAGGAGGTCCCATTCTGGAGAATACGCCCCAATCTCCATTTACGGGGAAAGTGTGGAGAGAGTGTCCAGCTTTAATTTTCTGGGCACTCACATTTCAGAAGACCTCACATGGTCCACAAACACCGCCGCGCTGGTCAAGAAGGCACAGCAACGACTGTTCTTCCTGAGGACATTAAAAAAGACTGGTCTGCCCCAACAGCTGCTGACAACGTTCTACCACTGCACCACAGAGAGCATACTAACGTATGGCATCTCTGTGTGGTATCTCAGCTGCACGGAGGCGAAGAGGAGAGCTCTTCAGCGCGTCGTCAACAGAGCGCAGCGGATCATCGGGACAGAGCTACCAGCCTTGGAGGGCATCTACCACACGCGGTGCCTCAGGAAGGCCCTCAGCATCCATAAGGACTCATCACACCCCTGCCACGGTCTGTTTCAACTACTTCCCTCCGGCAGATGTTACAAGGCCTTCTACGCCCGAACCTCTAGACTCAGAAACAGTTTTATCCCAAGAGCTATAGCGGCTCTGAACCGGCCCTAATGAGTGCCCCCCCACCCACTCCCTTTGGACAGTCTCCCTCAGATGGTCACGTCAATCAATTCAGCTTGCTTATTTATGTATTGTATTTATTTACCTTTCTTGTACATCAGTGGAGCTGCACACTAAATCTCGTTGCACTGACGTGCAATGACAATAAAAGATATATTATTATTATTATCATTATTATTATTATTATCAGCGGGTGGAATTTTCCCCCTGCGGCCGGGGCTCTGGAACTCCGGCCCGGCCAGTGCCGGCAGATCTGTTCCCATAGCCGACTTGCTTCCAGAGGCCGGTATCTCGGCCCCTCGGCGGCCTAGGCAGAGCGTTCTGGTACCGTTGGACTCCTCTCGGAAGCCGTGACCTCTGTTAGTCCAGCAAAATGGATAAACCAGAAAGGCTCTGGAACCAAGGGTGCCGGAATATCAGTGGTGGACCTGTATATATTTCCCACAGGAGGTTAATAAATGCAATAATAAAATGATCCATAAATTAGAAACATAGAAAATAGGTGCAGGAGGAGGCCATTCAGCCCTTCGAGCCTGCACCACCATTCAATATGATCATGGCTGATCATCCAAAATCAGTAAATTATCACATTTATGTCTTTATCTTTCAATAAACTTTTTGTTTGAACTGGGGTTTGCAAATGACAGGAAAACATTCACGGCGAATGTCTGCGGGGGCCATTAAAAAAATAACACTTTCACACAGAAATGTTAATATGATTCGCCTGTTAGTTGGTTCGCTATTAAATGATAAGTCATTTAAATGCTGATAGGATTTTCATGAGAGAAAAAAAAACATTGGAAGCCTCATAACAACTTTATGGTGTCAATAGACCAAGTACCCTTTACAGGCATTTGATTTCCAATAATCAGAATAAATTCCTCGGCAAATAGCTTTGTGAATAGCTATCTAATTTAGCTCAAAGTTATGAGCTCAAGCCTGTCTCCGGAGATGAAGTTAAAAACCGAGAGAGGAATTATTTATGATAGGGTGGTCACGGTGGCGCAGCGGTAGAGTTGCTGCCTTACAGCGAATGCAGCGGCGGGAGACCCGGGTTCGATCCCGACTACGGGTGCTGTCTGTACGGAGTTTGCACGTTCTCCCCGTGGCCCGCGTGGGTTTTCTCCGAGATCTTCGGTTTCCACCCACACTCCAAAGACATACAGGTTTGTATGTTAATTGGCTTGGTAAATGTAACCATTGGCCCTGGTGGGTGTAGGACAGTTGCATTGTTTAGTTTAAAGGTACAGCATGGAAACAGGCCCTTCATCCCACCGAGTCTGCACCAACCAGCAATCTCCATACTCCAGCACTACCCTACACACACAAGGGACAATTTACAATTTTACCAAGCCAAATAACCTACAAACATCTAAGTCTTTGGAGTGTGGGAGGAAACCGGAGCACCGGGAGAAAACCCACGTAGGTCACGGAGAGAACGTATGAACTCCGTACAGACAGCACCCGTAGTCAGGGGAGAACCCGGAACTCTGGCGCTGTAAAGTAGCAATGCATGGGTGATCGCTGGTTGGCATGGACTCGGTGGGCCGAAGGGCCTGTTTGTGGCCTGTTCCCACGCTGTATCTCTAAACTAAACTAAACTCAGATTTAAAGGGCGCTCTTTTAGAAAGGAGGTGAGGAGGAACTTCTTTAGTCAGACGGTAGTTAATCTGTGGAACTCTTTGCCACAGAGGGCTCTGGAGGTCAAGTCAGTGGATATTTTTAAGGCAGAGATAGACAAATTCTTGATCAAAACAGGTCAAGGGTACACAAAAATGCTGGAGAAACTCAGCGGGTGCAGCAGCAGCTATGGAGCGAAGGAAATAGGCAACGTTGCCTATTTCCTTCGCTCGATAGATGCTGCTGCACCCGCTGAGTTTCTCCAGCATTTTTGTGTACCTTTGATTTTCCAGCTTCTGCAGTTCGTTCTTAAACACAGGTGTCAAGGGTTATGGGTAGAAGGCAGGAAAATGGTATTCGGAGGCAGAGATCAGCCATGATTGAATGGCGGAGTAGACTCGATGGGCCGAATGGCCTGATTTTGCTCCTATAATCTATGAATTTACAAAGTATCCTTTATGTATTTTTGTTTACCTTATTATGAGATGCATCATGCCATGACTGAAGGCAGAAAACAGATTCAGTGATTATGGATTGAAATTATTTTAGCGTTAATTATCAACGATTAATTATTTGCTGATCATCGTTTCTGCTTTATTTCCTGATCTAGTTTCTGACACAGCACTTTCAAAATGGAATATCGATTTTACTAATCTTGAGTTATCTATTCCGTAGATCTCAGTGGAGATAATATCTCAGCCTTTCTTAATTCCATGTCAGGTAAGATTTCCTGCGATTTCCATATATCTGTGCAGTATCAGTGGTGAATAGATGACTGTAATGATTTTCAACTGTAGATTTGTTTAGAATGGGCCGAATGGCCTAATTCTACTCCTGTAACGTGAACTTGTAAATTAAACTAAACTAAGCTAAACCAATGTCAGTGCAGTGATAAGTGGCACCATCTTGTGACTTTACATGGATTGTCGTTCACTACACTTCCAGTCTGTGTTACTTATTCACTGGTTGTTAAATGCTAAAGTCCAGTGAAGGTCAGGGATAAAGAAAATCTTGCTCTGTACGAAGGAACTGCAGATGCTGGTTTAAACTGAAGATAGACATGAAATGCTGGAGTAACTCAGTGGACAGGCAGCATCTCTGGAGAGAATGAATGGGTGTCACCAGTGTCTCGACCCGAAATGTCACCCATTCCTTCTCTCCTGAGATGCTGCCGGTCCCGCTGAGTTACTCCAGCTTTTTGTATCTATCTTCGGTTTAAACCAGCATCTGCTGTTCCTTCTTACACAAAAGCTTTTTACTGTACAGTACACACGGCAATAAACTAAACTAATATCTCGAAAGGCCACTCAGCTGAAGCCAACAAACAGTTTCCAAAGAGGCAAAGACAAAGGAACAAAGATCGAATAATAAATGATAGGATAAGGATGTGGAGCTCAGAGGTTAGTTGAACGGAAGGGCAGAACATTGGGTGATTAGATCAGCCTGGGTCGTTGTGATGTTATTATGAACCATTTATTCTAATTTACAAAGCAAGGAGGAAATCAACAAATTGAATTAGGCCGGCACGGTGGCACAGCGGTCGAGTTGTTGCTTTACAGCGCCATAGAACCCGGGTTTGATCCTGATTACGCGGCAGTGTGTATGGTTTGTATGTTCTCCGTGTGACCTGCGTGGGTTTTCTCTGGGTGCTCCAGTTTCCTCCCACACTCCAAAGACGTGCAGGTTTGTAGGTTCATTGGTAAAAATTGTAAATTGACAAATATATTATTATGTAATATATTATTCAGAAGCTAAGCACACCTTTGTGTTGCTTCAAACTAACTCCCCCACCCCACTGCGCCCCCCGCCACAACTGGCCGAGCACCTATTTCTCTGCCTGTCCCGCTGAGTTACTTCTACAGACTGAGGTCAGGGGAGTGGGCGGGACAGAGATACATTGTAGTCGGAGTCAGTAAGACTGGTGGGAGAACTAGGAAGGGGGAGGGGATGGGGAGAGAGGGCTATTGGAAGTTAGATAAGTCGTCTCCCTCTCCTTCCTATTAACTTACCTTCACAATTTAAACCTATGTCCTCTGACTTAGTTTAGTTTTGTTTAGTTTAGAGATACAGCGTGGAAACACATCCTCCAGCCCACCAGGTTTGTGCCGACCAGCGATCCCCGCGTTCTAACACTATCCTTTACGATTGGGACAATTTAGCCTATAAACCGGAGCACCCGGAGAAAACCCACGCAGGTCACGGGGAGAACGTACAAACTCCATACAGACAGCACCCGTAGTCAGGATGGAACCTGGATCCCTGGTGCTGTGAGGCAGCAACTCTACCGCTGCGCCACCGTGCCGCCATTGTTTTTTGATTCTCTGGTTTTTGATTCCCCGTTTTGTATGAAAGATTTGCCCTATTTATTCCTCTCTTGATTTTATACACCTCTCCAAGATCACCCCTCAGCCTTCAGCGCTCCAGGGAGTAGAGTCCTAACCTGCCCGTTGCAAGGAGTTATAAACTGTGGGCTATTTGGGGATAGTGAATGATAAGAGATATTCGGATAAGGACAAGGGGCGCCACGGTGGTGCAGCGGTAGAGTTGCTGCCTTACGGCGCCAGAGACTCAGGTTCGATCCTGACCACGGGAGCTGTCTGTACGGAGTCTGTACGTTCTCCCCGTGACCTGTGTGGGTTTTCTCCAGGTGCTCCGGTTTCCTCCCACACACAAAGACGTACAGGTGTGTCGGATAGTGCTGGTGTACAGGGTGATCATTGGTTGAAGTGGACTCGCTGGGCTCAAGGGCCTGTTTCCACATTGTATCTATAAAGTAAATTCTAAAGTCTAATAAGGATAGTCTGAAGAAGGGACCCAACTCAAAATGTCGCCTATCCATATTCTTCAGAAATGCTGCTTAACTCGCTGCGTTATTCCATCACTTTGTGCCTATCCATGTTGTCCAGGGGTGCTGCCTGACCCGCTGAGTTACTCCAGCACATTGGACTTATCTATCTATACTATTATTAAAACTCTCATCTTGACCACTTCCGGTCTGCGTTGTAATTAAATTTGCGCAAAAACGATCCCCCATAGCGCTACGATTTTTCGCCACCTTACTCACCATTCTCCTCTGCTGCAAGTCAAATAAGTTTTGTTCCGATCGGTGAAATAGCACAAAAGTTTTGAAGGCTTAAAAATCGTTAAAAACGCCCCTTCCAGAACCCGCTGTCAATAACGTGGCTAGGAGAATAAAACGCTGAAGGGGCGGAGTGTGTTGAGCAGCTCGCGGAGAATCAGCGACTCGCAGGGGAGTCAGCGGCTCGTGAGCTGCTTCTGCGGCGACCAGCACGGCCAGCCGGAAGCTGCTGAGTTGAACCGGAAGCCTCTGAGTGAAGCCGGAGTGGGACCGGGATCTGCTGCGTGAGGCCGAAAGCTGAAGGTGCGGGGTGAGCAGAGTGCGAGCTGCGTCTGCTGCGACCACCCCCCCTCCCCACACACCCCTTACCCCTCCCCCACCCCCGCTTTCCCCACCCATCCCCCCTCCCCACAACACCCCCTCCCCACACCTCCACTCCCCCACAATCCCCCTCCCCCACACCGCTACCTCCCCAACACACCGCCTCCCCCACCCCCCCTTACACATCCCTCCCCCACCCCCCACATCCCCCTCCCCCACAATCCCCTCCCCCACCCCCTCCCTCCCCCACATCCCCTCTCCCATCCCCCGTCCCCCACACCTCCCCTCCCCCACACCTCCTCCCCTGAGTGGTGGAACATTGCTTTGGGGGAACGGATTGCGTTGGGGGAACAGGTGAGTGGTGGAATATTGCGCTGGGGAATGGTTTGCGTTGGGGGAACCAGGCCTCCCGTGTGACTGGGACCCACTTAGTCTCGTCATAGACATAAAAAGCTGGAGTAACTCAGCGGGCCAGGCAGCATCTCTGGGGATAAGGAATGGGTGAAGTGTCGGGTCGAGACCCTTCTTCAGACTGAAAGTCACGGGAAAGGGAAACAAGAGATATAGACGGTGATGTAGAGAGATAAAGAACCATGATATGCAAAAAAGTAGCGATGACAAAGGAAACAGGATTTTGTTAGCTGTTTATAGGGTGAAAACGAGAAGCTGGTGTGACTTGGGTGGGGGAGGGAACCAGCATCTGCAGTTCCTTCCTATACACTTAGTACTTATTCATGTTCTCCAGGGATGCTGCCTGACCCGCTGAGATACTCCAGCACTGTGTCTTTTTTGTAAGGATAAGGCAGGCAGAATACTAATGTAGTACAACAGAAATGACAGGTTTTGTGTTAAATAACAAGTAATTTAATTGAAACGTTGAACATGTGAGTGCGGGCAGAATTTACTTAAAAACCTTTCATTAAATGCTGCCCTTTAGATTTAAGTGAGGTACATTTGTTACTTGATGGTAATTATTGTATGGGTAGCATTTAAGCTTTGAACATCTTCTTAGGAGTCATGACTGTTTTTGTTGAGGTGGAACAAATCCGTGCGTACAATTCTACAAAAAGGATCAGCATTGACTGTTCCTTTGCTAATAGGACGTAAAGGCCAAGTAAAAGCAGATGACAACAATTAGCAAGCTGTTATACACCAACGTCTGGACAATTTGTACTTCCGTGACTTTCATTTATAAAACGTCCCCTAAGGGCCGATGAGTAGTTACCATTCTCTGGTCTATGTCTTATGGGCCTGTCCCACTTACTCGACTTTTTCGGCGACTGCCGGCACCCATCATAGGTCGTTGCTGGTCGCCGAAAATGTTCAACATGTTGAAAATCCAGCGGCGACCAGGAAGACGCTACGACTCTTTGGGCGACTGAGGAGACGACTCACGACCATACAGGCGACATGTCGCGGGGTGAAGCCTGTATGGTCGTGAGTAGTCGCCCAAAGAGTCGTACCTTGTTCTGGTCGCCGCTGGATTTTCAACATGTCGACAATTTTCTGCGACCTGCAACGACCTATGACGAGTGCCGGCAAGTCGCCGAAAAAGTCGCGTAAGTGGGACAGGCCCATTAGACTTGCACAAGTCAACATAGGGGGGTGAACCAGGGTAATGCCTCCAGCACCTTCGAGGTCGGGGACCCTTCTTCAGACTGAACTAAAGCTATTTAAGTAAGGATAAGGATAAGTCTGAAGAAGGGTCCCGACCAGAAACGTCAAATGTCCACGTTCTCCAGAGATGCTGCCTGACCCGTTGAATTACTCCAGCACTTTGTGTCTATCTTTGCTACAAACCAGCATCTGCAGTTCCTTCTTTTTACAGCACAGGAACAGGCCCTTCAGCCCACCTTGTCTGAGGCCAAGATAAGCCAATCTCTTCTGCCCACATGTGAGCAATACCCATCCATTCTCAGCACTTCCACGTGACAGTCTAAAAGCCTCTTAAATGCCGCTATGGTATCTGCCTCCATCACCACCTCTGTCAATGCGTTCCAGGTCCCTCACCACCCTCTGTGTAAAACGGTGGTGCCTTGGATAGGTATATGGATGGGAAAGGAATGGAGGGTTATGGTCTGAGTGCAGGTAGATGGGACTAGGGGAAAATAAGTGTTCGGCACGGACTAGAAAGGCCGAGATGGCCTGTTTCTGTGCTGTAATTGTTATATGGTTATAGGGTTACAGCGAATGCAGCACTGGAGACCCGCATTCGATCCCGACTATGGGTGCTTTCTATACGGAGTTTGTATGTTCTCCCCGTGACCTGCGTGGGTTTTCTCCGAGATCTTCGGTTTCCTCCCACACTCCAAAGACGTACAGGTATGTAGGTTAATTGGCTTGGTAAATGTAAAAATTGTCCCTGGTGGGTGCAGGATAGTGTTAATGTATGGGGATCGCTGGTCGGTGTGGACTGTTCTCTAAACTAAACTGAACCTCCTTGGGGGAGCAGACCCAACGGGTCTGCACTCGGTCTAGTCTCCTTTGAACCTTGCACCTTTCACCTTAAAGTTATGCCCTCCATTCTTTGAGACGTCCACCCTGGGAAAAAGGTTCTGTCTACCGTAGCTGGACATCTCATAATGTAGTTCAGTTTAATTTAGAGATACAGCACGGAAACAGGCCCTTCGGCCCACCGAGTCTGCACGACCAGCGATCCCCGCACACTAACACTGCCCTACACACACACACACACACACTCGGGAGAATTTTACATTTATACCAAAGCCAATTAGCCTACAAACCTGTACGTGTTTCGAGTGTGGGAGGAAACCGGAGAACCTGGAGAAAACCCACATGGTCACAGGCAGAACGTACAAACTCCGTACAGACAGCACCCATAGTCAGGATCGAACCCGGGTCTCAGACTCTGTAATGCAGCAACTCTACCACTGCGCCACTGTGCCGCCCGAGTAATACACTTATATCAGGTAATATGCTAACTCGATGATACAGCTCCATCGTTTTGTCAATGCATTTTAATAAAATGTATGAAAAAATGTATTCATTTTTCACCGGCTAATTCCCCAAGAGGATCTTATTGAAACATATGAGGGTTTGGCCATGCTAGAGGCAGGAAACATGTTCCCGATGTTGGGGGAGTCCAGAACCAGGGGCCACAGTTTAAGAATAAGGCGTAAGCCATTTAGAACGGAGACGAGGAAACACTTTTTCTCACAGAGAGTCGTGAGTCTGTGGAATTCTCTGCCTCAGAGGGCGGTGGATGCCGGTTCTCTGGATACTTTCAAGAGAGAGCTAGATAGAGCTCTTAAAGATAGCGGAGTCAGGGGATACGGGGAGAAGGCAGGAACGGGGTACTGATTGTGGATGATCAGCCATGATCACACTGAATGGCGGTGCTGGCTCGAAGGGCCGAATGGCCTACTCCTGCACCTATTGTCTATTGTTTATTGTGCAGGCAGAGGAGATTAGTTGACCTTGGCATCATGTTTGACACAGACATTGTGGGCCGAAGGGCCTGTTGCCGTGCTGTAACGTTGTGCTCTGTTCTATGACTGCTCCCGTCAAACATGCCGGCTTACAGTCAGACAGAGACCGTTCCCACAGACTCAGACTAACATGTTAATTCCAAATCATCCTCGTCATCCTCAACAAACACAAATAATTTGCACTCAAGTCGTTGCTTTGATGTAGAAAAATATCCCAAGGCACCTCAGCGATGCGTCCAAATCTGACAGCACTGTTTACACGAACATTAATCATTAATCAGTAACAAAGGGATAATGAAATTGTTAGATTGTAGCAGGAGGTGATATTCATCCCATCAATCTAAGTGGAACTGCGCCCATAGTCTGAGATGTTTGAAAAAGCAGTGGTTTCCATACATCTGTCATTAATGTAGATCTTTGTCACGGCAAATTTGTAAACATTTTCTGTCAATTGGGTCTGATAAACAGCCCACAGTCTTAGCGCATAATGTGTTTACTCACAATCTGCCAGAGCTCCAGTCTAACAGGCAGTGCAGTGGGACTTTGGGATTTGCCTTGCCCACGTTTTGATTTTGAGTTTAGTTTATTGTCTCGTGTTCTGGGGTACAGTGAAACACTTTTGTCACGTGCTATCCAGTCAGCGGAAAGGGCGGCGGGGTGGGGCTGCGGTAGAGTTGCTGCCCTACAGCGCCAGAGACCCGGGTTCAATCCTGACTACGGATGTGGTCTGTACACAGTTTGTACCTTCTCCCCGTGACCTGCGTGGGTTTTCTCCGGGATCTCTGGTTTCCTCCCACACTCCAAAGGCGTACAGGTTTGTAGGTTAATTGGCTTGATAAAATTGTACATTGTCTCTACTGTGTGTAGGATAGTGTTAGTGTGCGGAGGCCTGTTTTCACGCTGTATCTCCCAACTAAACTAAACGATACATAATTTCAATCGAGCCATCCACAGTGTACAGATAAGGGGAATAAAGTGAATAACGTTTAGAACAAGATAAAGTCCAGTAAAGTCCGATCAAAGATAGTCTGAGGGTCTCCAATGAGGTAGATGGTAGCTCAGGACTGCTCTCTGGTTGTGGTAGAATGGTTCAGTTGCCTGATAACAGCTGGGAAGAAACAGTCCCTGAATCTGGAGGTGTGCGTTTTCACATTTCTGTACCCCTTGCCCGACGGGAGAGGGGAGAAGAGGGAATGGCCAGGGTGTGACTCGTCCTTGATGATGCTGCTGGCCTTGCCGAGGCAGCGTGAGGTGTAGATGGAGTCAATGGAAGGGGAGGTCGTTTTGTGTGATGGTCTGGGCTGCGTCCACAATTCTCTGCAATTTCTTTCGGTCTTGGATGGAGCTGTTCCCAAACCGAGCTGTGATTCATCCTGACATTACAGCAGTATTACAGATTAATTCCAATGATCAAATGTCACCCTCATCAGCCCTGCGTAGTTTAGAGATACAGTGCAGAAACAGGCCCTTCGGCCCATCATGTCCGCACCGACCAGCAATCCCCGCACGTTAACACTACCCTGCACACACGAGGGACAATTTTACATTTACACCAAGTCAATTAACCTACAAACCTGCACGTCTTTGGAGTGTGGGAGGAAACCAGAAGATCTCGGAGAAAACCTAGGCAGGTCAGGATCGAACATGGGTCTCTGGCGCTGTAAGGCAGCAACTCTACCGCTGCGCCACAGTGTAGTCAGAGAAGGTGAGATTGGTTGGAGAACTGGGAAGGGGAGGGGATGGAGAGAGAGGACTATTGAAAGTTTGAGAAGTCGTCTCCCTCTCCTTCCTATTAACTTACCTACTCAACTTAAACCTATGTCCTCTGATTTAGTTTGGTTTAGTTTAGTTTAGAGATACAGCTTGGAAACACGTCCTTCAGCCCACCGGGTCCGCGCCGACCAGCGATCCCCCGCGTTCTAACACTATCCTACACGATCAGAACAATTTACAATTTTACCAAGCGTACAACCGGAGCAACAGGAGAAATCCCACACAGGTCATGGGGAGATTGTACAAACTCCTTATAGACAGCACCCATGGTCAGGATTGAACCCGGGTCTCTGGCGCTGTAAAGGGCCTGTCCCACGAGCAGGTGACTCCATGCGGCAAGCGCGACCTAACGTGGTCGCTTGAGCCGTACGGCCTCGCGGGGCTGGTCCCACTTCGATCGCCGGAGCCGTATGGGGTTGTGTGAAGCTGGTCCCGACATCGCGCGGGGCTCCGAAAAACTGACCGTGTTCAAAAATTCCGTGCGGCAACGGCCTGCCGGCCCGCAGCTGCCTCGACGCCATATGCAGCGTCTTGAGGCCGTACGTCACGCATGAACTTCCCACGGACTTTTCTCGAACTTCACGTCACTCACTCGACCTCCGCGCGGCCCCCGCTTCCGGTTTGGTTGCGCTTGCCGCATGCAGGTCGCATGCTCGTGGGACAGGCCCTTAATGCAGCAATTCTACTGCTGCAACACCATGCCGCCATAATGGGCCCTAATGCCCCAATAGTGATGAATTGAATTGAATTGAATTGAATTGAATTGAATACCTTTATTGTCATTCAGACCTTACGGTCTGAACGAAATTTCGTGCCTGCAGTCATACATACAATCATACAATAATAAACAACAATAAACACAAATTAACACCACCACAGTGTATCCTCCAAGCACCTCCTCACTGTGGTGGAGGCAAAAATCTTAGGGTTACTGTCTCTTCCCTCCTCTTCTGCCTCTGCGCTGAGACGAATCCCCACCGGGCGATGGCACAACAGTCCCGCGGCTCACCGAACCCCGCAAACGGGCCGGTTCAAACACCGCGGCCCGGGGGTGGTCGAAGCTGCCGCCCTCCAGTCCAGCACACGCAGCCGCTGGCCCGCGGCTGAACCCCGGACTCAGGTCACCGCCTCAGAACGCCATCCCAGCCACCGGAGCACCGTTCCAGCCCCGAGCCGGATCGCCCTCACGTGAGTACCGTTCTCCCTTGGGCTGGGCCACTCCGACGGGAGTGCCGTTCTCCCTCGAGCTGGGCCACTCCGACGGGAGTACCGTTCTCCCTCGGGCTGGGCCACTCCGACGGGAGTGCCGTTCTCCCTCGAGCTGGGCCACTCCGACGGGAGTGCCGCTCCTCCCTCGGGCTGGGCCACTCCGACGGGCCACAGGCCCTCACGGGAAAGTCTCTCAGCCCCTCGCCAGGCCGCTCTCACGAGAGCGCAGTTCCAGCCCCGGGCTGGGCCACCCTCACGGGAGCTCAGGGCGAGTCCTGTCAGCTGCCTCCCGAGTCCCGAGGTCGCCAGCTCCGCCATTAGGCCTCAGTGTAGACGGAGGCAGAGAAGAGGGATACGACAAAAAAGTCGTATTCCCCCGAAGGGAGAGACAGCAAGCCCCGTTTCACCCCCCCCCCCCCCCCACATAAACACGACCTAAAAACCAAAAACGTAACTAGACAAAACGAAAAAAATACATCACAAAAAAGTAAAAGACAAACGGACTGCAGGCGAGCCGCAGCCGTTCCCGGCGCCGCTACTTCCGGATGCTGGTGGGGATGTTCAGGTAGACTGTGATATGAAAGTTTTTCGTTGTACCTCTGAATACGTGACAATAAAGTAAACTCATGATAAACTAAACTCATAGTATTTGCTCAGTTTATTACTTCATAAGAACTGTAAGGAAAAGTAGTTTTCCTCCTCTTCAGAATATGAATTCTTCAACATCTGCAGCCATTCCACATAACAGTTAAGGAAAGGAATTAACTGTTTGTTGAAGATAGACACAAAAAGCTGGAGTAACTCAGCGAGACAGGCAGCATAAGGTCATAAGGTCATAAGTGTTCGGAGTAGCATTAGGCCATTCGGCCCATCATGTCTTCTCCACCATTCAATCATGGCTGATCTATCTCTCCCTCCTAACCACATTCGCCTGCCTTTTCCCCATAACCCCTGACATAACCCCTTACTAATCAAGAATCTATCTATGTTTAAGAAGGAACTGCAGATGCTGGAAAATCGAAGTTAGACAAAAATGCTGGAGAAACTCAGCAGGTGAGGCAGCATCTATGGAGCGAAGGAAATAGGCAACGTTTCAGGTCGAAACCCTTCTTCAGAATCTATCCTTAAAAAATATCCACTGACTTGGCCTCCCCAGCCTTCTGTGGCAAAGAATTCTACAGATTTAACACCCTCTAACTAAATAAATTTCTCCTCATCTCCTTCCAAAAAGAATGTCCTTTAATTCTGAGGCTGTGACCTCTATTCCTGGACTCTCCCACAAGTGGAGACATCCTCTCCAGGGGATGTGCGGTGCGGGTTTTTTACACAGAGGGTGGTGGGGGCCTGAACTTGCTGCCGGGGGTGGTGGTGGATCTCTGCAGAGATTCCCGCATCTGCAGTTCCTTCCCACACAACCGTTTAATTTGTGTAAGTTTGCAAAGTCATGCAATGACAAAGACATTTTCTTTAGCATCGTGTGTCACTGGTACAATAGTGTCACCAACAGCAAGCTATTGTCACTGCAGGCAGTGTTGGAGCAACTCGGCGGGTCAGGCAGCATCTCTGCAGAATAAGTTTAGAAGGATGAGGGGGATCTTATAGAAACATATAAAATTATAAAAGGACTGGACACGCTAGATGCAGGAAAAATGTTTCCAATGTTGGGCGAGTCCAGAATCAGGGGCCACAGTTTTAGAATAAAGGGGAGGTCATTTCAAGTTCAAGTTCAAGTGAGTTTATTGTCATGTGTCCCTGTACAGGACAATGAAATTCTTGCTTTGCTTCAGCACACAGAACATAGTAGGCATTTACTACAAAACAGATAAGTGTGTCCATATACCTTAATATAGATATATACACACATGAAAAAATAAACTGATAAAGTGCAAATAACAGAAAATGGGTTATTAATAATCAGTTTTGTCCGAGCCAGGTTTAATAGCCTGATGGCTGTGGGGAAGTAGCTATTCCTGAACCTGGTTGTTGCAGTCTTCAGGCTCCTGTACCTTCTACCTGAAGGTAGCAGGGAGATGAGTGTGTGGCCAGGATGGTGCGGGTCTTTGATGATACTGCCAGCCTTTTTGAGGCAGTGACTGCGATAAATCCCCTCGATGGAAGGAAGGTCAGAGCCGATGATGGACTGGGCAGTGTTTACTACTTTTTGTAGTCTTTTCCTCTCCAGGGCGCTCAAATTGCCGAACCAAGCCACGATGCAACCGGTCAGCATGCTCTCTACTGTGCACCTGTAGAAGTTAGAGAGAGTTTTCCCTGACAAACCTACTCTCCATAATCTTCTCAGGAAGTAGAGGCGCTGATGAGCTTTCTTGATAATTGCATTAGTGTTCTCGGACCAGGAAAGATCTTCAGAGATGTGCACGCCCAGGAATTTGAAGCTCTTGACCCTTTCAACCATCTGTTGATATAAATGGGGCTGTGGGTCCCCCTCCTACTCCTTCCAAAGTCCACAATCAGTTCCTTGGTTGGGGACTGAGATGGGAATTTTTTTTTTCACCCGGAGAGTTGTGAATTTATGGAATTCCCTGCCACAGAGGGCAGTGGAGGCCAAATCACTGGATGGATTTAAGAGAGAGTTAGATAGAGCTCTAGGGGCTAGTGGAATCAAGGGATATGGGGAGAAGGCAGGCACGGGTTATTGATTGGGGACGATCAGCCATGATCACAATGAATGGCGGTGCTGGCTCGAAGGGCCGAATGGCCTCCTCCTGCACCTATTTTCTATGTTTCTATGTTTCTAAGATCCATTTTTCCATGGATGCTGCCTGACCCGCTGAGTTACTCCAGCATTTTGCGTCTATCTTCGGCATAAACCAGCACCTGCAGTTCCTTCTTAACACAGTGTCACTACAGGTCTAATGTACAGGAATAATCTGACCTCGAGAGTAGAGAAGGAAGAATGTTTTTTTTATTTAGAAAGATACGGCATGGAAACAGGCCCTTCGGCCCGCCGAGTCCATGCTGACCAACAATCGCCCGTTCACACTCGATCCATGTTATCCTAGTATCTCATCTCTTCCCTACACACGAGGGGCAATTTTACAGAGGTACACCTAATCCTTTTCTCCAGAGATGCTGTCTGAGCTGCTGAGTTATTCCAGGGTTTGTTGTCTCTCTTCGGTTTAAACCAGCATCTGCAGTTCCTTCCTGCACAATTAACCTACAAACCCACATGGTCACAGGGATGCGGGTGGTAATGAGACCACACAGAGCCCTTCTTCTTCTTCTTCTGTCGTATGTCCTTTAGACCTGCAGCTCCGTTGAGGCGAGCCAGGCCAACGTGTCATCGTCCAGGTCAATCAGACCTCGTTCACCATTCGGTGGCCGGTGTTTGGGGCAACTGGTGACGATGTGCTTCACTGTCTGTGTTGGGTCCCCACACTCACAAGAGGCGCTCGCTGTCTACGAGGCCCCACCTCTTCATCGCTACTCCATGGCGTCCGACGCCTGTCCTCAAGCGGTTGAGGGTTGTCCACAGCTTTCGGGGCAGGTCCTGGCCAGGGACGTCCATGCATCCACACAGAGCCCTGCGTATATGGTAGGAGAAGTGGGCCACCTCACTAGCTACTCACACACAACTCTTTGAGAAGGCTCCGCTCCTTCAACATCTGCAGTAAGATGCTGCAGATGTTCTACCAATCGGTGGTATCCAGTGCCATCTTCTTCGCTGCCATGTGCCGTGGCAGCAGGGCAAAGGCTGCGGACGCCAATAGGATTATCAAACTCATCAGGAAGGCTGGCTCCATCCTGGGGGCGGAGTTAGAGTTGGATTCATGGGAGGTTGGTGTTGGAGGGGAGGATGCTCCTCAAACTGCGGAGCATCCTGGACGATTCAGCTCACCCCCTCCGTGACACACTGGTCAACCTGAGGAGCACCTTCAGCAACAGACTGGTTCCACCAAGATGCAGCACAGAACGCTACAGGAGATCCTTCTTCCCTGTGGCTATCGAACTGGGCAACTCCTCCCCCTTCTGTCATGGGGTAGACTGACCCCCCCCCCCCCCCCCCATCCCCAATCTTTGCACATCCCCAATCCTTTCCACTCGCCACTTTAATTTCATGTTTCATGCATTTTGTGTTTTTATTGCTGTTGGCTGACCAATTTCCCTCCTGGAATAAATAAAATTCTATCGTATCGAATCGTATCAGACTTTCCCCATCAATGCCATTCCGCCACTTCATTCTAAATTGATCTCATTGATTCAGGAGCCTGAAATCACTGACCACCAGGATCAAAAACAGCTTCTTCCAGGAGCATCATTTTTAGCTTAGTTTAGATTATCTTATTATCACGTGTACCGAGGTACAGCGAAATGCTTTTGTTTTGTCCCTCCCGCACTCCAAAGACGTACAGGTTTGTAGTCTAATTGGCTTGGTATAAATGAAAATAATTGTCCCTAATGTGTGTAGGACTGTGTTAATGTGCGGGGCATCACTGGTCGGTGCGGACTGAGTGGGCCGAAGGGCCTGTTTCTGCACTGTATCCCCTAAACTATAAGAAACTATAAAAAGATGCTGCCTGACCCGCTGTCAAAGCTGCCACAGCCAGATATAAAAACAACTCTCCCACAGCCCACTTGCTCCGCCTCTTCCTTTCTTCTTCCCACCTCCCCCCTCCACCCCCACATCAGTCTGAAGAAGGGTCTCGACCCGAAACGTCACCCATTCCTTCGCTCCATAGATGCTACCTCACCCGCTGAGTTTCTCTAGTATTTTTGTCCACCTTCGATTTTTCCACGAGTAGTAGCTCTACTCAATAACCAAAAGTCTGTAGCCTCCTTTTGCTCTGGTATTTAATTTAATTCACATGCTTAATCAATAATGTTTTATTATTAATGTCTGATGTTTTACGTGTCATTCCTAACTGTCACTGTATGTCATGTTGTCACTTGCGGGCGGAGCACCAAGGCAAATTCCTTGTATGTGAATACTTGGCCTATAAACATATTCATTACTCCAGTGTGTTGTGCCTGTCTTCGGTGTAAATCAGCACCTGCAGTTCCTTGCTACACATTAACCCTACCAGCTGCTCCACTGTGCCGCCCAGGGACCAGCTTCTTCCTCTTTATACCCCGCTCTTTGCTCTTTAATCTTTCATCAGCAGCTGGTCGATGGGCCCGGCGATGGTGTCAGTCGGCTGATGGGCAAGACTGCATTGATTGACCTGATTTCTTCAGTCAGAGCGTACAATGATGGATGACATGTGCGCCCGGGCGTGCGAATGGGTTGACTGCGTAATCCTTCTGTGACCTTTGACACCAGCACTCGCCTCCCCCCGTTGTTTTGTCTGACAGATGGTGACCCCATGCAGTGGGTTCAGGGGGGAATGTTCCTCCTCATATTCTGGAGCCTGTCCTGCTGTCAGCTGCCTGCCTGTATCTTATTAACACGTGCCGAAACAACCCAGCGCAGGAACAATAAAAATAATCGCAAAACAAGTGACTGGTAGAAGATGGAAACAGACCCAGCTGCTCATGGGAGTCGACCGCATTAATTCAATATAAAGCACAAGTCCTAGTTATTCTCGTTCATCAGAGGTTGCTGCCTCAAAAACGCAGCCAGCATCGTCAGAGACCCACACCACCCTGGCCACACACTCATCTCACCCCTGCCACCGGGAGCCTGAGAACTGTAACGTCCAGGTTCACGAGCAGCTTGTTTAAGAAGGAACTGCAGATGCTGGAATTACAGTGTACTATGTTTACATATTCTGTTGTGCTGCCGTAAGTGGGACAATGACAATAAAACACTCTTCTTTCTTGACTCGTTTTCACTAATTTACCCATCCTGTTACCAAAACACGATGAACTGCATATCACCTCACTGTCAAAGTTTTGAACAAAGATCTCCCTCTTGGAAACCTTATCATTTAAAGAAGTACATGTCCACATCCGATTTTCCTGTACCCTTTGGTTCCAAAGCCTTGCTGGACTCTCAGTTTTACCGGACCAACAGAGGTCACATAATAATTAGAGTCATAGATGCATAGTCATAGAGTGATACTATGGGGAAACAGGCCCTTTGGCCCAACTTGCCAACAATGTCCCAGCTACACTAGTCCCACTTGCCTGTGTTTGGTCCATAACCCTCCAAACCTGTCCTATCCATGTACCTGTCCAACTGTTTCTTAACCGATGGGATAGTCCCAGCCTCAACTACATAGAAACATAGAAACATAGAAAATAGGTGCAGGAGTAGGCCATTCAGCCCTTCGAGTCTGCACCGCCATTCAATATGATCATGGCTGATCATCCAACTCAGTATCCTGTACCTGCCTTCTCTCCATACCCCTTGATCCCTTTAGCCACAAGGGCCACATCTAACTCCCTCTTAAATATAGCAAATGAACTGGCCTCAACTACCTTCTGTGGCAGAGAATTCCACAGATTCACCACTCTCTGTGTGAAAAATGTTTTTCTCATCTCGGTCCTAAAAGATTTCCCCCTTATCCTTAAACTGTGACCCCTTGTTCTGGACTTCCCCAACATCGGGAACAATCTTTCTGCATCTAGCCTGTCCAACCCCTTAAGAATTTTATAAGTTTCTATAAGGTCCCCCCTCAATCTTCTAATTTCTAACTACCTCCTCTGGCAGCTTGTGCCATCCACCCACTGTGTGAAAACGTTACCCCTCGGATTCCTATTAAATCTTTCCCCTTCACCTTGAATCTATGTCCTCTGGTCCTCGATTATCCTACTCTGGGCAAAAGACCTGATCTATTTCTCTCATGATGTTGTATAACTCTATAAGGTCTCCCCTCATCCTCCTACACTCCATGGAATAGAGACCCGGCCTACTCAATATCTCCCTATAACTCACACCCTCTAGTCCTGGCAACATCCTCGTAAATCATTCTGAACCCGTTCAAGATTGAAATTATACAACAATACATGACTGACCCACTAATCCCGTGTCTCTAAAGAACCTTTGACTGCTAGAAACATAATTAAAACAAATATTGGGGCGGCACGGTGGCGCAGTGGTAGAGTTGCTGCCTTACAGCGCCAGAGACCCAGGTTCGATCCTGACTACGGCTGCTTGTCTATACGGAGTTTGACATGCAGCCGATCTCCTGTGATCCACGTGGGTTTTCTCCGGGAGCTCTGGTTTCCTCCCACACTCCAAAGACATACATGTTTGTGGGTTAATTGGCTTAGGTAAAAGTGTAAATTGTCCCTGGCGTGTAGGATAGTGCTTGTGTACAGGATCGCTGGCCGGCACGGACTCAGTGGGCCGAAGGGCCTGTTTACATACTGTATCATAGTTCATAAGTGATAGGGGTAGTCACATGTCACATTTATTTATTTATATAGCATATTTAAAAAACAACTCTCGTTGGCCAAAGTGCTTTACATTTGTTATAGGAATAATATAACCAAACACTACATACATATATACATGTAGCCCTCGCTCAGTGGACGTCAGGAAAGGCTTGGGAGTACAGATAAGTTTTTAGTCTGGACTTAAACGACTCGATGGAGGGGGCAGTTCTGATGGGAAAGAGGTAGAATTAGGCCATTCGGCCCATCAAGTCTCGTCCACCATTCAATCATGGCTGATCTATCTCTCCCTCCTAACCTCAATCTCCTGCCTTCTCCCCATAAACCCTGGCTCCTGTACTAATCAAGAATCTATCTATCTCTTTAAAATATCCATTGATGGCCTCCACAACCTTCTGTGGCAATGAATTTGCTAGATTCATCACCCTCTGACTGAAGAAATTCCTCCTCATCTCTTTCCTAAAGGTACATCCTTTTATTCTCAGGCTTTGGCCTCCAATCCTAGACTCTCCCATAAGTGGAAACATCCACTCCACGTCCACTCTATCCAGGCATTTCTAAACTAAACTAAACAAATTAAATGTCAATGAAATGTGTTTATGCTTGACATCACCACTGTCACTTGGACCTTGCTTGGAAGCCATGGCCTGGGTTAGATTTAAGCAAAATACAGTAAGAATTGTACAAAACCCAGGGATCACCTCTAACAACTGCAGATGTAAACAAATGACTCGAAGAGAGATGCAAAAAGATGGAGTAACTCAGTGGGACAAGCAGCACCTCTGGAGAGAACGAACGGGTGACGTTTCGGTGCGGGACCCTGCTTCAGATCCGAAAAACGTCACCCATTCCTTCTCTCCAGAATTGCTGCCTGTCCCGCTGAGTTACTCCAGCATTTTGTGTCTATCTTCGGTGTAAACCAGCATCTGCAGTTCCTACCGAAATAAATAATTCTCCCGCCCGAAAGAGCGCACGCCACATGCAGCGCCATCTGTGGCCGCCCAAGGGATTTCAAGAGCGCTCTGGTCATTTGGTCCTGATTAAAGGAGTTGCCGGACCATCAGTTGCCGGAAAATCGATCATGGACCTGCAGATCGCACGTTGATGATTTCAAAGTATTCACAATAGAATTAGCATCATGACTCTGCCAGAACTTCATTCATTTACTTCTTTATAAAGTGCTATTGTAACATTACTCTTCGGTTAAGTCAACCTTTCATATTAAGTGTGAATGTGTCATTGAAATGATGGGGTCAAGGAAAGAGCATTCACTATCTCCACCAATCTTTCCACCACCACGCCCAAGAAGCACAAGAAGCGACAAGACAGTCACCGTTGTGTGCAGATGCCGAGAAGAGTGTTCACCTCTGGCTGAACAACTTCTAATCTTATGTGTGGACTCGATAAGAAGAAGATGCGAAATAATACCAGAGCTACGTTTTAGAGCCCACGTACACCATGCAAAGGGAGCAGAGAAGATTTACGAGGATGTTGCCAGGACCCGAGGGTCTGAGCTATAGGGAGAGGTTGAGTAGGCTGGGACTCTATTCCTTGGAGCGCAGGAGGATACGGGGGTGATCTTATAGAGGTGTACAAAATCATGAGAGGGATTGATCGGGTAGATGCACAGTCTCTTGCCCAGAATAGGGGAATCGAGTCAAAGTCAAAGTAGCCTTTATTGTCATTCAGACCTTTCGGTCTGAACGAAATGTTGTTGCCTTGCAGTGATACATATAATAAAAATGACAAAAACACACAATAAACACAAATTAACATCCACCACAGTGAGTTCACCAGGCACCTCCTCACTGTGATGGAAGGCAAAAGTCTTAAAGTCCTTGTCTCATCCCTTCATGTTCTCCCTCTGCGCCGAGGCGATCCAGGCTTCAGATGTTGTGACCCCGCCGGGCGATGGTAAGTAATGTCAGTCCCGCTGCTAAATCCGAGCTCCGCGAACGGGCCGGTTCAACTCCGCGTCCCGGGGTGGTCGAAGCTGCGGCCCTCCAGTCCAGCGGATGCAGCTGTTGTTGCGGGAGCTCCGGAGGACAGGTCCGCAACCTGTGACCTGCGAGCTCCCGACACTGGGCCCGCAGTCGGATCGGGTGGCCGCTGCCGCCGGAACACTGCCCTAGCTCCGAGGCCGGGTGGCTGCTGCCGCTGCCCCAGCTCCGAGGCCGGATCTCCGCTGCTGTCGGAACACCGCAGCTCCGGAGTCGGACCGCTGCCGCTGGAACGCTGCCCCAGCTCCCCGGCCACCAGCTCCGCTATTAGGCCTCGGCGGAGACGGAGACAGGGGATACGACAAGAAAAGTCACCGCGAAGGAAGAGACCAAAAACATGTTTCTCCCCCCCACCCACACACATACACAACCTAATAAACCAAAATTAACTAAAACAGGACAAAAGAACAAAAAAACAGACGGACTGCAGGCGAGCCGCAGCTGCTAAGGCAGCGCCGCCATCTTTGATGAGGACCAGAGGACATAGGTTTAACGAGAGATGGGGGAAGATTTGAGGGGTAACCTTTTCACATAAAGGATGGTGGGTGTATGGAACGAGCTGCCAGAGGAGGGAGTTGAGGCTGAGACTATCTCAACGTTTAAGAAACAGTATAGACAGGTACATGGATAGGACAGGTGTAGTGGGATATGGGCCAAACGCAGGCAAGTGCGACTAGTGTAAATGGGGCATGTTGGCCGGTGTGGGCAAGTTGGGCCGAAGGGCCTGTTTCCACACTGTATCACTCTATGACTCATTGACTCTATTTCTCAGGATGAACAAATCCAAGTTCAAATTCAAGTGAGTTTATTGTCATGTGTCCCTGATAGGACAATGAAATTCTTGCTTTGCTTCAGCACAATAGAACATAGTAGGCATTGACTACAAATGTGAGTATTTAAGAAGGAACTGCAGATGCTGAAAATCGAAAAGGTACACAAAAAAGCTGGAGAAACTCAGCGCGTGCAGCAGCATCTATGGAGCGAAGGAAATAGGCAACGTTTCGGGCCGAAACGTTGCCTATTTCCTTCGCTCCATAGATGCTGCTGCACCCGCTGAGTTTCTCCAGCTTGTTTGTGACTACAAATGTGAGATTTGATAGTTTCTTCAAATCCAAGGGATGTGTGTAATTCTGAACAGATGACTTCTGCTGTGGTAGTGTGAGCCTTGTGGGACCTCACTGATGGAGTCTCACTGTGATACGGGCTGGTGTATTAAATAGCGGGCTACTTTACTACAGCAGCAGCCACAGCTGATGCTTTTTACAGGCTCCGCTGCCTGATCTGACACCAGGCATGAGTCAGTCAGATATAGGTCGTGGATAAAACATAGAACATAGAACAGTAAGCACGGGAACATGCACTTTGGCCCACAGTGTCTGCTCCAAACAAGTTCAACGAATCTCCCCTGTCTGCACATGACCCATATCCCTCCGTTCTCTGCATATCAAGAGCTACGCTGTATCTCTAGAAAAAAATCATTTCTCTTCTCTGCAGCTTTACCTCCATGCATCCCATGAAGTCGACTGGGATCATTGAAAAGTAGAGAGAAAAAATGTCTCACCAACTGAGGCGGTCACGGTGGCGCAGCGGTAGAGTTGCTGCCTCAGAGCGCTTCCAGCGCCAGAGAGCCGGGTTCGATCCTGACTACGGGTGCTGTCTGTACGGCGTTTGCACGTTCTCCCCATGACCTGCGTGGGTTTTCTCCGAGATCTTCGGTTTACCTCCAACACTCCAAAGACGTACAGGTATGTAGGTTAATTGGCTTGGTGTAAATGTAAACATTGTCCCTAGTGGGACTTACAGTGAGTTTACACCAAGCCAATTCACCTGCACACCTGCACATCTTTGGAGTGTGGGAGGAAACCGAAGATCTTGGAGAAATTCCATGCAAGTCACGGGGAAAATGTGCAAACTCCGCACAGACAGCACCCATAGTCGGGATCGAACCCGGGCCTCCGGCGCTGTGAGGCAACAACTCTACCGCTGCGCCACCGTGCCGCCAATATAATTAAAACACATTATATTTCTACGGTTATGTAGCATCTGCCATGATTAACAGCAGCCACCACATGGTCTTCAGACTTTAGAGGTATCGTGTGGAAACTGGCCCTTCAGCCCATCGAGTCCACATCGACCAGTGATCACCCTAGTACACTAGCACTAACCTACACACTAATTTCACCAAAGCCAATTAACCTACAAACCACTACGTCTTTGGAGTGCGGGAGGAAACCGGAGCACCCGGAGAAATCCCAGGCTGCCACAGGGATAGGATAGCTTTAGAGGGAGATGGGCCAAACTCAGGCAGGTGGAACTAGTACAGCTGGGACTTGTTGGTCGATGTGGGCAAGTTGGGCCGAAGGGCCTGTTTCCACGCTGTATCACTCTGTGACTCCGTGACTCTAATATATACACTGCTCCTGTACCTTACAGGACCACACTCGTTTGTGGAGCTGGTCATCGTGGGAAAACAAGCAGGGCCGGAAAATAGATTGTGCCAGAAACAGAAAACCTTTGTAAATCAAGGCAATGTGCCAGAGGTGGAGTCGGGAGAGTTTGTCAAGGAGGGAGATTTACTACAGACAGACTACAAGACCGCGGCCACTCATAGTGAATACCGTCACAGTAATACCGACCAAAAGCCCAGTGTTTGATCTTTTAATTACCCAAAACTAAGTTCGGTTCCCACCAGAGATCTCACCCCAGAAAGAATCCGAGATGACTTGCTGGATATAAATAGCCATCCTTTATATTCTCTTAAAGCTTTACACAAGAAGGCAACAATTTTTCAAGATATTGTGGCGTCAGCCTAAACACGGGCCACTCATGCTCGAACCCTCGTCAGGAGATACAAGGGCGGGCACGTGACGTCATGGGCTAGAGGGAGTATCCTGATACTAAAGGTCTCTCACCGCGAGACCTTGAGGAGTCGACAGGTAGCTGAGCCCGAGATAACAACCTAGCTCAGCTACAGCAACATTGTATTATAGTTAGCGCACCACCTAACGTGTCACCACTGAATAAATGACTCTTTGAACCGGCCTGACGTCTCACCTTTATTCACCACGTATGGTGCCGCTACAATATTTACAAACCCTTGGCTTAGCTCCAAAATAAGTGTGGAGCCACCATCAATGTTGGACTCAGAAAACAGAAATGCTCTTTCAAAGGCCATTTATATCTTACTTAAGTGAAACACAAAGTGCTGGAGTAACTCAGCAGGCCAGGCAGCATCTCTGGAGGACATGGGTAATTTAGTTTAGTTTATTTTATTTGAGTTTAGTTTTGGAAGACAGCATGGAATCAGGCCCTTCGGCCCACCGAGTCAGCGTCAACCAGCGATCACCCGTGCACCAGTTCCATCCTGCACACTAGGGGAAATTTACAGAAGCCAATTCACCTGCAACCCTGCAATGTCTTTGGAATGTGGGAGGAAACCGGAGCACCCGGAAAAAACCCACGCGGTCACAGGGAGAACGGACAAACTCTGTACAAAAACAGCTCCCGTAGTCAGGATCGAACCTGGGTCTCTGGCGCTGTAAGGCAGCAACTCCACTACTGTGTCCAGTCAACGTTTTGGGTCTGGACCCTGCTTCAAACATCTTACAATTGTTTTTGCAAGGATAAAACATGCCGAGTTAAATACTAGACACACGCAACTACAGATGCTGTTTTTTCTCAGAGGTACAGAAGTGTGAAAACGCACACCTCCAGATTCATGGACTGTTTCTTCCCAACTGTTATCAGGCAATTGAAGTCTCAATGGCCAGAGTGTGGTCCTGACCTCTCATCCACCTCACCCGGATCACAGGTCCTTTTTCCATGTTTTCACACTTAACCCTTCCTTATCTCTGTGTCTCCCTCTCCCCTGACATCAATCTGAAGAAGGGTCTCGACCCGAAACATCACCCATTCCTCTCTCCAGAGATGCTGCCTGTCCCGCTGAGTTACTCCAGCATTTTGTGCCTGTCTTTGGTTTAAACCAGCATCTGCAGTTCCTTCCAACACCTCATTGGAGATCTTTGAACTATATTTCATTAACCTTTATTGGAATTATTAATGGGGCTTCAATGTTACATCTTTGCACTAAATGTTGTACCATTAGCCTTTATTTGTACACTGTGGACGGCTTAATTGTAATCATGTATAGTTTAGTTAACAGCACGGAAACAGGCCCTTCGGCCCACCGGGTCCGCGCCGACCAGCGGTCCCCACACACTAACACTATCCTACTAGGAACAATTATTTTATATTTACCAAGCCAATTAAGCTACAAACCTGTACGTCTTTGGAGTGTGGGAGGAAACCGAAGATCTCGGATGAAAACCCACGCAGGTCACGGGGAGAAGGTACAAACTCCTCTACGGACAGCACCCGTGAGCGGGTCTCCGGCGCTGCATTCGCTGTAAGGCAGCAACTCTACCGCTGCGCCACCGTGACCGCCCGTGACTGAAAAGAATGTTTTTTCTTTGATGGGACAGCATGCTTTTCACTGAAAAGTTGACGGGCCAAAAGCTTTTCACTGAACCTTGGTGGATATGACAATAACAAACTAAACTAAACTAAATTAAGCTAAACTAAACTATCAGCCATGATCGTATTGAATGGCGGTACAGGCTCGTAGGGCCGAATGGCCTACTCCTGCACCTATTTTCTATGTTTCTATGTTTCCAAACCAAAAAAAGACCCCCAAGTGCCAGAGTGACTCACCAGGTCAGGCAGCATCTCTGGAAAACATCGATGGCACTGAGGAAGGGTCCTGACCTGAATCGTCACCCATTCCCTTTCTCCAGAGATGCTGCCTGACCCGTTGAGTTACTCCGGCATTTTGTGCCCGTCTCCTGTCCCATCTCCTTACAAATAACAGCCTCTCCCCTAATTACCTCCCTCTCTGTCTGCAACCCTTAAAGGCCCTGTCCCACTTTCCCGAGTTACTCATGAATTCTCCCGAGTTTCCCCCTTGATTCAAACTCGGAGATGCCAGCTGTAGGTACTGGGGGCTATTGTTTTTACTCGTGGACATTTTTCAACATGCTGAAAAAACGTCCTGACTTATCTGATGCCCCGAGTACTAACGGCTGGTATAACGAGTCGCTACGAACTATCTACGGACTCCTACGGACTCGCTACAGACAATCTCCGAGTTTGACTCAGGAGAATTCATGTCACTCGGGAACGTGGGACAGGCCCTTTAGCAATAAAGGAGCTTGTCAATGAGTTAAATATCATTTGCCAAATCAGCAGCATCACAGCTCAAGAGGGAAATTGTCATATCTGTATGAAATTAGATTAATTTATCTTTCAATCGATGTCTGCACAGACTGGGTAGGAATCGTTTATATTTCCCATTACAGGTGCACAACCTTTTATCCGAAGATCCAAATAACGAAAACCTCCGAATAGCGGACATTTTTTCGGTCCTTGAAGAAAGGTCCTTGAAAACGTTCACCGAGGGCGGCCCGCAGAGGTGACAACGGAACCTCCGGTCGGTCCTCGAAGAAAGGGGAACTAAATCCCCATTCATAAAAGAGAAGGTGAGGGTATATTGCGCGGGAGGGTTAATAATTGACAATATGCTGCTGCCTGCCCGCTGAGTTAAAAAGTTCCCACGTTAGACTCACGATACACAGTGCAGATTGTCGCTCCCTTCAGTTTCACCCCACCTACACCCCTCTGCTTCCCGGCCATGTGTGTGACCCCTTCCCTCCCCTCTCCAGCTCCCCGCTCATTGCACCGGCGCGGGGGCTTTGCACTGTCTTCACGTCGGCGATACCAGCAGGTCAGTGCCAGTCACCAGAGACGTCAGGACCAACGGGACACCGACCCCCAGGCCCACTGCAAGCACGGAGATCCCAGAGACCCACAGCCAGCAGCAGCCCAGCCCCGTTCCAACTCCAGAGGAAAACTGCAAACTGGCCGGAGACGTCAGGACCACCAGAAGCCGTTCCCCGAGCTGCGCCCCCTCATCGAGACACCGACCCCCAGGCCCACTGCAAGCACGGCGATCCCAGAGACCCACAGCCAACAGCAGCCCAGCCGAGCCCCGCTCCAACTACAGAGGAACCTGGGTTGCGGATGACGGGGCGCAGCTCGGGGCGTCGTAGGGGCCCATCGGGGAGCGGGTTCCTGTTGGTCCTGACGTCTCCGGCCATCTGCCATCCTCCGGGAACTGTACCACCCTTGCAGGAGAGTGGGGTTGTTTGCAGTTGCAGAGGGAGGGGGCAAGGGCGGTACAGTTCCCAGTCTCAGCTCCAGTCCAGGGGGGTGGCTGGAGACGTCAGGACCAACGGGACACCGACCCCCAGGCCCACTGCAAGCACGGAGATCCCAGAGACCCACAGCCAGCAGCAACTCCAGCCCCGCTCCAACTCCAGAGGAACACGTAGGGGCAGAATCTGATGGTGTGCAAGGTACGTCTTGTTCTTGGGGTGGCGGATGAGGGGGCGCAGCTCGGGCTGTGGGCAAACTGCCACTTGTCGCCGTAGCGGCCCATCGGGGAGCGGATTCCTCTGGAGTTGGAGGGGGAGGGGGGCATTGTGCTGTTTGATCGCCCCCTGCTATCCCAGGGACAGGGAGACACCGCGGCTTTTTAGACTGGTGGGCAATCACTTCCAAAGTTCTGCCCACACAGTCAGTACACCTCTCCTACACTGCATTTCATACAAACATTTATTCTGCAAGAAAAAACTACATTGAAGACTCAAACTCGCGACCGAGTAACTGCCAGGATCGAGGCGCAAACTCGCGACCTAGCTCGGGGATTCAAGAATCCCCGAGCTAGGCCGCCTAAGGGCATGTAGCCCCGCTAGGGTGACATGAGTGCGAGAGGTGATTCAATGCTGCGGGCACATTTACAAATTCTGGAATTCATTCAACACACTGCATTTCATACAGACATTTATTCTGCAAGAAAAAACGACATTGAAGACTCAAACTCGCGACCGAGTAACTGCCGGGATCAAGGCGCAAACTCGCGACCTTGCGGATATGAGCCGAGCACTCTACCACTGAGCCAGCCATTAAAATCTACGCTAAAACATTTCCATTCCGAAGGCCGACAAATTCTGAATTACGAAAAGTGTCTGGTCCCAAGGCTTTCGGATAAAAGGTTGTGCACCTGTATATTCAAGAGAGTTTTCAAATGTGTCTTTTTTGAATTAAATGCTGCATTGCAGTGTTTTATTGAAAGATGTCATCTTGGGTTTTGCCTGTTTCTGATATCAATCTACTTGATATAGACCAGTGCACCGAAATATGGTTAGAATTTGCAGGAGGCATCATTGATTCGCAGAGACACAAAAACTGGGAACCTGCTTTGCAGCTGCAGTTTATCAATAGGGCCAGCAGATGGCAGTGGACTCAGCAGAACTTGAACCTGAGTAACAAAAGATACAAAGTGCTGGAGTAAAGGGCCTGTCCCACTTAGGCGATTTTTTAGGCGTCTAGGCTGTCGCCACATGGTCGCCGGGGTGTCGCCAGTATGGTCTTGAGTAGTCTCCTCAGTCGCCCAAAGAGTCGTAGCATCTTTCTGGTCGCCGTTGGATTTTCAAGATGTTGAAAAATTTTCGTCGACAGCGGTGACAGTGTGTTTGACCCCAATGAGCGTAGCTTGACGTAGGTGTTGTCGTAGGTTGCCGCCAGGTTAACGTAGGTTGTCGCCAGGATGACGTAGGTTGTCGCCGGTGCTGACCGGTGAATTCCATTGTCATAGTCGCCGGCAGCCACCTAAAAAATCGCCTAAATGGGACAGGCCCATAACTCAGCGGGTCAGGCAGCATCTCTGGAGAACATGGATAGGTGACGTTTCTGGTCGGGACGCTTCTTCAGACTTGAATTACTGAATTACTCCAACACTATGCGTCTTTTTTTTATAAACCAGCATCTGCAATGGCTTGTTTCTACAAAAAAAAGACAAAGTGCTGGAATAACTCAGCAGGTCAGGCAGCATCTGTGGGGAATTATGAACGGCATCGAGAGGCTGACAGCCAGAACCTTTTCCCCAGGGTGGGATGGCCATTCGCGGGTCCAGGCAGCGGGCAGTCGATGGCCGCACACCGGTTGCCTGCCTGCCCCTTTTCCGGGGTTACGTCCGCGCTCGCGTGTCCCTAGAAAAGGAACACGTGGTGTCCATGGGGACTGTGGAGGCCTTCTGTGCACGCTGGTCACCACAGGAGGTTGAATATATTATCGATAAGAATGTTAATATTTTAATTTGATAAATTTGTTTAAGTGTTAAGAGGGAACACGTGGTGTCCATGGGGACTTTGGAGGCTTTCCATCAATACTGGTCGCCGATGAAGGTCGAGTATTTTGTTGATAAACGGAACACTCGACCTTCAACGGCCATTCGTGGGTCCAGTTGACGTTGACGTTATTAATTTGACGATCATTTGTTTGTAAACTGTCAGCATAGGCAGTCTTTGATTGTGTTAATACTCTATGTTTATTTTTATTTTTTGAATAAAAGTAGTTTCATAATAAAAAAATTAAAAAAAAAAAAATTAAAAAAAAGGGTGGGATAGTTTTAAGGTGAGGGGAAAAAGTTTAATGGAGATATGGTGGGTGCCTGGAACGCGCTGCCAGGGGTAGTGGTGGAGGCAGGCATGATAGTGGTGTTTAATAGGCTTTTAGATAGGCACACGGAAGTGCAGAGATTAGAGGGATACGGATCATGTACAGGCAGAGAGATCAGTTCAGCTTGGCATCATGTTCGACACAAGCATTGTGGGCCGAAGGGCCCGTTCTTGTACTGTACTGTTCTATGTTCTGTGTTCTAACATGGATAGGCAACATTTCGGGTCGGGATCCTTCTGCGATGGATTGTCCAGCTACGTTGATGTCCAGTGTTGGGGCAGTATAATGGCGCAGCGGTAGAGTTGCTGCCTTATAGCGCAAAAGACCCAGGTTCAATCCCGACTACGGGTGCTGTCTGTACGGAGTTTGTACGTTCTCCCCGTGATCTGCGTGGGTTTCCTCCGAGCGCTCCGGTTTCCTCCAAAGACGTACAGGTTTGTAGGTTCATCGGCTTGGTATAAAATGTACAATTGTCCCCAGTGTGTGTCGTGGTCGTCTTCGTGTACGGGGGGATCGCTGATCGGCAGGGTCTCGGTGGGCCGATGGGCCTGTTTTCACGCTGTATTTCTAAAGTCTGAAGTCTGTATAATAAACTCCCCTGGAAAAAAAGAGGAGGATATTACTGTTATCAAAATCGAATGGATTAGTTTAAAAAAATATTCAACACAGGACTGGGATCATTTTGATATTCTCAGAAACAAGTTTAGTTAAAGAACACAACAAACCAGGAAGGAACAAAACCCCAGTTGCCACAGCAAGCTTCCCCTTTGATGGCTCATTGGTCATTTGCATCCTTATAAATGTTATCTCATGTGTCCTGTCATTTATCAGAGCACTGCCCTGATTCAAATCCACAGTTACTTCTCCAGTATACAAATGTGACTAAATAAAGAAAGCAAGGATGACACAAAGCGCTGGAGTGACTCAGCGGGTCAAGCTTCATCGCTTCTTTAGTTTAGTTTAGAGATACAGCGCGGAAACAGACCCTTCCGACCACCGAGTCCACGCCGACCAGCGACCCCCGCACACTAAGAATAAGGGGTAAGCCATTTAGAACGGAGAAGAGGAAACACTTTCTCACACAGAGAGTGGTGAGCCTGTGGAATTCTCTGCCTCAGTGGTGGCGATGGTGGAGGCAGGTTCTCTGGATACTTTCAAGAGAGAGCTAGATAGGGCTCTTAAAGATAGAGGAGTCAGGGGATATGGGGAGAAGGCAGGAACGGGGTACTGATTGGGGATGATCAGCCATGATCACTTTGAATGGCGGTGCTGGATTGAAGGGCCGAATGGCCTACTCCTGCACCTATTGTCTATTATCTAACGCTATCCTACTACACACACAATGGGGACAATTTACAATTGTACCAAGGCAGTTAACCTACAAACCTGCGCGTCTTTGGAGCGTGGGAGGAAACCGGAGCACCCGGAGAAAACCCACGCAGGTCACGGGGAGAACGTACACGCAGACAAGCACCCGTGGTCAGGATTGAACCATGGTCTCCGGCGCTGTGAGGCAGCAACTCTACCGCTGCGCCACCGTGCCTTTCGGTGACGATGGATCGGTGACGAACCACCATCCCCAGTTCCTTGTGTCTACGAAGAAACAAGGAACTGCAGAAGCTGGAATTTCGAACAAAACACAAAGTGCTGGAGTAACTCAGCGGGTCAAGCAGAATTGTAAATGAATTGGATAGGCAACGTTTTGGGTTGGGATCTTCAGACTGATTGTAGTAAGGGGGAGAAAGCTAGAAAAGGGAGGTGGTAGCAGGACAAAGCCAGGCAAGTGATAGGTGGATACAGGTGAGGGGGGATTGAGGGCGGATGGATGGGCAAAGGCCAGAGATGAAAATGAGACAAAAGGGTGGAGGAGTTAAGGAAGGGAGACATGAATTGTGAGGCCAGAGGAAGGGATGTAGATCGAAGGGGACGGTGACAATAAGTGATAGGTAGATACAGGTGAGGGGGTTTGGATTGGCAGATGCGTGGACAAAGACTAGAGGTTTATGAAAAAGCAGACAAAATGATTTCAGATAAGGAGAGAAGGTGAGTGAATTGTGAAGCCAGAGGAAAGGAGATAGATGGAAGCGAGCAATGGGATGGGGAAAGGGGGACTGGATACTGGTAGAATGGGTTTGTACCTAGGTGGGGCACAGGGAAGAGAGGGGGGGGGGGGAAGAGAGGGTGTTTGGCTCGCTATTTTGGATGAATTTTACATTTCTTATTTCCTTTAGTTATTGCTAACGTACATTGTGGCCACTGAAACCAAAACCCGGCATTGGCACAAAAAGCTGGAGTAACTCAGCGGGACAGACCACATCTCTGGTGACGTTTCGGGTCGAGACCCTTCTTCAGACCGAGAGTCACGGCAGAGGGAGTCTAGAGATATACGGTAGAAGGGTAAGGTGTGAAAACGACAGATCAAAGCAGAGGATTTCAAAAGGAATTGTAGAACGGTTCGTTGTTGGCTGAGGGGAAGGTGACAACGAGGCACACAAACTAAAATTTAATCAGGAGGACATTGTAACTAGTCGGAGAACTAGCATGGGGGAACAATGGAGAGAGAGGGGAAGCAAGGGCTACTTAAAGTTAGTCAATGTTCATACCGCTGGGGTGTAAGCTGCCCAAGCGAAATATGAGGTGCTGTTCCTCCAATTTGGTGCTGGGCCTCACTCTGACAATGGAGGAGGCCCAGGACAGAAAGGTCAGTGTGGGAATGGGAGGGGGAATTAAAGTAGACATAAATGCTGGAGAAACTCAGCGGGTCGAGGCAACATCTATGGAGCGAAGGAAATAGGCAACGTTTCGGGCCGAAACCCTTCTTCAGACTGAGGAGTTCAAGTGTTTAGCAACCGTGAGATCAGGTAGGTTTAGGCGGACTGAACTGAGGTGTTCAGCAAAACGATCGCCGAGCCTGCGCTTGGTCTCGCCGATATATAGGAGTACTCAATTTAACATTTTCTCATTACATCACAGACAATTAAGTACATTACATTAGTTTTTGAGAGAAGATAATATTCTCACCATCTGGAAACAAAACAGCAGGGGAACTCAGGGAAGAGTGGAGTCAGGAGGTGTTGGTGTTGACATGTGAAGAGATTTCATGGACATAGTGTATGAAACTCGGTTAACAACTAAACGTGACGTCCAATACTTGAAATAGCCTTAGACAAAGACATAAGGTGCTGGAGTAGCTCAGCGGGTCAGGCAGCATCTCTGGAGAACACAGAGAGTTGATGTTTCGGGTCAGGACCCCTCTTCAGACTGTGAGTCAGGGGAGAGGGAAATGAAAGATATAGATGGCCATATGGAGAAATATAGAACAAATGAATGAAAGATATGCAAAAAAGTATCAATGATAAAGGCAACAGGCCATTGTTAGCTGTGGGCTAGATGCAAATGAACTAACCGCCTTGTTCCAATTCCGATGATTGTCAGTGTGTGGGATGGATTTAGTGATGTGTGGTCAGATTTTAAAGTTCATGAGCTCATGACCCTTCCAAGGTGGGACCTCCGGCTGTATATATAAGTTCATAAAGTCATAGGAGCAGAATGAGTCCGTGCGGCCCATCAAGTCGACTCCGCCATTCAATCACACTAATCTATCTCTCCCTCCTAACCCCATTCTCCTGCCTTCTCCCCATAACCCCTGACACCCGCACTAATTAAGAATCTATCTATCTTTGCCTTAAAAATACCCACTGACTTGGCCTCCACAGCCTTCTGTGGCAAATAATTCCACAGATTCACTACCGTCTGACTAAAGAAATTCCTCCTCGTCTTCTTGTAATGTTTTGTTATTGATGTTTAATGTTTTATGTGTCATTCTTAATTGTCATTGTGTTGTTGCTTGCGAGCGGAGCACCAAGGCAAATTCCTTGTATGTGTACATACTTGGCCAATAAAATTGCCAATTTTTAATTTCCTAAAAGAACGTTCTTTAATTCTGTCTATCTATCCCTGCCTTAAAAATATCCACTGACTTGGCCTCCACAGCCTTCTGTGGCCACAGATTCACCACCCTCTGACTATATATCAGAGTTAGTGATGGGGATCGGAGGTATTTCCCAATAAATGCAAGAGATTAATGTTTAGAAGATACTACGTCCTGCTGCCAATGGTAATACAACATAATGTTCTCCGAGATGAGTACCGGTGGGAGAAATATTCTGACAATGTCATTTGTTATCTGAAACACTTTGAAATGTTGCAGAGAAGCACTCACACTTTAACTTTTTTACTTCTTTAATAAATTTTAAAATGATGTAGTAAAGGTCTATCAATATTATGAAAGATAGGTTTAAAAGTCTTGGCTTTTGAGAATGCAGTGACCAGATTTTTATTTTCCCTGACTCAAGGCTGGCACAGTGTCTCAGCGGCATTTGCTGCCTTCCACCTCCAGCGACCCAGGTTTAGTTTAGTTTAGAGATACAGCGTAGAAACAGGCCCTTTGGCCCACCGAGTCCATACTAACCAGCTATTCCCCACCAATAACACTACCCTACACACACGAGGGACAATTTTACATTTATACCAAGCCAATTAATCTGCAAACCTGTGCGTCTTTGGAGTGTGGGAGGAAACCGAAGATCCTGGAGAGAACCCACGCAGGGAGAGCGTTCAAACTCTGTACGGACAGCACCCGTAGTCAGAATCGAATCCGGGTCTCTGGCGCTGTGAAGCAGCAACTCTACCGCTGCGCCACCGTGCTGGTTACTTTGGAATGTTTCAATGAAGCTCTCACACTGATACTTTTTTACTTCTTTTAACAAATGTGAACACTGATATTGTCCCACGATGCGAGTTCATTCAAGAGCTCTCCCGAGTTTAAAAAAAAATCAAAAGCGTGGTACTCGGGGCTCTCGTGGACATTTTTCAACATGTTGAAAAATCTTCACGAGTCTTCCCGTGCTTACCTGCCGTTAGCGAGTCTTCCCGAGTACCTGCCGTTAGCGTTACGAGCCGCTAAGAGACGTCCCCGAGCTCCGACGTACCCAGTACATTCATTCTCCGTGCTTACCACGAGTTTGATTTTTTTTAAACTCGGGAGTGCTCTTGGGATGAACTCGTACAGTGGGACAGGGCCATTAGTTTCCACACGATGATAGATTTCTCATGTTCCGTCATGGTGAGTGGATGCGGAGAGTTCGCTGAGCAGATGGAGACGGATTGTGGCACAACCTTGGCCTCAGCAAAGCCCCCTTCTCCACTGCCACTAGAGAATGATTGATTTTATTCTGAGGCCGTGCCCTCTAGTGCTACACGCTCCCTCTGGTGACAACATCCTCTCCACATCCACTCTATCCGGGCCTTTCACTATTTGGTATATTTCTGTGACTTGGGATATTGCTCACATAATGGTAACAATGTCCTCAGCTGAATTTCCTGATCCTAATTCTAGACCCGCACGGTGGCGCAGCGGTAGAGTTGCTGCCTCATAGTGCCAGGGACCTGGGTTCAATCCCGACTACGGGTGCTGTCTGTACGGAGTTTGTACGTTCTCCCCGTGACCTGCGTGGATTTTCTCTGTGATCTTCGGTTTCCTCCCACACTCCAGAGACGTGCAGGTTTATAGGTTAATTAGCTTGGTGTAAATATAAATTGTCTCTAGTGTGTGTAGGATAGTGTTAGTGTGTGCGGGGATCGCTGGTCGGTGCGGACTCGGTGGGCCGAAGGGCCTGTTTCCACGCTGTATCTCTAAACTAAACTAAACTAAACCTACAGGGCATGAATATAAACAGTAAGAGAAAACAGAAGAAAACAAATGTAAAGATATATATAAGATATATCTTCCATTCTTTTAGAAACATAGAAACATAGAAAACAGCTACTCCTGCACCTATTTTCTATGTTTCTAAAAGAATGGAAGAAATGATTAAATGCCACAGTCTGAGGCTTTGACTTTAGAAAACTAATAAAAATGTCAATAAATTAATTTAAAAGACAGGTTAATGTTGGGCCATCTATCTTATGGTTAGGAAAACATACAGACAATGGCATTATAACTTCATTATCTAGTAACAGTATTTTTTGGGGGGGTTAAATAGATATTGATCGCTGTGTGAATGAAAAGCCACCCCTTTAGGGCCTCGTTGGTTGAAACCAAATAAACAAAATGAAAAATCCTCACTGCTGCCACTGCTGCAGTCAGAGAATTCTTTGTAAGATATTTCACAGGGGGAAAAAAGACACACGTTCCCTTAGCATTTCACACAATGCACGCATATTTATTGTATGTATTTCTGCCATTGTAAATCTGTTTAAAACTAGAGATGAAAATCTGACACATGGTGGTAAATGGTTTTAGATATCAAGCCACACCTGCATTGCAATCGATGGGCTGCAATTTCTTAGAGATTTGGTCCATTTCGGCCTCTCCAGGGTCCCAAAGCCCACCTCTCCCCTGTAGAAGGAACTGCAGATGCTGGTTTAAACCGAAGGTAGACACTAAAAGCTGGAGTAGCTCAGCGGGACAGGCGGCATCTCTGGAGGGAAGGAATGGGTGACGTTTCGGGTCGGGACAAAATGTCTCGGGTCTGAAGACGGGGTCTCGACCCGAAACGTCACCCATTCCTTCTCTCCGGAGAGGCTGCTCGTCCCGCTGAGTTACTCCAGCATTTTGTGTCTCTCTTCCCTGTACAAGTTGCTGTGTTCAGCTGAGGATATTTTCGAGATATCATGGGGTTAAAATGTCAACAGCAGCGTGCGGGCAGTAATTAAGGCAGCCCCAATTATAGATATTTTTTTCTCTTTTGTCCATATTTACTTTTAACAAAATTAATCCCTGAAAAATTAAAGGAATGTTGCAGTGACTGAACACAAAACAAAGAAACCAGATCTGAAAATGTGGAGTATGTATTCTCATTAGTGATGTCTCCCCCCCCCCCCACCCCCCCAACACCACCCCCTGCCACCCCCCACCACCACCACCCCCCCCCCCCCCCCCCCCACCCCCCACCACCAGAGGGTGGTCAATCAGTGGCATGAATTCCACAGACAGCGGTGGAGGCCAAGTCAATGGGTATTTTTAAGGCAGAGATTGACAGATTCTTGATCAGTTCCTCTCCTCTCCTCACCCAGTCATCTTTGTGTCCCGGGGGGTACCTCCTGCTGCCAACCTTGAAGACGCTGGAGGCAATACCCCGGCTTACCCTCCTACCCCCCCCCCCCCCTGCTCCTCGCGGCCAACATCTCCAGCGGCCCCCGCCCGGTTGCGCCATTTGCCGAACCTCGGGTTCATAAGGTCATAAGTGATGGGAGCAGAATGGGGCATCTTAGCTAAGATGGTCTCCTTGGCTGGAAGGGTCTGTTTGCATGTGATATAACTCAATGACAAATATCATTCCAGCCCATGAGAATTATTTTGAATTAAATAAACTATAGCGATTCTGAAGGGAGAGTTAACCAGCTGAGTTTTCTATGTCTTGCTTTGTTTGTTTATCTTGTGCAATATCATGATAGATGATTCCACACAGAATAGCAACAGCAAAGTATAATGAATACTTGAAATATGAAATAAAACTAATAAAGGCAAATACCCAATAGATTAGACTTTGGAAACAAGGTTCCTGATGAAAGCTGGTCAATCTTAAATGCAAACTCTGTTTCCCTTTCTGCAGATACGTTCATAAGTGATAGGAGCAGAATTAGACCATTCAGCCCATCAAGTCTACTCCACCATTCAATCATGGCTGATCTATCTCTGCCTCCTAACCCCATTCTCCTGCCTTCTTTCCATAACCCCTCCGACGGCAAATTGGAGGAGCAGCACCTCATATTTCGCTTGGATAGTTTACCCCCCAACGGTATGAACATTGACTTCTCCAATTTCAGGTAGTCCTTGCTTTCTCCCTCCTTCCCTTCCCCCTCCCAGCTCTCCCACAGCCCACTGTCTCCGCCTCTTCCTTTCTTTTTCCCACCTCCCCCCCATCAGTCTGAAGAAGTCTCGACGAGAAACGTCACCTATTCCTTCGCTCCAGAAATGCTGCCTCACCCGCTGAGTTTCTCCAGCATTTTTGTCTACCCCCATACTAATCAAGAATACTTAGGCTGCTTTGTCAAGAGTGTTTTATTGTCATAGGCCCCAAAACAGAACAATGAAATTCTTACTTTAGATAGTTAGATAGAGCTAGATTAGCCCCTAGAGTTAGATAGAGCTCTAGGGGCTAGTGGAGTCAAGGGATATGGGGAGAAGGCAGGCACGGGTTATTGATTGGGGACGATCAGCCATGATAAAAATGAATGGCGGTGCTGGCTCGAAGGGCCAAATGGCCTCCTCCTGCACCTATTTTCTATGTTTCTATATTTCTATGTTTCTACTTGCAGCGGTTCAACAGATAATGTATCATAATTTGTAAAATCCATAATAAATGATAAAAGAAAGTTGTAAAGTGTATATATACCATTACATATATAACAGAATTTGGAAAATCTCACATATATATATACACCTTGTACACACACAAATTTGCATACACACAAAGAGTAACTCAGCGGGACAGGCAGCATCTCTGGAGAGAAGGAATGGGTGATGTTTCGGGTCGAGACCCTTCTTCAGACCCTTTCACACCTCTAGTTTCCCTCTCCCCTGACTCTCAGTCTGAAGAAGGGTCTCGCGTGTGTGTATGTGTAAGCCTGCATCTCCAGTTCCTTTCCTACAGACACAAAGTGCTGGAGTAACTCAGCGGGCCAGGCAGCATCTCTGGAGATAAGGAATAGGTGACATTTTGGGTCGAGTCAAGTCAAGAGAGTTTATTGTCATGTGTCCCAGATAGAAACATAGAAATATAGAAAATAGGTGCAGGAGTAGGCTATTCGGCCCTTCGAGCCTGCACCGCCATTCAATATGATGATGGCTGATCATCCAACTCAGTATCCCGTACCTGCCTTCTCTCCATACCCCCTGATCCCTTTAGCCACAAGTGCCACATCTAACTCCCTCTTAAATATAGCCAATGAACTGGCCTCAACTACCTTCTGTGGCAGAGAGTTCCAGAGATTCACCACTCTATGTGTGAAAAATGTTTTTCTCATATCGGTCCTAAAAGATTTCCCCTCTATCCTTAAGCTGTGACCCCTTGTCCTGGACTTCCTCAACATCGGGAACAATCTTCCTGCATCTAGCCTGTCCAACCCCTTAAGAATTTTGCAAGTTTCTATACGATCCCCCCTCATTCTCCTAAATTCTAGCGAGTACAAGCCGAGTCTATCCAGTCTTTCTTCATATGAAAGTCCTGACATCCCAGGAATCAGTCTGGTGAACCTTCTCTGTACTCCCTCTATGGCAATAATGTCCTTCCTCAGATTTGGAGACCAAAACTGTACGCAATACTCCAGGTGTGGTCTCACCAAGACCCTGTACAACTGCAGTAGAACCTCCCTGCTCCTATACTCAAATCCTTTTGCTATAGGACAATGACATTCTTGCTTGCTGCAGCACAACAGGATATTGTAAGCAAAAACACAGAACAGTTCAGTTCAATATACACTCAAATAAGCAGAGAAAGTGCACTAGGCTGTTACAGTTCAGAAGGTAGACAAAAGTGCTGGAGAAACTCAGCGGGCGCAGCAGCATCTATGGAGCGAAGGAAATAGGCAACGTTTCGTCCCGAAACGTTGCCTATTTCCTTCGCTCCATAGATGCTGCTGCACCCGCTGAGTTTCTCCAGCACTTTTGTCTACCTTCGATTTTCCAGCATCTGCAGTTCCTTCTTAAACACTTTGTTATATTTCAGAGTCTGTTTGGTGGCGAGTTTAATAGCCTGATGGCTGTGGGGAAGGAGCTGTTCCTGAACCTGGACGTACTGAGAGTCAGGGGAGAGGGAAAAGCGTAAAAAGGTTCAGAACAAATCAGAGCCCGCACCGATGACCAAAGGAAAGGTGGAGCCCACAATGGTCTATTGTTGGCATTGGAAGAGGCTATAAAGAAGGGATACATGTATGCAAATTTGTGTGTGCACAATGTGTTTCCTTTGTTTATATTGGTCTGTGGGCTTGTTTGAGTGTTCCTGCTTGATGTGTATATTAAGCAAATTGCCACCCCCCTCCCTCCCCACCCTCTCGTAGAGGGAACGCCTGCGTGGGGTTTTGCATTGGATAAAGAACCCCCTGGGATGGACTGGGTTGTTTCAGACCAACCTAACTCGCGCTAGGACCCGGAGAATCATTCTCTTGCTCGGTGGAGGGTCTGGCTGCCGGAACGTAGACAACAAAAGCAGACTTGAATTGTCTCTCCCTCTCTCTCTCTCTGCCTGCCTGCCTGCATCCACCCACACCCCACCTACCATACACAGTTTCTGGTGAGTTGCTTCTTTGCATTAACAAAGAATGAAAAGACAGGATGAGGGGGAAATGTGTAATGTGTATATTTCTCCGTGCGAGTAACGGTGTGTGAACACTGTTGCTGTAACTCTTTTTTTTTTAAATCGAGCTGGGGATTGCTGTTCTGCAGTACAGAAATTGACACGATGTGAATTGATTCATGGAGACGGTGAGATTTCCCCCCCAAATTCTGTTTTCCACAAAGCAAAGCCGTGCTCCCTTGCAGACGGCTGGTGTTTTAAAACGCCGTGTTTTATTTTGCGAGTGTATCTATTAAAATGATACATTTCCCATTCAGCCCATTGTGGCAATTGGGAACAATGACACTCTCTCCCTCTCTCTCCCCCGCCTTTCAACTCTTTATTTTATGTTACATAATTGTAAGAGGAATTGTATCTAATCTTGCATCATCCGCCTTTATAAGTGAAAGTCACATCTTTCTTTCTGGACCAAGCCGGCGTCTGATAAACCGTATCCACGTAATCCCTTTGTTAGTGCGTCTTTGACAGGAACTGTTCGCGGGGCTTTTTAATGCTTCATTGGTCGCCTCTTTTGTTAACAAGTGTGAGTCTTGCTCTGCGCTCTGCTTATTCCCCACCGTTACACAGCAGTTTTATAAATGATGTCTTTTCTTTCAACCCTCCCGTTATACCCACTATATATATATATATATATATATAGTGGGTATAACGGGAGGGTTGAAAGAAAAGACATCATTTATAAAACTGCTGTGTAACTGCTATATATATGCAGTCTTCATTGCAAGGAATAGCCACTCCTCAAATCCTTGTGTTACCTAAAGAGACATGAGGTCAGAATTGCCGTTAGTGTTGGAGGTTTCTGCTCGGACAAGGACTAACCCCCCCCCCCCCCCCCCCCACACACACACACACACACACACACACACACACACACACACACACACATATATATGTAATCCTGTTTCACTATTTGGTTAATTTTTAAGGTCTGTCAGGGGCTGGAATAAATACCGTTGAGGCAGTGATTTTTTTTGTTGTAAAGACTGGATGATGTCATATAGGGACTAGTTGTACCTCCCCCGCCTGTCTGTCTGTCTGTGTCACATTTGGTGTCGTGCAGGTCATCTCTTGCATGCCTCTTCATCGGTGTTACCGTGGCTCCTACCTCAAAACAGAATTCCCCCCCCCCCAATCTCCATCTCTCTCTCTCACCCCACCCCCACTTCCACCCCCCCCCTCACTTTCCCCTCCCCCATCTCATCTCCCACTCCTCCCCATGTCTATCCCATCCTCATCTCCCTCCCCTCCCCATCCTCATCTCCCTCCCCTCCCCATCCTCATCTCTGCCCCTCCCCCATCCCCATCTCATCTCCCATTCCTCCCCATCCTCATCTCCCCCCTCCCCATCTCATCTCCCACTCCTCCCCCATCTCTCCCCCTCCTCCCCCATCCTCATCTCCGCCCATCCCCATCCTCATATCATCCCCCTCCCCCATCTCATCTCTCCCCTCCCCCATCTCATCTCTCCCCTCCCCATCTCTCCCCTCCCCATCTCATCTCCATCCCTCCCCCTCCTCATATCCTCCCCCTCCCCCCTCATATCCCCCCCTCCCCATCTCATCTCCCCCTCCCCCATCTCATCTCCTCCTCCCCATCTCTCCCTCCCTCCCCATCTCATCTCCCCCCCATCTCTCCCCCCTCTGCAGTCCCCCCATCCTCATCTTCCCCAATCTCATCTCCCCACTACACCCATTTCATTTCCCGCCCCTCCTCCGATCTCTCCCCCCTCCTCCCCCCCCCATCATTATCTCCCTCCCTCCTATAGTGCATTAGCCTGACATTGCCCACATCTCAGTGAGCAGTGTCTCTGTGGATCCACAGCACCACATTATATGTTTGAGGTTTTAATGGTCATTTGGAAGTAAGTGGGTCTCTCTGCACTGGTGATAGTGTGTGTGTGTGTGTACGTACATACATACACACATGCACACGTCCATACATGTATGTGTATATGTACATATATGTGTGCAAGCATGCACGCGCGTGTGTGTGTATATGTATGTCTGTCTGCACACAGACACACACACACACAATCAAAGATAGACATACTCAGCAGGCCAGGCAGCATCTGGGGAGAAGGAGTGGGTCTTCTTCTTCTTGCGTATGTCGAGCACATGCTTAAGTTGTAGGACAACCTTTACTACTTGATCTTATTTGATTGTGCACGCCAGGTTGATTGCATTCGTCGAAAGGGCGAACCACGTGAAGGTTGCAATCTCCCACCTCCATGTGTGGGTGGGTAACGGTTTGGGTCGAGACCTTTACATTATACTAGACCAAGTGCAGACCCGTTGGGTCTGTTTCCCCAACGGCGTTTGCGGGGGGGTGGGGGGTTGAGAAGAGGGGAGGGAGGGGAGAGGAGGAGGAGGAAACGGGATAGATTTGGGAGGGAAAGGAGAGCGGGGTAGGGGGTGAGAGATGGGGAGAGAGATTTCGGGGAGGGAAGATGGGGAAGATGGGGAGGAGGGAGAGGGGTGGGGGAGAGAGGGGAAAGAGTGGGGAGGGAGAGTGGAGAGGAAGGGGGAGGGAAGTGGAAGAGTGGGGAGGGAGGGAGCGGTAGGGGGAGTGATGTACCTGCCTTCTCTCCATAACCCCTGATCCCTTTAGCCAACGCAGCCGTTCCCTACCCGTAGCCCCCACTGGGGGGGGGGTGGGGGGCGGCATCACACACACTAACCACCCCCACACACAGAGTTGGAAAAGTGTATAAAGACCGTTCCCTACCTGTAGCCCCCAGCAGAGACGTGGTCGTCGAAGTCAGGTTCCGGCCGTCTTAAAATAGCGTATCTTGAAGTCGTCGAAGTCGGGTTCATCTCGGCAACGCGGGGGGGGGGGGGGGGAGGGGGAGGGTGGCGGGGCGGCATCACACACACGAAGCATCCCCACACACAGAGCCTTAAAAGTGTAATGCCCCAACGCAGCCGTTGCCTACCCGCAGCCCCCACGGGAGACGTGGTCCTCGAAGTAGAGCCGTTCCCGAAAGGCCGTTTTTAAATGGCGTTGCGTGAGGGTTTGCTGCGGGCGCCAGCAGCCGTTATGGTCGCTGGCCAGCAGGAGGCGACAAAATGAGTGAGGGGGGGGGGGGGGGGAGGAGAAGGTTTTAATGAAAAAAATGGACATAAACATAACGAAATGTAATGAGGAGTGGATAGCTGGAAGGGAAAGTGAAATGTCTACCGAAATGGCTGCTTGTATGGGTGAGAAGCCAGTTTTTATTTCAAAAACTGGGGGGGGTGGGGGGGGGGGAGGAGGCATTACACTTTTGCGTTGGGGCATTACACTTTTAAGTGGTGAAAGTTCTGACATAACAGGAATCAGCCTGGTGAACCTTCTCTGTAATCCCTCTCTATGGCAACGATGTCTTTGAGCATTGGGCATTGTGACATCACACGATGGAACGCTCAGCAGGGGCTGGGGCTGGTGAAGCTTCTGTGGGTGTGAAGCCAGTTTAGTTTTGAAATATTGGGGGGGGGGGGGGGGGGGGTTAGGATTTGATTAAAAACGTACACTTAAACACGTCGAAATGTAATGAGGAACGGATACTTAGAAAGAAAAGTGAAATCTCTACCAAAATGGAAAAGATGTCGGCGATTCAGCGTTCCCCCTTATCCTTAAACTTTGACCCCTTGTTCTGGTCTTCCCCAACATCCGGAACAATCTTCCTGCATCTAGCCTGTCCAACCCCTTAAGAATTTTAAGCGTTTCTATAAGATACCCCCTCAATCTTCTAAAATCTAGTGAGTACAAGGCGAGTCTATCCAGTCTTTCTTCATTTGAAAGTTCTGACATCCCAGGAATCAGTCTGGTGAACCTTCTCTGTACTCCCTCTCTATGGCAACAATGTATTTGAGCATTGGGCATTGTGACATCACACGATGGAACGTTCACCATGGGCTTGGGCTCCTGCAAAGGCATATGTAAATGAATCCATTCCGATTGGACATCTGTGAGCATTGGGCATTGTGACATCACACGATGGAACGTTCAGCAGGGGCTGGTGCTGAAGCTGAATCTATGAGTGAGAAGCCAGTTTAGTTTTGAAATATTTGGGGGGGGGGGGGGAAGGATTTGATTAAAAACGTGTACTTAAACACGACGGAATGTAATGAGGAGCGGATACTTAGAAAGAAAAGTGAAATCTCTACCGAAATGGAAAAGATGTCGGCGATTCTGCGTCTGGTTTTGGAGTTGCAGGGAATCAATGGAAGAAATGTGGCCGGAAGCCAGGCCGGAAGCCGTACATGTAAATGGATCCATTCCGATTGGACGTCTGCGAGTCTCGGGCATCGCGATTGGACGTCTGCGAGCATCGGGCATTGTGACATCGCACGGCGGGAACGAATCGAAAGGCAGGCAGGCAGCCGGACGGAGTTCCGTTTCGGAATCTGGGGCGAGAGTTTTATATAATAATAGATATATATATATAATAACTTTTTTCCCCTTGTTTATTGTATTATTTACAGAGCACTATGATACATGTTCTGCTGTGCTGCTGCAAGTAAGAATTTCATTGTTCCATCTGAGACACATGACAATAAAACACTCTTGACTTGTCCATGAAATCTTGCTGTGGATTGAAGTCTATTTATTTCACCTGACCACAAGTTGAAAGATGCAGCAGTTTTCTGAATCATTCATTGAATTTATTGCGTTTTTGCTTATTATATATTATCTCTACGTGGTGTTCAGAGGCCTCTTGAGCTGCTGCAAGTAAGAAGTTCGTTGTTCCTTTTTTGGTACATTTGACAATGAAACACCAGATAGACACAAAATGCTGGAGTAACTCAGCGGGTCAGGCAGCATCCCTGGAGAGAAGGAATGGGTGACAGAAACACAGAAACATAGGAAATAGGTGCAGGAGTAGGCCATTTGGCCCTTCGAGCCAGCACCACCATTCCTTGTGATCATGGCTGATCATCCACAATCAGTAACCCGTGCCTGCCTTCTCCCCATATCCCTTGATTCCACTAGCCCCTAGAGCACGATCAGACTGAAGAAGGGTCTCGACCCGAAACGTCACCCATTCCTTCTCTCCAGAGATGCTGCCTGTCCCGCTGAGTTACTCCAACATTTTGTGTCTATCTTCAGTTTAAACCAGCATCTGCCGTTCACTCCTACATGATTAAACACTTTCTTGACAATCATGCAATCTATAGTCCAGCACTTTGTGTCTTGTTTTGCAAACCAGCATCTGCGGTTCCTTGTGTCTACCTTCTCTAGCTCCACTCCAAAATCTCCACATTGAATCAGTCTGAAGAAGGGTCCCGACCCAAAAATGTTGCCTATCCATGTTTAGTGATACAGTGAGGAAGCAGGCCCTTCGGCCCACCGAGTCCGCGCCGACCAGCGATCACCCCGCACACTAACGCTATCCTACACCCACTAGGGACAATTTACAATATTACCAACCCAATTAGCCTACAAACCTGTGCACGTCTTTGGGGTGTGGGAGGAAACCGGAGCACCCGGAGAAAACCCACGCAGGTCACGGGGAGAGCGTACAAACTCAGTACAGACAGCGCCCATAGTTAGAACACGTTCTCCAGAGATGCTGCCTGACCCGCAGAGTTATTCTGGACCTTTGTGTCTTCTTCGTAAACAAGCATCTGCAGTTCCTTGTGTCTACATACTCTATCCAGGTAACATCCTTGTGAATCTTATCTGCATCCACCCTGGTTTAAATACTTTCTTCTTTTAGTGTGATGACCAGAACTACACACAATCCATTATTGGTGGGAAGAAATAATGATGATGTTTTGGTTATCTGGATATTATTAACACTGATTTCCCCCTTTCTATTCTGAGGCGTCATTCATATGAATGTAATTGTTCAGTCTGGGACATGTGACAATAAAACACTCTTGACTCTTGTATGAAATGTCAACTTTCTCCCTCCGCAGATGCTGAGTGTTTTCAAGGTTCTGTTTTTATTTCAGGATTTTTAGCATCTGCTTCTTTGCTTTTTTTTAATATATATAAAAAGGAAATCCCAGACAAAGTTGAAATTATTTTTTACACAAAGGGTGGTGGGTGTACGGAATGAGGTCCCGGAGGAGGTAGTTGTGGCAGGGACTATCACAACATGTAAAGAAACATTTGGATAGGTGCATGGATAAAATAGGCTTCATAAGTCTACAAGTAATACAATACAATAATACTTTATTAGCCAAGTATATTTTGCAACATACGAGGAATTTCATTTGCCAAGTCAGTCATACAAATAAAAAGCAACAGAACACACAAAACACATTTTAACATGAACATCCACCTCAGTGACGTCTCCACATTCCTCACTGTGATGTAAGGTGAAAAAAAGTTCAATCTCTTCACAAGTTCACACGTGATAGGAGCAGAATTAGGCCATTCGGCCCATCTAGTCTACTCCGCCATTCAATCATGGCTGATCTATCTCTCCCTCCTAAGCCCCCACTCCCCTAAAACCCCTGACACCCGTACTGATCAAGAATCTATCTCTCCACATCCACTCTATCCAGGCCTTTCACCACTCTATAGGTTTGAGGTTGGTATGGTTTAGAGGGATATGGGCCCAAAGCAGCCAGGTAGGACTAGTGTAGATGTGACATGTTGGTCGACCTGTGCAAGTTGGGCCAAAGAACCTGTTATCACGTCGCATGACCTTATGGCCAACATTTCCAGTTTAGATGGGAAGTAATATCGCCCAGAATATCGTTTTGCATGTTTGGTGAGTGGAAGACCACAGTTGTGCTTCCAATTCACTAATTATCCAACCTTTCACTATGAATTGACACTGGAATGTTAGAAGGGTATTCTGTTCCAATAAAATCCAATTAGTGATCTGTGGGGATCTTCAGACTGATTGTAGTTGGGGCAAGAAAGCTGGAAAAGAGCAGTGTGGGTGGGGGGGGACCAAAGCCTAGCGAGTGATGGATGGATACAGGGGTTGATGGGTGGAGTAAATGACAAAGGCTAGAGATGAAAAAGAGACATAAGATGAGTGAAATGTCCATCTGGGAAGAATATAGGTGGAAGTGGGAGGGGGCAGGATAGTGAGAGCAATGGGCGGGATGAGGGAGCACAGGAGAGGGTATTTAACATTGGAGATCCCATGATTTTGTGCACCCCTATAAGATCACCCCTCATCCTCCTGTGCTCCAAGGAATTGACTTCAAATTGCCGCCTTCCTTGCTCAGTGCTGTGAAATATACCCAATGCCCTCGGGGCTGGACAATAAATGAAGGTTTTTTTTTTGCTAAATTGGGATTACTGTAATAGATACTTTTCATGAAATGGCGTTTTGTTTTGGAGAGAGCAATTCTGTGTCCAGATTAATGTGTTGTATAGGATAAAACTCAGGGTTGAAACCTTTTTGGAGACACAAAGGGACTGCAGATGCTGGAACTCAAACATCTGGGGAAACTCAGATGGTCAGGCAGCATCCATGGAGGGAGATGAACATACAATATTTTGTATTGCGCACATCTTCAAGATGTGTAGTTAGTTTATTGTCTATGTTTATTAGGAAATGTGTGCCCATATGTCCAATAATTGTTGAGTTTAGTTTATTGTCACATGTATCGAGGTACAGTGAAAAGCTTTTGTTGCGTGCTAACCAGTCAGCGGAAAGACGAAACATGATTACAATCGAGTCATCCACAGTGTACAGACACATGATAAAGGGAATAACGTTTAGTGCAAGATAAAGTCCAATCAAAGATTGTCCGACGGCCTCCAATGAGATAGCTAGCGGCTGGGAAGAAACTGTCCCTGAATCTGGAGGTGTGCGTTTTCACACTTTTGTACCCTCTTGCCTATATGGGAGAAGAGGGAGTGGCCAGGGTGCGACTCGTCCTTGATTATGCCGCTGGCCTTGCCGAGCCAGCGTGAGGCGCAACTGGATGGGAAGGAACTGCAGATGCTTGTTTAAACCAAAGATAGAACCAAAATGCTGGAGTAACTCAATGGTATAGGCAGCATCTCTGGAGAGAAGGAATGGGTGACGTTTTGGGTCGAGACCCTTCTTCAGACTGGAGAAGGGTCTCTACTCAAAGCGTCACCCATTCCTTCTCTCAAGATGTTTTGTCCCGCTGAGTTACTCCAGCTTTTAGTGTCTATCTTGGGAATAAATGGATGCTGGATGCTGGGTACAGATGTGTCTCCGTATTCAAAGATGTCCCTGATTGTCCTGTGAATAATTATTTATGAATGTTGGTGAATCAGAGATGTGAGATATTGTAATGTTAGACTGGCTAGTGTGGGTGGGGATGTGACGGGTATACTCTAGAGTGCTTGGAGATTGGATTATGGATTGCTCCAATTCCCTGAGGTTTGAAAATTGAGTCTAAGATTCACTCTGAGATTCAGTCCTGTCACGCATTCAATTCTGCACTTTCATCGCAACAGCAAAACCACTTAGAAAGAACCTTTCCCCCCCCCCACCCCCCAATTTATCTCCCCACCAGCCATTGAGTTAATTGTAATTTTCTCAATCGCAAAATAACATTTTGCAGGGTAGAACAAAGAAGTTTTTCTTTAAATTTGAAAATGATTTAAAAAAGTTAGATAGACACAAAAAGCTGGAGTTACTCAGCCGGTCGGACGGCATCTCTGGAGAAAAGGCATCTCTGGTGACTATGCCTGGTCCTTTTCTCCAGAGATGCTGTCTGACCCGCTGAGTTATTCCAGCTTTTTGTGTCTATCTTTGGTTTAAGCCAGCATCTGCAGTTCCATCCAACACAAAGAAAGTTAGACAAATGTCCAGAAGAGCACTCGGGAATGAAGGCGGTAACAGAGAATGGTGGACATCGGCCAATCCATCATGGGTACTGACCTCCCAACCATCGAAGAGATATATTAGGAGCCGCCGACTCAAAAAGCCATACTTTAGACTTTAGAGATACAGCGTGGACTGGAACAGGCCCTTCGGCCCACCGAGTCAGGGCCGACCATTGTTCACTCCGTACACTGGTGCTATCCTGCACGCACAAGGGGGCAATTTTTACCATAGCCAATTAACTTCCGAAACTGCACTTCTTTAGGATGTGGGAGGAAACTGGAGCACCCGGAGAAAACCTACGCGTTCACAGGGAGAGCGGATGAACTCGTTTCTGGGTCTCTGGTGCTGTGAGGCAGCGACTCTATCACCTGTGTGTCATCATACAGAATAATGAAAGGCCTGGATAGGGTGGATGTGGAGAGGATGTTTCCACTAGTGGGAGAGTCTAGGACCAGAGGTCACAGCCACAGAATTAAAGGACGTTCTTTTAGGAAGAAGATGAGGAGAAATTTCTTGAGTCAGAGGGTGGGTGAATCTGTGGAATTCTTTGTCACAGAAGGATGTGAAAGCCAAGTCAGTGGATACTTTTAAGGCAGAGATAGATAGATTCTTGATCAGTACAGGTGTCAGAGGTTATGGGGAGAAGGCAGGAGAATGGGGTTAGGAGGGAGAGGTAGATCAGCCATCTTACTAATTCCAGCCTATTGTAGTTATTGAGTTAGGTGATAATTTTTTTCTTAATGTATGGACCATATTAGACTTCTGAATGCGTAATGGTGGTGGTGGGTTTACGGAACAAGCTGCCAGAGGAGGTAGTTGAGGCTGGGACTATCCCATCCTTTAAGAAACAGACAGGTACATGGATAGGTACACAAAATTGCTGGGGAAACTCAGCGGTTGCAGCAGCATCTATGGAGCGAAGGAAATAGGCGACGTTTCGGGCCGAAACCCTTCTTCAGACTGGGTCATAGGTGCTGCTGCACCCGCTGAGTTTCCCCAGCAATTTTGTGTACCTTCGATATTCCAGCATCTGCAGTTCCTTTTTGAACACAGGTACATGGATAGGACAGGTTTGGAGGGATATGGACCAAGCGCAGGCAAGTGGGACTAGTGTAGCTGGGACATTGTTGGCCGGTGTGGGCAAGATGGGCCGATGGGCCGAGGTCACTCTATGACTCTAACGTTCATCTATTTTTGGGATGGATCAAGTAAATTGACATGGACACAAAAAACTGGAGTAACTCAGTGGGTCAGGCAGCATCTCTGGAGAAAAGGATCGGGTCGGAACCCTTCTTCAGACTGAAAGGTCCCGACCCAGAACGTCACCTTTTCCTTCTCTCCAGAGTTGCTGCCTGTGCCGTTGAGTTACCGCAGCATTTTGTATTGGTCTTCGGTGTAAACCAGCATCTGCAGTTCTTTCTTACACAAGTAATTGGACATCATGGGTGAATAGGATTAGGTCCAATGACCCTTACCCAACTTTAACATGTTCTTAGACACAAGATACTGGAATAACTCAGCGGGACTTCAGACTGAAAGGTTCCGACCCAGAATGTCACCTATTCCTTTTCACCAGAGATAGATTCTTGATTAGGACGGGTGTCAGAGGTTATGGGGAGGAGGCAGGAGAATGGGGTTAGGAGGGAGAGATAGATCAGCCATGATTGAATGGCGGAGTAGATCTGGTGGGCCGAATGGCCTAATTCTACTCCCATTCCTTATGACCTTATGAGATGCTGCCTGTCCCGCTGAGTTACTCCAGTATTTTGTTTCTATCTTCGGTTTATACCAACATCTGCCCATTTAACATGTTCTTGATGGACGGGAAGTGGTGTAAATTGGTGTACTGATCTGCTTGGTGTAATGACCTGGTTACTAATCAGTTTATTTATTCATGTGTTTTGATAGTCAATGCCTACTATGTTCTGTTGTGCTGAAGCAAAGCAAGAATTCCTTTGTCCTATCAGGGACACATGACAGTAGTCACAGGGACATTTGGAGGCTGAAGGCGGGATGTTTTCTAGATCTCAATGACCCTTGTTGTGTTTCAGGTCTGTTGGTCTACCACTCTGTGCAGTTGACTGAAGCATGTTCCAAGACAAAGAGCTGGATTTTGGCCACTTTGACGAGCGGGACAAGTCTCGCTACTCCAAGGGCACCAGGATGAACGGCCTGCCCAGCCCCACCCACAGCGCCCACTGCAGCTTCTACCGCACGCGCACCTTGCAGGCCCTCACCACCGAGAAGAAAGCCAAGAAGGTCCGCTTCTACCGCAACGGCGATCGCTACTTCAAGGGCATCGTCTACGCCATCTCCGGTGACCGCTTCCGCTCCTTCGAGGCTCTGCTCGCCGACCTGACCCGGACCCTGTCCGATAACGTCAACCTTCCCCAGGGAGTCCGCCTAATCTTCAACATTGATGGACTTGGGAAGGTCAGCAGCCTTGATGAACTAGAGGAAGGTTAGTATCTCACTGGTTCAAAGCTTCTTTAGTAAGGTCATGAGGGGGGAATAGACAATAGGCAGTAGGTGCAGGAATAGGCCATTCGGCCCTTCGAGTCAGTGATCATGGCTGATCATCCACAATCAGTACCCCGTTCCTGCCTTCTCCCCATATCCCCTGACTCCGCTATCTTTAAGAGCCCTATCTAGCTCTCTCTTGAAAGCATCCAGAGAATCGGCCTCCACTGCCTTCTGAGGCAGATAATTCCACAGACTCACAACTCTCTGTGTGAAATAGCTTTTACTCATCTCCTTTCTAAATGGCTTACCCCTTATTCTTAAACTGTGGCCCCTGGTTCTGGACTCCCCCAACATCGGGAACATGTTTCCTGCCTCTAGCATGTCCAAACCCTTAATAATCTTATATGTTTCAATAAGATGCCCTCTCATCCTTCTAAATTCCAGAGTATACAAGCCCAGCCGCTCCATTCTATCAACATATGACAGTCCCGCCATCCCGGGAATTAACCTCGCAGCAGTAGAATTAGTCCATTCGGCCCATCAAGTCTACTCTGCCATTTAATCATGGCTGATCTATCTCTCCTTCCTAACCCCATTCTCCTGCCTTCTCCCCATAACCTCTGACACCCGAACTAATCAAGAATCTATCAGTCTATCTCTTCCTTAAAAATATCCACTGACTTTGCCTCCACAGTCTTCTGTGGCAAAGAATTGTACCGATTCACCACCCACGGACAAAATAAATTTCTCCTCATCTCCTTCCTAAAAGAACGTCCTTTAATTCTGATGCTATGACCTCTGGTCCTAGACTCTCCCACTAGTAGAAACATCCTCTCCACATCCAATCTATCCCAGCCTTTCACTGTATTTTATTTCACTCTCTCATTTTCATTTACATCTTTCAGTTTCTGATGCTACACTTTTGCTGGAGTATTTACGTATACTATACCATTCTACATCAGATAGCACTGCCATCTATGAATGGACGTATGGAAATCTGGTCTTGTTTGTTTATTTATTTTGATGAAGATTTCACAATTCAAATAAATATATTTAACTAAACAAAACCTATTGGCTTGAATTTGAAAGGCAAAGCTCACATGAAGGTAGGTGAGTGGATCAGGCAGCATCTCTGGAGAACCTGGATTGGTGACGTTGCGGGTCGAGACCCTACTTCAGAAGAAGGCTCCTGCTCAGCGCCGCCAATCCATGTTCTTCAGAGATGCCGCCTGACCCATTGAGTTACTCCAGCACTTTGTGTCCTTTTATGTAAACCAGCATCTGCAGTTCCTTCTTTGTAAAGTGTGGGTAGCATGGTCAGCTTGTGGAAACATTGATAATGCTTCTTTGACGACACAAGGGACTGCGGATGTTAGTCTTTCTGTTACTATAATGCTTCCTTATTGTGCGATTCTTTGACTGGTCTTCTCCCAGAGTTGAGAACCATCCTTTTCCTTACTCTACTTTTGAACAAGTTCCTTTTATTTCTGATTACTTGGAACATTATTGCCAATCTCCTCAATAGAATCATCAGCAGGAAGGAGTTGGGGGGGGGGAATGGTCAGGAAGTTAAGGGCGGGGCAGCTGATAGAGTTGCTGCCTCATAGCGCCACAGGTCGTGGGTTCGATCCTCATCTGAATTGCTGTCTGTGTGGAGTTTGCATGTTCTCCCTGTGACCGTGTGGGTTTCGCCCGGGTGCTCCGATTTCCTCCCACATCCCAAGGACATGCGGGTTTGTAGGTTAATTGGCTTCTGTAAAACTGTCTCCAGTGTGTTGTGAGTGTGAAAGTGGGATAACTAGTATGAATAGATGACCGATGGTCAGCATGGTGGGCCAAAGGGCCTGTTTCCATGTTGTATCTCTAAACTAAACTTAAGGTCATAAGGCCAATAGGAGTAGAATTGGGACATTCGGCCCATCAAGTCTACTCCGCCATTCAATCATGGCTGATCTATCTCTCCCTCCCAACCCCATTCTCCTGCCTTCTCCCCATAACCTCTGACACCTGTACTAATCAAGAATCTATCTTAAGTTGTGCATGTATTAATCCTTTCTATAATATTGGATTTGGGAAAGGCATTTATTTCTTAGTTATACAACATGGAAATAGGCCCTTCGGCACAACGTGCCCACACCAACCAACATGTCCCATCTACACTAGTCCCACCTGCCTGTGTTTGGCCCATACCCCTCCAAACCATCAACTGGTACAAATGTTTTTTTTAAAGTCGTTGTAGTATCTGCCTCATCTACCACCTCTGGCAACTCATATCCACCTACTGCCTCTAATCTCCTAATAGATTTTGAAATGTGCATTTCATTTTAAACTGTGTGTGCTGGAAATTCTATAAAGTAATTTTTGACACTTTTACTTTAGACTTTCGAGATACAGTGTAGACACTGGCCCTTCAGCCCACCGAGTCGGTGCCGACCAGCGATCACCCTGTACAATGGCACTATCCTATACACTAGGGACAATTTACAATTGAAACCTGTTTGTCTTTGGATTTTCTAAAGCATTTAAAATGATAATTGTTGGAGTTAACTCAGCTGGGCAGCCAGAGAAGGAATGGGTGACGTTTCGGGTCGAGATACTTCAGTCTGAAGAAGGGTCTCGACCCGAAACAAGATTAGTCTGAAGAAGTGTCTCGACCCAAAACGTCACCCATTCCTTCCCTCCAGAGATGCTGCCTGTCCCGCTGAGTTACTCCAGCATTTTGTGTCTGCGCCTTAAACCAGCATCTGCAGTTTCTTCCTACATATTGTTGGTGTTAACCTGCCAGCTTTATTTCTTATTCCAATCATTGTGGAGTTAGTTAGCGACAGTGGTTTGATTGTCTCTTTGGTTGCCTTTAGAAGAATATGTAGGAGTGAGATTAGTATCGCATCATTTACCATTTAGGCAACTAACCCACCCTTATACACCCTGCAGCAGCTGTGAAATAATTCCTTTCCATGCACTGCCCTGCCCAATACATTCCTCACTGTTAGTTAGCAGAAATATTAATAGCCCTCCTTCATAAACCTGCCCCGGAATTTGATAGTTACACTTAAAGAAAAGTTACCGGCTGTAAGATTTAGTTTTTTAAATTCTCACCAAAGCCTGGAAACTAATCATCTCAAATAGTTCCAATAGACAATACACAATAGGTGCAGGAGGAGGCCATTCGGCCCTTCGAGCCAGCACCACCATTCAATATGATCATGGCTGATCATCCCCAATCAGTACCCCGTTCCTGCCTTCTCCCCATATCCCCTAATGCCCCTGTCCCACTTAGGAAACCTGAACGGAAACCTCTGGAGACTTTGTGCCCCACCCAAGGTTTCCGTGCGGTTCCCGGAGGTTGCAGGTGGTTGCTGGAGGTTGCAGGTAGTGGAAGCAGGTAGGGCGACTGACAAAAACCTCCGGGAACCGCACGGAAACCTTGGGTGGGGCGCAAAGTCTCCACAGGTTTCTGTTCAGGTTTCCTAAGTCGGACAGGGGCATTACTCCGCTATTCTTAAGAGCCCTATCTAGCTCTCTTGAAAGCATCCAGAGAACTGGCCTCCACCCTCTGCCCTCTGAGGCAGTTTTCCATGTGGGAAAGAACTGGAGATGCTGGTTTAAACCGAAGGAAGACACAAAATGCTGGAGTAACTCAGCGGGACAGGCAGCAGCTCTGGAGAGAAGGAATGGGTGACGATTCGGGTCAAAACATCACTCTAGGAAAGGGTCTCGACCCAAAACGTCACCCATTCCTTCTCTCCAGAGATGCTGCCTGTCCCGCTGAGTTACTCCATCATTTTGTGTCTATAGATCTCAAATAGTGCACTTGGGTCCACTGGGAGTGTCCAGAAACTCATTGAATTTGACCACACTTCAGGCACCAAAGCCATCCCTTCAACCTAATTTCATTTGGAGCTGCCGATTTAATTCCTCGAGGTAATAGAGAACGCACACGGCAAGATTAGCAAGTTCGCTGATGGTACAAAAGTGGGTGGTCTTGCTGATTGTTTAAGAAAGAACTGCAGATGCTGGAAAAATCTTGGGCAGTTTACACTCCAGCAGTGTGAACATTGACTTCTCCTATTTCAGATAGTCCTTGCTTTCTCCCTCCCTCCCCTCCCCTTCCCAGCTCTTCCATTCTTCTTCCCACCCCCCCACCTCCACATCAGTCTGAAGAAGGGTCTCAACCCGAAATGTCTCATATACCTTCGCTCCATAGATGCTGCCTCACTGATGAGTTTCTCCAGCATTTTTGTCTTGCTGATAGTGAAAATAGTTGAGCAATAATTGCAGCAGGCTCCTGATCAGTTGGCCAGGCGGGTGGAGGAATGGTTGATGGAATTTAGTACCGAGAAATGTGAGGTGTTGTGTTTTGGGACGTCTAATGTGGGCGGAAGCCACACAGTGAATGGTAGGCCTCTGGGGAGTGTGATAGAGCAGAGGGATCTAGGAGTGCAGGTACATAGTCCCTTGAACGTGACATCACAGGAAGGTAGGGTGGGTAAAAAGGCTTTTCGCAACATTGGCCTTCATCAGTCAGAGTATTGTGTCAGATGTTGGTGAGGCTGCATTTAGAGTATTGTGTTCAGTTCTGGGCAACCATGTTATAGAAATGATGTTGCCAAGCTGGAACGGGTGCAGAGAAGTTTTGAAAGGATGTTGCCAGGGCTCGAGGGCCTGAACTATAGGGAGTTGTGCAGGCTGGGACTCGTGCAGGAGGATGAGGGGAGATCTTATAGAGGTGTACAAAATCACGAGGGAAATAAATCGGGTAGACGCACAGAGTCTGTTGCCCAGAGTAGGGTAATCGAGAACCAAAGGATATAAGTTTAAGGTGAAGGGGGAAAGATTTAATAGGAACCTAAGGGGTAACTATTTTTACACAAAGGGTGGTGGATGTATGGGACGAGCCGCCAGAGGAGGTAGTTGAGGCAGGGACTATCGCAACATTTTTAGAAGCAGTTAGACAGGTACATGGATAGGACAGGTTGGGAGGGATATGGACCAAACGCAGGCAGGTGGGACACAATAGACAATAGGTGCAGGAGTAGGCAATTCGGCCCTTCGAGCCAGCACCGCCATTCAATGTGATCATGGCTGATCATCCCCAATCAGTACCCCGTTCCTGCCTTCTCCTCATAACCCCTGACTTTGCAATCTTTAAGAGCCCTATGAAGCTCTCTCTTAAAAGTTTCCAGAGAACTGGCCTCCACCGCCCTCTGAGGCAGAGAATTCCACAGACTCACAACTCTCTGTGAGAAAAAAGTGTTTCCTCATCTCCGTTCTAAATAGCTTACCCCTTATTCTTAAACTGTGGCCCCTGTTTCTGGAGTCCCCCAACATCGGGAACATGTTTCCTGCCTCTAGCATGTGTCTCCACACATTGGTTAGTGTGGGCAAGTTGGGCCGAAGGGCCTGTTTCCACACTGTTTCACTCTATGACTATATAAGTCATGGGAGCAGAAGTAGGCCATTGGGCCCATTGGGTCTACTCCGCCTTTCAATCAGGGCTGATCTATCTCTCCCTCTCAACCCCATTCTCCTGCCTTCTCACCATTACCCTGACACATGCACTAATCAAGAGTCTTGTCACTCTCTGCTTTAAAATACCCATTGACTTGATTTCCACAGCCATCTGTAGCAATGAATTCCAGAGATTCACCACCCGCTGACGGAAGAAATTCCTCCTCATCTCCTTTCCAAAGATACTTTTTATTCTGACGAATAAATTAATTGAATTCATGCATTCATTCATAAGAATTTCGTTGTTCCGGTTTGAGACGTATCACAGTAAAACTCTCTTGACGGCTCTTGAAGGCTGAGGATTAAAATTAAAAGTGCGACGAGGGTCAATTATTGGCAGTCGAAGATAAACTGAAGATAGAAGCAAAATGCTGGAGTAACTCAGCGGGACAGCCTCAAGAAGGGTCTCGACCCAAAACTCATTCCTTCTCTCCAGAGATGCTGCCTGTCCCGCTGAGATACTCCAGCATTTTGTGTCTACTTTCTGATACTTAGTACTCAATAGTCAATGGTCACCTAACTGCCACATGTACCGAGGTAAAAATGATTTTTTTTAAATCATATCGTTCATTATAAATCTTATTATGCACAGACACAATCACACTTGGGTACAAGAGTGGAATAATAATGGATTATACTGAGGCAGTACACAGGTGTAATCCATCAAGTATAGTTGCTGTCTCATTATATCCCCAGGGTTCGATCCTGACCTCGGGTGCTGTCTGTGTGGAGTTTGCACGTTCTCCCTCTGTCCGCGTGGGTTTCCTCCGGGTGCTGTGGTTTCCTCCCACATCCCACGGTTAATTGATCTCTGCAGAAATGTCCCTGGTGTGTAAGGAATGGATGTAAAGTGGGATAATATAGCACTAGTGTGAATGGATGATCGATGGTCGGCGCGGACTCAGTGGGCCGAATGGCCTGTTTCCATGCTGGATCTCTAAACTAAACTAAACTAAACTAAAGGTAGACAAAAATGCTGGAGAAACTGAGCGGGTGAGGCAGCATCTATGGAGAGAAGGAGTCTATGGTCTATGGAATAGCTGCCTCACCCGCTGAGTTTCTCCAGCATTTTTGTCTACCGATTTTTCCAGCATCTGCAGTTCCTTCTGAAACTAAACCAAACGTCAGCTGTGCATTAATAACCGTTAAACTCATGTGGTAAAAATATCCTAATAATTACAGGCCATTTGATTTAAATTTGGACTGCTCATTTCACTTGATAATTAATTGAAGTTCTAAACAAAGGCATGGCCATCACAGTTTGCAGTCTATTCTGAGATATAGTGAATCCTAGTGTGACCTGTACATGTCATAATGCCATAAGTCTTATTATATTTGGCTTGCTATGTGGGGAGTGCTGGCTCAGAGCCCAAATACCACTTCTTTGCCAAGTCTTTAGAATGTATTTTTTTGATGTGCCTTTAACCTATGTCTGTGCACTAGTTTCATATAGATAAGAACCTAAAGTATAAACAGGATGTGAATTCATAAACAGCACATTGCGATTCGTATTAATCTGATTTTATTAGCTAATTCTTCATCATGAAGTCATTCAACATGGAGACAGGCCCTTCAGTCAACTTGCCCATGCTGACCAAGATGTTCGAAGGTTCAACAGTCCTTTATTGTCATGTGTACAAAAGCAACAAGACTCACAACTACATAACAGTTAACATAAACATCCACCACAGTGGATTCCCCACATTCCCCACTGTGATGGAAGGCAATAAAGTCTAATCTTCTTCCGTCTTTATTCTCCCACGGTCGGGGCGGTCAAACCATCCGCGATCGGGGCGATCAAAGCTCCCGTGTCGTGGCTGTCGAAGCTCCTGCGGCTTGGAGCTCCCGAAGTGGGTCCCTAACCAAGGGACCGCGAGCTCCACGATGTTAAAGTCCGCAGGCTCCCGCGGGTGGAGCTCCCAAAGTCGGTCCCCAGCTAGAGGCCGCCAGCTCCTCGATGTTAGGCCGCAGTGCGGACGGAGATACGGTACGGAATAAAATCGCACCTCCGTCGAGGTAAGAGATTAAAAAGAGTTTCCCACAACCCCCCCCCCCCCCCACCCACATAAAACAAAGCTAAAGAACACTAAAACATACATTCAACACATATTTAAAGAACAACAAAGAAAGAAAAGGATGAGACGGATTGTTGGCGAGGCAGTCATTACGGCGCCACCTATGAACACTTTAGTTTAGAGATATAGCGCGGAAACAGGCCCTTCGGTCCACCGGGTCCGAGCCGAACAGTAATCCCCGCACACTAAAACTATCACACACACACTATGGATAATTTACAATTTTATCAAGCCAATTAGCCCACCAACCTGTACGTCTTTGGAGTGTGGGAGGAAACCGGAGATTCCGGAGAAAACCCACGCAGGTCACATGGAGAACGTACAAACTCCGTATAGACAGCGCTAGTAGTTTGGATCGAACCCGGGTCTCTGACGCGGTAAGGCAGCAACTCTACCGCTGTGTCACCCGTTGATGTAACTAGTCCCATCATTTGCAAGTTAATTGATTAGTATTTATATTATATATCAGTTAGGTGTGTAGTGGTTCCTATTAAATCTTTCCCCCCCTCACCTTAAACCTATGTTCTCTGGTTCTTGATTACCCTACTCTGAGCAAGAGACTCCGTGCGCCTACGCGCCGCCTGGAGTGATGTGAAATGAGATAGAGACACACAATGCTGGAGTAACTCAGCGGGACAGGTAGCATCACTGGGTGGAAGGAGATGCTGCCTGACCCGCTGAGTTACTCCAGCATTCTGTGTGTCTCTATCTTCGGTGTGAAGCCAGCATCTGCCGTTCCTTCCTACACATAATGCGAGATGAGTCGGGGAATTGTTGATATCACATTTCACTCTGTCCAAGTTCCATTTTGAATCGTGTGCCACTGAAATGAACAGGGTTAAGTGATTTAATTTCTGGGCCATTGTTCACATTTAAAATGGGAGCTGTGGATATGGACTCTCTCAAATCTGTCACACCCTGAAGATGACAATGAACAGCAGGCATGGCCATGATGTGCCCTCAACAAGAAGAGAAATGATGCAATATTAGTGGACTCCTACCTGTTTCTATTTTGCTGGCTGGCTTAAAGCAAAGAGCAGGGTGTAGAATGTGTTTGGAGCTGATAGCTTTGTGAGTGTTTATTTAATGGCAGCATTGTAAAGCTAGGTGAGATACACTCCTCATTTAATTGTTTGCCTTTCATTTGGTGTTTGCTTATTTATGTGACAGCAATTCACTTTGTTAGTTATCTCATTATTAATGTATTTCCTTTGGATACGAGGATTCATTTTATGGGCATATTTAGCATTTAATGTGGGAAGCTACAAGTGCTGTGACTCGATGCCTGCATTTTTAATTTTTTTTGGCCTTGCTGTTAGAGACATTTTATATCACTTTTTGCTTTTTGCCGAACAAGGTTTGATGAGCGACGGCATCATTGACTGACGTATCTGGTCACGGAAAAATTCGCAGCATGACGCGGCGGTGATTTTTCAAGTCTCGCAACATTTTTTTTGTCGCCGCTGGGTTTTGAAAAGTTCAAAATCTTTTGGCGACCCTGATATGACGCTGGCAGTCGCCGAAAAAATCAAGTCGCCAAGTGGGACAGGCCCTTAACTCAGCGGGACAGGCAGCATCTCTGGATAGAAGGAATGGATGACATTTCGGATCATAGAAACATAGAAACATAGAAATTAGGTGCAGGAGTAGGCCATTCGGCCCTTCGAACCTGCACCGCCATTCAATATGATCATGGCTGATCATCCAACTCAGTATCCCGTACCTGCCTTCTCTCCATACCCTCTGATCCCCTTAGCCACAAGGGCCACATCTAACTCTCTCTTAAATATAGCCAATGAACTGGCCTCAACTACCCTCTGTGGCAGAGAGTTCCAGAGATTCACCACTCTCTGTGTGAAAAAGTTTTTCTCATCTCGGTTTTAAAGGATTTCCCCCTTATCCTTAAACTGTGACCCCTTGTTCTAAGACAGTCCTGACATCCCAGGAATCAGTCTGGCGAACCTTCTCTGCACTCCCTCTATGGCAATAATGTCCTTCCTCAGATTTGGAGACCAAAACTGTACGCAATACTCCAGGTGTGGTCTCACCAAGACCCTGTACAACTGCAGTAGAACCTCCCTGCTCCTATACTCAAATCCTTTTGCTATGAAAGCTAACATACCATTTGTTTTCTTCACTGCCTGCTGCACCTGCATGCCTACTTTCAATGACTGGTGTACCATGACACCCAGGTCTCGCTGCATCTCCCCTTTTCCTAATCGGCCACCATTTAGATAATAGTCTGCTTGCCTGTTTTTGCCACCAAAATGGATAACCTCACATTTATCCACATTATACTGCATCTGCCAAACATTTGCCCACTCACCCAGCCTATCCAAGTCACCTTGCAGTCTCCTAGCATCCTCCTCATCCGCAAACTTGGAGATATTGCCTTCAATTCCCTCATCCAGATCATTAATATATATTGTAAATAGCTGGGGTCCCAGCACTGAGCCTTGCGGTACCCCACTAGTCACTGCCCGCCATTGTGAAAAGGACCGGTTTACTCCTACTCTTTGCTTCCTGTTTGCCAGCCAGTTCTCTATCCACATCAATACTGAACCCCCAATGCCGTGTGCTTTAAGTTTGTATACTAATCTCTTATGTGGGACCTTGTCGAAAGCCTTCTGGAAGTCCAGATACACCACATCCACTGGTTCTCCCCTATCCACGCTACTAGTTACATCTTCGAAAAATTCTATAAGATTCGTCAGACATGATTTACCTTTCGTAAATCCATGCTGACTTTGTCCAATGATTTCACCACTTTCCAAATGTGCTGCTATCCCTCCCATCTTTAATAACTGACTCTAGCAGTTTCCCCACTACCGATGTTAGACTAACTGGTCTGTAATTCCCCGTTTTCTCTCTCCCTCCCTTCTTAAAACGTGGGGTTACGTTTGCTACCCGCCAATCCTCGAGACCCTTCTTCAGAGTGAGAGCTAGGGGAGCGAGAGACATAGAGATAAGGAAGGCTAAGGTGTGAAAACGAGACATCAAAAGAGATAGAGATCAAGGAAAATGTGGAATAGATTACTGTTAGCTCGGAGGAGCTGACAATAAAGCAAACCGAGGTAAAACGTATTCGGGGGGGCAGTCAGACTGGTCGGAGAACTGGGAAGGTGGAGGTATAGAGAGGGAGAGAGAGAGTTAAGGGCCTGTCCCACCAGCATGCGATTGCATGGGTCTTGTGCGACCAAACGTGGTGGCTTGAGGCATACGGCCTCGCGGGGCCGGTCCCAATTCCAACCGGGGAGCCGTATGGAGTTGTGCGGGGCAGGTCCCGACATCATACTCACCAATCAGCTGGGCAGGAGGCGGGCCGACTGAATTTGGACGTCGCACGGCGTCGGGCGGTTACGTCATAATGCAACGGAACGCCGGGCGGTGATGTCATCGCGCAACGCCACGCGCTAGACGTACGCCGTCAAGACGCTGCGTACGGCCTCAATGCGGTTGCGGGCTGACAGGCCGATGCCGCGCGGAGTTTTTGGACATTGTCAGTTTTTCGGAGCCCCACGCGATGTCGGGACCAGCTCCGCACAACTCCATACGGCTCCGGCGATCGAAGTGGGACCGGCCCCGCGAGGCCATACGGCTCAAGCGACCACGTTAGGTCTAGCTCGCCGCATGCAGTCGCATGCCCATGGGACAGGCCCTTTAGTCCAGCTTTTTGTGTCTTTCTTCAGTTTAAACCAGCATCTGCAGTTCCTTCCTACACACTTGATGCATGGTAATGGTTCACACTGGCATTAGAATGATTTACAGGCTGGCACCGCCAGTTAAATGAGGAAATGCGAAGGTTAATTGGCACAGTTACCATGGCTTCAGTTTTCATGGAGTCTTACAGCATGGATACAATACAATCCCTTCGGCCCATCTTGCCCACACCGGCCAACATGCCCCATCTACACCAGTCCCACCCGCCTGCGCTTGGTCCATATCCCTCTAAACCTATCCTATCCATGTACCTGTCCAAATGGTTCGTAAAGGTTGCGATAGTCCCTGCCTCAACCACCTCCTCCGGCAGCTCGTTCCATACACCCACCACCCTGCCTGACCCACCGAGCTACTCCAGCATTCTGTGTTCCAAGCAAAATTCCAGCATTTAGTAGAAACAAAGAACTGCAGATGCTGGTTTATGCCAAAAGAAACACAAAGTGCTGGAGTAATTCAGCGGGTCAGGCAGCATCTCTAGAGAAAAAAAGAAGGGTGACGTTTTGGTTTAGGACACTTCTTCAGTCTGAAGATGGATTCTGACCTGAATTGTCACCTATCCATGTTCTCCAGAGATGTTGCCTGACCCGTTGAGTTACTCCAGCACTTTGTGTTTTAGGCAAGATTTCAGCATTATAACGATGAAGTCCAATTAACAATTGGGACAAAATGCCTGATCTTGCTAGAAATGTTGCTGAATATTCATGGAATACCATGTATTTATGAATTCAATTAATCTCTTTTGTACATTTTTCTCAACTTTGGGAATGCAATATTATTATTCTTCTGTTACCATCCCCAAAAGGCAAGAGAGAACCTTAGCTCAAATGTTATTAATTAATTGAATAAAAGTAGACATTAGTGAGTTTTTAGTTTAGCTCTTTAAGTGTGAAGTTACACAAGGCTTTTAACTCGATGTCTCAACTGGGATCAAAAGCAAAGAGAGAAGCAATTAAGAATCTGACGGAACAAAGTGCATACTGAGCCCATTCATAAAACCGTGTGTAGGAATGAACTGCGGATGCTGGTTAATGTGGAAGATAGACACAAGACGCTGGAGTAACTCAGCGGGTCAGGCAGCATCTCTGGAGAGAAGGAATAGGTGACATTTCGGGTCAAGACCCTTCATCAGACTGAGAGTCGGGGAAGGGGAAACTAGAGGTGTGGGAAGGTACAGATCTAAGCAGAGCCTGCTTCGAGGACTCGGGGAAAGGTGGAGCCCACAATGGTCCATTGTTGGCTGGGGACGAGGTGATAACAAAGTCATGGAGTGATACAGCGTGGAAACAGGTCCTTCAGCACAAGGAGCCATAGTTAACCCATCCTAGTAATGTCTTCATATCATACTGTCCATCCCCTTGGCTCCTAATTATCTATACAGGTTCTAATGCTCTCAGAGCATTCGTTCCAATAAGTAAGTCAATGGTCACAAGGAGAATGTACCAACTCTCTGTACAGACATCCCCCGTGGTCAGAATCGAACCCGGATCTCTGGAGTTGTAAGGCAGCAAATCTACTGCTGTGCCACTGTGCCGCCCAAGTTTTTAGTTTAGTTTAGTGCGGAAACAGGCCCTTCAGCCCACCGAGTTTGGGCCGACCAGCGATCCCCGCACACCAACACTATCCTACACACACTAGGAGCAATTTACATTTATGCTCAGCCAATTAGCTGACAAACCTGTACGTCTTTAGAGTGTGGGAGGAAACCGGAGCACCCAGAGAAAACCCACGCAGGTCACGGGGAGAACATTCAGATTCAGATTCAAACTTTATTGCCATTGTGCAGTGTACAGTACAGAGACAACGAAATGCAGTTAGCATCTCACCCAGAAGAGCGAACATAGAATATGAGCAATAAATATATATACGTACATACAGTCGTAGTAGTGCAATTTTTTCTGGTGGAAGGAGTGTCCATACAAACTCCGTACAGACAGCACCCATAGTCAGGATTAAACCCGGGTCTCTGGCGCCGTGAGGCAGCAACTCTACTGCTGTGCCGCCAAATTGTACCTTGCATTTTCTTTCTCTTCTGTTTAGGAGAGAGCTACGTTTGCTCCTCGCATGACATCTTCAAGAAGGTGGACTACACCAGGAACGTGAATCCCAACTGGTCGGTGAACGTCAAGACCTCTGGAACCCAGAAGGTCCCCCAGTCACTTGCCAGCGCCAAGAACATGACCGAGGTCAAGGAGACCAAGGACTTTGTCCGCCCCAAGCTGGTGACTGTCATCCGCAGCGGCGTCAAGCCCCGCAAAGCCGTCAGGGTCCTGCTCAACAAGAAGACCGCGCACTCCTTCGAGCAGGTCCTGACCGACATCACCGAGGCCATCAAGCTGGAGACGGGGATCGTGAAGAAACTCTACACCTTGGACGGCAAACAGGTGAGTCTTTCTCCTCCTCCAGGTGAGATATCATGTCTGTGCCTGTACGAGTCCTGAACAACTGATAATGGGTCTGTCCAATGAAACCTGTGATCTATCTAAATGACTGACGATCCCAATGTTTCTACTTTATTGTATGTGTGTGTGTAATGGTGACACACTGGTCAACCTGAGGAGCACCTTCAGCAACAGATTGGTTCCACCAAGATGCAGCACAGAACGCCACAGGAGATCCTTCTTCCCTGTGGCTATCAAACTGTACAACCCCCCTCCCCCTTCTGTCGTGGGGTAAACTGACTCTCCCCCCCCCCCCCTCCCCACATCCTCCCCAATCTTTGCACATCCCCAATCCTTTCCACTCGTCACTTTAGAAACATGGAAACATAGACAATAGGTGCAGGAGTAGGCCATTCGGCCCTTCGAGCCAGCACCGCCATTCAATATGATCATGGCTCATCATCCAAAATCAGTACCCCGTTCCTGCCTACTCCCCATATCCCTTGATTCTGTAATTTCATGTTTCAAGTATTTTGTGTGTTTTATAACTGTTGGCAGATCCACTTCCCTCCTGGGATGAATAAAGTTCTATTGTATATATTTGTTATATATAACGTCAGATAAATCATTATGAAACCGATGCCGTTTGTTACAAATCATCAACTCGTCTCATACCTAGTCCTGGTAGTATTATCAGATCGACTCAAAGCTGGAGTAACTCAGCGGGAGAGGCAGCATCTCTGGAGAGATGGAATGGGCGACGTTTCGGGTCGAGACCCTTCTTCAGACTCTTCGGTGTTATCCAAAGTTAGACTTGGGTAATTAAGTTTACTCCTGTCAGTGTTGATGTAATACAGCTAATATAGTGAACTAGTTTAGTTTCGAGATACAGCATGGAAACAGTCCCTACAGCTCACCGATCACCCTGTACACAAGTTCCATCCTACACACACTAGGGACAATTTACAAATGTTTATTTATTTATTATTATTATTATTTTTTTAACACCAAGCCAATTACCCAGCAAACCTGCACGTCTTTGGAGTGTGGGAGGAAACCAGAGCACCCGGAGAAAACCCACGTGGTCACAGAGACAACGGGCAAACTGCATACAGACACCACCCGTAGTCAGGATCGAACTAGGGTCTCTGGTGCTGTAAGGCAGCAACTCTAATAAAAATTCTCTGGGTACAGGTTGATTGAGGGAGCGTTAGATCGACCACACCTGAATTCCTCCCCTTCCCTTGTACAGTAGTGTTATCCAGCCTTGTGCTTGTGTAATAATGAGATTTGGTCCATCATTTGTTTGGAGCACCATAATGAACTGCAGTAAGTCAGCGGGTGAGGCAGCATCTCTGGAGAGAAGGAATGGGCGACGTTTCGGGTTGAGACCCATCTTCAGACTGATCTGCATTTCCTTCCTACACACAGGTTGTACGTTCTCCCTGTGACCGTGTGGGTTTCCTCCAGGTGCTCTGGTTTCCTCCCACATCCCAAAAGGTTTGTAGGTTAAGAGGATTCAGCAAAAATTGTATTTGTCCCTAGTGTGTAGGATAGTGCTGGTGTACGGGGTGATCACTGGCCGGCACGGACTCGGTGGGCTGAAGGGCCTGTTTCCATGCAGTATCATTCAAGTGTAAAGTCTTTATTCAAAATGGATCTAAGGCCTTCCACTGATTTCTGAAACTTTGTCTGCGTTTTATATGTTTAAATAAAATGGTGGTATGCCTTCTCCAAATATTGCCAAGGCCACAAGCCACCAAGGGACACGAGAGAAAGGTGGGTTTGATGCAGTCTCTTCTGATACACTATAGTGTAAATTCATTTTTTAAATCTTGCAACCATTGCTCATGGATATTTGGAGATATTAAATAGGGCAGTGGTTAAACTTCCCCTAATAATATCATTTAAGGCAAGGTTGAGTTCAGTTTTGTTTATTGTCAGGTGCAGTGAAAAGCTTTTGTTGCGTGCTAACCAGTCAGCAGAAAGACAATACATGATTACAATCGAGCCATTTACAGTGTATAGATACATGATAAGGGAATAATGTTTAGTACAAGGTAAAGCCAGCAAAGTCCGATCCAAGATAGTCCGAGGGTCACCAATGAGGCAAGTCGTAGTTCAGGACTGCTCTCTGCTTGTGGTGGGATGATTCAGTTGCCTGATAACAGCTGGGAAGAAACTGTCCCTGAATCTGGAGGCGTGCGTTTTCACACTTCTGTACCTTTTGCCAAAGATAGACACAAAATGCTGGAGTAACTCAGCGGGACAGGCAGCATCCCTGCAGAGAAGGAATGGGCGACGTTTCGGGTCGAAACCCTTCTTCAGACTCAGATGGGAGAGGGGAGATCCAGTTGATCCAACTTGTTATGTGGGAAGAAACTGCAGATGTTGGCTGTCCAGTGAAGTTACAGACTGACGTTACTAAGATGCACGGCTCATGACCGCATCTCCCGATATAGAAGAATGACTCGTTGAAGTGGAGTCTTTGCAGCTTTGTCCTTGAGGCTCTGTTCGGATGTTCGGATGAGGATTGTCAGCCGCTGAGGGCAGTGTCAAGATAACAAATTGTCAGCATTAAGGAGGATCCATGAGTTATTCTGACCTTGCAATGTAGTTTGAAGACTTGGCCCCAGTTTAGTTTAGTTTAGTTTAGAGATATACCGTGGAAACAGGCCCTTCGGCCCACTGTGTCCATGCCCACCAGCAATCCCCGCACATTTACACACTATCCTACACGCACGATACAATTTTACCAAGCCAATTAGCCTACAAACCTGTACATCTTTGGAGAGTGGGTGGAAGCCAGAGCTCCTGGAGAAAACCCACGCAGGTCACGGGGAGAACATACAAACTCTGTGCAGCCATGCCCCCGTAGTCGGGATCAAACCCGGGTCTCTGGCGCTGTGAGGCAGTAACTCTACCGCTGCACCACCGTGCCGTTCCAAGTCTTCAGTAGTTTGAATTAAGAAAGATCCATGAGTTTTGCAATGAGTCTGCAGTGCTTTTCTCATCCACTCATATGAAGCAAACATCTCATTATCCTCCATCAGTCAGAATATTGAGTGTGGAAGTTGCAGTTATAGAAGACTCTGGCGAGGCTGCATTTGGAGGATTGGGGTCAGTTTTGGGCACCCTCTTGCATTGAAAAGATGTGAGGAAATATTATATCCGAGTGGTTCTATTATGTAATATTTCCTCAGATGTTGTCAAGCTGGAAAGGGCGCAGGGAAGGTTTACGAGGATGTTGTCAGGACTCGGTGGCCTGAACAACAGGGAGAGGTTGAACAAACTGGGACTCTATTCCTTGGAACACAGGAGGATGAGGGGTGATTTATAGATGTGTACAAAATCATGAGAGGAATAGATTGGGTAAACACACTGTCTTTGCCAGGAGTTGGGAAATCGAGAACCAGAGGGGGGGGGGGGGGGGGGGGACAGATTTAATCGGAGTCCGAGGGGTAACTATTTTACACCAAGGGTGGTGGATGTATGGAACGAGCAGCCAGAGGAGGTAGTTGAGGCAGGGACTATCGCAACATTTAAGAAACATTCAGACAGATACATGGATAGGATAGATTGCCGTGTTGGCTCGAAGGGCCGAATGGCCTACTCCTGGAAACATAGAAAATAGGTGCAGGAGCATGCCATTCGGCCCTTCGAGCCTGCACCGCCATTCAATATGATCATGGCTGATCATCCAACTCAGTATCCTGTACCTGCCTTCTCTCCATACCCCCTGATCCCTTTAGCCACAAGGGCCACATCTAACTCCCTCTTAAATATAGTCAATGAACTGTGGCCTCAACTGCCTTCTGTGGCAGAGAATTCCAGAGATTCACCACTCTCTGTGTGAATTTTTTTTTTCTCATCTCGGTCCTAAAAGATTTCCCCCTTATCCTTAAAATGTGACCCCTTGTTCTAGACTTCCCCAACATCGGGAACATCCTGAAACCTATTATCTATTGAGAGGGAAATGGGCCAAATCTAGGCAGATGGGACTAGTATAGATGGGGCAAGTTGGGCCGAAGGGTCCGTTTCATCGCGCTATGACTCTGATGTGATGGAAATGGGAGCTCAGCTTCAGAGAGAAATCAAACTCCTCTCACGTGGCCCACACAAAAATTCACATCTAACGCTAACACTAGTTCATTGGGCTCAATTGGCTCTGCTATTTCCTGAGAGGTCGTGTGATTGGGAATGACCAGGAGCAACGAGGAGATTGAGGACTTCACCTGAAGGAAGCAGGTATGTCAATGTCCTGTCCACGTGTCAATGGTGTCTCCTCAATAAACGCATATACTTGCATCAAAGGGCGGTCACGGTGGCGCAGCGGTAGAGTTGGTGCCTGACAGCGAATGCAGCACCGGAGACCCGTGTTCGATCCTGACTACGGGTGCTGTTCTGTACGGAGTTTGCACGTTCTCCCCGTGACCCGCGTGGGTTTTCTCCCAGATCTTCAGTTTCTACCCACACTGCAAAGACGTGCAGGTTTGTAGGTTAATTGGCTTGGTAAATGTAAACATTGTCCCTAGTGGGTATAGGATAGTATTAATGTACGGGGGTCGCTGGTCGGCACGGACCCAGTGGGCCGAAAGGGCCTGTTTCCGCGCTGTATCTCTAAACTAAACTAAAGTCTTCATGTTGCTCACATCTTCAAGACATGTCGTTTAGTACTTAGTGGAATCTGTGACAGATGCTGGAAAATTAATGTGTGGGAAGGAACTGCAGATGCGGTTTATATAGATAGACACGAAAAGCTGGAGTAACTCGGCGGGTCAGGCAGCATCTCTGGAGAAAAGGAATGGTTGACGTTTCGGGTCAAGACCCTTGAGAGTCTAAAGAAGAGACTCGTCCCGAAACGTCACCCCTTCCTTTTCTCCAGAGATGCTGCCTGACCCGCCGAGTTAAACTCCAGTTTTTTCAGAAAGAACTGCAGATGTTGGAAAAATCGAAGGTACACAAAAATGCTGGAGAAACTCAGCTGGTGAGGCAGCATCTATGGAGCGAAGGAATGGGTGACATTTTTGTCTACCTTCCAGCTTTTTTAGTATCCTCGCTGGAAAATTAATATTGTGATGATTTTTGTGAAGGGAAATGAGCCATACAACACCCATACCGGCTGTGCATCAGACATAGGAGCAGAATTAGGCCATTCGGCCCATTGAGTCTGCTCTGCCATTCGATCATGGCTGATCTATCTCCCCCTCTCAACTGCAGTCACTTGCCTTTTCCCTGTAACCTTTGACACCCGTACTAATCAAGAATCTATCAATCTCCGTTATAAAAATTCAAATATAAACAAAATTGCATCTGGTATACAAAATGTTAAAGAATGTCACAGGTGGGTAGATATCTCTCTTTTCCCTTTCCCTTTACTCTCAGTCTGAAGAAGGGTCTCAACCCGAAACGTCACCTATTCCTTTTCCCCAGCGATGTTGCCTGACCTGCTGAGCTATTCCAGTTTTATTGTGTCTACCTTTGGTGTTTATTAAGCACAAGTATATCGAATGTGAAGATGGACACAAAGTGCTGGCGTAACTCAGCGGGATGGCGGGACTGTCATAGGAGGATGGCGGGACTGTCATATGAGGAAAGATTGAAAAGACTGGGCTTGTATTCACTGGAGTTTAGAAGGATGAGGGGATATCTTATAGAAATATATCAAATTATAAAAGGACTGGACACGCTAGATGCAGGAAAAATGTTCCCAATGTTGGGCGAGTCCAGAACCAGGGGCCACAGGGGATAAAGGGGAGGTCATTTAAGACTGAGGTGAGAAAAAACTTTTTCACCCAGAGAGTTGTGACTTTGTGGAATTCCCTTCCACAGAGGGCAGTGGAGGCCAAATCACTGGATGGATTTAAGGGAGAGTTAGTCAAGTCACATTTATTTATATAGCACATTTAAAAAAACAACTCTCGTTGGCCAAAGTGCTTTACATTTGTTATAAGAATAGCACAACAAAACAGACTACATACATATATACATGTAGCCCTCACTCAGTGGACGTCAGGAAAGGCTTGGGAGTATAGATAAGTCTTTAGTCTTGACTTAAAGGAGTCGATGGAGGGGGCAGTTCTGATGGGAAGAGGGATGCTGTTCCACAGTCTAGGAGCTGCAACCGCAAAGGCACGGTCGCCCCTGAGCTTATGCCTAGACCGTGGGATATTCAGCAACCCCAAGTCGGCCGATCTGAGGGGCCTGGAGGTGGAGTGGTGGGTGAGAAGACTTTTTATGTAGGTGAGGGCTTTGTAGACATGGAGGAGGATCTTGAAGTTTATACGGTTCGTTAGTTAGATAGAGCTCTAGGGGCTAGTGGAATCAAGGGATATGGGGAGAATGCAGGCACGGGTTATTGATTGGGGACGATTAGCCATAATCGCAATGAATGGCGGTGCTGGCTCAAAGGGCCGAATGGCCTCCTCCTGCACCTATTTTATATGTTTCTATCTCTGGAGAATATATGGAATTTGAATACTAATCACTGCCAAGATATGTCGGTTGGTACTCTGCCATATCTGTACTTTAACTTTGGCACTAATTAGTTTGTTTTTGCATACTTGTATATTAAAGTCCAGCGTAGTCACAGGCTGGGGGGGGGGGGCTCTCTGAAAGCCTATCCAGACTATTTTGCCTAACTTGCAACAGGGCCGTTTAAATCACTTGTAGTCGCTGGTTTCCACTCATATCCTTCAGTAGTATGAGATGATGGAGTCGGCGTGGGTTCCCAGCATGGGGCTCTGAGTTTGCATGCTTCCTCTCTCTGCCAGCCGTCTGTGCTTGCACCCCCCACCGAGTCCGTTTCCGTACTCTTGTGGAAAGTTATTTCACGTGTTTGGAGGAAATAAAGCTCCGAGTGAAGTTCTTGCCCGAGATTTTTATGGCTCATACACCAGAACGTTGTTAAACATGAGTTTGGAACCAGGGTTTGTAGAGAATTAGTGAACTCCTAATTATCTGGTGTGTTTTAGATTGTAGGTATCCACTTGTTCTTAGCTTAGATCAGCCACAATTGAATGGCGGAGCAGACATGATGGGCTGAATGGCCTAATTCTGCTCCTAGAACTTATGATCTGAGAAGTCACTCGATATCGTGGATCACTTTATCTCACTGCTATAAATGATGCTTCAAACTTCAACAAAAGGGCAAATTGTTTCTTTCCAAGAAACATGAAATGTGACAAGTCACAAGTGTTTAGTTTTTAATCTTGCTTTGATACAGAAACATTTGAACAGTTTGATATTATTTCCCAATGAAAGCTGCCAGTATTTCCTGTAACGGCCCCGTCCCACTTAAGCGATTTTTTCCGGTGACTACGGACGACTAGGCTGTCGCCACATGGTCGCCGGGGTGTCGACTGTATGGTCGTGAGTCGTCTCCTCAGTCGCCCAAAGAGTAGTAGCGTCTTTCTGGTCGCCGCTGGATTTTCAACATGGTGAAAATTTTTCAGAGACAGTTGGCGACAATGAGCGTAGCTTGACCTCTCCTGACGTAGGTGCTGTCGTAGGTTGTCGCCAGGATAACGTAGGTTGTCGCTAGTGCTGACTTCAGTTTTGTTGTTGTTGTTGAAGTAATAATTCTATTTCAAATTTTATGTCGAATGTGGGGGGGGGGGGGGGTCCAGTCGCTGGTTTTTCGGCGACCTGCTACGACTATGACAGTCCTAAAAATAGCCTAAGTGGGACAGGCCCTAAGAATGTGACATTGTGAGAATCCTTGCTCATTCAATGAACATTTTCTCCGCTGAAGTGATTGTAATCAGTGCAAAACTGACCAGCGATAGATTTGAAGACCATCCTTGGTGAAGTTATTCGTTCTTGCATATGGTGATGTCCCTACTCTTTGATTTGAAAAACATATATATTCACCACTGCATATTTTTACAAGATGACTTTAAATCTGCATTAGTCAAAGAGAGGAAGGAATATTTTAAGTACACTTTAGTCTCTGGCAGAGATCCATGAACATAAAAATTGCAGCTTAATGACCGAGAACATCCAAGGTCTTGGATAGGTAGCAATTAATGCGGTTGCAACAAAGATTTCAAGTCAGTTCTGTGGTAAACCGAGAGCAAAAAGTGATAATTAAAATTCTAAGCAGGAACTTGAACGTCATTCGATTCTCTTTTGCGGATTGTGTTTGATTTTAGGGAGATAGACAGTAAACAATAGGTGCAGGAGTAGGCCATTCGGCCCTTCGAGCCAGCACCGCCATTCAATGTGATCACGGCTGATCATCCCCAATCAGTACCCCGTTCCTGCCTTTTCCCCATTTCCCCTGACTCCACTATCTTTAAGAGCCCTATCCAGCTCTCTCTTGAAAGTATCCAGAGAACCTGCCTCCACTGCCCTCTGAGGCAGAGAATTCCACAGACTCGCTACTCTCTGTGAGAAAAAGTGTTTCCTCGTCTCTGTTCTACATAGCTTACCCCTTATTCTTAAACTGTGGCCCCTGGTTCTGGACCCCCCCAACATTGGGAACATTCTTACATTCTTACATCGGGAGATATTCTTACATTTTATTTTTGTAAGCAAATGCTTGTTAGACCTTTTCAAAAGAGTCAAGAGTGTTTAATTATCATACTAGGGGGGGTGGGGTGTGGGGGAGGGTGTGTGTGTGTGGGTGGGTGTGTGGGTGAGTGTGTGGGTGGGGGTGTGTGTGTGGGGGAGGGTGTGTGTGTGTGGGGGAAGGGGTGTGTGTGTAGGGGAGGGGTTGTGTGTGGAGGAGGGGTTGTGTGGGGGGTGTGGGGGGGAGGGGTTGTGTGTGGAGGAGGGGTTGTGTGTGGGGTGTGGGGGGGAGGGGTTGTGTGGGGGAAGGGGGAATGGGGGTGTGTGGGGGGTGGGGTAGGTGTGGGGGAGGAGGGGACTGTGGGGGCGGGTGAATCTTCAAAACCTTCATAACTTTTGTACTATTTCACTGATCGGAAAAAAACTTATTTGACTTGCAGCAGAGAAGAATGGTGAGTAAGGTGGCGAAAAATCGTAGCGCTATGGGGATCGTTTTCATGCAGATTTAATTACAACGCAGATAGGAAGTGGTCAAGATGAGAGTTTTAGTAATAGTATAGATGTCGCAGATATGACAATGAAATTCTTGCTTGCTGCAGCACAACAGAATATGTAAACATAGTACATAACTCGAGAAGAATAAAAGTTCAGTGTGTATATACACATGCACACATACTCAATAAATAAACAAATAATTATAGTGCAATAATAATAAAAGTCTGTTCCAGTTCAGAGGTTATTTGTTGTAGTGTTTAATAGCCTGATGGCTGTGGGGAAGAAGCTGTTCCTGAACCTGGACGTTACAGTTTTCAGGCTCCTGTACCTCCTACCAGATGGCAATGGTGAAATGAGTTTGTGGCCGGGATGGTGTGGGTCTTTGATGATGTTGGCTGCCTTTTTGAGGCAGCGACTACGATAGATCCCTTCGATGGTGGGGAGGTCAGAGCCGGTGATGGACTTTAGAGATACGTCGTGGAAACAGGACCTTCGTCAGACTGAGTCTGAGCCAATCAGGTATTTGAAGGTTCATGAAGAAGGGTCTCGACCCCAAACGTCACCCATTCCTTCTCTCCAGAGACGCTGCCTGTCCCGCTGAGTTTCTCCAGCTCTTTGTGTCTATCTTCGATTTAAACCAACATCTGCAGTTCTTTCCTGCTCGGGTATTTATTTGAACTCTGCCCACATGCCCTTGTTCAGTGTTTCAACTAAGTTACCTGTTATTTAACATAAAAATTGTTCTACATTAATATTCTGCCTGCCTTATCCTTAAAACAAAATACACAATGTGCTGGAGTGGCTCAGCAGGTCAGGCAACATCTCTGGAGAAAATGGTTAGGTGACATTTCGGGTTGGGGCCTTTCTTCAGCCTATCCTTATTAGATTTCAGAGTTAGCATTACAGATACAGTGTTGAAACGGGCCCTTCGGCCCACTGATCGGTGATCACCTTGTACACATGCACTATCCGACATGCACTAGGAACAATTTACAACTTGCAGAAGCCAATGAATTCTATAAAACTGCACATCTTTTGACTGTGGGAGGAAACCGGAGCACCAGGAGAAAAACCCACAAAGGTCACGGGGAGAAGGTACAAACTCCTTACAGACAGCGCCCGTCGTCAGGATCGAACCCGGGTCACTGGCGCTGTAAGGCAGCAACTCTACCCACTGCGCCACCGTGCCGCACAACTACTTGGCTTGTTCATATCTAGAGACGGCAATCTGTCCACAGCGTAGAACAAACTTCCACATAAAGCTGTGGAAAAGAATGTTTTATGGTATTGCTTGGCAATTTAGAAAAGCTATCAAGGGAGGAATCCGTACAGTTATGGCTTTTGCTGCTGCCAGCTTTAATCCTTTGAACTGCAGACTGGAGAACTCTGAGAGGCCAAACGGAATCATTGCCCCTGATCGGGTTAGGTTGTACCTTCTCATGTTATTATAGTAATCAATTTTAGTTTTAGTTCACAAGTTATAGGAGTAGAATTAGGCCATTCGGCCCATCGAGTCCACTCCTCCATTCAATCATGGCTGATCTCTGCCTCCTAATCCCATTTTCCTGCCTTCTCCCCGTAACCCTTGACACCCGTTCTAATCAAGGATTTGTCTATCTTTTCCTTAAAAGTATCCACTGACTTGTCCTCCACAGCCCTCTGTGGCAATGAGTTCCCACAGATTCACCACCCTCTGATAGTTCATCCTCACCTCCTTTCTAAAGCGCCCTTTAATTCTGAGATTATGACCACTGGTCCTCGACTCTCCCACCAGTGGAAACATCCTCTCCACATCCACTCTATCCAGGCCTTTCATTATTCGGTAAGTTTCAATGAGGTCCCACCTCAACCTTCTAAACTCCAGCGAGTACAGGCTCTGTGCTGTCAAACGCTGATCATATGCTAACCCACTCATTCCTGGGATCATTCTTGTAAACCTCCTCTGGACCCTCTCCAGAGCCAGCACATCCTTCCTCAGATATGGGGCCCAAATTTGCTCACAGTTTCAGAGATACGGCACGGTAACAGGCCCTTCGGCTCACTGAGTCCATGCTGACCAAACGATCACCCGTACACTAGCATTATCCTACACACTGGGGACAGTTTACAACTTTGCCCAACAAACCTGTATGTCTTTGGAATATGGGAGGAAACCAGAGCACCCGGAGAAAACCCACACAGTTACATGCAAACTCCATACAGACAGCACCGAAGTATGAACCTGGGTCTCAGGCATTGTAAGACTGCAGCACTACCACTGTGCCACTATATAGTTTTGCCTAGTGCACTCTAATGGGGGCTGGCTCGAAGGGCCAAATGGCCTACTCCTGCAGCTATTTTCTATGTTTAGGAAGGAAACCAAAGATAGACACAAAAAGCTGGAGTAACTCATCGGGTCTATATCTCTCGTTTCTCCCACCCCGACTCTCGGTCTGAAGAAGGGTCTCGACCCGAAACGTCAACCATTCCTTCTCTCCAGAGATGCTGCCTGCCTGACCCGCTGAGTTCCTCCAGCGTTTTGTGTCTACCTCCTATGGTTTGTATGTAAAGTGAGTGATTTTGGGCAGAGAGCCTTCTACACGCTGTTGTTGCTCTCAGTGTTTGTGAGTGAGCTACATTGTGAATGTTTGGCTCTCATCCCAATCCCTGTGTTTTGCAAAGTAGTGCAGAATGTTTTGTGGTTCTTGCAACTCTGCCAAGAGGTAACTGCTCCTTGTAAGTGGTTTGATCGCACTCTATTGCTTTACAATTGGGGAGTAATCAGGAGATGCTACGCCCGCTCTCTCCCCTTGGGCTTTTGGTGACCCTCAGCTAATCCACAGGTAGCAAATAATCGACATTTAGACTCCAAACCGCAATGTGTAGATTTGATGGACTGCAGGCAAAAAAATGTTCTCAGAATGTCAGTGAAAAGCTGCTATTAGAAACATAGCTACATAGAAAATAGGTGCAGGAGGAGGCCATTCGGCCCTTCGAGCCTGCACCGCCATTCATTGTGATCATGGCTGATCGTCCCCTATCAATAACCCGTGCCTGCCTTCTCCCCATATCCCTTGATTCCACTAGCCCCTAGAGCTCTATCTAACTCTCCCTTAAATCCATCCAGTGATTTGGCCTCCACTGCCCTCTGTGGCAGGGAATTCCACCAATTCACCACTATCTGGGTGAAAACGTTTTTTCTCACCACAGTCTTAAATGTCACCTTTATTCTAAGACTGTGGCCCCTGGTTCTGGACTCGCCCAACATTGGGAACATTTTTCCTGCATCTAGCTTGGCCAGTCCTTTTATAATTTTATACGTTTCTATAAGATACCCCCTGATCCTTCTAAACTCCAGTGAATTGAGGGAGTGCTGGGTAGGTTCACCAAGTTAATTCCCGGGATGGCGGGACTGTCATATGCTGAGAGAATGGAGCGGCTGGGCTTGTACACTCTGGAATCTAGAAGGATGAGAGGATATCTTATTAAGGGTTTGGATGCGCTAGAGGCAGGAAACATGTTCCCGATGTTGGGGGAGTCCAGAACCAGGGGCCACAGTTTAAGAATAAGGGGTAAGCCATTTGGAACGGGGATGAGGAAATACTTTTTCACACCAAGAGTTGTGAGTCTGTGGAATTCTTTGCCTCAGAGGGCGGTGGTGGCCGGTTCTCTGGATACTTTCACGAGAGACCTAGATAGAGCTCTTAAAGATAGCGGAGTCCGTGGATATGGGGAGAAGGCAGGAACGGGCTACTGATTGTGGATGATCAGCCATGATCACATTGAATGCTAATACTGGCTCGAAGGGCCGACTGGTTTACTCCTACATCTATTGTCTATTGTCTATTTTGAGAAGATTCTGGATAGTAAAACCTCCTTCTTTCACTCTGAAGCTTATTTTGTTTTGTTCGTGGGTGCTCTCCCATCTACTTTTAACACAAGGAACTGCAGATGCTGCTTTAAACCATGGGCGGCACGGTGGCGCAGCGGTAGAGTTGCTGCCTCCCAGCGCCAGGGACCCGGGTTCGATCCTGACTACGGGTGCTGTCCGTACGGAGTTTGTACGTTCTGGGTTTTCTCCTTGTGCTCCAGTTTCCACCCATGTTCCAAAGACGTACAGGTTTGCAGGTTAATTGGCTTGGTATCATTGTAAATTGTGCCTAGTGTGTGTGTGTGTGTGTGGGATAGTGTTTGCGTGCGGGGATCGCTGGTTGGCAGGGCCTCGGTGGGCCGAAGGGCCTGTTCCTTCCCCCCCCCCCCACCCACAATCAGTCCGATGAAAGGTCCCTCCCCGAAACATCACCTATCCATGTTCTCCAGAGATGTTGCCTGACCCGCTGAGTTACTCCAGCACTCGGTGTTTCCAAATCTATCATGGGTTAAGTAGTGGAGCTGCTGGGGGCAGGGCAAATCTTAGCGAATGTAGGTGGATACATGTGGGGGGGAGGGGGGGAGTTACTCCAGCACTTAGATATTAGAAATCTTTAGACTTTTAGACATTCAACACGGAAACAGGCCCTTCAGCCAACCGAGTCCGCATCGACCAGCGATCCCCGCACACTGGCGCTATCCTACATACACACACACACACACACACACAAGGGTCAATTTACAATTTATGTCGAAGCCAATTAACCTATTAACCTGCACGTCTTTGGCGTGTGGGAGGAAACCGGAGCACCCGGAGAGAACCCACGCAGGTCACGGGGAGAAAGTGCGAACTCAGTACAGACAGCGCCCGTGGTCAGGATCGAACCTCGTGGTCAGGGTGTCTGGTGCTGTAATGGGGCTGTCCCACTGTACGAGGTAATTCAAGAGTTCTCCCGAGTTTCCCCTGATTCGAACTCGGAGAATTACGGTAATGGCCACTCGTAGGTACTCGGGGCTCTCGTGGACATTTTTCAACATGTTGAAAAATCTTCACGAGCTTACCGCTTTTCCCGAGTACCTGCCGTTAACGTTACGAGCTGCTAAGAGACGTCCCCGAGTTCCAACATACCCGCTACGTACATTCTACGTGCTTACCACGAGTTTGATTTATTTTTAAACTCGGGAGAGCTCTTGAATTACCTCGTACAATGGGACAGGGCTTTAAGGCAGCAACTCTACCGCTGGCCCACCGTGCCGCCCAGGAACCTTGCCGTTTCCCTCACAGATGGCCAATGTTGCTGCTGTTTTCTGGATTGTCCTTTTCTATGTCGTTGTTCATGCATTGTGTGTCTTGTTAACAATGGGCAGGACTAGGCTTGTCTCAAAAGGTGTCCGTGTTCGAGTCGGGATCCTGCTGTGGTGTGTTCATTATCCAGGGTTCCCGTTGCTGTGTCAATACTGCATTCCTGGGCTCACAGTGTGACCGGCTTGTGCATTTGTAGAAGACTGCCTCCACCATGGAGCGACTGTCTTGCCTCGTACAGTCATCAGTCGCAAGTCGTGGTCCATCAGTGGCAACTCTTTCAACAACTCTTAACATCTATAATATCTCAGGAACATTTATAGCTCGGGAAAATCCATGTCATAAATGGGGCGGTCACGGTGGCGCAGCGGTAGAGTTGCAGCCTTGCAGTGAATGCAGCGCCGGAGTCCCGGGTTCGATCCCGACTACGGGTGCTGTCTGTACGGAGTTTGTACCTTCTCCCCGTGACCTGCGAGGGGTCTTCTCCGAGATCTTCGGTTTCCTCCCACACTCCTAAGACATGCGGGTTTGTAGGTTAATTGACTTGGTAAATGTAAAAATTGTCCCGAGTGGGTGTAGGATCGTGTTCAAGTGCGGGGATCGCTGGTCGGCGCGGACCCGGTGGGCCGAAGGGCCTGTTTCCGCGCTGTATCTCTAAAACTAAAAATTCTTGAGTATTAAACAGTACTCTTCTAAGTATTGCTAACGTATACTGCTGTGCTGAAAGTACTCCATTTAATTGGTGGTTTTAATGATGATTGTGAAATCATATGCTAATTGATGCACACATCTAAGGTCTGATTACTGTGCTGAATGCACAGCCAGACTTAAAATATCTTGTTTCCTTTGAAGGGAAGTGAAATGATTTAAACGCTGCATCCGTAGCATTTCCACCGAGATCCTGCCTTTAATGTGATTCATTTTGTAGATTCCTTAGTAATCGAGCTGAATGGGACTAGTGTAGATGGGGCATATTGGTCGGCATGGGCGGGATGGGCCGAACGGCCTGTTTCCACGCTGTGTGACTCTATGACTCTAATGTAATTCAAGTTTCACTGTACCTTAATTGGTACATTTGACAATACACTGACCTTGGGACATTGAAAGCTAATGAAGTGAGTCAGACAGTTAAAGTAGACTCATAGAGTGATACAGTGTGGAAACAGGCCCTTCGGCCCAACTTGCCCACACCGGCCAACATGTCCCTGCTACACTAGTCCCACCTGCCTGCGCTTGGTCCATATCCCTCCAAACCTGTCCTATCCATGTACCTGTCATATGTGCATAGAATGAAGCAGCTGGGCTTGTACACTCTGGAATTTAGAAGGATGAGAGGACACACGCTAGTGGCAGGAAACAGGTCCCCGATGTTGGGGGAGTCCAGAACCAGGGGCCACAGTTTAAGAATATGGGGTAGGTCATTTAGAACGGAAATGAGGGAAAACGTTTTCACCCAGAGAGTTGTGAGTCTGTGGAATTCAGTTGTGAAGGCAGTGGAGGCCGGTTCTCTGGATGCTTTCAAGAGAAAGTTAGATAGGGCTGTTAAAGATAGCGGCGTTGGGGATATGGGGAGAAGGCAGGAACGGGTACTGAATGTGGATGATCAGCCATGATCACATTGAATGGCGGTGCTGGCTCGAAGGGCCGAATGTGCTACCCCTGCACCTATTGTCTATTGTCTATTATTTCTTAAACATTGGGATAGTCCCAGCCTCAACTACCCCCTCTGGCAGCTTGTTCCACACACCCACCACCCTTTGTGTGGAAAAAGTTACCCCTCAGATTCCTATTAAATCTTTTCCCCTTCACCTTGAACCTATGTCCCCTGGTCCTCGATTCCTCTACTCTGGGCAAGAGATTCTGGGCATGTACCCGATCTATTCCTCTCAGGACTTTGAAGATGAATGTTCCTCTGCTGGAAGCTAACCAAAGAAACAATCAAATTACCTATCCAAAAGTACCTCAAATGCAACTGTTATATCTGCCTCCACCACCACCCCAGGCTGCATGTTCCAGGCACCCATTGATTTAAAAAAACTTGCCTTGCTCATCTCCTTTGAACATTTCCACTCTCACTTTAAAGTTGAGCCCTTCGTTCTTTGATATTTCCACCCTGGAGAAAAGGTTCTGACTGTCTAGCCTATCAGTGCCTCTTATAATTTAATATACTTCTATCAGTTCTCCCTTCAACCTCTCATTTCCCCACCCCCCCTATTCTCCATTTTAAAGCTAGCCATTGACTTGGCCTCCACAGCTGTCGGTGGCAATGAATTCCACAGATTCACCACCCTCCTCATCTCCATTCTAAAGGTACGTCTGGAGATGCTGCCTGACCTGCTGCGATACTCCAGCACTTTGTATCCTTCATGTATTAACCAACATCTGACTTTAGACATTGGAGATACAGCACGGAAATGGTTCCTTTGGCCCACTGAGTTAACCGACCAGCGATCGCCCCGTACACTAACGCTATCCTACACACCAGAGACGATTTACAATTTTACAGAAGCCAATTGACCTACAAACCTGCACGCCTTTGGGGTGTGGGAGGAAACCGGAGCACCCGGAGAAAACCCGCGCAGGTCACACGGAGAACGTGCAAACTCCGTACAGACAGCACCCATAGTCAGGATGGAACCCGGGTCTCTGGCGCTGTGAGGCAGCAACTCTACCGCTGCGCCACCGTGCCGCTCTGCAAATTGGACTTCTCATTTTGTAAATGGCGACGGATGAGCGAATGTCATCGCGCGGGGCGTTCGTGACAATAATCAACCGTTGACCCATTGAGAAGTTGTCGGGATGCGTAGAATAAGCTGCCTTGTGGCAGAAAGCTGCGGAGAAATGATCGCAGCTATTTGGAGACGGAAACAGCCATCAATATACCCCCCCCCCCCCATCTGCACAGTGGCGTCGCTGGTACAGCCGGGGGATTGGGATGAATGCGACGCTGCACCACACCAGACAGCTGGCAGCGACTAGACCCAGATACAACACGAGCCTGAACAGCAGCAGCCTCTTCCCGACAGCCACCAAGCTATTAAACACTACAGTCTCCAAACAAGCTCCAAACCACATAGACTTGGGGGCATTAGTCTTGTCTACTTGCACTATTATTGTTTGTTTTTATGTATGTGTGTGTGTATTTTACACACTCTCGCTCACACACTCGCTCACACTCTCGCTCACACTCTCGCTCACACTCTCTCTCACACTCACTCTCTCACACCTCACTCTCTCACACTCGCTCACACACTCGCTCACACTCACTCTCACACTCTCTCACTCTCTCACACTCTCTCACACATATTTAGGTGGGCGGCGCGACTCTCGTCAGCAGCGGCCTCTGCAGTCCGTCTGCGTTTTTATTATTTTATGTCTATGTTTTTATGTAGTTTTTGTTATTTTTTGTTGGGGTATGTGTGTGGGGGAGGGAGGGGGTAACTTTTAAATCTCTCCCTGCACGGGAGACCCGACCTTTTCTTTGTCGGGTCTCCGTTGTCGTTGGGGCTGCAACGAGGAGCGGCCTCCAACAGGAAGACCGGGGGCTCTGGTGCCGACTACTCACCTCACCGTCGCGGAGCTGGCCGAGTCCAGAGCGGGTGGAGCGGTGGTGGACGCTGCTGCGGCCCGACCTCCGGAGGTTCGGAGGCTGCAACTGCGGGTCTGGCGGTCGGCGGCACCGGGAGCCCGCGGGTCCCTGGGGGGAGACCGCTTTTCAGGGCTCCCGCAACGGCGATTTCTCCTGCCCGAGTTGCGGGGTTGAAGAGCTCCTGGAGCGGGGCCTTACACCATCGCCCCGCGCGGCTTGGAATGGCCGCGGGACTCTGCGAGCGCACGCCGGGGGCTCTAACATGAAGAACCCGGTGTGCGACCTTGCATCACCCGGCGTGGCTTTAATGGCCGCGGGACAATTCGCCATCGCCCGCCGGGGGCTTTGACTTTGACTCTGACATCGGGGGGCGGGGGGGGGAGTGCAGTGGAGAGATAAGTTTTTTTGGCCTTCCATCACAGCAATGTGATGGATGTTTATGTAAATTATGTTGTGTCTTGGGTCTATTTGTTTGTAATGTATGGCTGCAGAAACGTCATTTCGTTTGGACCTCAAGGGGTCCAAATGACAAATAAATTGTATCGTATCGTATCGTATATGTGTATCTCTGTGCGTGTGTGTGTGTATGTATCTGTGTATATGTAGCTACACACACTGATTTATTTTTCTCATTTATATTGTTTACATTGTACTATATTTACGTATTCTGCTGTGCTGCTGCAAGTAATAATGTCATTCTTCTATCTGGGACACATGACAATAAAACACTCTTGACTCTTGGTCTCCCCAGTTGCAGCTTCTGCATTAGTCAAGGGGAGGTGAAGGGGCGGAAATGAGATGTAAAATGTGTGTATCTGACACCTGCCTCTGTATTGTGTGGAGCAGCTGTGCCCGGTGCCACCATAATCGCTCATTCCACTCACTTCCCCAGCTCCCATCACCACCTCACCGTGTGGCAGCGTGAATCCTGTCCGTGGATAAAGCTCACGCAATCAGCCGCATTGATTATTGTTGCCAAACACACGCACACGCAGACACATACATGCACGCATACGCGTACACACACATACATGCGCGCACACACATGGACACATACACGCACACACATGGACACATACACGCACACACACATGCACACACACCTGTGCACATGCACACACACATGTGCACACACACACGCGCACAGACATACATATACACATTAGGTACACACACGCACACACACACACACACACACACACACACACACACACACACACACACACACACACACACACACACACACAGTCGATCCGAAACGCCACCCATTCCTTCTCTCCAGAGATGCTGCCTGTCCCGCTGAGTTACTCCAGCATTTAGTGTCTATCTTCAGTGTAAACCAGCATCTGCAGTTCCTTCCCACACACATGGTTCACAAGGTATTGGGAAGCTGCCTTATTTCAGGAGATTGCCGTAATTAGTTCCTTCAGAAGCAGCATGAGCGGAGGAGGGGAAAGGCGCGATTGAAACAAATCGCATCATCTGATCCTGGCGACTGTTTCTTGCTGGTTTTCCCGGATTCGATCTCGGGGGAGTTTGATGGGGAGTGGGAGAGATCGGGAACTCTGGGCCGCGCTGTCTGCTCGCGGCAGGCATGTTGGGGTTTTTTTTTGTGCATTGCGGCTTTGAAACAAGACAAGGCAGCTGCCCCTCCCTCTCTCCTGCCTGGCTCATTGTGCTAGTTTCACCCCCTCCCCGCCCGCCATGCCCAGCTTCCAGCTCCTGCAATGATTATTTCTCCTCCTCTGATGAGTGCAGTCTGGCTGCTGGTAGAAGCTTGTTGCTAGGAGACCGCATCGGTAGAACAGCGCTCTGACAACGAGGAAGATGATGCCTTCTCTGTGTTGGCTGGTGTCTGTCTTTCACAAGTTAAACGTTCCAGGAGCAGAATTAGGCCATTCGACACATCAAGTCCACTTCACTATTCAATCATGGCTGATCTATCTCTCCCTACCTTCTCCCCATAACCCCTGACACCCGTACTAATCAAAAATGTATATATCTCTGCCTTAAATATCCATTGACTTGGCCTCCACAGCCTTCTGTGGCAATTAATTCCACGGGGGGGGGGGGGGGGGGGGGGGTGTGGGGTGGGGTGGTGGGGGGCTGGTGGGGGGTATGGGGTGTGTGTGTGTGTGTGTGTGTGTGTGTGTGTGTGTGTGTGTGTGTGTGTGTGTGTGTGTGTGTGTGTGTGTGTGTGTGTGTGGGTGTGTGGGTGTGTGGGTGTGTGGGTGTGGGGGCGTGCGGGCGTGCGGGCGTGCGTGCGCGTGCGTGTGTGTGTGTGTGTGTGCCCTATACGTGGCGACTCTTGTGTATCATCTACAAAACAAAGAGTTTCACTGTACCAACTACACGTGACAATAAAGTTTCAATCACTCCGCAATATTTAAAAAGCCACAAAGTGCTGGAGTAACACAGCGGGATCAGGCAGCATCGTTGGAGAACATGGACAGGTGACATTTCAGGTCGACACGTAGATCTTGACTCAAAATGTCACCGATCCATGTTCATAACTTCATAATTTCATTAGTCGTGGCTGCAGAATTAGGCCATTCGGCCCATCGAGTCTACTCCACCATTCAATCATGGCTGATCTATCTCCCCCTCTCAACTACATTCTCCTGCCTTCTCCCCATAACCCTTGACACCCGCACTAATCAAGAATCTATCAATTTTTTGTTTTAGAGATACAGCATGGAAACAGGCCCTACAAACTCAGGACAGACGGTAACGGTGGTTTAGGATGGAACCCGGGTCTCTGGCGCTGTAAGGCAGCAACTCTACCGCTGCGCCACCGTGCCGCCCTGTATTCTGTTCATGCGATCTCTCAAACACAGACCAGCAGAGTTTGTGTGGAGCGCCCAAACCACCCTTCCCATTAGCTACAGTACTGAGTGTTTATTTTACATGTATACTTAAGGAAAAATGAATGGCGTAAAGCCAAGAATTGCACTTTGATAATCTTGTGGCCCACTGAAGGTTGGGGAGATGGTCCCCAAGGATGGTGTGGATTTGCTTGCTTCCCGCTGTAGGCCTGAATGCCGAGCAAAATGCTTCTCCACTTACAGATACAGAAAACAAAATTGATTACCCTGCCATGAAATATGATCTATCGCAGCCGCATTTAATAATGTACTGAAATACATTTTACAACCATTCATTAGATATTTGTGCCAACACAGACATCATTTTGAAGAAATGGATGCAATGTTCAAGTTGGCCACTGTTATTCAAACAAAGGGTTTAGACTTTAGAGATTCAGAGCGATACAGCTAGGAAACAGGCCCTTCGGCCCACCGAGTCCGTGCTGACCTGCGATTCCCGTACAATAGCCCTATCTCTGCCACAGAAGGTAGTTGAGGCCAGTTCATTGGCTATATTTAAGAGGGAGTTAGATGTGGCCCTTGTGGCTAAAGGGATCAGGGGGTATGGAGAGAAGGCAGGTACAGGATACCTAGTTGGATGATCAGCCATGATCATATTGAATGGTGGTGCAGGCTCGAAGGGCCGAATGGCCTACTCCTGCACCTATTTTCTATGTTTCTATCCTACACACAAGGGTCAATTTACTATTTTTACCAAAGCCAATTAACCTACAAACCCGCACGTCTTTAGAGTGTGGGAGGAAACCAGAGCACCCAGAGAAAACCCACACAGGTCAGGGTGAGAACGTACAAAGTCCATACAGAGAGCACCCGTGGTCAGGATCGAACCCGGGTCTCTCACGCTGTGAGGCAGCAACTCTACCGCTGTGCCACCATGACACCATCAGTGTGCTTTCTACCTAACAGAACTTCAGATTGTGAACTTTGTGGAACACAAAGTCCTGGAGTAACTCAGCGGGTCTGGAGACATCTCTAGAGAACATGGATAGGTGAGGTTTTGGGTCAGGACCCTTCTTCGGGTGAAGTGTGAGGCAGAGCCATAGGCACTCTCATGGGTTGAACACATCGTGTAGAATAACTCAGCGGATCAGGCAGCAGGTTCACCAGGTTAATTCCCGGGATGGCGGGACTGTCACATGTTGAAAGAATGCAGCGGCTGGGCTTGTACACTCTGGAATTCAGAAGGATGAGAGGGCATCTTATTGAAACATAAAAGATTATTATGGGATTGGACATGCTAGAGGCAGGAAACATGTTCCCGATGCTGGGGGAGTCCAGAACCAGGGGCCACAGTTTAAGAATAAGGGGTAAGCCATTTAGAATGGAGACAAGGAAACACTTTTTCTCACAGAGATTTGTGAGTCTGTGGAATTCTTTGCCTCGGAGGGCGGTGGAGGCAGGTTCTCTGGATGCTTTCAGGAGAGAGCTAGTTAGGGCTCTTAAAAATAGCGGAGTCAGGGGATATGGGGAGAAGGCAGGAACAGGGTACTGATTGTGGACGATCAGCCATGATCACATTGAATGGCGGTGCTGGCTCGAAGGGCCGAATGGCCTACTCCTGCACCTATTGTCTCTTGTCATCTGTGGAGGGTATAGCTAGGTGGCATTTTGGGACGAGACCCTTCTTCACACTGATTGTAGGAGAGCGAGTAGAGGGGAGAAGGCTGGAAGGGAGGTGGAGATTGGACGAAGCCTGGCATGTGTTAGGTGGTACAGCTGTGGGGGGGAGGGGTCTCTCGACCCAAAACGTCTCCCATTCCTTCTCTCCGGAGATGCTGCCTGTCCCGCTGAGTGACTCCTGCATTTTGTGTGCATCTTGTGGTAATCTCTGGGCGTTCTCGTTTCCTCCCAAACATGCAGGTTTGTCGGTTCATTGTCTTCTGTAAGTTGTCCCTACTGTGTAGGAAATAGGAATGTGTCAGAAGGAACTGCAGATGCTGCTTCAGACTGAAGATAGACACAAAATGCTGGAGTAAGTCAGCGGGACAGGCAGCATCTCTGGAGAGAAGGAATGGGTGACGTTTCGGGTCGGGATCCTTCTTCAGACTGAGAGTCAGGGGAGAGGGAAACTGGAGATATGGATGGGTACAAAGAGAATGTAAGGGCGGGTCAGCATGGACTCTGTGGTCCGAAGGGCCTGTTTCCACAGCTGTATCTTTAAACTAAAATAAACTAAACTAAAATAAACTAAATAGACTTGAACCGAATGGGAACTGGGGTCTGTCTGTGCCATAGCATAGACGAACAAGGCTGAAAACCCTTCTGTGTTGCAATTAGAGTTATAGAGTGATACAGTGTGGATACAGGTCCTTTGGCCCAACTTGCCCACACTGGCCACATGTCCCAGCTACACTAATCCCTCCTGCCTGCGCTTGGTCCTTAACTTGTCCTATCCATGTACCTGTCCAAATGTTTCTTCAACGTTGGGATAGTCCCAGCCTCAACAACCTCCTCCGGCAGCTCGTTACACACACCCACCACCCTTTGTGTGAAAAACTTACCCCTCAGATTCCTATTGAATCTTTTCCCCTTCACCTTGAACCTTTGTCCTCTGGTCCTCGATTCCTCTACTCTGAGCAAGAGATTCTGTGCACCTACCTGATCTATTCCTCTGATGATTTTATACACAATAGTAACTAAGGGGAAACATTTTTTTTTAATGGGTCAGGAACAAGTCTTGGGCATGTGGCTCCCATGCTCAGCTCAATCCTATTTCAACTCCACATCTTTCCAGTTGAATGTATTAGTACAATACAGAAGCCAGTTTGGACTGGAGAAAAGCGTTGCCAACAGTTGACTTAGTTCTGCTGGCTTTGCTATTGGCTTTGGCACGGCCCGTTGGAACTCTAGCCTGTGGGGCACAGTGCCGCGGGAGGCAAAGTTGGCACAGGGAATAGTGTCGAGCCTTTTCTCCGAGCAATGTCAATGTGCACAAGCTCTGAATGGAAGCCAGATGCTCTTACAAGCAGGGTAAGAAGAGGAAGTCTGAGGAAATTAGCTCCAGAATGGCAAAAAGCATTGTAGCTGGCAAGAGCCTTGGAGATGTTTGGCTTTCTAACCTCCCTGTTGTGAATGGCAAGGAAGCGTTCTTGCACAGGGACCGTTGTTCAAAATGGAATTGATTGAAGATGTATAACGCTGCCTTTATTTCACTTCCAAGTGCTGTTTCAAAATTATTCTCCATTTCCAGTCTGATCTCCTTTCAGAGATCAAATCAGTTCAGTTTATTGTCACGGGCACCGAGGTACGGTGAAAGGCTTTTATTGCGTGCTTGGGTCAACGGTGCAGCGGTGGCGTTGCTGCCTTAAGGGCCTGTCCCACTTGCCGATTTTTTCGGCGACTGCCGACGTCATATCAGTGTCGCCAAAAGATTTCGAACATTTCAAAATCCAGCGGCGACAAAAAAAAGGTTGCGACACTTGAAAAAACACCGCGCGCCAATACGTTATCACGCCGCAAATTTTTCGGTGACCTGATACGTCAGTCAATGATGCCGGCAGTCGCCGAAAAAATCGCCACGTGGGATAGGCCCTTTACAGCGCCGGAGACCCAGGTTCGATCCCGACTACGGGTGCTTGTCTGTGCGTAGTTTGTACGTTCTCCCCGTGACCTGCGTGGATTTTCTCCGAGATCTTAGTTGATCACATCCTTCTGTCCTTTCATGTAATTTACCACTCTCTGTGATAATGATTTTTGAACCATTAATGCTTTGTATTAGCTTGTAGGTGGTGGGTGTATGGAATGAGCTGCCAGAGGAGGTAGTTGAGGCAGATACTATAACAACATTTAAAAGGCAGTAGGAGAGGCACGGTGGCACAGGGGTAGAGTTGCCACCTCACTGCTCCAGACACCCGGGTTCGAACCTGACTATCGGTGCTGTCTGTACGGAGTTTGCACGTTCTCCCCATGACCCGCGGGGGTTTTCTCCGAGATCTTTGGTTTCCTCCCACACTCCAAAGACGTAGTTTGTAGGTTAAATGGCTTGGTATAAATGTAAATTGGCCCTAGTGTGTGTAGGATAGTGTTATTGTGGGGGGGATGGCTGGTCAGTGCGGGCTCGGTGAGTCGAAGGGACTGTTTCCACGCTGTATCTCTAAACTAAACTAAACATTTGTGCAGGAAGGAACTGCAGATGCTGGTTTAAACTGAAGATAGACACAAAATGCTGGTGTAACTCAGCGGGTCAGGCAGCATCTCTGGAGAAAAAGAATAGGTGGCATTTTGGGTTGAAACCCTTCTACAGACCAAAGGTCACTGGGATGGGTACATGGATAGGAAGGTTTAGAGGGTTATGCGCCAAACACAGGCTAATGGGGCGAGCTTAGATGGGTATCTTGGTTGATATTGTCGAATTGGGCTGAAGGGCCTATGTGATTCTATGACTTCACTGTGTCGAATAGGAAGAACATTGTCTTTGGTTGCTAACACATAGCATGCTTCAGAGATTCATTTTAGGAATTTAATGGAATTGGCAACCAACACTGAATTTGTAATTTGAATTGTCTTAAGAAGGGTCTCGACTCAAAAGATTGCCTGCTCATTCCCTCCCTAGATGCTGCCTGACTTGCTGGGATTCCCCGGCACCTTGTCATAAATTCATATGTCCTAGGAGCAGATTTAGACCATTCGGCCCATCAAGTCTACTCCGCCTTTCAGCCATCTCTCCCTCCTAACCCCATTCTCCTGCCTTCTCCCCGTAACTCCTGACACCCATACTATTCGAGAGAGCAGGCTATTTTAGACTGGGTATTGAGTAATGAGGAAGGGTTAGTTAGCAGTCTTGTTGTACGTGCCCCCTTGGGCAAGAGTGACCATAATATGGTTGAGTTCTTCATTAGGATGGAGAGTGACATTGTTAATTCAGAAACAATGGTTCTGAACTTAAAGAAAGGTAACTTTGAGGGTATGAGACGTGAATTGGCCAAGATTGACTGGCAATTAATTCTAAAAGGGTTGACGGTGGATATACAATGGAAGACATTTAAAGACTGCATGGATGAACTACAAAAATTGTTCATCCCAGTTTGGCAAAAGAATAAATCAGGGAAGGTAGTGCATCCGTGGATAACAAGGGAAATCAGGGATAGCATCAAAGCGAAGGATGATGCGTACAAATTAGCCAGAAAAAGCAGCATACCGGAGTACTGGGAGAAATTCAGAGACCAGCAGAGGAGGACAAAGGGCTTAATTAGGAAAGGAAAAATAGATTATGAAAGAAAACTGGCAGGGAACATAAAAACTGACTGCAAAAGTTTTTATAGATATGTGAAAAGAAAGAGATTAGTTAAAACAAATGTAGGTCCCTTGCAGTCAGAAACGTGTGAGTTGATCATGGGGAACAAGGATATGGCGGACCAATTGAATAACTACTTTGGTTCCGTCTTCACAAAGGAAGACATAAATAATCTGCCGGAAATAGCAGGGGACCGCGGGTCAAAGGAGTTGGAGGAATTGAGTGAAATCCAGGTTAGCCGGGAAGTGGTGTTGGGTAAATTGAATGGATTAAAGGCCGATAAATCCCCAGGGCCAGATAGGCTGCATCCCAGAGTACTTAAGGAAGTAGCTCCAGAAATAGTGGATGCATTAGTAATAATCTTTCAAAACTCTTTAGATTCTGGAGTAGTTCCTGAGGATTGGCGGGTAGCAAACGTAACCCCACTTTTTAAGAAGGGAGGGAGAGAGAAAAGGGGAATTACAGACCAGTTAGTCTAACATCGGTAGTGGGGAAACTGCTAGAGTCAGTTATTAAAGATGGGATAGCAGCACATTTGGAAAGTGGTGAAATCATTGGACAAAGTCAGCATGGATTTACAAAGGTAAATCATGTCTGACGAATCTTATAGAATTCTTCGAGGATGTAACTAGTAGCGTGGATAGGGGAGAACCAGTGGATGTGGTGTATCTGGACTTCCAGAAGGCTTTCGACAAGGTCCCACATAAGAGATTAGTTTACAAACTTAAAGCACACGGCATTGGGGGTTCAGTATTGATGTGGATAGAGAACTGGCTGGCAAACAGGAAGCAAAGAGTAGGAGTAAACGGGTCCTTTTCACAATGGCAGGCAGTGACTAGTGGGGTACCGCAAGGCTCAGTGCTGGGACCCCAGCTATTTACAATATATATTAATGATCTGGATGAGGGAATTGAAGGCAATATCTCCAAGTTTTCGGATGACACTAAGCTGGGGGGCAGTGTTAGCTGTGAGGAGGATGCTAGGAGACTGCAAGGTGACTTGGATAGGCTGGGTGAGTGGGCAAATGTTTGGCAGATGCAGTATAATGTGGATAAATGTGAGGTTCTCCATTTTGGTGGCAAAAACAGGAAAGCAGACTATTATCTAAATGGTGGCCGACTAGGAAAAGGGGAGATGCAGCGAGACCTGGGTGTCATGGTACACCAGTCATTGAAAGTGGGCATGCAGGTGCAGCAGGCAGTGAAGAAAGCGAATGGTATGTTAGCTTTCATAGCAAAAGGATTTGAGTATAGGAGCAGGGAGGTTCTACTGCAGTTGTACAGGGTCTTGGTGAGACCACACCTGGAGTATTGCGTACAGTTTTGGTCTCCAAATCTGAGGAAGGACATTATTGCCATAGAGGGAGTGCAGAGAAGGTTCACCAGACTGATTCCTGGGATGTCAGGACTGTCTTATGAAGAAAGACTGGATAGACTTGGTTTATACTCTCTAGAATTTAGGAGATTGAGAGGGGATCTTATAGAAACTTACAAAATTCTTAAGGGGTTGGACAGGCTAGATGCAGGAAGATTGCTCCCGATGTTGGGGAAGTCCAGGACAAGGGGTCACAGCTTAAGGATAAGGGGGAAATCCTTTAAAACCGAGATGAGAAGAACTTTTTTCACACAGAGAGTGGTGAATCTCTGGAACTCCCTGCCACAGAGGGTAGTCGAGGCCAGTTCATTGGCTATATTTAAGAGGGAGTTAGATGTGGCCCTTGTGGCTAAGGGGATCAGAGGGTATGGAGAGAAGGCAGGTACGGGATACTGAGTTGGATGATCAGCCATGATCATATTGAATGGCGGTGCAGGCTCGAAGGGCCGAATGGCCTACTCCTGCACCTAATTTCTATGTTTCTATGTTTCTATTCAGGAATCTATCCATCTCTGCCTTAAAATATATCCATTGACTTGGCCTCCACAGCCGTCTGTGGCAATGAATTCCACAGGTGCACCACCCTCTGACCAAATAAATTCCTCCTTATCTCCTATGTGAAGGGATGTCCTTTTATACTGAGGTTGTGTCCTCTGGTCCTAGAGTCTCCCACTAGTGGAAACATCCTCTCCACATCCACTCTATCCGGGCCTTTGTGTTTTACTCAATCTGCGGTAGAAACAAAAGCTGGAGAAACTCAGCGGGTGAGGCAGCATCTATGGAACGAAGGAATAGGTGATGCTTCGGGTTGAGACCCTTCTTCAGACAGTTCCTTGTATTATCAACACTGACACCTGGCTTTGTTGCTGATGACTAAGAATTATTTTTCCCTCAATATTTCTTTAATGACATTCCTGGTTCGATTAATAGTCATGATTCAATCATTTGTTAGATTAGTTTGCCTGATATTGGATATTAGTTTAGAGATACAGGGCCCACCGAGTCCGCACCGACCAGCGATCCCCGCGCACTAACACTATCCTACACACACTAGGGACTATTTATATTTACACCAAGCCAATTAACCTACAAACCTGCGCGTCTTTGGAGTGCGGGAGGAAACCGATGAACTCGGAGAAAACCCATGCTGGTCACGGGGAGAACGTACAAACTCCGTGCAGACAGCACCCGTAGTCGGGATCGAACCCGGGTCTCTGATGCTGTGAGGCAGCAACTCTACCGCTGCTCCACCGTGCTGTCCAGATGAGGAAGATTTCAAAGGTTGCTGGTTGAAGATCATTTGGCGGTGTAGGCCAGATGAAAGGACCAAAGGATCCACACTGCAGTTTAGTTTAGTTTATTGTCGGGTTGCGCGCTAATCACTCAGCGGAAAGATTACAATTGAGCTTTCGGACTCAAATTGAGCCACAGATACAGGATAAAGGGAATAACGTTTAATGCAAGATAAACTCAGATAAAAGATGACCCAACCGTCTCCAATGAGATAGATGGTAGGTCAGGTCCGCTCTCTAGTTGGTGATTCGATGGTTCCGTTGCCTGATAACAGCTGGGAAGAAACTGTCCCTGAATCTGGACGTGTGCGTTTTATACAATTCAATTTATTGTCATTTGGACCCCTTGAGGTCCAAACGAAATGCCGTTTCTGCAGCCATACATTACAAACAAATAGACCCAAGACACAACATAATTTACATAAACATCCATCACATTGCTGTGATGGAAGGCCAAAAAACTTTTCTCTCCACTGCACTCCCCCCCCCCGATGTCAGAGTCAAAGTCAAAGCCCCCGGCGGGCGATGGCGATTGTCCCGTGGCCATTTAAGCCACGCCGGGTGATGCAAGGCCGCACACCGGGTTCTTGATGTTAGAGCCCCCGGCGTGTGCTCGCAAACTCCCGCGGCCATTCCAAGCCGCGCGGGGCGGTGATGTAGGCCCCGCTCCAGGAGCTCTTCAACCCCGCAACTCGGGCGGGAGAAGTCGCCGTTGCGGGAGCCCTGAAAAGCGGTCTCCCTCCAGGGACCCGCGGGCTCCCGGTGCCGTCCGCCAAACCCGCAGTTGCAGCCACCGAATCTCCGGGGGTCGGGCCGCAGCAGCGTCCGCCACAGCTCCACCCGCTCTGGACTCGGCCAGCTCCGCGACGGTGAGGTGAGTAGTCGGCACTGGAGCCCCCGGTCTTCCTGTTGGAGGCCGCTCCTCGTTGCAGCCCCAACGACAACGGAGACCCGACAAAGAAAGGTCGGGTCTCCCGTGCAGGGAGAGATTTAAAAGTTACCCCCAACCCCCCCACACCACCCCCACCCCCCCACACACATACCCCAACAAAAATAACAAAAACTACATTAAAACATAGACATAAAATAATAAAAACGCAGACGGACTGCAGAGGCCGCTGCAGACGAGAGTCGCGCCGCCTACCGGATACTTGATTCCATCCACGCTACACACTGCCTCGTGCGTTTTCATATTCTTTACATAATTGTTACATATTCATACACATATTGTTTATATAATTCAGTTGTGCTGCTGCAAGTAAGAATGTCATTGTTCTATCTGGGACATATGACAATAAAACACTCTTGATTCATAACTCTTGCCCTGTCTCTTCATAATTCTGTGCAGGTAGGTACTGCAGATGCTGGTTTAAATTGAAGATTGGCACAAAGTGCTGGTTTAAATCGAAGAAAAGCACAAAATGTGCCGCCTGTCCCGTTGAGTTCTCCAACATTGTGTGTCTATCTTCAAACTCCTCTACATCTTGCCCGATGGGAGAGAGGAGAAGAGGGAATGTCCGGGGTGAGACGAAGGTAGACAAACGTTCTGGAGAAACTCAGCGGGTGCAGCAGCATCTATGGAGCGAAGGAAATAGGCAACGTTTCGGGCCGAAACCCTTCTTCAGACTGATGTTTTTTTGTTTTTTTTTAACATAGGTAGGGAGGGATTTAACCAGGGGGGATAGGATGGAGTCGAGGTATGTGGAGATAAGTTCGGTGGGGCACGAACAGGCAGAGACAATGGGTCTACCGGGACAGTCAGGTTTGGGGAGAAGGTAAGCTCAGGGGGTGCGGAGCTGTGGAACGATGAGGTTGGAGGCTCGGGGGGGGGGGGGGGGGGGGCCGGGGGCCGGGGGGGTTGAAGTCAGTGATGGTGCTAAAGATAGTGGCCTGGTGCTCATCTGTGGGGTCATGCTCCAGGGGTAAGTAGGAGGAGGTGTCCGAGAGTTGGCGCGTGGCCTCAGCTTTGTAGAGATCGACGCGCCAGACTACCACGGCACCTCCCTTGTCGGCGGGTTTGTCCGGGGTGAGACTGGCCCTTCATCATGCTGCTGGCCTTGCCGAGGCAGTGTGTAGCGTGGATGGAATCAATGGAAGTGAGGCCTGGCTTTGGAAGGGATTTCAAGCCTTGTAATCCAACCATACCTTCTCGGGTTAATTAACAGCTTGAGTTTTGCTCGTTGATTCATGTCGTAATCCGATGATTTAAATTACTTCTTTGTAATCATTTCCGGGAGTCCATTGTTCTCCATTTAAAATGGGGCTGTTACTCTGGATAAACCAATTATAAGGCTTTCAAGATTTGACCAAGTATGGTCGATTGCCAATTAGATTGTCTTGGTGATTATCACCACCCCTGTCCATTCTTTGTTTAGTTTAGAGCGCTCATTACAGCAATTATATTGGCGATTGTAGTGTGATTTTATGCTCACAGCTAACATCGACGAGATTTAGATTTTCTTTCTAAACCGACTATCTGCCTAAATCCTCTCTCAATGCTGGTGGCAGTACCCCTTCAAATTTCCATTGGGACCAACTTGTGCGTTGCGCAGCGGTAGAGTTGCTGCCTCACAGCGCCAGAGTCCCAGGTTCGATCCTGACTACGGGTGCTGTCTGTACGGAGTTTGTACGTTTTCCCCATAACCGCGTGGGTTTTCTCCAGGTGCTCCAAGCTCCTCCTACATCCCAAAGACGTACAGGTTAGTGGGTTAATTGTGGGTTTTGGTAAACATTTGAAAATTGCCCCTAGGTTGTAGGATAGTGCTAGTGTACGGGGATCGCTGGTGGGCACGGACTCGGTGGGCCGAAGGGCCTGGTTCTGCGGTCTATCTCTAACGTCTAAAGTACGCGTCTCGAAACTACTGTAACTCTTGCCTGAAGGGACAGCAGATAAGAGGGTGAGACTGGGCCTTAATGATGTTGGTGGCCTTGCCAAGGCAGAGTGTGGTGTAGATTGTGTCAATGGAAGGGAGGTTGGTTTGCGTGATGGACTGGGCTGTGTCCACAATCGACTCCATCCACTCAGATGCTGGTTTACAACGAAGATAGACACAAAGTGCTGGAGTAACTCAGCGGGAGTGGCAGCATCTCTGGAGAGAAGGGATGGGTGAGGTTTCGGGTCGAGACCCTTCTTCAGACTGAGAGTCAGGGGAGAGGGAACGAGAGATGTAGACAGGTAAGGCGTGAAAAACCAGGCATCAAAGGGGACCAAGCTCAAGGAAAATGTAGAATAGATCTTAGTTAGCTAGGGGAAGCTGACAACGAGGCATATATAGTAAAATATAATCAGGAGGACAGTCAGACTGGTGGGAGAACTAGGAATATGGAGGAATGGAAAGAGAGGGAAAGCAAGGGCTACTTGAAGTTAGAGAAGTCAATGTTCATACCGCTGGGGTGTAAGCTGCCCCAAGCGAAATATGAGGTGCTGTTCCTCCAATTTGCGCTGGGCCTCACTCTGACAGTAGAGGAGGCCCAGGACAGAAAGGTCAGTGTGGGAATGGGAGGGGGAGTTAAAGTGTTTAGCAACAGGGAGATCATGTAGGTCCAGGCGGACTAAGCGGAGGTGTTCAGCGAAACGATCGCAGAGCCGGCGCTGGGTATCTAACTCTTCAAGAGAGAGTTAGATTTATCTCTTAGGACTAACGGAATCAAGGGATATGGGGAGAAAGCAGGAACGGGGATCTGATTTTGGATGATCAGCCGTGATCATATTTAATGGCGGTGCTGGCTCGAAGGGCCGAATGGCCTACTCCTGCATCTATTTTCTATGTTTCTAAGGGTCTCGCTGAGATATAGGAATGGAACCTTCTTTCCCCAACCTCCCCATTCCAAGCCACCTCACCGCAGTGCCAGGTAGACAAAAATGCTGGAGAAACTCAGCGGGTGAGGCAGCATCTATGGAGCGAAGGAATAGGTGACATTTTGGGTGGAGATCCTTCCAAGCTAGTTCCAGTCGGCATTTAACTCTGTCAGCGTAGCCACTGTATCGGTCAAAGCACTAATCTAAATGAACAGTTCATCATCATCATCGCAACTAGAGTTCATCTGTTTCATTTTCTGCTTGATTGAAGTCTCTCTCTCTCTCTCTCTCGAGACAGAGCACCCGTTCAACTCTCTGGAAAAGCTGTGGCTTTTTGTCATGCATATTAATGTTGGATGAAAGATCAGAGAGTTTTTTTTTAAATCCAAGGTTAGCGAATGACTTTAAGCTGGGGAACACGACATAGTGTGGACATAAAGAGGACATAAAGCAAGTTTGGTTTAGAGAATACAGCACGGAAACAGCCCCTTTGGCCCACTGAGTCAGTGAGCCATACAGTACAGGGCCTGTCCCACCAGCATGCGCCTGCATGCGTCTAGCGCGACCAAACGTGGTCGCTTGAGGCGTACGGCCTCGCGGGGCCGGTCCCACTTCGATTGGCGGAGGCGTAGGAGTTGTGCGGGGCTGGTCCCGACATCGCGCGAGGCTCCAAAAATCTTGCACTGTTCGAAAGTCCAACGCGCCAATGGCCTGTCGGCCCGCAGGCGCACTGAGGGCGTATATGCAGCGTCTTGACAGCGTAAGCCTAGCGCGTGGCGTTGCGCAATGACGTCACCGCACAGCGTGCCGTTGCGCGATGATGTCACCGCCCGACGCCGTGCGACGTCCAAATTCAGTCGGCCCGCCTCCTGCCCAGCTGATTGGTGAGTATGATGTCGGGACCAGCCCCGCACAACTCCATACGCCTCCGCGGTTCGAATTGGGACCGGCCCCATGAGGTTGGTGGGGCAGGCCCTTACAGCTTCAGCCCACTGGGGGCACGTTAACACTACCTTACACTAGGGACATTTTTTGCATTTACCAACACAATTAACCTACAAACCTGTACATCTCTGGAGTGTGAGAAGTAACCGAAGTTCTCGGAGAAAACCCACGCAGGTCACGGGGAGAACGTACAAACTCCATACAATCAGCACCCGTAGTCGGGATCGAACCTGGGTCTCTGGCGCTGTGACTGTCTGAGGCAGCAACTCTACCGCTGCGCCACCGTTCACAAGTGAAAGAGATGCCTCTGCGGGTGACGTGAAGGTGGTCATTTTTTACCTGAAACTGATAAAATCATGAGGTGATTAGATTGGGTGAATTCCCAGGTTAGGGAAATCAAGAACCAGAGGACACAGGTGTAAGGTGAGAGGGGAAAGATTTAACAGGAACATGAGGGGTAAATTTCCCACACAGAGGGTGGTGAGTGTATGGAACGAGCTGCCAGTTTAGACAGGTACGTGGATAGGATAGGTTCGGAGGGATATGGGCCAAATGCTGGCAGGTGGGACTAGTATAGATGGGGCATCTTGATCAGCATGGGCTGAATGGCCTGTTTCTGTGTTGTATGACTCCCTGACTCTGTTAATTCTAACTGATATATTTCTGCATTGGTGAGAAAGCAGAGGGCGGAAGCAGAAAGATATTTAGCTCTCATAGACAAATCACTAAACGAGGGGATGAGATAATGGCTGGCTTTACCTCAAAGAGATTGGAATCCAAACGTTGTACAAAGTCTGAGAACCATTCTGGAATCCATGTTTGCACACTGCATTTTATTGGGTACAGTGCAGGCTCCTCAGAATGGTGCCAGGATTTGAAGGATTCAATTAGGAAAGCTCAGAAGGCAGTGGCCAATTCTCTGGATGCTTTCGAGATAGAGTTAAGGGCCTGTCCCACTTTCACGAGGTAATTCACAAGTTCTCCCGAGTTTCCCCTTGATTCAAACTCGCAGAATGTTCGTAACGAGTCCGTAGGAGTTCGTAGATATATCGTAGCGGCTCGTTATGCCAGCCGTAGGTACTCGTGGCATCAGGTAAGTCCGGACTTTTTTTCCAGCCCGATAAAAATGTCTACGAGTAAAAAAAATGGTCGGGATGAAAGAAATTGCAATTTTTTACTCGTAAGGAGGGCATCGAAATAGTCGTGGGAATTCGTAGACATACTCGTGAACATAGTCGTGGAAGGTCGTAGGAGTTCGTAGATTACCATCATCTTGATTTTTTTTTAGGTCCTTTAAACTCGGCAGAGGTTTTGAATTAAGTTGTGAAAGTGGAGCAGGCCCTTTAGATAGAGCTCTTGAAGATAGCAGAGTCAGGGGATATGGGGAGAAGGCAGGAACGGGGTACTGATTGTGGATGATCAGCCATGTTCACAGTGAATGGCGGTGCTGGCCCGAAGGGCCAAATGGCCTACTCCTGCACCTATTGTCTATTGTCTATCTCGTGAACTACAAAAAAAAAGATAAGAATTCAACAGGGTAGGTATGAGAAATGCCTCCATCTTCACAGGGGATATTTGAGCAAGAGAATGTGCGTGGAAGGAACTGATACGCTTCAATGCTGAGAACTATATTCTGCACTCTGTGTCATCCCCTTTGCTCTATTTCTTGCACTGTGTTTGGCTGGATTGATCGCACGGTGGCGCAGCGGTAGAGTTGCTGCCTCACCACGCCAGAGACCCGGGTTCCATCCTGACTGCGGGTGTATCTGTACGGAGTTTGTCCATTCTCTCTGTGTGACAGCATGGGTTTTCTCCGGGTGCTCCGGTTTCCTTCCACACTCCAAAGACGTGCGGGTTTGTGAGGCAAGCTTATTCTTCACATGGAAAGTGGTGGGTTCCTGGTACGCACTGCCAGGGGTGGTGGCGGTGGAGGCAGATACTATAGTGTCATTTACGAGACTGTTAAATAGGCGCATGGATATGCACGATGATCAGCCATGATCGCATTGAATGGCAGTGCTGGCTCAAAGGGCCGAATGGCCTACTCCTGCACCTATTGTGGAATGGAACGAGATGCATCTTGTCCAGGCAGAGGAGATTATAGAGTCACAGAGTGATACAGCGTAGAAACAGGCCCTTCAGCCCAACGTACCCAAACTGGCCAACACGTCCCAGCTACACTAGTCCCACCTGCCTGCGTTTGGCCCAGACCCCTCCAAACCTGTCTTATCCATGTACCTGTCTAACTGTATCTTAAACGTTGGGGTAGTCCCAGCCTCAACTACCTCCTCTGGCAGCTCGTTCCAGACGCCCTCAAGTTACCCCTCAAATTCCATTTAAATCTTTTCCCCTTCACCTTAAACCTATGTCCTCTGGCCCTCGATTCCCCTACTCTGGGCAAGAGACTCTGTGCATCTACCCAATCTATTCCTCTCATGATTTTATACACCTCTATAAGATCACACCTGATTCTCCTAGATTAGTTGAATGTCAAAGAGTAAAAGGGATCGCTAGAAGGCGAGAGGGGCAAAATTTAAAGGAGATCTGCGTGGCAAGTTTTTTGTTACACAGAGGGGTGGGTCCTTGGAACACTGTGCCGGATTGGGGGGGGGGGGGGAGATATGACAGCAGTGTTTACAAATTTTTTATTTAGGTACATGGATATGTAGGGAATGGAGGGGGGGGGGGGGGTGGACATGGATCACGTGCAGGAGGACGAGATTAACTTGGCCTCACAGTTGCCACAGTCGGACATTGTGGGCCGAAGGGCCTCGGACCTGCGCTGTACTGCCTCATGTCCCCGTTCCAAGTTAAATGGGCAGCCTAATCTAATTAGATCGCGGCTTAACGGTTGAATGGCTGAATTAGTTCCTTTTTAAAAGGCAGCTGAAATGAAGGGGAGAAAGTGCGGAATTGAGTTTGTAACGCTGATTGAAACGCTCCCCTACCCTTCCGGCCTTCCACGCCGACTGTTTGAAGAAAAGATCGAATGTGTTTGAAATGAAAATCTTCTTAATTTCATTACACCATAAAGCCTGGCGCTGAACAGGGCTTCACACTTGAATTGCCTTCAGGGACTGTGTCTAAATCATTTCTCTTTAGCTTGGCTGGGCAAGCATCAACCCCCAGGAAGGTTGTAAATAGAGTGATTGTAGACATTTGCTGTCCTGCCAACACAATACACAATACACTGCCCTGTTCTCACAAAGATATAATGCTTTTGTAGCAGTTTAAGATTATTCTCTTCATTTCAACGGAAATTCAGTGTTTCATTAAAACTTTTTTTTTTTGTCAAAAAATGTTGACTTGTCAAAGAGTCTGAACAAGGGGTCCCGACAAGTTCCTTAAGAGTCTGAAGAAGGGTCGACTATGAAACATGTCGATGGGTGGATGGATAGGGCAGGTTTAGAGGGATATGGGCCAAACGCAGGCAGGTGGGACTAGAAGATAGACACAAAAAGATGGCGTAACTCAGCGGGTTAGACAGCATCTCTGGAGAAAGGGAATAGGTGACGTTTTTGGTAGAGACCCTTCCTTCAGACTTGTGGGACATGTTGGTCAGCATGGGCAAGTTGGGCCGAAGGGCCTGTTGCCACGCTGTGTCACTCTGTGACTCTCCGACACAAAATGTCACCTGTCCATGTTCTCCAGAGATGATGCCTGGCCTGTTGATTTACATCAGCACCTTGTGTTTTGATTTGGTGAACCAGCATCTGCAATTCCTTGTCTACAGCGTGGAAACAGGCCCTTCGGCCCACCGAGTCCACACCGACTAGCGATCCCTTCACACTAACACTACCTGACACAATCTAGGGACAAGTTACAATTTTTATCGAAGCCAATTAACCTACATACCTGTACGTCTTTGGAGTGTGGGAGGAAACCGAAGATCACGGAGAAAACCCACGCAGGTCACGGGGAGAACGTACAAACTCCGCGCAGGCAGCACCTGTGGTCAGGATCGAACCCGGGTCTCTGGTGCTGTGAGGCGGCAACTCTACCGTTGCGTCACCGTGCGGGCCCTTGCACGTGGATGTGCATCTCGCCTGGTGCAAGTCACCGTTGTGAACACATGCCAACTAGTGCTGTCTCAAACTAGGCATCAACTCTTTGTAATTGAAGGACACGTCTGATTGCCGGCCAGCAATTAAACAGCGTGAGGCGGTTCAGACAGACTATGAATCATCACCTTTTGTGGAGCCGGACAAATAAAATGAATAGTTGATTCTTAACAAACTCACTGGGTGACCTTTGTGGATGTGCGGAGGGAAAGCCAATTCCATTCACTGCGACTGGATTCAGTGAGCTGACAACAGGGCTGTGTGAGTGCAGGCTCAGGAATAATGAGCCGTTAGCAAATTTACAAACCACAGGGCGGTCGGTCACGGTGGCGCAGCGGTAGAGTTGCCGCCTCACAGCGCATGCAGCACCAGAGACCCTGGTTCCATCCCGGTTACAGCTGCTGTCTGTACGGAGTTTGTACGTTCTCCCCGTAACCTGCATGGGTTTTCTCCGAGATCTTCCTGTGGTCTCCTCCCACACTAGCCCTCTGAGAGGTTAATTGGCTTTGGTATAAATGTAAATTGTCCCGAGTGTGTGCGTTGGGTAGTGTGAGCGTGCGGGGATCGCTGGTCGGCACGGACTCGGTGGGCCGAAGGGCCTGGTTCCATGCTGTATCTCCAAACTAAACAGTACAGCACAGGAGCAGACAATGTCTGTGCCAAACATGATGCCAAGCCCCTCTTGTCTGCCTTTATATAATCCAGATCCCTCCATATCCATGCCCATATCCAAAAGTCTCGGATAAACGCCACTATCGTATCCGCCTCCACCACTGACAACAGTTCCAGGCATTCCTCGCCCTCTGTATCATAAGAAACATAGAAAATAGGTGCAGGAGTAGGCCATTTGGCCCTTCGAGCCAGCATCGCCATTCAATATGATCATGGCTGATCATCCAACATCAGTACCCCGTTCCTGCTTTCTCCCCATATCCATTGATTCCATTAGCCCTATGAGCTAAATCTAACTCTCTCTTGAAAACATCCAGTGAATTGGCCTCCACTGCCTTCTGTGGCAGAGAATTCCACAGATTCACAACTCTCTGGGTGAAAAGTTTTACCTCATCTCAGTCCTAAATGGCCAACATAAAATTTGCCCCTCCTGCTTTAAAGCTGGGGGTGGCACGGTGGCGCAGCAGTAGAGTTGCTGCCTTACAGCAGTTAGAATGCTTACAACCCGGTTCGATCCCGACAATGGGAGCTATCTGGAATGAGCTGCCAGAGGAAGCTATAGAAGCCATTTTGAACAGATATTTGAACTGGAAGGATTTAGAGATATTTGATTTAGGAAGGATTAAGGGATTTATGGTACAATAATGGAATGCAGGATGCCAAGCTGGTCAACATGGACGAGATGGGCCGAAGGGCCTGTTTCCATGCCGTACAACTCTATGAACCTTTGACTCCATTTCTCTAAGAGATCATTTGAAGGCCATTTTTTTAAAACCAGGTCGGCACGGTGGCGCAGCGGTAGAGTTGCTGCCTCACAGCGCCAGAGATCCAGATTCATTCTCGACCACGGACCTGCTGTCTGTACGGAGTTTGTACGTTCTCCCCGTGACCTGTGTGGGTTTTCTCCGAGAGCTTCGGTTTCCTCCCACATTCCAAAGACGTACAGGTTTGTAGGTTAATTGGCTTGGTAAATGTAATAATTGTCCCTAGTGGGTGTAGGATAGTGATAGTGTGCGGGGATCGCTGGTCGGCACGGACCCGGTGGGCCGAAGGGCCTGTTTCCGTACTGTATCTATAAACTAAACTAAACTGAACTAAACCACTTCACATTTCAATGCAAACAGGCCCACATCTCTATCTTGCTTTGCCAGTGGCGATCACTTCAAATTATCAACACGTTTGCTATTGCCTGTGTATATTGGTACATTTATCCCGATTAAAGACAATCCGCCTGTTTGCAGTCGACCTACACAATTGTTTCTGTCTGTAAACTGGAAAAGTTTCCAACCTCTCAGTGCAAGCCCACGTAAGTTTAGTGTCAGCAAATTAAATGAAAGTATTGACGTCCTATAACATTCACTAACAGCATGAATGACAAGAAAGCAGACATTGACTCAAGAAACACAGGGGTCAGTTTTTATTTTTGCTGAGCCGAGCGGTTTCAATTTTTGCTTTTGTCTTCTTTTAAGTCAAATTTCAACTTTAAACTTTAGACATTTAGACTCTCGGCCTGAAGAAGGATCTCGACCTGAAACGTCACCCGTTCTTTATCTCCAGAGATGCTGTCTGTCCCGCTGAGTTACTCCAGCATTTTGTGTCTATCTTTGATGTAAACCAGCATCTGCAGTTCCTTCCTACACATATAGACTTCAGTTCAGTTTAGTTTTATTGTCACGTGTACCGAGCTACAGTGAAAAGCTTTGCTTGTGAGCTAACCAGTCAGCGGAAAGACAATACATGATTAAGACTTTGGAGACGCATTGTGGAAACAGGCCTTTCGGCCCACCCAGTCTGTGCCAACCAACGATCACCCTGTACACGAGCACTATCCTACTCACTACAGTTCAAGAGACATTTATTATCACATGCACCAATTGGTGCAGTGAGATTTGAATTACCATACAGCCATACGAATAAAAGAACACAACACACGATAGGATTTGACATGAACATTCCCCACAGCAGAATCAATGTTTCCCACTGTGAGGGAAGGCAATAAAGTTCAGTCATCTTCCTCTTCATTCACCCGTGGTCGGGGCCTTTGAGCCCTCCGCAGTCGCCGCTACGGGCGGCCCGATATTTCAGGCCCTCTCGCCGGGGTGATCGGAGCTCCGACGTCGGAATGGAAGAACACTCTCAATCGCTTGGAATTTCAGAATCGGCCACTTCCTACCAGAGACCACGGCTCCTGAAGTCCACAGGCCGAGCTGGATGGAGCTCCAACACTGGTGACCCCCGGCAAAGGATCCCAGGACTCCACGATGTTGAATTCAGCGCCGCCCGTGGCTGGAAGCTCCGCAAACCACAGCTCCACGGTGTTAAAGCAGCAGGCCCAACACTCCGGAGCCTCAACACGGCGATCCCCGGTAATGCATCGTCCGCTCTGCGATGGAATCCAGTGCTGCGCCGCTGCCGAAGCTCTGGCCGGTCTCCGGCAGGAAAGGCCGCGCCAATCCAGATGGTAGGCCGTGAGGAGGGGCGAAGATGCGACTCGGAGCAAAGACACATCCCGACCAGGAAATGACTGGAAACGGTTTCCCCCTTCCCCTCCCCTCCTCCCCCACATAAAAAAGACTAAGAGACCTCCAGGAGCATACTTTTAAACAGGATAAAAATAACAAAAAGGGTGAAAGAACGAACAGACTGCTGGCGAGGCTGCCACGCGCGGTGCCACCCGCCACACCACTAGTTTGTCTTGATTGTATTTATGTGTGGACTATACCTGACCTGCATGGGTGGCATTGATAAGGGCAAAGATTGTTAAGGGCTTGGACACGCTAGAGGCAGGAAACATGCTCCCGATGTTGGGGGAATCCAGAACCAGGGGCCACAGTTTAAGAATAAGGAGTAAGCCATTTAGAACGGAGACGAGAAACTGTGATGAGTCTGTGGAATTCTCTGCCTCAGAGGGCGGTGGAGGCCGATTCTCTGGATGTTGTCAAGAGAGAGCTAGATAGGGCTCTTAAAGATAGCGGAGTCAGGGGATATGGGGAGAAGGCAGGAATGGGGTACTGATTGGGGATGATCAGCCATGATCACATTGAATGGCGGTGCTGGCTCGAAGGACCAAATGGCCTACTCCTGCACCTATTGTCTATATTAATAACAAATCCTTTCACCGTACCTCGGTGCAGGTGATCATAATAAACCTAAGCCTTGTTTTCACACTGGTTGCCTGGTGTTTTTACGTTTATGCTCAAGTTCCCTATTATCTAGAAGTCAAATTGATTTACTTTGCTAAAAGATGGAAGAGTATCCTTGGGCGTTAGGTGTATTTATAGCACAGCGGTTTTCTTTTGAGCCTTGTTGTCATATTTTTTCTTTACAGTCTGCTGTCAAATATCTGGGGAGCAGTGTTTAGGTTTTATTTGATCATTAACCTTTTTCCTCGACCATGCAAGGTCACCATCGGCTGCGTCACTTGAATCATCGTTATTTGACCGTATGTTTGGTTTAGTTTAGAGATGAAGCAGGCAAACAGGCCCTTCGGCCCACCGAGTCCTTGCGTTATCCAGCAGGGTCGACGTATCTGCAGTGAATACTCAGCTATCCCTGACTCTGTTAGTTCAGTTTGTAGCTACGGTTTAGTTTAGAGATAAGGCCGGCACAGTGGCGCAGCGGTAGAGTTGCTGCTTTACAGCGCGTGCAGCGTCAGAGACCCGGGTTCGATCCTGACTACGGGTGCTGTCTGCACGGAGTTTGTACGTTCTCACCGTGACCTGCGTGGGTTTTCGCTGGGTGCTCCGGTTTCCTCCCACACTCCAAAGACGTACTGGTTTGTAGGTTAATTGGCTTTGGTAAAAATTGTAATTTATCCCTAGTGTGAATGTACGGGGAACGCTGGTTGGCGCAGCCTTGGTGACCCGAAGGGCCTTTTTCCGTGCTGTTTCTCTAAACAAAACCAAGCTAGAGCTACAGCATGGAAATAGGTCCTTCAGTCCACGCCGACCAGCAACCCCCACACACTAACACTATCCTACACACACTAGGGACAATTGGCCGTTATACCAAGCCAATTAACCGACAAACCTGTACGTCTTTGGAGTGTGGGAGGAAGCCCAACATCTCAGAAAAACCCCACGCAAGTCACGGGGAGAACGTACAAACTTCGTACAGACAGCACCCGTAGTCAGGATCGAACCTGGGTCTATGGTGCTGTAAGGCAGCAGCTCTACTGCTGCCCCACCGTGCCAAAGTTCTCTGGATGCTTTCAAGAGAGAGCTAGATAGGGCTCTAAAAAATAGCCGAGTCAGGGGATATGAGGAGAAGGCAGGAACGGGGTACTGATAGGGGATGATCAGCCATGATCACATTGAATGGCGGTGCTGGCTCGAATGGCCGACTCCTGCACCTATTGTGTATTGTTTATTGAGTGCATACATACATGACAGTGTTTACGCTGCATTGGGGTGCTTGTTCAAGAGCAGATCCATCAATTACACTTGCAGTCAGTGTAGGTTCTTGTCGGAACTGCAGATGCTGGTTTGCACTGAAGATAGGCACAAAAAGCTGGAGTAACTCAGCGGGACAGGCAGTATCTCTGGATAGAAGGAATGGGAGATGTTTCGGGTCGAGACCCTTCTTCAGACATTGCTGTGGCCAAAACTGTTTATTTCTACCCAGTTTATTTCAACGCCTCTGTTGGGAGCTGTTGGTGGTGCTGAAAGGTTGATTGATTCCATTAATTTATTACCAGTGGTTCTGGCGCTAAGATGTAACTGGCAATATTTATGAGCTATTTTCTGACTCACCTGAGGACCAGTCTTATCCGTATCCACAACTATCGTAACTTATGGAATTATAGGTGGTGAATGGTCCCAAGACTTGCTGACATTGAGCTTGAGGCATTAACAGCGCATGAGGAGGTCAATTCCTCCTTTCCTGAGATGCTGCCTGTCCCGTTGAGTTACTCCAGCATTGAGGATTCAGTAGTCGGGATTGAACCCGTGAGTCTACCTCAGGGGTTCAGCAACCTACGCGCTGGACGCCCCCCGAGCAGCGACCGAGCTCTGGCTGTACCGCATCCTGCGCAAAGCCACTGGCATGGCCGCGCACCTTCTGTGGACACGTTTAAGAAAGAACTGCAGATGCTGGAAAGATCGAAGGTAGACAACAATGGTGGAGAAACTCAGCGGGTGAGACATGCAAGGAATGCATGAGGCTGCCTCACCCGCTGAGTTTCTCCAGCATTTTTGTCTACCTTTTGTGAACACGTGATTTGATGCCTGCCATCCGGGGTGGGATGGGGGAGGGATCCATGTGTACACGTGATAGATGTGGCCCGCCATCCGCTCACAGACGTGTGTCTCAGCCCCAATGCAGAACAAGGTTGCCGACACCTGGTCTACGTAATGTCTGGAGTAATGTGAAATGTGATAGACACACTATGCTTGAGTAAATCAGCGGGACAGGCAGCGTCTCTGTGTGGAAGGAGATACTGCCTGACCCGCTGAGTTACTCCAGCATTTTGTGTCTATCTTCGATGTGAACCAGCATCTGCAGTTCCCTCCTGCACAGACGTTTCATAATGGTTCAATCGTGTTTTATGTGTGAAGTGCAAACACACAGTGAAATTATTTTCGTACAAACAGTCCAGTAGAGTATTGTCAAAACCAAGCACATCCCCTGTTAGCAAAGCGTACAGGAGTAGTCTCCTGACCCCGCGTGCAGGATGTGCCAGGTTTTGGTGCCATTTTCAGAGTCCAGTTCGCACTCTAGGTTTCATGAGCGGTGCCTGTCTCAGGCGAGCCCCAGGCTGCAGCAAGGCCTCCAGCCATCACCTCCCATGTACGTGTGAGTTGGTCTATGACCTTCAGGGGACTGGGCTGCACTGTACCTGACGCAGGAGATCCAGCAGTATGAGTTGCTTCCCCGCTCTCTGGGAAACCCCGTTATATTACTGAAGATAGACACAAAGTACTGGAGTAACTAACTCAGCAGCTCAGGCAGCATCTTCTGGAGAAGGAAGATGGGATCCTTCTTCAGATTCTGGACTCAGTGCCAAAATGTCACTCGTGTGCGTGTGTGCGTGGTCTGAAGAAAGGTCTCGAGCAGAAACGTCACCCATTCCTTCTCTCCAGAGATGCCGCCTGTCCCGCTGAGTTACTCCAGCTTTTTATGTCTACGTTCAGTTTAAACCAGCATCTGCAGTTCCTTCCTACACATGTTGCCTGACCCGCTACGTTACTTCAGCACTTTGTCCCTATAAACCAGCATCTGCAATTCCATATAACCTTATAACAATTACAGCACGGAAACAGACCATCTCGGGCCTTCTAGTCCGTGCCGAACACTTACTCTCACCTAGTCCCATCTACCATCTACGACGACAGATGGCACAATGGGCTAAGTGTTCGGCTGGCGACCAGAAGGTAGCCAGTTCGAATCCCGCTTGGAGTGCATACTGTCGTTGTGTCCTTAGGCAAGACACTTCACCCACCTTTGCCTGTGTGTGAATGTGTGTGAGTGTGTGTGAGTGATTGGTGGTGGTCGGAGGGGCCGTAGGCGCAGAATGGCAGCCACGCTTCCGTCAGTCTGCCCCAGGGCAGCTGTGGCTACAGAAGTAGCTTACCACCACCGAGTGTGACTGAGGAGTGAATGAATAATGCGATGTAAAGCGCCTTGAGTATTAGAAAGGCGCTATATAAATCCCATCCATCATTATTATTATTACCTGCACCTAGACCATAACCCTCCATTCCTTTGCCGTCCATATACTTATCCAATTTATTTTTAAATGATAAAAACGACCCTGCCTTCACCACTTCCACTGGAAGCTCATTCCACACAGCTACCACTCTCTGAGTAAAGACATTCTCCCTCATGTCACCCCTAAACTTTTGTCCCTTAATTCTCAAATCATGTCCTCTTGTTTGATTACTTGATTACTGCTGTCCATCTTATCCAATGCGTCAGAACTATTTGTGGCCGGCGTTACTTTATCATCTCGTTGCGATGATTTTTCTTGGTTGTTTTGCCTCATACAGTCCAATTAAATGTGACAGTATAAAAAATAATGGCGGCTTAATTTCAACACAAGTCCTTCCTTATTCCATGGGTCGTTGGTCGCATGCACCGCTCCTGTTTAACTCTTGTCAACTTTACTTACGGCTTCAGGGACTGATTTATTCAGGCATTAATACTCAGCAGCCACGCGTAATCTCCACCTGTCAGGTCTAGCGTGCGGACTGCTTCTGAATTGTTCTTTATCTGAGCTCGGTATTGGCAGGGAGTTCTTGCTTGGGGGTGGTGTGTAGTGAGTGGTGTGGTTGGGTAGTGGTGTGTAACTTTTAGAATTTGTTAGAACATAGAGTCAAAGAGTGATACAGTGTGGAAACAGGCCAACTTGCTCAGACCGGCCAACATACCCAATCTACACTAGTCCCACCTGCCCGCGTCTAGTCTATATTCCTCCAAACCTGTCCCATCCATGTACCTGTCTAACTGCTTCTTAAACGTTGGGGTAGTCCCTGCCTCAACTACCTCCTCTGGCAGCTTGTTCCATACACCCACCACCCTTTGTGTGAAAAAGTTACCTCTCAAATTCCTACATAGAAAATATAGAAAATAGGTGCAGGAGGAGGCCATTCGGCCCTGCGAGCCAGCACCGCATTCCTATTAAATCCTAAAAATTCCTATTAAATCTTTTTACCTTCACCTTAAACCTATGACCTCTGGTCCTCGATTCCCCTATTCTGGGCAAGAGACTCTGTGCATCTACGCGATCTATTCCTCTCATGATTTTATTATATAGAGCACTACAGCACAAGAGCAGGCCCAGTGGCCAACAATGGCCGTGCTGAACAAGACTGAGGTCAAGGCAGTGGATATTTTTAAGGTGGAGATTGCCAAATTCTTGATTAGTACGGGTGTCAGGGGTTTACGGGAAGAAGGCAGGAGAATGGGGTTGAGAGGGGAAGATAGATCAGCCACGATTGAATGGCGGAGTAGACTTTCAGTATTAGTTTAGTTTAGAGATACAGTGTGGAAACAGGCCCTTCGGCCCAGCGAGTCCGCACCGACCAGCTTGTCGCTGGGCCGAAGGGCCTGTTTCCACACTGTATCCCTAAACTAAAACTAAACTAAACTAAACTAAATAAACTTAAAGCAGGAAGATCACACACAGGCGGATATTAAACCATGAATCACCACATGTGGATGACTAACAATTCCTGTCTCTCTGTTGTAAAAAACATGTAAGATATACTTGAAGTGAAACCACTGTTTATGTGGACTTGGCACCGTTTACATTTGCAGTGCAATCTTTATACTTTATCATTAGCCCTACTCTTAAAACGAAATATCCTCCCAGAGAAGATAGAACATAATGGTTCAATGGTTCAAAGGATATTTATTGTCACGCATGCAATTAATTAAACATTGCATGGTCATCATCTTCTTATCGAGTCCACACACGAGATTAGACGTTGTTCGGCCAGAGCTGAACGCACTTCTCGGCATCTGCGCACAATGGTGTCTGTCTTGTCGCTTCTTGTGCTTCTTGTGCGTGGTGGTGGAAAGGTTGGTGGAAACAGGGCCGCGACCTGAACGCTCTTTCCTTGACCCCATTATATGGTGATATTCATTTTGCATATATAAGAATGCCGCTGCCGCCATCTTTGGCGCCATTTCACAGAGTTCAAAGTCCGGATTCCCGCGTGTTCGATCCACCGCCTCCCGATCCCGTCCATCGGCCACGACTGGCTCAGCCCGTGAACCGTCATCCCTCCCAAAACTGTACAGCACAGGTACAAACAGGCCCTTCGGCCCACAAAATCATGCGGTCATAAGTGATAGGATTAGAATTAGTCCGCTTGGCCCATCGAGTCTACTCCGCCATTCAATCATGGCTGATCTATCTCACCCTCCTAACCCCATTCTCCTGCCTTCTCCCCATAACCTCTGACACCCAAACTAATCAAGAGTCTATCTATCTCTGCCTTAAATATATCCACTGACCTGGCCTCCACAGCCTTCTGTGGCAAAGAGTTCCACAGATTCACCACCCTCTGAACAAAGAAATTCCTCCTCATCTCCTTCCTAAAAGAACGTCCTTTAATTCTGAGGCTATGACCTCTAGTCCTAGACTCTCCCACTTGTGAAAACGCCCTCTCCACATCCACTCTGTCCAAGCCTTTCACTATTCTGTATGTTTCGATGAGGTCCCCCCCTCATTCTTGTAAACTCCAGCGAGTATAGGCCCAGTGCCGTCAAACCCTCATCATAGGTTCACCAACTTTGCTGAACATGATGCCGCGATGAACTATCCTCTGCCTGCATGCAATCCATATCCCTCCATTCCCTGCATACCCACGTGCCTATCTGCCACCCCTGGCTGCTCCGTTCATGCACCCACCAGCTTCAGTGGGGAAAAATCTTGTCCTGCACATCTCCTTGAAACTACCCCTCTCACCTTCAAGCCACGCTCTGCAGTCTTTGACATTTCCACCCTGGGGGGAAAAGGCTCTGACTGTCGACCACATCTATGCCTCTCAGAATTTGCATACTTTCCTCAGATCTCTCCTTGACCTCTGACATTCCAGGGAAAACTTTAGTCTGAGGGTGGTGAATCTGTGGAATTCTTTGGAGGCCAAGTCGGAGGATATCTTTAAGGCGGAGATAGATAGATTCTTGATTAGTACGGGTGTCAGAGGTTATGGGGAGAAGGCAGGAGAATGGGGTTAGGAGGGAGAGATAGATCAGCCGTGATTGAATGGCGGAGTAGACTTGACTGGCCGAATGGCCTAATTCTGCTCCTATCATTTATGACTTTATGGCCCAATGCACTACCTCCTTAGAGCTAATGCCCTCTGATCCAGGCATCATTCTGGTAAACCTGAGGAGGAATTTCTTTATCCAGAGGGTTGAAGTCATTGCCAAAGATGGAGATGGAGGAAAGTCATTGGTTATTTTTAAGGTGTATATTGATACGTTCTTGATTAGTCCACGTGATTAGTGCTGGATAACAGCGGGGAAGAAACTGCCCCTGAATCTGGAGGTGTGCGTTTTCACACTTCTGTACCTCTTGCCTGATGGGAGAGGGGAGAAGAGGGAGTGACCGGGTTGAGACTGGTCCTTGATGATGCTGCTGGCCTTGCCGAGGCAGCGTGAGGTGTAGATGGAGTCAATGGAATGGAGTCATTAGTATGGGTGTGAAAGGTTATGGGTAGAAGGCAGAATGGGGTTGAGAGGGAACATTAGATCAGCCTTGATTGAATGGTGGAGTAGACTTGATGGGCTGAATGGCCTGATTCTGCCCCAATGTTTGATCTGATGATCCCTCTTCTCCACCCTCTCCAAAGCCTCCACCACATCCTTCCTGTAAAGGGGCGATCAGAACCTCACATCATCAAGGTGATTTCATCAATAATACCTTTACAGACATTTAGTTATAGTTTAGTTTAGAGATACAGCGTAGAAACAGGCCCTTCGGCCCACTGACAAACAAACACTCGTACACTAGTTCTATCCTGCACCCCAGGGACAATTTACTGCTGCCAATCAACCTACACACCTCCACGTCTTTGGAATGTGGGAGGGAACCGGACCACCCGGAGAAAACACACGCAGGTCACGGGGAGAACTCCGTGCAAACTCCGTACAGACAGCACCCGTAGTCAGGATTGAACCCCCGGGTCTCTGGCGCTGTGAGGTTGCAACTCTACCGCTGAGCCACCGTGCCACCACTCTGGAGAACATGGCGAGGTGACATTTTGGGTCGGGACCCTTCTCCAATGGAGAGTCCCAATACATAGAAACATAGAAAATAGGTGCAGGAGTAGGCTATTCGGCCCTTCGAGCCAGCACCGCCATTCAATATGATCATGGCTGATCACCCAACTCAGTATCCCGTACCTGCCTTCTCTCCATACCCCCTGATCCCTTTAGCCACAAGGGCCACATCTAACTCCCTCTTAAATATAGCCAATGAACTGGCCTCAACTACCTTCTGTGGCAGAGGATTCCAGAGATTCACCACTCTCTGCGTGAAAAATGTTTTTCTCATCTCGGTCCTAAAGGATTTCCCCTTATCCTTAAGCTGTGACCCCTTGCCCTGGACTTCCCCAACATCGGGAACAAACTTCCTGCACATTACTTCAGTCTCTGGACAACAAACCGGGTTGGAAAATAGATCTGGATGAAATGGTTTCTTAAGCCTAAAATTTTATGTTGATCGTCAATTTATGTTCAGCAGAAGAGCTTGGAATTGACGTCAAATGAGGGAAATTCTATCCGTTTGATTTATAAGAAGCAAGTACGAGGGAAATTGAAAGATGCTGTTGTGACGCGGTACTTAGAGATTTTTCTTGTGATAGCTGGGCAGATGAATAAACAGTGGGAATCTTTACCTTTGATGTACAAATGTAAAGAGTGGAGATCAGACACGTGCAGTTTATAAACCAGGCAAGCACATGAAACCATAAAAGCACCTGAAACGTTAATGCCCCTGTCCCACTTAGGAAACCTGAATGGAGACCTCTGGAGACTTTGCGCCCCACCCAAGGTTTCCGTGCGGTTCCCGGAGGTTGCAGGTGGTTGCCGGAAGTTGCAGGTAGTGGAAGCAGGTAGGGAGACTGACAAAAACCTCCGGGAACCGCACGGAAACCGCACGGAAACCTTGGGTGAGGCGCAAAGTCTCCAGAGGTTTCCGTTCAGGTTTCCTAAGTGGGACAGGGGCATTACTCTGTTTCTCTCTCCACTGAGCGGCTCGGTGGCACAGTTGGTAGAGTTGCTGCCTCCTGGCACCCAGGATTGATCCTGACCTCAGGTGCTGTCTATGTGGAGTTTGTACGTTCTCCCTGTGGCCGCGTGGGTTTCCTCCGGGTGCCCTGGTTTCCTCCCACAATCCAAAGCGTGCGGGTTTGAAGGCTATATTGTCCCTAGTGTTTAGTTTAGTTTAGAGATACAGCGTGGAAACATGCCCAACGGACCACCGAGTCCGCGCCGACCAGCGATCCCCGTACATTAACTGTATCCTGCACACAATGGGAACAATTTACAGTTACACCAAGCCCATTAACCTACAAACCTGAATGTCTTTGGAGTGGGGGAGGAAACCGAAGATCTCGGTGAAAACCCTCGCGGTCACGGGGAGAACTCCATGCAAACTCCGTACAGACAGCACCTGGGACTCCGCCGCTGCTAGCACTGTAAGGCAGAAACTCTACCGCTGCGCCACCATGACCATCCACAAATGTGCAGGATAAAACAAGTGTACAAGTGATCGCTGGTCGCTGTGGATGCATTGGGCTGATGGGCTTGCTTCCACCCTGTATCTCTAAGCAACCACTATGAATCGTACAATACGTACAATACCTAGATGAACGCCACTATTGACCAAATTTGGAAATGCTGATACGCCCTCAAAGGAACAATAATTTTTTTATAAATAGAATTCCGTAGGAAATGCACTTTGGAATTTTCTGTGCGATTGGGGAACACATTCCCAAGTTTGGCTTTCTGGACCTGGGGAAAGTACGAAAATATTTTGGACCCTGAATTAGACATGACTTCAACTGAATGTCTGACACATGCTCCATTTTATTGAACCATAAAAGGAAACAAAATGATTTTGTCGGAATTCTTTTAGAAAAATGCTTTTTGCTGAATCTTCACCGTCTATGATGAGTTTTCTTTCGAGAGTTTGTGAACATGGGGTGCAAGGTGGTATTTGCATTAACAGGCAATGGTATCTGTTCAGTGAGGTCGCTGCCCTGCACTGGAGTCATAGAGTGATACAGTGTGGAAACAGGCCCAACTTGCCCACAACGGCCATCATGTCCCAGCTACACTAGTCCCACTTGCCTGCTCTTGGTCCATATCCCTCCAAACCTGTCCTATCCATGTACCTGTCCAACTGTTTTTTAAACGTTGGGACAGTCCCAGCCTCAACTACCTACTCTGGCAGCTTGTTCCATACACCCACAACCCTCTGTTTGAAAAAGTTACCCCTCACATTTCTATTAAATCTTTTCCCCTTCACCTTAAGCCTATGTCCTTCAAACGTTATTCACAATATTCCCCTTATCATGTATCTGTACACCGTGGGTGGCTCGATTGTAATCACGTATTGTCTTTCCACTGACTTAGTTTTGACTTAGTTCCATTTATTGTCCGAGGTGCAGTGAAAAGCTTTTGTTTTGTGCTAACCAGCCAGCAGAAAGATGAAACGTGGTTACAATTGAGCCATTTACAGTGTACAGATACGTGATAAGGGGATAACGTTTAGTGCAAGTCACTTCTTCAGGCCCGAAACGTCTCGATCCAAAATGTCGCCCATTCCTTCCCTCCAGAGATGCTGCCTCACCCGCCGAGTTACTCCAGCATTTTGTGTCTACCTTCGATTTTAAACCAGCACCTGCAGTTCTTTCTCACCCGTCGTCGGGATCGCCCCCGGGTCTCTGGCGCTGCAAGCGCTATAAGGCAGCGACTCTACCGCTGCGCCACCGTGCCGCCCTAATTGTTGTTGTGTTAGGTGCTCTGGGCCAATTGATCTTTGCACCACTGGCACAGATGGTTAATTTATCAGATCTCCAGGTGCTTATTCTTCTGTGACACAAATTATTGCTGCAACTAACAACATGTTCCAAAGCACTTTGTCACTAAGGCAACCAGAGTTTTAATAATAGAAGTTTTCTTACAACATCTCAGCAAATGGTTGGCTATTCCCAAGAGAGAGCAAATTAAGTGCCTAAAATTGAATTGGTTATGATCTTATAAAGTTACAATGCATTAACAAATGATGCTGGCTTCACACATATAAATATGTCCAACGGGATTACAATAGTCGTGCCTTCTTATTATTTTTATGTAATTATTTATATAGGGCGGCACGGTGGCGCAGCGGTAGAGTTGTTGCCTTACAGCGCTTGCAGCGCCAGAGACCCGGGTTCAATCCTGGCTACGGGTGCTGTCTGTAGCAAGGTTAATTGGCGTGGTACAAGTGTAAATTGTTCCTAGTGTGTGTAGGATAATGTTAGTGTGCGGGGATCACTGGTCAGTGTGGACTCGGTGGGCTGAAGGGCCTGTTTCCACGCTGTATCTCTAAACTAAACAAAACTATTTGAAGCATTACCTTTAGGGTTGAGTTTATTATTGTGATGCGGAGCTCCAGCTGGCGGTGTCCAGAGCCTTGGATCCCTTGTTGGGGACCCCGGAGGAGAAGAGCTCCGTTATCAGCCCCATAATGTGTCTCAGGTTGTCCCAGTGCAAGCCGACCAAATGTATGTCATCAAAAGGAACGGCAGATGCTGGTTTATACCAAAGATAGACACAAAATGCTGTAGTAACTTGGGGAGCATCTCTGGAGAACATGGATAGGTGACGTTACAGGTCTGGTCTGAAGGAGGGTCCTGACCCGAAATGACACTGTGATAGGAGCAGAATTAGGCCATTCGGCCCATCAAGTCTACTCCGCCATTCAATCATGGCTGATCGATCTCTCCCTCCGAACCCCATTCTCCTGCCTTCTCCCCGTAACCCCTGACACCCGTACTAATCTAGAATCCATCTATCTCTACCTTAAAAATATCCACTGACTTGGCCTCCACAGCCCTCTGTGGCAATTAGTTCCACAGATTCACCACCTTCTGTTCTCCAGAGAAGCTGCCTGACTCGCTGAGTTATTCAGCATTTTGTGTCTATCCCAACCAAGGGAATTGGATTTACAGGGACATTCATTTTCTTTATGTTTTGTTTATCCCTGAGCTGCTTTTCATCAGCTACAAGAGGATTAATAGTCTCTCCACTTCAATAAATATCTCTGATATTATTGATTGGATTTAGTGATCCAATTTTTTAATGTCAGTAGTTTCAACAATGTCCCTCTCTGCGTTTGGTATGTGCAACAAACTTCCAGAGGAGGTAGTTGAGGCATGTAGAATAACAATGGCGGCAGGGTGGCGCAGCAGTAGAGCTACTGCCTTACAACGCCAGAGACCCGGGTTCGATCCTGACTACGGATGCTGCCGATAAGACAGAATTCCTCCTCATAGGCTCCAAAGCCACACTCAGCAAATTCAATAACCCCACTCTCACCATCGACGGCACCACTGTCCCCCCATCTCCCCAGGCCCGCAACCTTGGCGTGATCTTTGATTCCACCCTCTCGCTTGAGCCTCACATCCGCCATGTCATTAAAACCTCCTTCTTTCATCTCCGCAACATCGCCAAACTCAGACCCTCTCTCACACCGCCTGCTGCTGAAAGACTCATCCATGCCTTCATCTCCTCCCGACTGGACTATTGCAACTCACTTCTCCTTGGCATCAGCTCCACCTACATAAACCGACTCCAACTATTCCAGAACGCAGCCGCCCGACTCATCACCCACACCAAATCCTGGCATCACATCACTCCAGTCCTCAAAAAACTTCACTGGCTTCCCATCTCCCACCGGATCACCTACAAAATCCTGGTCCTCACCTACAAAGCCTTCCACCATCTGGCCCCCCCATATCTCACTGACCTCTTCTCCCCCTACCAACCCTCAAGGTCCCTCAGATCCACATCAGCCAGTCTCCTCTCCATCCACAAGTCCAACCTCCGCAGTTTTGGGGACAGAGCCTTCTCCAGGGCAGCTCCCAGGCTCTGGAACTCCCTCCCCCAACTGATCCGCAATTCCGTGTCCCTCACCATCTTCCAGTCCCGCCTCAAGACCCATCTCTTCACCTCTGCCTATCCTTAGCCCCACGTCCCCGTCCCTTTTCATCTGTGCATTAATTGCCTCATACTGTGTTTTGTATTGAATTCTGTCTTTACTTTGTGTTCTAGTCATGTCTCTCCTATTTATTTCATTCCCCTTACATGTTTTTCCTCTACATGCTCAATTTTTGTAAGGTGTCCTTGAGACTCTTGAAATGCGCCCATAAATAAAATTTATTATTATTATTATTATTTGTACGTTCTCCCCGTGACCCGGGTGGGTTTTCTCTGAGATCTTTGGTTTCCTCCCACACTCCAGAGACGTACAGGTCATTGGTGTAGGTCAATTGGCTTGGTATCAATGTAAATTGTCCCTAGTGTGTGTAGGATAGTGTTACTGTGCAGGGATCGCTGGTCGCTGTGGGCTCGGAGGGCCGAAGGGCCTGTTTCCGCGCTGTATCTCCATACTAAAGTAAACTAAACTAAACTAAAACCGAACAACATTTAAGAGACATTTGGACAGAACATGCGTAGAAAAGATTTAGAGAGATGTGGACCAAATGTGGATGAATGGGATTAGCTTAGATGGGGCATCTTGGTGGCCATGGCCATGTGAGGCCAAAGGGCCTGCTTCTGTACCGCATGGCTCGATGACCCCATGAATTTCTGAGCCTAACCCTAAAGAGCCCGTCCCACTTACGCGACCTTTTCGGCGACTGCCGCCACCCGTCATAGGTTGCCGAAAATTTTTCACATGTTGAAAATTCAGCGGCGACCAGAAAGACGCTATGACTCTCTGGGTGACTAAAAGACTTCTCACGACCATACAGGCAAACCCTGGTGATCTCTCACGATCACACAGGCGACCCCCTGGTGACATGCCCCCTGTTGTCACCCCACTACACCCGTGACATGTCGCCAGGGGTCGCCTGTATGGTCGTGAGAGGTCTCCTAGTCACCCACAGAGTCGTAGCGTTTTTCTCGTCACCCCTGAATTTTCAACATTTCAAAAATGTCGCGTAAGTGGGACAGGCCCTTAACTCCTACGATCCAAACAATATGTTTAGTTCAGAGATACAGCATGGAAACCAGCCCTTTGGCCCACCGGGTCCACGCCAACAACCATCGATCATCTGATCACACTAGTCCTCTGTTATCCCGCCCTTTCATCCACTCCCTGCAAACTGCCCACCATGAGGGCGGCACGGTGGCGCAGCGGTAGAGTTGCTGCCTTGCAGCGCCAGAGACCCGGATTCGATCCTGACTATGGGTGAGCGGAAGCAGGCCCTTCGGCCCACCGAGTCCGCACCGACCAGCGATCCCCGCACATTGACACCATCCTACACACACTAGGGACAATTGTGTAAGGCTGCAACTCTACCGCTGCTGTAGATAACAGTGGTGAAAATGACAAAATGTGTGATTAATTAGGTGCCGTAATCAGCTTTAAACTGTGTAATAGTTTAAAGTAAATCCTCTTAATGTTGCATTTCTTACAAAGCAAATTAGATTGCAGTTACAACATGGGCAGGGAGGGTAGTATCACGCTCCCGCCAAAGGCAAGTTCCCGGTGATATAAATAACATTGATTTCTCATATTACTTGGAATGGAGAAGTACCCTAAAAAAAATGTTGTTGGAAACAGCAAAGGTAATAAATCAGCTCAGGTCATTCCTGAGATGCTGGCCCTACAGTTTCATCTGGTGGGGTGTAAGAGTAACACAATATGATGTGTTCACGTGCAGGCTGGAATGACGTGGACACCAGCTGGTTCAATTTCAGCCAAGAGCAAATTGTAACCAGGTTTAATGTAACTGGTTTAATGGTGAGTCTAGGACCAGAGGTCACGGCCTCAGAATTAAAGGACGTTCCTTTAGGAAGGAGATGAGGAGGAATTTCTCTGGTCAGAGGGTGGCGAATCTGTGGAGTTCATTGCCACAGAAGGCCGTGGAGGCCAAATCAATGGATATTTTTAAGGGAGAAATAGATAGATTCTTGATTAGTACGAGTGTCAGGGGTTATGGGGAGAAGGCAGGAGAATGAGGTTCGGAGGTGGAGAGAGAGAGATCAGCCATGATTGAATGGCGGCGTAGACTTTCTGCGCCAAATTCTGCTCCTGTCGCTTATGAATTTATGAACTTATGAATGAACAGAATTGAGTATCAGAAACAAGCCATTGAGTTAGCTGGATTGTGAGCCATACAAATTTGTATTTGAGTTTAGTTTATTGTCACGTGTACCGAGGTACTGTGAAATGCTCTTGTTGTGCGCTAACCAGTCGCGGAAAGACAATACATGATTACAATCGAGCCACTTACAGTGTATAGATACAGGATACAGGTAATAATGTGAATAACGTTTAATGCAAGAAAAAGTCCAGTAAAGTCGGATCAAAATAGTCCGAGGGTCTCCAATGAGGTAGACAGTAGCTCAGGACTGTTCTCTAGTTGGTCATAGGATGGTTGAGTTGCCTGATAACAGCTGGGAAGAATCTGGAGGTGTGCGTTTTCACACTTCTATACCCTTTGCCCGATGGGGGAGGGGAAACGTGGGATTGGCCGGGGTATTGCAGTTACTCCAGCACTTTGCGTCCTTTTTTCCCCAAACCAGCACCTGCAGTTCTTTGTATCTCAATAATTCAAGAAGTTTAGCTGTGCAAACAGCCGAGAGATTTTTGGTTTAATGTTTAATTGTCCTCAGGGTTTTGTGAAAGGCATAAACTCTTTCATTCACATATTAGGGCGGCACGGTGGCGCAGCGGTAGAGTTGCTGTCTTACAGCGCCAGAGACCCAGGCTCCATCCTGTCTGTACGGAGTTTGTACGTTCTCCCCGTGACCTGCGTGAGTTTTCTCTGAGATCTTCGATTTTCTCCCACGTTCCAAAGACGTACAGTTTATTGGCTCGGTATCAATGTAACTTGTCGGGGTACAGATTGGGGATGATCAGCCATGATCACATTGAATGGTAGTGCTGGCTCGAAGGGCCGAATGGCCTCCTCCTGCACCTATTGTCTATCTATCTATTCTCCTCAGTGTGCGTAGGATAATGATAATGTGCGGGGATCGCTGGTCGGCGCGGACTTGGTTGGCCGAAGAGCCTGTTTCCGCGCTGTATCTCTAAACTAAGCTAGGCGTGTGCAAGATGCTACTTGTGAATTAGTTTCTCTACACCTTTGTGGCAACGTGTAATACAGCCCGCTGTCTAAACAATGACTTACAACCGTTGCCTGGGAAACCGTGTTGGATATTTAACGATCTGCCATGCCTAGCCTTTTTATTACATTCTGTATCCATCCAAAGGTGTTGCTTGCTGGAGATGATTGAAAATATGCTGCTTCAAATCAAACTCCAGCTTGTTATAAAAAATAATGTGAGAAAGCTTCCTTCCTTCTGCTTCATCACAGACTGTGCAGTGGTAATATTTAACTGCAAAGCAAGACCTGGATCTAATTTATGCTTCTATTCCTAATGTTTCTCTCTCCGCTCCTTGCAAACAAAGGCAGCTACTGAGCTCAACATGGCAGTGTGCTCAACATGGCAGTGTGGTGATGCCAACATTACAATGAAAGATCCCAAACCTAAGGGAAAATCACTTAACTCCACGAAAGACCAAATCAATATCAGGAATGGAAATTAATAATCAGTAAACAAAACCCAGGAAAAGACTGAGTTCAAATTCAAATTTATTTGTTACCTCATGAAATTTGCTGATAATATTAATATAAACGACTGGGTTCGAAATAAGGGAAATTAATAAGAATATTTATAGACAATAGACAATAGGTGCAGGAGTAGGCCATTCGGCCCTTCGAGCCAGCACCGCCATTCAATGTGATCATGGCTGATCATCCCCAATCAGTACCCCGTTCCTGCCTTCTCCCCATATCCCCTGACTCCGCTTTCTTTAAGAGCCCTATCTAGCTCTCTCTTGAAAGCATCCAGAGAACCGGCCTCCATTGCCCTCTGAGGCAGAGAATTCCACAGGCTCACAACTCTCTGTTCTACTTTATTTAACTACTCTGATCTACTTTAGGACGGCATGGTGGCATAGCTACTGCCTTACAGCGGCCGAGACCCGGGTTTGATCCTGACTATGGGTGCTGTCTATACGGAGTTTGCACGTTCTCCCCGTGACTGTGTGGGTTTTTTTCCAAGATGTTCGGTTTCCCCCCACACTACAAAGACATACAGGATTGTAGTTTCATTGGCTTGGTATGAATGTAATGTTGCCCCTAGTGTGTGTGTGTAGGATAGTGTTAATGTGCGGGGATCGCTGGTCGGTGCGGACTCGGTGGGCCTGTTCCTGCGCTGTATCTCTAAACTAAGTTAAAACTAAACTTCAAGGGTCTCGACCCAACACGTAACCCATTCCTTCTCTCCAGAGATGCTGCCTGTCCCGCTGAGTTACTCCAGCATTTTGTGTCTACCTTAAAACTAAACTTCTCCAGCAGTGCGTTCCAGGCACCCACCACTGTGTGTAAAAACTAAATCTACTTCTTGGTGTACCTTTGCGATGAAGGTTATCCCGATCCTTTGCGTGTAGTGAAATAATGTTCACGGTCTATCCACAAAATCAATCCAGGTGCAAACGGACTTCCATAAAGCCAGCGGGGTGTCAGGAAAGGGAAGAAGAGAATTGCCAAAGAAAGAAAAAAGTTTGGAGTAGCATGTATGCATAATGTTGGCACGTAACAATTATTGGGAATGATGGTTGGGTTTGAGCGATGAGGACAAGGAAGTGGAATTACTTCCAGATGCATGGAGCTGATTCAAGTTTTGGCTGTTCTCCTTACTATAACTAGATTATTACATAGTGGGCTTGATCACTTTCGTGCCTCTTCCACAGCTGCTAGTTGCTAACGTTTGCAAAAATAATTGGTTTCCTTCTTGCTGTCAGCCGAGGCATTTTCTCAATTGAAAGCAGAAGACTCCTTATAGGGCAGCACGGTGGTGCAGCGGTAGAGTTGCTGCCTTACAGCACCAGAGACCCGGGTTCGATCCTGACTGCTGGTTCTCTCTGTACAGAGTTTGTACGTTCTCCCCGTGACCTGCGTGGATTTTCTCCGAGATCTTTGGTTTCCTCCCACACTCCAAAGACGTACGGGCTTGTAGGTTAATTGGCTTCGGTAAAAAAAAATGTGAATTGTCCCTAGTGTGTGTAGGATAGTGTTAGTGTGCGGGGATCGCTGGTTGACGTGGACTGAAGGACCTGTTTCCACGCTGTAGATCTAATTTGGTTTAATTTCGAGATATAGCATGAAAACAGGCCATTTGGCCCACTAAGTCCGCGCCAACCAGCGATCCCCGTACGTTCACACTAGGGACAAATTACGATTTTTTACAGCAGCCAATTAACCTACAAACCTGTAAGCCTTTGGAGATTGGGAGGAAACCGGAGCACCTGGAGAAAACCCACGCAGGTCACGGGGAGAACGTTCAAACTCCGTGCAGACAGCATCAGTAGTCAGGATCGAACCCGGGTCTCTGGCGCTGTGAGGCAGGAACTCTACCGCTGCGCCACCGTGCCACCCTTATCTCTAAACTAAACCGTAGCTACAAACTGAACTAACGGAGTCAGGGATAGCTGAGTGTTCACTACAGATACGTTGACCCTGCTGGATAACGCAAGGCCAGCACATCCCTGCCACTTTGTGGCGCTCCAGGGAAGATTTGTTGGACTGCCAGAAGAGTAATTACCAATGCCACAAGACTGCGTACAAACTGTTGGCTGCTTCCAATGCGACCACATCTCCAGGTCCGCTGCATGTCCTGTTGGCACGGCGACTGGAACATGGTCTTGTCTCATCGCCAAACCTACAAATGTAATTGGAAACATTTCCTAGCAGTTAATGCTGCATGTATGGGATAACGGAGTAATCCAAGCTGGAGTAATATTGCCAATAATTTCGACATCCCGTCGCTTTCCGGCAAACACCGCTGAAGGAGGAGGTGATGGAGGCAGAGACGAAAGTGGCAGTGAGGAGGCTTTTGGATGGGCGCACGGCTACGGAGGGATACGGAACATGTGCAGGCAGATTGGAGTTGCTCTTGCCATCATGTTCGGCACTGACAGTGTGGGCCGAAGGGCCTGTTCCGAATAGTCAAAGGCCTGGATGTGGAGAGGGTGTTTCCACTAGTTGGAGGGAGTTTAAGACCAGAGGCCACAGCCTCAGAATAAATGGACATACCTTAAGGAAGGAGATTAGGAGGAATTTATTTAGTCAGAGGGTGGCGAATCTGCGGAATTCTTTGCCACAGACGGTTTTGGGGGCCAAGTCAATGGCTATTTTTAAGGCAGAGATTGATAGATTCTTGATTAGTACGGTTGTCAGGGGTTAGGGGGAGAAGCCAGAAGAATGGGGTTGGGAGGGAGAGGTAGATCAGCCTTGATTGAATGTTGGAGTAGATTCAATGGGCCGAATGGCCTAATTCTGCTCCTATAACTAATGAACTTGTGAACTTAAATTCCTGTGCTGTACTGTTCTATGTTCTATAGAGGAAGGAGTGTAGGTGGGAGGGGAGGGGGAGGGGACAATCAGTCTGAAGAAGAGTCCAGAGCCTAAAGGGCCTGTCCCACTTGGCCGTCATTTACACGACAGGCCGGTAGTGACTGACGGGCGACGGTCGCGTGCGTCATCGTGCGTCCGCACAGCCGTCTGGAGCGTGCGACGTCATTTGAAGATAGACACAAAATGCTGGAGTAACTCAGCGGGACCGGCAGCATCTCTGGAGAGAAGGAATGGATGATGTTTCGGGTCGAGACTCTTCTTCAGTCTGAATAAGAATGAAGAATGAAGAATTTCTCCTGATATTCAATTTTATCGACAGCAATATAATCAGGAAGGAAAATGGTCATGTCAATCTGAAGAAGGGTCTCGACCCGAAATGTCGCCCATTCCTCCTCTCCACAGATACTGCCGGTCCCGCTGAGTTACACCAGCATTTTGTGTCTATCTTCGGAGTAAACCAGCATCTGCAGCTCCTTTCAGTACAATGCTATTCAGTATGTTTAGTTTAGCTTAGCGATACAGCGTGGAATCAGGCTCTTCGGCCCACCGAGTCCACGTCAACCAGCGATCCCCGCACACTAACACTATCCCACACACACACACACACACACACACACTAGGGACAATTTACAATTTTACCTAAGCCGATTAGCGTACAAACCTGTACGTCTTTGGAGTGTGGGAGGAAATTGGAGCACCCGGAGAAAACCCACGCAAGTCACGGGGAGAACATACAAACTCCGTACCTACAGCACCCGTAGTCAGGATCGAACCTGGATCTCTGGCACTGTGAGGCAGCAACTCTACTGCTGCGCCACAGTGTCACCCATCAGTACTTTCTGACCTTCCTTGGCAAACCAGGGTCCGTACACAAAGAGAATCCCTCTCCTGACCGATCGTTGCATTGAAAATATAGCAAAGGGCTGCCTGTACTTTACTAACTGGCTGTGGTGACTGATTTGTCAACAGTATGTGGGAAGAGTCTATCTGTTCTCGTGCTAAATGCTGAGGCGTGCTACAGATCTGGCCAGCTCAGTTTAGTTTATTGTCACGTGTACCGAGGTACAGTGAAGAGCTTTTGTTGCATGCTAACCAGTCAGCGGAAAGACAACACATGATTATAATTAATCAATTTACAGTGTACAGATACATGATAAGGGAATAACGTTTAGCACAAGATAAAGCCGATCAAAGATAGTCCGAGGGTCACCAATGAGGTAGATAGTAGTTCAGGACTGCTGTGTTCAAGAAGGAACTGCAGATGCTGGAAGATCGAAGGTACACAAAAATGCTGGAGAAACTCAGCAGGTGCAGCAGCATCTATGGAGCGAAGGAAATAGGCGACGTTTCGGGCCGAAACCCTTCTTCAGGACTGCTGTCTGGTTGTGGTTGGATGATTCAGTTGCCTGATAACAGCTGGGAAGAAACTGTCCCTGAATCTGGAGGTGTGCGTTTTCACACTTCTGTGCCTCTTGCCTGATGGGGGAGGGGAGGAGAGGGAGTGGCCGGGGTGCGACTATTCCTAGATGATGCTGCTGGCCTTGCCGAGGCAGCGTGAGGTGTAAATGGAAGGGAGGTCGGTTTGTGTGACTGTCTGGGCCGCGTCCACAAATCGCAGCGATTTCTTGCGGTCTTGGATGGAGCTGTTCCCAAACCAAGCTGTGATGATCTCTGACAAAGGCTCCCGGCCTTTGTTGCCTTGCGGCAGCTGCCGCTGTGGAGAGGGGTTGCCGGAGTTGGCGGTGGGGGGCAGGGACATTCTGAAGCACGTTGTTCTGTGTGTGTGGGTGGGGGTGGGGGGGGGAGCTCATTGGAGTTATTAGCAGCTGCTCCTGAAGCATTTGCCGCTGTCTAATGTGCGCAGAGACTGCATACACACCAGCACTGCCACACACTATCATCCCTCTCCCCACTGTACCGTCAGCACTATGCTAATCTCCATTCCAGCGTTCACTGTGGACACCATCTTAATCCTCAGCTCCCTCCCCCTTAGAAATGAATCCCTGCACTAACCCTTGCAGCTGACTGCAAATTGGAGGAACAGCACCTCATATTTCGCTTGGGCAGCTTACAATTATGAATTTTGATTTCTCTAACTTCAAGTAACCCTTCTCTCTCTCTCACTCTCTCCGTCCCTCCCCACCCTAGTTCTCCGCCTAGTTTCACTGTCCTCCTGATTAATTTTACTGATTGTATGCCTTGTTGTCACCTTCCCCTCAAGCTCTACGTTTTCATTGAGCAGCTTCCCCTTTGATGGCTCCTTTTCACACCTTATCCCTCCATATCTCTATGTCTCCCTCTCCCCGGTCTGAAGAAGGGTCTCGACCCGAAACATCACCCGTCCCTTCTCTCCAGAGACGCTGCCTGTCCCCGCTGAGTTACTCCAGCATTTTGTGTCTATCTTTGGTGTAAGCCAGCACCTGCAGTTCCTTCCTGTTGCAAGAAAACGGATTACAGGTTCATGAAAAATAAATAATCAATATTCAATGTTGATAAATGAACACACTGATCAATAAACCTGTGTCTTGCCTTGAGTGTTTACTTCTATCCAGAACTGTGGTAGCTACTTTTGTGAATGAATAAGCCTGCTCCGTCTTGCTGCAATATAAACTTCAAAGCGGTTTCATTCAGGAAGACAGATATTCAATTATGAAATTCACATCACGTTCTCACTGCAGATCTTTTGAATAAAAGATTTAAACCATTTATTTTTGCTGCAATCAATAATTTTCATTTGCCAGGAAATAAATTGGACTGATGCTGATGAGGATTATTTGAGAAATTATGCTAAGTAAGGGCATTGAAGTAAAAAAATATATATTTCTGTTGGGGTGACTGGTCATATTTTAATATAATATTTTATTTGCACTACATTTCCCATGCTACATTTGAATCTACCTTGTTCTCTGAACTCTTAAAGGCCTGCCTCATTTACGCGTCATACGTAAAATAGGTCGATGCGACGTCACGTGCAAATCACTCGTCATCATGCCGTCTGGTGCGCGTGACGTCATTAGAATACCCAGCGCCGTGCGTCACCATGCGACACACGTGAGACGTCGGGACGCCAATGCGTCAGCGTGCATACCCAATGCGTCATCGTGCGTACACGATACGTCACGCAGGTGCAGTACGAAATCCTGGAGCGCCGTGCGATACCACGCGCAACTCCACATTCCACGCCTCTCCACGCGCCTGTCCCGCGCTACCCGTGCATCAGAACGCGACGACCACATTTTTGGAGGTTGCATAAATGGCGCGCGAATGACGGCCAAGTGAGACAGGCCCTTGAACCTCAAGAATCTCGACTTGAGGTGTAAACTTGTTTTAGAAGGAGCTACAGATGCTGGTTTACATCGAAGATAGGTGCAACATGCTGCAGTAACTCAAGGGTAATTTCTAGGGCGCAGCGGTAGAGTTGCTACCTCACAGTGTCAGAGACCCGGATTTGTTGCTGGCTCTGTTCTGTTCAGGCCTCTTCTCACCTCTCGTTCCCCCCCCTCCCACATCTATCTTTCAGTCTGAATAAGGGTTCCGACCCGAGACGTCCAACATTTTGTATCCATCTACTTCGTAAGATTGTTTTTCCATGGCTCCGACATGATTCCCAACATGCCTAATTTCTGCTTACAAGGAAGACACAAGAAACTGTAGATGCTGGAATCTTTCGTAGAGCACTGGATGGCACGGAGGCACAGCAGGTAGAGCTGCTGCCTCATGGAGCCAGACCCAGGTTCGATCCTGACTAGGGTTGCCAACTTTCTCACGGTCAAAATAAGGGACAGATTCCCGACGGCAATTCATTTTTACTGACTCGGCCGTGGCTGGGTGAATGATGAGTTGCTGGACTGCACACAAAGCCCAGCTGGCGGGCCAGCCGAGGAGTTTTGGCCCGGGCCAAAGTCCGGCTCCCCATCCAACTCATGATGATCGGCCATGAGAAGGACCGAAGGTCGGACAGCTGGCCGGGCTGCACTGCTGCTGCTGCTGCACTCCATGGGCTGCACTACGTCGGGACGAGTGAGGCGGGGCCGGACACGGCGCTCCGACCCAACAGTCCCCTCGACCCGAGTAGTAGCGGTCAAATACGGGACAAGGGCGGTCCCGTATGGGACAAACCAATTTAGCCCAATATACGGGATGTCCCGGCTAATACGGGAAAGTTGGCAACCCTAATCCTGACCTCGGTTGCTGAATGGGTTGGTATGGACGTATTGGGCCGAAGGGCCTGTCTCCATGCATTGTCCCTAAATTCTAAATGAGGCATTGTGGAATGGAGTTTACTACAGACGGAATGTATAGGAAGGAACTGCAGATGCTGGTTTAAACCGGAGGTAGACATAAAATGCTGAAGTCTTCTTCTAGCATATGGCGTGCACAGCCTTAAGTAAGATAACTTGGTCTGTTTGATCTGCTGTTTGTGCACGACAGGTTGATTGCATTCGTCGAAACAGGGTGGACCACGTGAAGGTTGCAATCTCTCGCCCCAATGCTTGCGTAACTCAGCGGGACAGGCAGCATCTCCGGAGGGAAGGAATGGGTGACGTTTCGGGTCGAGATCTTTCTTCAGACTCAGTCCCATTAACTCCTCGCCTTAAACCTATGTCCTCAGGTTCCCCATTCCCCTAATCTGGGCAAGAGACGACCCAAAACGTCCACCCATTCCTTCTCTCCAGAGATGCTGCCTGTCCCACTGAGTTGCTCCAGCATTTTGTGTCTGTCTTACGACACACAGAGATTGATGTGGCATCGTGCCTCACGACTGCCGATTTCTCCACTAATTGGAAGATTTTCCCCTCAGATCTTCAACAGGATAAAGCTGCTCCTCTTCGTAATCTTCGATTGGCTGAAGGGGATTAAATGATGAAGTAAATTGAGGGGCAGATGGTGCATGGTTTTCATGCTGTATTAGGCACTGCATCGAGAGATTCAGGGCTGAGGTCTGGTGGGCTTGCCATCTCTAAATAGCTCTGCAACGTCCGTCTGGGTGTTGTGGTCGCTACCTACACCTACATAGAAACATAGAAAATAGGTGCAGGAGGAGGCCATTCGGCCCTTCGAGCCAGCACCGCCATTCATTGTGATCATGGCTGATCGTCCCCAATCAATAACCCGTGCCTGCCTTCTCCCCATGTCCCTTGATTCCACTAGCCCCTAGAGTTCTATCTAACTCTCTCTTAAATCCATCCAGTGATTTGGCCTCCACTGCCCTCTGTGGCAGGGAATTCCACAAATTCACAACTCTCTGGGTGAAAAAAAATTTTCTCACCTCAGTCCTACATGGCCTCCCCTTTATTCTAAGACTGTGGCCCCTGGTTCCAGCATCACCACATCACCCCGATCCTGGCCTCTCTCCACTGGCTCCCTGTGCGGTTCCGTATACATTTCAAGACCCTCCTCTATGTCTACAAAGCCCTCAATGGGCTTGCCCCCTCCTACATTAAAAGTCTTCTCACCCACCACTCCACCCCCAGGTCCCTCAGATCGGCCGACTTGGGGTTGCTGAATATCCCGCGGTCTAGGCATAAGCTTAGGGGCGACCGACCGCGCCTTTGCGGTTGCAGCTCCTAGACTGTGGAACAGCATCCCCCTTCCCATCAGAACTGCCCCCTCCATCGACTACTTTAAGTCAAGACTAAAAACGTATCTATACTCCCAAGCCTTTCCTGACGTCTACTGAGTGAGGGCTATATGTATATATGCATGTAGTTTGTTTGTTTATACCATTCTTATAACAAATGTAAAGCACTTTGGCCAACGAGAGTTGTTTTTTAAATGTGCTATAGAAATCAATGTGACTTGACTTGATTTGGTTCTGGACTCACCCAACATTGGGAACATTTTTCCTGCATCTAGCCTGCCCAGTCCTTTTATCCAGTCACCGCTGAAGAATGCTTCACCAACTTATCTGTCCCAAACCAGTCTAGGCAGCAGTTTCCATCTACACCTCACGCTGCCTCAGCAAGGCCAGCTGCATAATCAAGGACCAGTCGCACCCTGGCCATTCCCTCTTCTCCCCTCTCCCATCGGGCAAAAGGTATAGAAGTGTGAAAATGCACACCTCCACATTCAGCGACAGTTTCTTCCCGGCTGTTATCAGGCAACCGAACCGTCCTATGAACCAACTAGAGAGCGGTCCTGACTGACCTTTCGCTGACTGGTTAACACACAACAAAAGCTTTTCACTGTAACTCGGTACACGTGACAATAATAAACTAGACTAAACCACCCAGGCCCTTCGGCCCTCCGTGCCCATGCTGAACAATGATCACGAGGACACTAGTATAGGGTAGCACGGTGGCACAGCTGGTAGAGTTGCTGCCTTATTGCGCCAGAGACCCTAGTACAACCCTGACTGCGGCTGCTGTCTGTGTAGAGTTTCCATGTTCTCCCTGTGACCGCGTGGGTTTTCTCCGGGTGCTCTAGTTTCCTCCTACGTTCAAAAGACGTGTGTGTTTGTAGGTTAATTGGCTTCTGTAAATTGCCCCTAGTGTGTAGAATAGAATTTGTATATTAGTGATCAATGGCCGATGTGGACTTGGTGTGCCAAAGGCCTGCTATAAACTATAAACTAAACTACAGCTCAGGATCAGGCCAACAAATTCCATGATGTACATGAAGTCAAGATAAACTGATCTTCACTGCCTGCACATGATCCGTATCCCACCATTCCCTGCATGTCCATGTACCTATTCAAAAGCCTCTTAAAAGCCACCTTCGTATCTGCCTCCACCACCTCCCCTGGCAGTGTGTTCCAGGCACCCACCACCCTCAGTGGCAAAAACAAAACCTGCCCCGCACGTCACCTTTAAACTTTGCCCCTCTTCCAAATCAGTGGGGTTGACCTAACCACGGTTTGGTAAATTATAGGTTTTGCTGTTCCAAGACAGCAGTTTTATAAAGCTTTTCTTCTGTGTGCGTTCATCTCTGAATGAAAACAACTTTGAGAAATGCTCAGACACCAAAATGCTGGAGTAACACAGCGGGACACGCAGCATCTCTGGAGAGAAGGAATAGGTGGCGTTTCGGGTCGAGGCTGAGAGTCAGGGGAAAGGGAAACGAGAGATACACACGGTGATGTAGAGAGATATAGAAAAAAAATGAATGAACGGAATGCAAAATAGTCATGATGATAAAGGAAACAAGCCATTGTTAGCAGTGGGCTGGGTGAAAATGAGTTACAGACAATGAGACTCAACAAGATGACTTTGAAGCGAGAATAAGGACTTGGGTTGGGGACAGAGAAATGCTTGTTCTGATTACAGTTGTGTGAGTGTGTGTGCGTGTGTGCGTGTGTGTGCGTGTGTGCGCACAATGTTATATCATTGAACATTACTCCAGAAGAAGGAAGGGATTCACCCCTGACTGTACGGTGCTGACATCAACGTTTCCTACGTACCACTCTCTGACTAGAAAATTATTGCACGGGGAATTGAGGACCAGAGGTTTAAGGTGAAGGGGAAAAGATTTAATAGGAATCTGAGGGGTAACTTTTTCGCACAAAGGGTGTTGGGTGCATGGACTGAATTGCCAGATGAGGTAGTTGAGGCTGGGACTATCCCAATGTTTAAGAAACAGTTAGACAGGTACATGGATTGGACAGGTTTGGGGGTATATGGGCCAAACGCAGGCAGGTAGCTGGGACATGTTTGTCGGTGTGGGCGTTGGGCCGAAGGGCCTGTTTCCGCACTGTATCACTCTATGACTCCATGAGTACAGCACAGGGCAGCACAGTAGCGCGGCAGTAGAGTTGTTGCCTTATTGCGCCAGAGTCCCAGGTTCGATCCTGACTACTGGTGCTGTCTGTACGCAGTTTGTGCGTTCTCCCCGTGACCACGTGCATTTTCTCCAGGATCTCTGGTTTCCTCCCACGCTCCAAAAATGTACAAGTTTATAGGCTAATTGTCTTGGTAAAATTATAAATTGTCCCTAGCATGTAGGGTAGTGTTAGTGCGCGGGGATCGCTGGTCGGCGTGGACTCAGTGGACCGATGGGCCTGTTTCAGCGCTGGATCTCTAAACTAAACTAAAAAGGATGGGTGGACGTTTTGGGTCGGGACAAGTCGCTCCCGAAATGTCACCGGCTGCCCGACCCGCTGAGTTACTCCAGCACTTCCCTGAAGATAGCTTGTCGATCTTTGAACGATGGTATCACCCCAAAGTCACTGTGTTAAGTCGAGCGGAAGGTTTTCTGAGGACAACGTTGCAGGAGGTAGTTTGTTGCTTTTCATAGTACAGCTATTAGCAGGACAGATGAGGTAGTCTGTATTTACAAACATTTGCATGTGCAAATTTGTGTGTTGGAATTCACGGTTCAGAAATAGAATAAATGAAGACTAATGAAGAGATATGATTTATGACTGTGGCAAATGTGTTTTCAAGGTTTGTGAATTAATTTTTAATAATGCATTGGTTTTACATGGTCGGCCAACATCTAATGCTCATCACTAATTTAGCTTGAACTGAGGACTCGTGAAGTGTCTTCAGGGGGAATTTAAAATCTAACCACATTGATGTGCCTTGAGTAAAATGCACAGGATAAAGGCATCAGATTTCATCCCCTGAAGGTTTGAGTGAAGCAGATGGGTTTTTGCAGCAAGCTGGTGGCTTGTGACATTACTAACAACCATTTATTATGTAGAGCAAAACACAAAGTGCTGGAGGAACTCAGCGGGTCAGGCAGCTTCTTTAGTTTAGTTTAGAGATACAGCGCGGAAACAGGCGTTTCGGCCCACCGACGACCGACGATCCCCGCACATTAACACTATCTTACACATACTAGGGACAATTTACACTTATGCCAAAACAATTAACCCTCAAACCCGTACGTGTGGGAGGTAACCAAAGATCTCGGAGAAAACCCTCGCAGGCCGCGGGGAGGAACGTACGAACTCCGTGCAGACAGCACCCATAGTCAGGATCACAGCCGGGTCTCTGGCGCTGTGAGGCAGCAACTCTACCGCTGCGTTACAATACACAGATGATGTATCGGGTCGGGACCCTTCTTCACACCTGAACGAGTCCCAACCCAAATCTTCGTCTGTCCTTTTCCTCCACACACGCTGACCGACTCATTGAGATCCTCTCGCACTTTAGTTTAGATTAGTTTATTGCCACGTGTATCGAGGCAGTGAAAAGCTTTTTTGTTGCGTGCTAACCAGTCAGCGGAAAGACTATACATAATTACAAACAAGCCACCGACAGTGTACAGGTACAGGATAAAGGGAATAACGTTTAGTGCAAGATAAAGTCCAGTAGATTCGGATTGAAGATAGTCCGAGGGTCTCCAATGAGGTAGCTGGTAGCTCAGGACCGTTCTCTAGCTGTTGATGGTTCAATTACCTGATAACAGCTGGGAAGAAACATTTTGTTTTGTCCAAGACTCCAGCACATGCAGCTTCTAATGTCTCCATTTAATATTTAGATTCTAGATTGCTAACTTGAATTTTAAATTCCATACATATCACTGTGGGCCTTAAATTTGCTTTCTGAGATGGTCAGTACAGGTCATTGGACAACCAATCCGATATTTAACTTGCAAGACTCGAAGAATTAAAATGGAGATGCAGAAAGAGGAGATTTGAGGGCCTGTCCCACTTAGGTGATTTTTTAGGCAACTACAGGGGACTAGTTTGTCACCGCATGTTCGCCGGTTGTCGCCGGGAGTCGTCTCTTCAGTCGCGCAAAAAGTCGTAGCGCCTTTCCGGTCGCCGCTAAATTTTCAACATTTTTTGGCGATAGTGGGTTTGACGCCAATGAGCGTAGCTTGACTTCTCCTGACGTAGGTGTTGTCGTAGGTTGTCGCCTGTTTTTCGGCGACCTGCCACGACCATGACAGTCGCCGGCACTCGCCTAAAAAATCGCCAAGTGGGACAGGCCCATTAGTCTTAGTTCTAGATACACAGCGTGGAAGCAGGCCCTTCAGCCCACAGAATCAGGACTGACCTGCGATCACCCGGACAGTAGTTCTATCTTACTCACTAGGGACACTTTACAGAAGTCATTTAATCTACAAATCTGCTCATTTGTTGAGATGTGCACAATCTGAGAAAACCCACACGGTCACAGGGAGAGTTTACAACCTCCATGCAGACAGCACCCGTGGTCAGGATGGAACCCGGGTCTCTGATGGTGTGAGGCAGCCACTCTACCGATGTGCCACCGTGCCGCCCCTGTTGTATTATCTCTTTCAGACTGGAGGTTAGGAATCCAAAGATAGACGCAAAACGCTGGAGTAACTCAGCGGGACAGGCTGCATCAATGGAGGGAAGGAATGGGTGACGTTTCGGGTCGAAACCCTTCAGTCTGAAAGAAGGCCTCGACCCGAAACGTCACCCATTCCTTCTCTCCAGGGATGCTGCCTGTCCCGCTGAGTTACTCCAGCATTTTGTGTCTATCTTCGGTTTAAATCAGCACATGCAGTTTCTTCCTACACCAATGCCCATCGCTGCGAGCAACTACGAAAGAGCACAAAAAGTCAGGCTTTTGCTGAGATGCCAAGATCATTTTGTATTTTAATAAGCGAACATTTGCCTAAATGCCAAAATCACGACCTTGTTTTGTAGCTTGTGTTTGGAAAGCTTGAATTCATTTATCTAATCATCGCTGCTGCCAGGTTTTAGTCTGCCGTGCAGTGGGACACGAGATCCTGTTTCATTGGAATGGCTTTGATCAAATGCGCTTGCACTAATGTGCAAAATAATAATGAGATCATGAGATGCTGCGCAAGTTGACTGAGGGTTGGTCTGTCTGTCTCCAACCTCTGGCGGCTCTGGGAATGGGACAGTTTAAGAGTTTTTCTTTCGAGTGGGACCACCTGAAGCATGAAAATATGTGACACTTCACATTCATAAGTTCATAAAGTCATCGGTGATACGAGCAGAATTAGGCCATTCAGCCCATTAAGTCAGTCTGAAGAAGGGTCCGAACCCGAAACTTCGCCTATCCATGTTCTCCAGAGATGCTGCCTGACCCGCCCAGTTACTCCAGCACTCCAGCGCATTTAAATTAATAATTCCACAGCCAGGGTTGAAAGGAGCTTGGTGTTGAATGGCAAGATGTTCATGTGATAGGAGCACAATTAGGCCATTCGGCCCATCAAGTCTACTCTGCCATTCAATCATGGCTGATCCATCTCTTCCTCCTAACCCCATTCTCCTGCCTTCTCCCCATGACCTCTGAGACCTGTACTAATGAGTAATCTATCTATCTCTGCCGTAAAAATATCCACTGACTTGGCCTCCACAGCTGTCAGTGGCAATGAATTCCACAGATTCACCATCCTCTGACAGAAGAAAATTCTCCTCATCTCCTTTCTAAAGGAACGCCCTTTAATTCTGAGGCTATGACCTCTGGTGCTGGACTCTCCCACTAGTGGAAACATCCTCTCCACATCCACTCGATCCAAGCCTTTCACTATTCGGTAAGTTTCAATGAGGGTTCCTCTCATCCTTCTAAACTCCAGCGAGTACAGGCCCGGTGCCATCAAACGCTCATCATAGGTTAACCCGAATGTACTTGGGATCATTCTTGTAAACCCCCTCTGGACTGTCTCCAGGACCAGCACATTCACAAGGTGTACTGTCACAGTATGGGTCTATTTATATCCATTTAATTAAAAAAAAGTGTTTGTTACTTGGTTTGATTAAACTTTATAAAGTAATGGAGTTTATACAGTATTGCACTTTATAAAGTTTTGCACTTCATAAAAGAGTAAAGCCACTACAGATGGTAATCTGGTGAAACAGCATGTGATTTGTGATAGTTGACAATGAATAGTTAGAGTTTGTCAACTGTTAATTGTCACAGTCACATCACAATTAAATGTGGAAATCAAAAAATAATCTGCAGATGCTAGAAATGAGCGGCATGGTGTTGCAGCGGTAGTCGGAGACCCGGGTTCGATCCTGACTACGGGAGCTGTCTGTACGGGGTTTGTATGTTCTCTCCGTGACCTGCGTGGTTTTTCTCTGAGATCTTTGGTTTCCTCCCACGCTCCAAAGACGTGCAGGTTTGGAGGTTAATTGGCTTGGTGTAAATGTAAATTGTCACTTGTGGGTGCAGGATTGTGTTAATGTGCGGGGATCGCTGGTCGGCATTGACTCGCTGGGCCGAAGGGCCTGTTTTCGCACTGTATCTCTAAATTAAACTAAACTAAATCTAATTAAGAATGAAAAGTGCCAGAAATACTCAGCAAGTCAGTCTGCATCTGTGCAAGGAGATAAGGATTGACATTTCAGGTCAAAGATTCATCACCAATAAGTTCATAAGTGATAGGGGATTGTCACCTTGTCGTGGTGGAGAAGCTTGTGTGGACCTGAGATCCTGAGAGCGATGCCGTCTGGAGCTATGCTCCTGGTAGGGCCACCCATGGCGGTAAGGTCGAGGGGGAGGTCTCTGACAAAGAGCAATCCAACCAAGACCTCAACGGTGGAACAGGCGGAGGATGATGGCTGACCTTAGTGGAGCGTCACAACGGCTGGGAAGGCGGATGAAGGCTGCAGCAGAAAAGGGTCTCCGGTCGTCTTGGACTCCATGCCACTGGATCCTGACCCAGATCTGTCAAGGACCGTGGGGTGGCTGTCTGTGCACCAGTCTCCCCACGTTAAACAAAGTCACGCACAGGCGTCCTCCATGTGGGGAATAGCACCCTGGAGACACCCATTGTCAGCCACGGCCGAAGAAATAGGGGTAGAATTAGGCCATTCGGCCCATTGAGTCCACGCTGCCATTCAATCATGGCTGATCTATCTTTCCCTCTCAACTCCATTCTCCTGCCTTCTGGCATCTATAAGACTTTAGAGATACAGCGCAGAAACAGGTCCTTCGGCCCGCTGAGTCCGTGCCGCACAGCGATCACCCCTTACTCAGTTTAAGAATAAGGGGTAAGCCATTTAGCACGGAGATGAGGAAACACTTTTTCTCACAGAGAGTTGTGAGTCTGTGGAATTCTCTGCCTCAGAGGGCGGTGGAGGCCGGTTCTCTGGATGCTTTCAAGAGAGAGCTAGATAGGGCTCTTAAAGATAGCGGAGTCAGGGGATATGGGGAGAAGGCAGGAACGGGGTACTGATTGGGGACGATCAGCCATGATCACATTGAATGGCGGTGCTGGCTCGAAGGGCCAAATGGCCTACTCCTGCACCTATTGTCTATTGTCTATAGTGCTGGAGTAACTCAGCGGGTCAGGCAGCATCTCCGGAGAGAAAGGACGGGTGACGGTTCAGTGACTCTCCCAGCAACTCCCCCCCCCCCCCCCACCTCCCCCTCCACTCACAGCCAGCCTGAAGAATGATATGTAATGGAATACTTTACTGTTACTTGTGACAATGTGTGCAAACAGCGGGCACCTACGGCGTTGACTAAGTTACAACCCCCCCCCCCCCGCTCCTCCTTAGTTCTCCCCCCACCACCACCCCTCCCCCGCAACGGTAACCCCCACTCCGGGTCCTTCATTGTTCTTCCCCTCCCCCTCCCTCGCGGCGGTCCCACACCCACACGCTCTCATCAACCGCCGACCGTGGGCAAGAAGGGTCCCGACGAGAAACAACCCTGACCTTTTTCTCCGGAGATGCAGCCTGACCCGCTGAGTTAATCCCAACGGCCACGCCCGGCCAGGCCGACCCCGCAACGCCGCAAGGACAAAAGACCTTCACGGTTAGGTCAAGATCCCGGCATCTACAACAACTGGGACCTGACAGTGGCACCAAACTGGCGACTCTGTGCACGGTCTCAGCGTACCACTGCTGCGCACTCGTACTGTATCTGAGATGCTAATCCAAGATGTATTTAGGTGCTAATGCATAGTGACACAGCTGCTCCTCGACCTACGATGGGGTTACATTCCGATAAACCCCTCGTAAACCGAAAATATCGCAAGTACAAAACGCATTTAATACATTGCAATCACGTTCCCGGAAGTGACGAGCGTTTGTCGATCGTAAAGTCGAAATATCACAAGTCGAAGCATCGTAAATCGGGGAGCACGTGTACTTGTACTGAACTGTGTACACAAATGAATTTCACTGTTTCTCGGTACACGTGACAAATAAAAACAAGTTACGCCAGCACTTTATGCCTAACATTTAAAACACATTTAGTACATAAATAGGAAAGGTTTTGAGGGATATGGGCTGCATGTGGCAAATGAGAATCCTTACGTTATAAACTCTTGGTCTCGCGCAGTCTGTTTCTTCCTGTGCAGCTTAATCCCAGAACCAGCCTCACCAAAGTGGTGGTAATTCCCTTGTAAAAGGGCCCAGCAAAAGTTAAAAGCCCATGTTTATGTTCATAAGGAATAGGAGCAGAATTAGGCCATTCGGCCCATTAAGTCCACTCCGCCATTCAATCATGGCTGATCTATCTCTCCCTCCTAACACCATTCTCCTGCCTTCTCCCCATAACCCCTGACACCCATACTAATCAAGAATCTATGCAAAGGTACACAAAAATGCTGGAGAAACTCAGCGAGTTTCTCCAGCATTTTTGTGTACCTTCGATTTTCCAGCATCTGCAGTTCCTTCTTAAACACAAGAATCTATGCATCTCTGCCTTAAAAATATCCACTGTCTTGGCCTCCACAGCCATCTGTGGCAAAGTATTCCACAGATTCACCACCCTCTGGCTAAAGAAATTCCTCCTCTTCTCCTTCCTAAAGGAACATCCTTTAATTTAAGGTACACAAAAAAGCTGGAGAAACTCAGCGGGTGCAGCAGCATCTATGGAGCGAAGGAAATAGGCAACGTTTCGGGCCTATTTTAATCTCTGCCTTAAAAAGATCCATCGGTTTCCACAGCCTTCTGACCTGACATGGACTCCACAAGCTGGAGTAACTCAGCGGGTCAGGCAGCATCTCTGGGGGAAAGGAACGGGTGTCTTTTCGGGGTGGAGACCCTTCTTCAGACCTGAAGCGTTAACCTGCTCCTCATCCCCCAGAGATGCTGCCTGTCCCGCTGAATGACTCCAGCTTTGTGTGTCTGTCTTGGGTTTAAACCGGCATCTGCCGATCCTTCCTACACAGCATGTATAACCTTCATGTATGACTGACTGGTTTGGCTGCCGCTTGAGGTGAAAAAGCCAGCCAGCCAGCGCGTCTCACCCTCGGGACTAGGAATTGAATGCGTCAGGGCTGCGAGATACGGCAAATGCAATTATTCACTCAACACATGATCTGTCTGTGACCCTGCTTTCAAGCGACTGCTGAGCAATAACAGGCATCAATACTCTCTCTGTGGAAAGAATGTCGACTTACAGTAAGTCACAATGTTTAGGCTTTCGCTAATGCCGGGGAATTAGAAACTCGCGTCATATTCAAAAGAAATTGCATAGATTTTCTTTTGCCTCATCCTGATTGAAAGACAGTTGAGTATGAGATTCGAGAACCAGAGGACATGCTGTGCTGGCATTTATTTCAAGAGGGCTTGTATCCAAAAAACAGCGATGTAATACTGAGGTTCTATAAGGCGCTGGTCAGGCCACAATTGGAATATTGTGAGCAATTTTGGGCACCATTTCTGAGGAACAATGTTCTGGCTCTGGAGAGGGTCCAGAGGAGGTTTACAAGAATGATCCCAGGAATGAGCGTTTGATGGCACTGGGCCTGTACTCGCTGGAGCTTAGAAGGATGAGTGGGAACTTCATTGAAACTTGCCGTACAGTGAAAGGCTTGGATAGAGTGGGTGAGGAGAGGATGTTTCCACTAGTGGGAGAGTCTAGGACTAGAGGTCACAGCCTCAGAATTAAAGGACGTAAAGGAAGATGAGGAGGAATTTCTTTAGTCAGAGGGTGGTGAATCTGTGGAATTCTTTGCCACAGTAGGCTGTGGAGGCCGGCAATGAATAGTTTTAAGGCAGAGAGATAGATTCTTGATTAGTACGGGTGTCAGGGTTTATGGGGAGAAGGCAGGAGAATGGGGTTAGAAACATAGAAATTAGGTGCAGGAGTAGGCCATTCAGCCCTTCGAGCCTGCACCGCCATTCAATATGATCATGGCTGATCATCCAACTCAGTGTCCCGTACCTGCCTTGTCTCCATACCCCCTGATCTCTTTAGCCACAAGGGCCACATCTAACTCCCTCTTAAATATAGCCAATGAACTGGCCTCAACTACCTTCTGTGGCAGAGAATTCCAGAGATTCACCACTCTCTGTGTGAAAAATGTTTTTCTCATCTCGGTCCTAAAACATTTCCCCCTTATCCTTAAACTGTGACCTGAACGGGTTAGGAGGGAGAGATAGATCAGCCATAATTGAATGGCGTAGTAGAGTCCCTCCTAACCCCATTCTTCTGCCCTCCCCATAACCTGTACTAACACCAATGCCCCCAACTCTATGCAGCTTAGAGCTTATTTGGAGGTTGGAGTGTTTAATAACCCGATAACTCTCAGGAAGAAGCTGTTCCTGAACCTGGACGTTACAGTTTTCCGGCTCCTGTACCTTCTTCCTGATGGCAGGGGTGAAATGAGAGCGTGGCCAGGGTGGTGTGGGTCTCTGATGATGCTGGCTACCTTTTTGAGGCAGCGACTCCTGTAGATCCCATCGATGGTGGGGAGGTCAGTACCCGTGATGGACTGGGCAGTGTCCACCACCATTTTGCAGTCTTCTTCACTCACATGTTACATCAGAATTGAGCTGTCGATGGGGTACAGATACAGGATAAAGGGAATAACGTCCAGTGCAAGATAAAGTCCATAGAAGTCCAATTAAAGACAGTCCGAGGGTCTCCAATGAGGTGGATTGTAGTTCAGATAACAAACAACTTGACAAGATGCCTGTGACCACTGCCCGGTCCATCACCGGCTCTGACCGCCCCACCATCGAAGGGATTTATCGCAGTCGCTGCCTCAGAAAGGCAGCCAGCATCATCAGAGACCCACACCATCCTGGCCACACACTCATCTCACTATTGCCATCGGGAAGAAGGTACAGGAGCCTGAAAACTGTAACGTCCAGGTTCAGGAAAAGCTTCTTCGCAGCAAACATCAGGCTATTAAACACTGCAACCTCCAAATAAGCTCTGAATTACAATAGACATTATTATTATTATTATTATTATTATTATTATTGCACTACTATTGTTTGTTTTTTGAGTATGTGTGTGTGCATATATATATATATGTGAGTATGTGTGTGTGCATATATACTGTATATATATATATATTTTGTGTGTGTACTTGAGTATGTGTCTCTCTGACCCCTCTCACCCCTCTCACCCTGGCCACAAACTCTTTGAATCACTTCTCTCTGGAAGGCGACTCCGGACTGTCATAGCTGCCACAGCCAGACATAAAAACAGCTTTTTCCCACGAGTAGTAGCTCTACTCAATAACCAAAAATCTGTAGCCTCCTTTTGCTCTGGTATTATATTTAATTCACATTTTTAATCGATAATGTTTTATTATTAATGTTTAATGTTTTATGTGTCATTCCTAACTGTCACTGTATGTCATGTTGTCACTTGCGGGCGGAGCACCAAGGCAAATTCCTTGTATGTGAATATACTTGGCCAATAAACTTATTCATTCATGCATATATATACACACTGAACTTTTTGTTTTCTCTCTCGTTTATCACATTGTTTACGGTGTACTATGTTTACACGTTCTGTTGTGCTGCAGCAAGTAAGAATGTCATTGTTCTATCTGGGACACATGACAATAAAACACTCTTGACTTGTGTAGCCCCCAATTGTGAGAGCGCTTGGACTTGCACGCATTTGGGTTCAAAATGAGAATGCTCCTAAAATGAGCTAAGCCTTACTGGTATCGAGTCACAAAGGCACCAGCTCTTCATCTGACAATGAATCCTTGGTGTGGCATTTAGCTTCGCCGCTGGGGGCCACAGAATTCTCGAGTCGCCCGCTGGGCAGGGATTTTGGAAACTGTCACGTTGCTTGTCTGGAAGTTCAACAACTGTGATTAACTAGGCAGCATGGGTTCTATGATTTAAAACAGAAATTATGTTAAAAATAGCTATTCCGCACAGCTTCTAATGGTTATGTAAGTGACGTTATAGAATTTAGAGCACTAGAGTGATACAACGTGGAAACAGGCCCCCTCGACCCAACTTGCCCACACCGGCCAACATGTCCCAGCTACGCTAGTCCCACCCGCCCGCGTTTGGCCCATATCCCTCCAAATCCGTATGACCTCTTTCCATTTTCTGATAAAGATTCTTAGTTTGTGTTTCGCTGCACATTTGTCAGTGGCTACAGTCCGAGTCATAGGGTTACGGACTCGTAGTGTGGTACTGCACAGAAATAGGCCCTTCGGCCCAACTTTCCAATGCCGGCCTTTAGGCTTTAGAGATGCAGCATGGAAACAGGCCCATCGGCCCACCGAGTCCGCTCCGACCAGTGACGCTACCTTACACTAAAGGGACAATTTACAATTAACCGACAAACCTGTACGTCTTTGGCGTGTGGTAGAAACCGTATGCGGTCACGGGGAGAAGGTACAACCTCTGTACAGACAGCACCCGTAGTCAGGATCGAACCCGGGGCTCTGGCGCTGTCAGGTATCAACTCTACCGCTGCGCCACCGTGCCATCCATTGTTTATCTTGCACTAAACGCTATTCGCGTTATTTCCTTTATCCTGTATCTGCACACTGTGGACGGCTCGATTGTAATCATGTATTGTCTTTCCACTGACTGGACAGCACGCACTAAAAAACCTCTTCACTGTACCTCGGTACAGGTGACAATAAACAAAACTAAACTAAACTAAATGCTAGGTAGACAAAAATGTGGTAGAAACTTAGCGGGTGAGGCAGCATCTATGGAGCGAAGGAATAGGTAACATTTCGGGTCTCGACCCGAAACGTCACCTATTCCTTCGCTCCATAGATGCTGCCTCACCCGCTGAGTTTCTCCAGCATTTATGTCTACTTTCGATTTTTCCAGCATCTGCAGTTCTTTCGTAAACTAAATGCTATTCCCTTTATCCTGTATCTGTACACAGTGGAGCAATTGATAGACAATAGGTGCAGGAGTAGGCCATTCGGCCCTTCGAGCCAGCACCACCATTCAATGTGATCATGCCTGATCATCCACAATCAGTACCACATTCCTGCCTTCTCTCCATATCCCTTGACTCCGCTATCTTTAAGAGCTCTGACTAGTTCTCTCTTGAAAGCATCCAGAGAACCGGCCATGTGCAAACTAAGGCAGAGAATTCCACAGAATCACGACTCTCTGTGTGAAAACGTTTTTCCTCATCTCCGTTCTGAATGGCTTACCCCTTATTCTTAAACTGTGGTCCTTGGTTCTGGACTCCCCCAACATCGGGAACATGTTTCCTGCCTCTAGCGTGTCCAGACCCTCAATAATCTTATATGTTTCAATATGATCCCTTCTTATCCTTCTAAATTCCAGAGTGTACAAGCCCAGCCCCTCCATTCTCTCAGCATATGACAGTCCCGCCAACCCGGGAATTAACCTGGTGAACCTACGCTGCACTCCTACAATAGCAAGAATGTCTTTCCTATGATGGTAATCATGTGTAGTCTTTTCGCTGACTGGATAGCACACGAGAAAAAAGCCTTTCAATGTACCACGGTACATGTGATATTAATAAATTAAACTAGTTTACAATAACAACAACAGCATTTATATCCCTCCTGTGATACCGTCCATAGATTCACGGCTCAATATCCGGGACACTTTGCACTTAACATGCAGAGCGGGTATCTCTTACGAAATGTTTCTCATATGAAGTCCCATTACCTGCGGCTTGTAAGTGTCGAGATAAAATGGTTGAGAAAATGGCATTTCTTTTGAAATCAATATCTCGTCTGTTTTCATTATTGCTGCATGTAACAAAATGAGATGCACTCTAAATTAAAAAGAGATCAATTTATTACATCAGCAGTATTAATAGTCAGACGATTCGTCTCTCTTCAACTCTGAAACCTCTCCCGACACACTAGGGGGCAATTTTACTGAGGGCCAATTAACCTACAAACCCGCACGTCTTTGGGACGTGGGAGGAAACCGGAGCACCCGGATAAACGCACACAGTCATAGGGAGAATGTACCAACTCAGGATCCAACCCGCGTCTACGGAGCTGTGAGGCAGCAACTCCACCGCTGCGCCACCGTGCCGCCTCTTGGAAATCTTGATGTAAGCCTATCTAGGCAAAGTAAAAGCTGAAGTAATTGAGAGAAAACGAGAGCTTGATAAGCTCTCATAAGGGTGACGCAGGGGTAGAGTTGCTGCCTTACAGCGCCAGAGACACGGGTTCGATCCCGACTACAGATGCTGTGTGTACGGAGTTTGTATCCCGTGACCTGCTTGGGTTTTCTCCGAGATCTTCGGTTTCCTCCCGCACTCCAAAGACGTACAGGTTTGTTGGTTCATTGGCTTAGCAAATGTAAAAATTGTCCCCAGTGTGTGATAGGGTGCGGGGATCGCTGGTCGGCGCGGACTCGGTGGGCTGAGGGGCCTGTTTCCGTGCTACATCTCTAGACTAAACTATCTAGGCAAATTAAAAGCTGAAGAGATTGAGAGAAAATGAGAGGTTGATCATTTAGGTTGGCTCACTAACAACTGCAGAATGACTCAGAGCTGGTGACACTTTTTATAGTCTCTTTACTGATTTCAAACCCTGGTCGGGTTTTGACAGCTGCTGTGACACAACTATTGGCCGCATTAGTTGTGCATCCAATTTGTAGCACTATTATTTTTCAATCTCTTTAAGGGCGTCATGGTGGCGCAGCGGCAGAGCTGCCGCCTCACAGCGCTAGATACCCGGGTTCAATCCTGACCTCGGGTGCTGTCTATGTGGTGTTTGTATGCTCTCCCCGTGACCTGCGTGGGTTTTCTCCAGGTGCTCCGGTTTCCTCCCACACTCCAAAGACGTGCAGGTCTATAGGTTAATTGACTTCAGTAAAATTGTAAATTGTCCCCGGTGTGTTTAGGATAGTGCTGTTGTACGGGGCGATCACTGGCCGATGCTCGATGGGCCGAAGGGCCTGTTTCCGCGCTGTATCTCTAAAGTCTGAAGTCTCTCTTTAACTAGATGGATGGATGCCTGCCAGTATTATAATTGGTTCATTAATTAGCATTTTATAACATATTTTTTACTGGCAATGAAGGCCAGCTAGTTCGGCTAATGTGATTTTTTGCTTGCAATCAGTTTAGGTTTGGTTGTGGAAAATTAATTTCTAAGTCTACTGTAATATTTAATTGACTCTGTGGTAACGATTACTTGGAAATATAGTGGAAGATTTTATTGTAATAGCTGTGGGGAAATAATTCCATCTGACTGTAAGTGATAGATTCACTGGAAATGTCATTGGGACTGTGTAGATAATATGTGCGGGGATCGCTGGTCGGCACAGACTCTGTACGCGGAAGGGCCTGTTTCCGTGCTGTATCCCCAAACTGAACTAAATTATTTGTCAGAATTATTGCCTTCCTCCGTGGTCCAAACCCTTGGAGCTCCCCCCGTGGTATCAGCACGGAGCTCCCCCCGTGGTCTCTGTGTGGAGCTGCCCCCGTGGTCCCCACCTTGGAGCTCCCCCCATGGTCTCTGTGCGGAGCTCCCCCCGTGGTCTCTGTGCGGAGCTGCCCCCGTGGTCCCCACCTTGGAGCTCCCCCTGTGGTCTCAGCATGGAGCTCCCCCCGTGGTCTCTGCAGAGCTCCCCCCCCCCCGGTCCCCACCTTGGTGGTCCCCCCATAGGCTCCACGTCGGAGTTCCCCCCGTGGTCTTGTGGCTTACGTAACATCTGACAGGCAATGGTTTGGAAGGATATGGACCAAATGCTGGCAGGCGGGACTAGTGCAGATGGGACATGTTGGCTGGTCTGGGCAAATTGGGCCGAGCGGCCTGTTCCACACTGAGATGCTATGACCAGAAAACAAGGCAGTGAACATAAACCAATCCACATGCATAGCAATTATTTTCCTGTGAAAATCTTTACATCGATCTTCAGCAGAAATATACTGAAGAATGCAAGGAATTTATAAACAAAATACAGGTAGACATATTCAAATTCAAATCTCCTTCAAACGGATTTGCTTTATAACAGAACGTGGTCCTTATTTTAATACTCCAGAAAGTAAAATGTTTCTTGTTGGTGGAGGACCTTATGACCTATGACTCCTCAACCCTCATGGAGCCACAAGGAACTGCAGATGCTGGAATTTTGCCAAGAGCACAAAATGATGGAGTAACTCGGAGGATCAGGCATGGATAGGCAATAGACAATAGGTGCAGGAGTAGTCCATTCGGCCCTTCGAGCCAGCACCGCCATTCAATGTGATCATGGCTGATCATCCCCAATCAGTACCCCGTTCCTGCCTTCTCCCCATATCCCCTGACTCCGCTATCTAGCTCTCTCTTGAAAGCATCCAGAGAACCTGCCTCCACCGCCCTCTGAGGCAGAGAATTCCACAGACTCACCACTCTCTGTGAGAAAAAGTGTTTCCTTGCCTCCGTTCTAAATGGCTTACTCCTTATTCTTAAACTGTGGGCCCTGGTTCTGGATAGGTGATGTTTTAGGTCAGGACCCTTCATCGCAAGAATGCAAGGAATTTTTAAACAAAATACAGATAGACATATTCAATTTCAAATCTCCTTCAGACAGATTTGCTTTATAGCAAAATTTTGTCCTTATTTTAATACTCTACTCCAGAAAGTAAAATGCTGCTTATTGGTGGAGGATTAATGACCCGACCACGAATCCATGTCTATCCAGGTCCTTCCTACCTGGCCCGCTGAGTTACTCTGGCAATTTGTGTTCCTTCAGCCTTCATAATCGTACATTAACCTGGTTTATTATTAGCTCAGTTTATTATTGTCACGTGTACCGAGGTACACTGAAAAGCATTTGTTGCGTGCTAATCAGCCAGTGAAAAGGCAATATATGATTACAATCAAGCAATCATGTACGGGGAGAACATAAAGTTATAGGAGTAGAATTAGGCCATTCGGCCCATCAAGTCTACTCCACCATTCAATCTTGGCTGATTTATCTCTCCCTCCTAACCCCATTCTCCTGCCTACTCCCCTTAATCTCTGACACCTGAACTAATCAAGAATCTATCAACCGCTACTTTAAAAATATCCACTGACTTGGCCTCCACAGCCTGCTGTGGCAAAGAGTTCCACAGATTCACCACCCTCTGACTAAATAAATTCCTCCTCATCTCCTTCCTAAAATAACGTCCTTTAATGCTGAGGCTATGACCTCTGGTCTTGGACTTTCCCACTAGTGGAAACATCCTCTCCGCATCCACTCTATCCAGGCCTTTCACTTGGAAGGGGGGAGAACAAAATGGGACCTGGCGCTGGGGGTACTTTGTAACTTTGTTGATGCCCTTTACATGGCCACTGTTTGCATACCGTGGGTGTGTGAGCAAAGAGTTTCACCGTGACTGGCCACATGTGACAATAAAGTATTCATTCATTCGTTCATACGTACTGAGATACCGTGAAAAGCTTTGCACTCCATCCAGGCAGAGCACACTAAGGCAGCGCAAAAAAGAAAAACAAACAAATACAGTATGTCGTGGCACAAGTCATTATTCTCACAATTGCTTTGACCTTTTTCAGATCTGATCTATATCAAAGGAAAAAAAATGTCACCCAGTGAGTTGTGAATCTGTCGAATTCTCTGCCACGGAAGGCAGTGGAGGCCAATTCACAAAAATAAAAGAGAGAGTTAGATATAGCTCTTAGAGCTAAAGGAACCAAGGGATATGGGGAGAAAGCAGGAACGGGGGTATTGATTTGGGATGATCAGCTTGATCAAATTGAATGGCAGTGCTGGCTCGAAGGGCCGACTCCTGCACCTAGTTTCCTTACATATCATCAGATGTGTTGGGGGTTATGGCCCTGTCCCACTGTACGAGCTAATTCAAGAGCTCTCCCGAGTTTAAAAAAAAAATCAAACTCGTGGTAAGCACGGAGAATGAACGTAGCGGGTACGTCGGAGCTCGGGGACGTCTCTTAGCGGCTCGTAACGCTAACGGCAGGTACTCGGGGAAACGCAGTAAGCTCGGGAAGACTCGTGAAGGTTTTTCAACATGTTGAAAAATGTCCACGAGAGCCCCGAGTGCTGACGAGCGGCCATTACCGTAAATCTCCGAGTTCGAATCAGGCCAAACTCGGGAGAACTCTTTGAATGAACTCGTACAGTGGGACAGGGTTTTTACTCTGTTAGAGGGTGTCATTCCATCCATAGGTTGACATTTGGAAGAATTTCCATTCCGTATTCAACCGTATTCATTGTTCCGCATCCACTCTGAGCACTGAAATGGGAAACGGGATTTTCCTGACACAGCGATCCCACACGTTTGAGTTCCTGTTGTTGGCTGCAATCACCAAACATCCACAGTATCTGTATCCCATCTTCTGACACTTTCTCTCTCTCTCTCCCAACAAAGGCTCAAACACCTTGCGCAGTAGATAACCCTTTAACGGAGAAACCTGGGAGACACAAAGAACTGCACACACTGGATAGTTGAGCAAAACACAAAGTCCGCCCCGACCAGCGATCCCTGCACATTAACACTATCCTACACCCACTCGGGACAATGTTTACATTTATACCAAGCCAATTAACCTACAAATATGTACGTCTTTGAAATGTGGGTGGAAACCGAAGTTCTTGGAGAAAACCCACGCAGGTCACGGGGAGAACGTACAAACAGCACCCGTAGTCGGGATCGAACCCGGGTCACCGGCGCTGTAAGGCACCAACTCTACCGCTGCGCCACCGTGACCGCCCTTTGTTCTCTAAGGCTCTGCGCCCAATCACTCAGTGGTCACCGAATTGGAATGCTCTTGAATTTCTTTGGCATTTAAGCTTTGGCATTCAAAAGAGTCTGGGAATTATTAAAATAAAAGGTAATATGCACTCATATGCACGAACCACAATTCAGTACATCAAAAGCAGCTGATAAATCATGTACAACAAACTCTTATAGCAGCTGTCTCCTTGGGGCCCCCATGATGCACTTGCACCACCACTTGTATCTGTTGAAAGGTCCCCTGGTTCATAAGTTCTAGAAGCAGAAATAGTCCATTCGGCCCATGAGATCTACTCCGCCATTCAATCGTGGCTAATCTATTTTTCTCTCTCAACCCCATTCTCCTGCCTTCTTTCCATAACCCCTGACTCCCTTCTTCTTACACACGAGTCCACACACTGCTGAACCCACGTCTTGGCATCTGCACACAATGGTGTCGGTCTTGTCGCTTCTTGCGCTACTTGTGCGTGGTGGTGGAAAGATTGGTGGAGACAGGGCCGCGACCTGAACACTCTTTCCTTCACCCCACCTGACTCCCTGAATAATCAAGAATCTGGCAATCTCCAACTTAAAAATATCGATTGATATTCGTTGTATAAAATCATGAGAGTAATCGGAGAGATGCACAGTGTCTCTTGTCCAGGGTAAGTGAATCGAGGACCAGAGGGCATAGGTTCAAGGTGAAGGGGAAAAGATTTAATAGGAATCTGAGGGGTAACTTTTTCACACAAAGGTTGGTGGGTGTTTGTCAGGGGTGGTGGTGGTGGAGGAGGGAGATACGATTGGGGTATTTAAGGTCTTAGACATGCAGTCATAGAGTGATACAGCGCAGCAACAGGCCCTTCGGCCCAACATGCCCATGCCGTCCCACCTGCCTGCGTTTGACCCATATCCCTCTAAACCGGTCCGTCGATATAGTCACATGGACGTCGTGCAAGCAGAAGAGATGAATGTAAATTGTAACCCATTCCTTCTTTCCTTCTCTCCAGAGATGCTGCCTGTCCCGCTGAGTTACTCCAGCATTTTGTGTCTATCTTCGATTTAAACCAACATCTGCAGTTCTTTCTTACACAATGTCAATTGGTATCAAGGTTCAGCATCGGTATGTGGGTGCTGAATAGCCTCTTCCCATGCTGCACTGTTCTAAGTTAGGTTTCCTGCTGCAGTCCTTAGGCAAGAGTAGGAATCAAAACAGTCGCAGTTCTGATAGGGAAAGAGAAAAAAAACAAGGAACTGCTGATGCTGGTTTACAAAAAGAAAAGCACAGAGTGCTGGAGTAACTCATCTTTGGAGGAAATGCTATCCATGTCCTCCAGAGATGCTGTCTGACCCACTGAGTTACTCCGGAGCAAAGGAATAGACGATGTTTCGGGTCGAAACCCTTCATCTGATGACGTCTGAAGAAGGGTTTCGACCAGAAACATCACCTATTCCTTCGCTCCATAGATGCTGCCTCACCCGCTGAGTTTCTCCAGCATTGTTGTTTACCTTCGATTTTTCCAGCATCTGCAGTTCCTTCTTAAACACTGAGTTACTCCAGCACTTTGTGTCTTTGAAAGAGAAAGAGAAAACCAAGGGGTGGCTCGGTGGCAGAGCGGTAGAGTTGCTGCTTTACAGCGCCAGACACCTGGGTTGGATTCTGGCTACGGGTGCTGTCTATGCGGAGTTTGTATGTTCTCTCTGTAACCATGTGGGTTTTCTCCAGCTGCTCCAGTTTCCACCCACTCACCAAAGATATATACAAGTATGTAGCTTAATTGGCTTTGGTTAAAACATTGTAAATTGTCCCTAGTGTGTGTAGGATAGTGCTCGTGTACGGGTCGATCAGTGTGGACTCGGTGGGCTGAAGGGCCTGTTTCAACGTTGTGTCTCAAGAACCTAAGATATCAGATGGATTGAGTGGTATTTCTGATCAGTTCAGTTTATTTTATTGTCACGTGTACCGAGGTACAGTGAAAAGCTTTTGTTGCATGCTAACCAGTCAGCGGAAAGACAATACATGATTATAATCGAGCCGTTTACAGTGTATAGATACATGATGAGGGAATAATGTTTAGTGCAAGGTAAAGCCAGCAAAGTCCGATCAAGGATAGTCCGAGGGTCACCAATGAGGTAGATAGTAGTTCAGCACTGCTCTCTAGTTGTGGTAGGATGGTTCAGTTGCCTGATAATAGCCGGGAAGAAACTGTCCCTGAATCTGGAGGTGTGCGTTTTCACACTTCTGTACCTTTTGCCCGATGGGAGAGGGGGAGAAGAGGGAGTGGCCAGGTTGTGACTGGTCCTTGATGATGCTGCTGGCCTTGCCGAGGCAGCGTGAGGTATAAATGGAGTCAATGGAAGGGAGACACAAAAGGCCGGAGTAACTCAGCGGGACAGGCAACATCTCTGGATAGAAGGAATGGGTGACGTTTTCGGTTCGAGACTTTGTACGATTCCTCCTACTCAATGGAAGGGAGGTTGGTTTGTGCGATGTGTCCACAACTTGCAGCCATTATTTGTGGTCTTGGATGGAGCTACATGATGGGACTGTAAAGGGCCAGTCCCACTTGGCGATTTTTTTTCGGCGACTGCCGGCATCATTGACTGATGTATCGCGCGTGACGCGGCAGAGACGTGGCGTGATGACATACATCGTGCGGTGTTTTTTCAAGTGTCGCAACATTTTTTTTGTTGCCGCTGGATTTTGAAATGTTCAACATCTTTTGGCGACACTGATATGACTCAGTCGGCGAAAAAATCGGCAAGTGGGACAGACCCTTTAGTGTGCGTTAGGCATTGTTGTTTTACCACAAGGACAAAATCTTCACGTACATATTTCTGGTGATTCAGTATCTGGAAATCCCCAAACATTTTTGTTCCCTTATTTAACTCAAAGATCAAAATCTACATGACCTGATGCTTTTCCTCTCAGAAGCAAGAATTTTACATCGAATGTCTGTCCTTCAAAGTATTTTTTTTCCTCTCTGCTTGAAGCAGCTCACAAAGTGAACAGAAATAGCTGCTTTGCTGGCTGTGAAACACACAGGATGCCCTGAAGCCATGTAACATGCCACATAAATCCAAGCTGTTGACTGCTCTCAGAGGAGCCAAACGAGAAAAATACACAGAACTTTTTTACTTTGATAACAGTTTACTTTTAAAACAGGGCCTGATGATTAAAGTCTTAGTGTGAAACTGATACAACTTTATAGATACAGCGTGGAAACAGGCCCTTTGGCCCACTGAATCATGTTCATAAGTTCTAGGAGCAGAATGAGACCATTCGGCCCATTAAGTCCTATGATGATCCATTAGGGCACGGTGGTGCAGCGATAGAGTTGCTGCTGGACAGCATTTGCAGAGCCGGAGACCCGGGTTTGATCCCGACAACGGGTGCTGTCAGTGTGGAGTTTGCACACTCTTCCTGTGACCGCGTGGGTTACCACCGGGTGCTCCGGTTCCCTCCCACATTCCAAAGATGTGCGGGTTTGTAGGTTAATAAGTAGAATGAGGTTGAGAGGGAAAGATAGATCAGCCTTGATTGAATGGCGGAGTAGACTTGATGGGCCGAATGGCCTAATTCTGCTCCTAGAACTTAATCAGCCTCTGTAGATTGCCCCGAATGTATACGGAGTGGATGAGAAAGTGGAGTGTGCAGTCACTATTATTCCACTTGGGGTGGACTCGGTGGGCCGAAAGGCCTGTTTCCATGCTGTGCTTCTAAACTGAACTAAAGCACACACTAATCTATGGACTGGCTTGGTTGCATTAAGAACTTTGGGCTTTTTTTGCACTCATATTGGGAGTTACTGATCTAAATAATATTTTTCTGGTTATTATATATTATCTGTGAGTATTTCACACAGAGAGTGGTGAATCTCTGGAATTCTCTGCCACAGAAGGTAGTTGAGGCCAGTTCATTGGCTATATTTAAGAGGGAATTAGATGTGGCCCTTGTGGCTAAAGGGATCAGGAGAGAAGGCAGGTACAGGATACTGAGTTGGATGATCAGCAATGGATGATCAGGCTCGAAGGGCCGAATGGCCTACTCCTGCACTTATTTTCTATGTTTCTATTGTATTAAGCTGCTACAAATAATAAGTTAATCGTTCCATTGTCGGAACATATGACAATTGAACCTTCTCAACTCATGAAGTGACATAATCCTGCAGATTGGAATGACCAGGGGATATGGGGAGAAGGCAGGAACGGGGTACTGATCAGCCATGATCACAGTGAATGACGGTGCTGGCTCGAAGGGCTGAATGGCCAACTCCTGCACTTATTATTTATTGTCTTTTGGACTTAGTTTAATGGTTAATTTTGTGTTTTATTTCTCACGTATGCAACTGCGCAGTGAAATTCTTTTTGTCTATATTACACATGCGGGCGCCGCCATTTTGGCCGCCATTATACAAAGTCCAAAGTTCAAAGAACAAAGTTCGGTCAGCCCGCATGCACGATGTACTGGAGCAGTTCCCGCAAACCGATGTCCCTCTCCTATCCTCTCCTCGCCCGGCCATCTTTGTGTCCAGGGGGCTCCTTTTGCAGCTGACCTTGAAGGCGCTAGAGGCATTAACCCGGCTCACCCTCCCCCCGGCCCTCGCTTCTCGTGCCCGACATCTCCAGCGGCTCCTTCCCGGTTACGCCGACCGACGAGCCTTCGGGCGAGTTTCCGGTACCAACGACCAACGTGCTTTTGGGTGGGCACCTCAAGAAGGCCTCACTCATTGGACTAGAAGATCCGAAGAAGGGTCTCACCCGAACGTCACCCATTCCTTCTCTTCAGAGATGCTGCCGGAGTTACTCCAGCATTTTGTGTCTATCTTCGGTTTAAATCAGCATCTGCAGTTCCTTCCTACACAAGTCCTAGAAGATCGATTGTTTTTCACCTATCCATGTTCTCCAGAGATGCTGCCTGCCTCGCTGAGTTACTCCAGCATTTTGTGCCTCTCCTTCGTCGCCTAGCACCTGCAGCTCCTCGTTTTCGACGTTTTTTAATTTTTTTTAATCAAAAATATTTCTTCAAATATTAAAACAATATTTCCAGTACAGTAAAAACAAAAACCGAACCCACCACAATAATACATGACAAACGATAAGCTATTATACAACTGCTGAAGGAACTCAGCGGGTGATGCAGCATCTATAGGTGACGTCACCTATTCCTTCGCTCCATAGATGCTGCCTCACCCGCTGAGTTTCTCCAGTTTTTTTGTCTACCTTCCATATTTCCAGCATCTGCAGTTCTTTCTTGAACTATTATACAACTAACATTCCTTGTCCAGGATGCATTCCACCCCCCGCGGTGCCCAGCGGTCCCAGAAATCCCCCAGGATGCCCGTGGACAGCGTGTAGTCCCTCTCTAACACCACCCGGGCGCGGACGTAGCCCCGGAAAAGAGGCGGGCGGCCGGCTCGGGCAGCAGGCATGGAAATCGCTATCAAAACATGGGGGGGACCGGGGGCCACAATTTCTTGGCGGCCACGCGCGCATGCGCACACTCATAAAGCAATAGAGGTGGCGGAGCGAGCACTCGGTGCTAATGCTCGGTCTGTTCAGCAGCAAGGGTGAGATCAACATCAGACAAGGTGCTAGTGGGGAGAAAAAGACTCCATACAGACAGCGCCCGGAGTCAGGATCTAAACCCGTGTCCCCGGCGCTGTGAGGCAGCAGCAACGTGCGGGCCGAGTGGCCACTCTCTCTCTGTACCTGCCAGCAGCCGCAGCAGACCCTCTGCCTTCCAGACAGAACGGCATCCCTGGTGGTGACCCGGTCCCGGTTCCCCCTGCTCATCAGGCGCCAACTCCACGCTGCACCCAATCACCCCCGAGTCAAGCGGCGCGCTGGGCTGGAGGAGAGAGCGTGATGCATTAGTGCGAGGCTTCGGCCGTGGGCTTGAATCGGTCCGTTCACGGGGCCTTTCATCGGCCGGCGGGGGCTTAACATCGGGAGCCTCGATCGCCTCGATGCAGCGGTTTGATGCGACGGGCGCTGAAAGGCCCCGTGAATGGGCCGATTCAGCCCTTAGAAAGCGGCTGATAAATTCTGGATGACAAAACATGGGAGGGGATCGTCCCCCACCTCTCAAAGCAGGGGGAGGAACGTGTCCCCCCTGCACCCCCCAGGATTTCCGCCCATGTCGGGCAGAGCCCTCTTCCGCCTGGCTCCGTGACTTGTGGATGGCCAACGTAGCCAGGCCCAGGAGCAACCCAACCAGGACATCCTCAGCCCTACCCTCTCTCCCCTACGCACAGGGTGTCCAAAGTTTCCACATTGATACCATGTGGCCTTGTCTCTTAGTGCTTCCTTTGAACACACTGAGATCTACGAAATGAATTAAATCACCAGTTCATTCCCCTGCAGTGATCTCATCTGTCAGATAATTTAAATTGTAAATGACTGTAAATCCCTGGTACAGGTTCTCATTTGTCTCACGCTCACTGCAGTATCTAATTGCATTAATTTGGCCAGCTTCTTCGTATTTGCATAAAATTCATGTAAGATTTTTGTTTAGGGTGTAATTTGATGCACAACTTTTAATTAACATATATTGAGAATATTTGGAGCTGTCTCCAGTCAGTAGTGAAAGTCAGTTTTAGTTTTAGTCTAATTTTTTCTGTGTTAATTATATTTTGTTTGGGAAGAGAGAGCAGAAGAGGTTTAACGGAATGGTGCCTGGATTGGAGGGTATTATATATTAGACGAGGTTGGATTGTTTTTTCCGGAACGTCGGAGGTTGAGGGGAGACTTGTACACTCTGGAGTTTAGAAGGATGAGAGGGTATCTCATTGAAACATATAAGATTGTTAAGGGCTTGGACACGCTAGAGGCATGAATGTTGGGGGAGTCCAGAACCAGGGGCCACAGTTTAAGAATAAGGAGTAAGCCATTTAGAACGGAGCCGAGGAAACACTTTTTCTCACAGAGAGTGGTGAGTCTGTGGAATTCTCTGCCTTAGAGAGTGGTGGAGGCAGGTTCTCTGGATGCTTTCAAGAGAGAGCTAGGTGGGCTCTTAAGGATAGCGGAGTCAGGGGATATTTTTTTTGATTGAATTGAATCCTTTATTTGTCATCCAAACCTATGGGGAGAAGGCAGGAACGGGGTACTGATTGGGGATGATCAGCCATGATCACATTGAATGGCGGTGCTGGCTCGAAGGGCCAAATGGACTACTCCTGCACCTATTGTCTACTATCTATTGACTTGATAGAACTCTATCAAATGATAAAAAGCATCATGAGGGTAGACAGTCAGAAGCTTTTCCCCAGGGTGGAAATGTCAAAGACTAGAGGGCATAGCTTTGAGGGGAAAGTTTAAAGGGTCAGGTATTTCACACAGAGGGTGGTGGGTGCCTGGAACGCGCTGCTGGGGGTGGTCGTGGAGGCAGATAAGATAGTGGCATTTATGAGGCTTTTAGATAGGCCCATGGATATGAGGTCAAAAGCCATTTGGCCCGTCGTCTACCCTGCCAATCAACCATGGATGATCTATCTCTCCCTCCAAACCCCATATCCCAAGGAGCAGCACCTCATATTTCGCTTGGGTACCCAGCGGTATGAACATTGACTTCTCCAATTTCAGATAGCCCATGCTTTCTCCCTCCTTCCCCTCCCCCTTCCCAGTTCTCCTACAAGGTCTCCTACTCCGCCCACTTTCCATCTTTTACCCGCCCCTCACCCCCCCCGACATAAATCTGAAGAAGGGTCTCGATCGGAAACATCACCCATTCCTTCTCTCTATAGAAGCTGCCTCATCCGCTGAGTTACTCCAGCATTTTGTGTCTGTCTACCTTCGATTTTATCCAGCATCTGCAGTTCTTTCTCACCCATTCTCCTGCCTTCTCCCTATAACTCCTGACACGTGTACTAATCAAAAATCTACCTATCTCTGCCGTAAAAATATCCACTGACTTGGCCCGGGAGTGGAGGGATATGGATCATGTTCGGCACAGACATCGTGGGCCGAAGGGCCTGTTCCTATTCCATGTTCTATCTCCAGAGTTAGTCAATGAAACAATGGCTTGCAAACAGGTGACTGGTTTTATTTTTAGTCTGAGTCGTACAGCAGGGAAGCAGGCCCTTCAGCCCAACATGGCCATGTCAACCAAGATGCCACTTGGCCCTTCAAGCCTACCCTGCCATTCAGTATGATCGTGGTTGTTCAAACAGAGGCCTCATCTCCTCTTCTCTGTCGCAGTTCCCCATAACTCCTGGCACGGTATGGGCGGCGCGGTGGCGCAGCAGTAGAGTTGCTGCTTTACAGCACTTACAGCAGCAGAGACCCGGGTTCGACCCCAACTACGGGTGCTGTCTGCGCGGAGTTTGTACGTTTTCCCCGTGACCTGCGTGGGTTTTCTCCGAGATCATCGGTTTCCTCCCACACTCCCATGCTCCAAAGGTTTGTAGGTTAATCAGCTTGGTGTGAATGAAAAGTTGTCCCTAGTGTGTGTAGGGTAGTGTTAATGTGCAGGGATCGCTGGTCTGTACGGACTTGTTGGGCCGAAGCGCCCGGTTCCGCGCTGTATCTCTAAACTAAAGTGAACCCGCCCAAAGGCTCGTCGGTCGGCATAACCGGGATGGAGTTGCTGGAGATGTCGGACACGAGGTGCGAGGGCCGGTGGGAGGGTGAGCTGGTGTAATGCCTCCAGCGCCTTCAAGATCAGCTGCAGGAGGTTCCCCCGGGACACACAGATGGCCAGGTGAGGGGAGGAGAGGGACGTTGGCTCATGGGAACTGCTCCAGCACATCGAGCACGCGGGCCGATCGGACTTTGAATAATGGCTCCAAAAATGGTGGCACCCACATCTTTAGTTTAGTTTAGAGACTCAGCACGGAAACAGGCCCTTCAGCCCACCGCGTTCGCACCATCCAACGTTCCTCTGCTCATTAACACCGTCCTACACACTCTGGGGACAATTTACAAGTATACAAAGCCAATTAACCTACAAACCTGCACGACATGGAAGTGCGGGAGTAAACCGAATATCTCAAAGAAAATCCACGCAGTCACGGTGAGAGCGTACAAACTCCGTACAACCAGGTCCCGTAGTCAGGTTCGAACCCGGGTCTCTGGCGCTGTAAGGCGGCAACTCTACCGCTGCGCCACCGCGCCACCCTGTCCATGTATGATATATATGTGCAGTTGCATACCTGACAAATGAAGCACTATTGACTATGAGAGGAACAGGCAGCATCCCTGGAGAGAAGGAATGGGTGACGTTTCAAGTCGAGACCCGTCAGAACCAATACGTCACCCATTCCTTCTCTCCAGTGGTGCTGCCTGTCACGCTGAGTTACTCCAGCTTTTTGTGTTAAATCAGCATCTGCAGTTCCTTACTACACTCTTGACTTGACTATTTTGTGGCGTAGCACGCTAATAGATTGTTGTTTGCTTGTTCCAGGTGGCTTGCCTGCAGGACTTCTTTGGAGATGATGATGTCTTCATAGCTTGCGGGCCAGAAAAGTTTCGCTATGCCCAAGACGACTTCTCACTGGATGAAAATGGTAAGCTCTGTTAGGATTAAGACTGTGAATAAATTACAAACCCATACTGATCCTTCTGGCCCCAAGAACCTACATCAGGAACCAAATTTAGTGAAACGTTTCACCGCTTAAAAACTACCTGATAGGAAATGAATTCCAACAAGTGCAAGGATTTTTGACATTCTACGGAAGATTTTTCAATATTTTAGTTTAGTTTAGAGATACAGCGCGGAAACAGGCCCATCAGCCCACCGAGTCCGCGCCGACCAGCAATCACCCCGTACACTAACACTACCCTACACACACTAGGGACAATTTACAATGACACCAAGCCAATTAACCTACAAACCTGCACGTCTTTGGAGAGTGGGAGGAAACCTGAAATCCCGGAGAAAACCCACGCAGATCACGGGGAGAACGTAGAAACTCCGTACAGACAGCGCCCGTAGTCAGGATCGGACCCGGGTCTCTGACGCTGTGAGGCAGCAACTCTACCGCTGCGCCACCGTGCCACCTTGTTACCCGGTCCAGCTGTAAGACTGTGCACACACACAGGCATACACCCAGGGAGTGCAGACATTAGAGGCATCATCCTCATCCACGTCCCTATTGGTAAGAACATGAATGTTATCTGACTTTAAGAGGATGTTTAAATTGGTTGGAAACTTCCTCTGATTTATCAGATGGGCCATGACTTAAGAATGCGTCCCGACTCTGAAAATGCTCTCTTCTCGTTAGTTAAACAAAATAAATAGCAGCCAAACAGAAACGGCTGGCAATGCTCAATGGGTCAGACAGCATTTGTTTCTCCCCACATCCCATGGACGTGTGGGTTGGTATGCCCTCTGTAAATTGCCCAGGGAATGGATGAGAGATTGGGATTCTCATCCAACTAGTGGGAACAGTTGGTCGGCATGGACTCGGTGGGCCGAATGGCCTGTTCCCATGCTGTATCTTTCAACTAAACTAAATTGTTTGCGCAGAGCTCTTTAGCATGGAACTGAAATGAAGGCAGTGTGTAGGAAGTGGATGGGAAAGTGGGAGAACATAGAACTTGTGCAAATGGGTGGTCGATGGATGGCGTGGACTTGATGGGCCGAAGGGCCTGTTTCCACGCTGCATCTTTTAATGAGACGCTCTCTTTCACCCCATCCCCCCCTTCCAGCTCTTTGTCAATCCCTTCAGTCCCATTACATCTCAAGTTGTCCCACTGCAAGCCAAGCGATAGAATTCTCACAGCGCCATTCATTTTATTCTTTGTTTTCAAAGAGTTATCACTGAACATGCTTCTCATCAGCCCCAAGTGGATCAAAAGTCTATCCCCTTCTATAAATATCTCGATAACATTACTGATTGAATTGACTGAGCTTAATTTTTTTATTTCAGTGTTTTCAACAATGTATTTCTCCACATTAGGTCTGTGGAACGAGCTGCCAGAGTAATCTCTCAACTAAACTCCAATAAAGGAAGACATTATTTAATTGGATTTGGTGCTGCTCCTAAGCCAAAGTATAGCCTGAACCAAACACAAATGTTGAAAGTCCTATTCTGTATTATTTTGAGTACAGGAGCATATTAGATAATGGGCCCGTATTCTAAAGTTGGATTAAGTTCACCAAATCCTCTTTATGAACTTATACAATATATTTTTTTTCTCCTGCATAAAGTTCAAGGAATAATTACAAGGGTAAAGTCATAGCGTGATACAGCATGGAAACAGGCCCTTCGGCCCAACTTGCCCACACCCGCCAACATGTCCCAGCTACACTAGTCCCATCTGCCTGTGTTTGGTCCATAGCCCTCCAAACGTGTCCTATCCATGTACCTGTCTAACTGTAACATAAAGGTTGGGATAGCCCCTGCCTCAGCTACCTCCTCTGGCAGCTTGTTCCATACCTCCACCACCCTTTGTGTGAAAAGGTTACCCCTCAAAATCCTGTTAAATCATTTCCTCCTCACCTTAACCCTATGCCCTCTGGTCCTCGATTCACCTACTTTGGGCAAGAGACTCTACCCGATCTATTCCTCTCATGATCTGATGTACCTCTATAAGATCACCCCTCATCCTCCTGCGCTCCAAGGAACAGAGACGCAGCCTCTGTGCATCTGCCCGATCTATTCCTCTCATGATTTTATACACCTCGATAAAATCAGTATCAGAAAGTGCTGCACCCTCTCATCACGTGGCCAAGATATTCTTGTCAATGTCAATGTCTGCAAAAGGAAACTAGGAGGAGGCTAAGAGATCGACAGACCAACATGCTGAAGATTAAAGGCGATTAATGACTTAACACTCATTTCTAGACCAACCAGCGTGTTGTAAATGTGTCTCTAATTGTCTGCCTGGGTACTTTTATTTCCTGCTTTTTAAATGATAAAAATTAAACTAAATTAATATATTAAAGAGCAGAATTAGGCCATTCGGCCCATCGAGTCTACTCCGCCATTCAATCATGGCAGATCTATCTCTCCCTCCCAACCCCATTCTCCTGTCTTCTCCCCATAAACACTGACACCCGCACTAATCAATTGCTTATGTAAATTGCTCTAAGAACACTTCAACCATTGAAAAAGTGGCAGAATCCCAACCTTTCTATGTGAGCAGACTCAAGATGTGCAAGTTTTCGATTGCATTAGTGATTACTAGAAGCACAATACTGATTAATAGTTACGTGTTGTCAGGGCGTAAGCATAGAGAGCACATAAAGATAAAACCTCTATAGATTGTTGTGAATTTCAATTGCTTTTGGAACCACAATATTGGAAACTAAGGGTGGTGCAAACTTGTTTTATAAGGATAATGCCATTTGATTAATTGATTTCCATGTTTATAACTGTCTCATTAAGTTTCAGGAATGCAAAGTCCTTGTGAAAAAAAAATTCACTCCGGTTTCCTCCCACATCCCAAGGACGTGCGGATTTATAAATTAATTGTCCTCTGTTAATTGCCCTCTAGTGTGTATGGAGTGGAATTAATATGTATGGGTGATCGATGGTCGATGTGGACTAGGGGTGGGAGGGAGGGAGGGCGGGGGGGCGGGGAGGGGTCGAAGGCCCTGTTTCCATGCTGTTTGTCTGGACTAAAATTAGGGGTGGCACAATGGCGCAAGTGCGGCACAGCGGCGTAGTGGGTAGAGTTGCCGCCTTACAGCGCCAGAGACCCGGGTTCGATCCCGAATACGGGCGCTGCCTGTACGCAGTTTGTACCTTCTCCCCGTGACCTGCCTGGGTTTTCCCCGAGATCTTCGGTTTCCTCCCACACTCCAAAGACGTACAGGTTTGTAGGTTAATTGGCTTGGTGTTAAATGTAAAAACAAAGTGTCCCTCGCCTGTGTAGGGTGGTGTTAATGTCCGGGGATGGCTGGTCGGCGCGGAATCGGTGGGCCGAAGGGTCTGTTTCCGCGCTGTATCTCTAAACCAACGTAAACTAAATATCCCTGAGAGAAAACAATGACACTAAGTGTGGAATCAAGGGATATGGGGAGAAGGCAGGAACGGGGTACTGATTGTGGATGATCAGCCATGATCACAGTTAATGGTGGTGCTGGCTTTAAGGGCTGAATGACCTACTCCTACACCTATTGTCTATGTTTCTATGTTTATACAGTGCCATCCATAATGTTTGGGACAAAGACCCATCATTTATTTATTTGCCTCTGTTCTCCACAATTTGAGATTTGTAATAGAAAAAAATCACATGTGGTTAAAGTGCACATTGTCAGATTTTATTAAAGGGCATTTTTATACATTTGGTTTCACCGTGTAGAAATTACAGCTGTGTTTATACATAGTCCCCCCATTTCGGGGCACCGTAATGTTTGGGACACATGGCTTCACAGGTGTTTGTAATTGCTCAGGTGTGTTTAAATGCCTCCTTAATGCAGGTATAAGAGAGCTCTCAGCACCTAGTCTTTCCTCCAGTCTTTCCATCACCTTTGGAAACTTTTATTGCTGTTTATCAACATGAGGACCAAAGTTGTGCCAATGAAAGTCAAAAAAGCCATTATGAGACTGGGAAACAAGAATAAAACAGTTAGAGACATCAGCCAAACCTTAGGCTTACCAAAATCAACTGTTTGGAACATCATTAAGTAGAAAGAGAGCACTGGTGAGCTTACTAATCGCAAAGGGACTGGCAGGCCAAGGAAGACCCTGTCACAGCTGATGACAGAAGAATTATCTCTATAATAAAGGAAATCCCCAAACACCTGTCTGACAAACACTCTTCAGGAGTCAGGTGTGGATTTGTCAATGACCACTGTCTGCAGAAGACTTCATGAACAGAAATACAATGCTACACTGCAAGATGCAAACCACTGGTTAGCTGCAAAAATCGGATGGCCAGGTTACAGTTTGCCAAGAAGTACTTAAAAGAGCAACCACGGTTCTGGAAAAAGGTCTTGTGGACAGATGAGATGAAGATTAACATATCAGAGTGATGGCAAGAGCAAAGTATAGAGGAGAGAAGGAACTGCCCAAGATCCAAAGCATACCAGCTCATCTGTGAAACACGGTGGTGGGGGTGTTATGGTCTGGGCATGTATGGCTGCTGAAGGTACTGGCTCACTTATCTTCATTGATGATACAACTGCTGATGGTGCATAATGAATTCTGAAGTGTATAGACACATCCTATCTGCACGTTCAAACAAATGCCTCAAAACTCAATAGCCGGCCGTTCACTCTACAGCAAGACAATGATCCCAAACATACTGCTAAAGCAACAAAGGAGTTTTTCAAAGCTAAAAAATGGTCAATTCTTGAGTGGCCAAGTCAATCACCCGATCTGAACCCAATTGAGCATGCCTTTTATATGCTGAAGAGAAAACAGAAGGGGACTAGCCCCTAAACCAAGCATAAGCTAAAGATGGCTGCAATACAGGCCTGGCAGAGCATCACCAGAGAAGACACCCAGCAACTGGTGATGTCTATGAATCGCAGGCAGTCAAAGGAAATGCAACAAAATACTAAACATGACTACTTTCATTTACATGACATTGCTGTGTCCCAAACCATTATGGTGCCCTGAAATGGGGGGACTATGTATAAACACAGCTGTAATTTCTACATGCTGAAACCAAAATGTATAAAAATGGCCTTTATTAAAATCAGACAATGTGCACTTTAACCAAATGTGATTTTTTTTTTCTATTACAAATCTCAAATTGTGAATTATTGAGGCAAATAAATAAATGATGGGTCTTTGTCCCAAACATTGTGGAGGGCACTGTATGTAAGTGGAGGAAGTTAGCTCAGATGTTCCAGGTGTTGTGATCTGTTAACTCTCTGATTAAAACTTTTGTACTCTCCAAGAGGTACAGAGAAGTCGGACGCTGGCAGGTTTTGATGTTGGTAAGTAAAGGATTTGCCGCTGCTGGACTTTAAGCAGCAGAAATGTTTGCATTATTGGGGCTGGATACACTGGTGAGGATGACGAGATAGCCATTGACCGCAGAAATCCATTAGTGTCACTGATTTAGCCAACTGCTGTCTGCTCAGTTTGCAATTCAGACGAGAACATTTTAGAGCTATTTTTTTCCTCTTTCTCTTGATGTTCAGTGGTTGGCCTGTTTTATTTACTGTTACTATATTTCTCTTCAAAGTCCTAACAGCTCTTTATCTTGCGATGCTACTGTTGAATGTGCTCTATTTTGATTTACGCTTGTGTGTGATTATTTTACACTGGCTCTTCAGGCTGCCTATTTGTTAATTGCTGCCAACATTTATTGTCCAGGTTTGAATATGGCCTCTTCCCTTCCTTGTCGTTTTTGCTATCTTCTCCTTTTCCATTTCCATTCACTGCTTTACAGTTCATTAAGGGGTAGGAGCAGGATTCGGCCAGGATATGCAACACTCCACTTTTTCTGTAGGTCTTGTTTAATTAGATACAAGGTCCAAGGGGAAGGAATGAAAATTGTGCCCAAATTCTTATTTATTGACTTTGCTTGGAGACTCAAAAATGCATCACTGACTCACTATGCACTTTGGAGATACAGCGTGAAAACGGGACCTTCGGCCCACCGAGTCCGCACCGACCAGCAATCGCCCCGTACACTAGCACTATCCTAAACAATAGGGACATTTGACAATTTTTACCAAAGCCAATTTAGCCTACAAACCTGTACGTTTTTGGAGTGTGAGCGGAAACCAGTGCACCTGGAGAAAACCCACGTGGTCACAGGGAGAGCGTTCAAACCGCTCCCGCAGTCAGGATTGAGCCTGGGTCTCCGACGCTGTGAGGCAGCAACTCTACTGCTGTGCCACCGTGCTGTCCAATGTTAGAAACCCACTGAGAAACAGACAAGACAGAATAATTATTAGTTTGAATTAAAAATAAGTTAATTACGTAATAGGTGGAAAGAAAACAGATCTGGTAAAATTACGAGTTGCATGTTATGAAGTTAATTTTAACACAATGGGGGAGCAGTGAGAACTAACTTAGTTTGAAGAAGGGTCTCGACCCGAATCGTCACCCATTCCTTCTCTCCAGAGATGCTGCCTGTCCCGCTGAGTTACTCCAGCATTTTGTGTCTATCTAATGTCATCAGTTCTTAGAATGTACCTTCCCTTCTTCTGGACATGTAGTGAGGAGATGTTGTCTGTCCCGCTGAGTTACTCCAGCACTTTTTGTGTGTCTTTGGTATAAACCAGCATCTGCAGTTCTTTGTTGCGACCAACATAGTGTGCTAGAGCCGCTGCCTCAAACGCTAGAGTCCCAGGTTCGATCCTGACCTCTGCTGCGGTCTGTGGGTGGAGTTTACACGTTCTCCCTGTGACCACGTGGGTTTTCTTTGGGTACTCCCGTTTCCTTCCACATCCCAAAGACGTGCGGGCTTGTAGGTTAATTGACTTTTGTAAAAGCAAATTGCGCCTAACATGTAGAAAGTGGTTGAGAAGGTGGGATAACACAGAGCTAGTGTGAACTGATGATCGGTGCAGACCCGTTGGGCCGAAGGGCCTGTTTCCATGCTGTTTATAAATTGAACTCTTGTCATTAATCTGAAAGGGACATTTGGATGCAATATATTTCATCGCTATTTAAATAAATCTTTATCTGTGAAAAAAAATTAGATCTAAAGTTCAATGTAGTTTAATCTTATCTGCCTCAGGCATAATCTTTCCAGCAGATTGCCTGAACTTCATGCACCAGTGACCAAATATTTCAAAATGTTTTCCTGGTGATTTGCCAGTAATATCCCATAGATTATAAAATCTAGTTCATATCAAGGTCAGAGGGTTTTATTTCTGCCCAGCAGCCATTTGATGTTAGCGCAGCATCTCTGTAGTAATGAATGCACAGAGCCCTTTAGCCAGGGGAGCTGAAACATAAGCATAGGGCGGCACGGTGGCGCAGCGGTAGAGTTGCTGCCTCACAGCGCCAGAGACCCGGGTTCCATCCTGACTACGGGTGCAGTCCGTACGGAGTTTGTACGTGTGACCTGTGTGGGTTTTCTCCGGGTGCTCTGGATTCCTCCCTGACGTGCAGGTTTGTAAGTTAATTGGCTTCGGTAAAATTGTAAATTGTCCCTAGTGTGTACGTTAGTAGGATAGTGTTAGTGCGCGGGGATCGCAGGTCAGCTCGGACTGGGTGGGCTGAAGGGTCTGTTTCCGCGCTGTATCTCTAAAGTAAATCTGAATTGAACTAAACTAAAGGACATGGGGTTTAAGGTGAGAGGCGAAAGATAGGAACCTGAGGAGCAATCTTTTCACTCACAGGGGGGAGGGCATACGGAACGAGCTGGTAGAGGAGTTAATTGAGGTACAGCTAGAATAAGGGCGGTGAACTGGCACAGCTGGTAGTGCTGCTGCCTAACAGCGGCAGAGATCTGGGTTCAATCCTGACCTTGGGTGCTATCTGTGTGGAACTTGCACGTCCTCTCTGTGTGACCGCGTGGGTTTTCTCCGGGTGCTCCGGTTTCCTCCCACATACCAAAGACCTGTGGCTTTGTAGGTTAATTGACCCTATGCAGATTGTAGGGAGTGGATGAGAAAGCGGGGTAACATAGAACTAATGTGAACGGGTGATCGACGGTCGGCATGGACTCAGTGGGCCGAATGGTCTGTTTCCATGCTGTATCTCTAAAGTATAACAGCTTTAAAAAGACATGAGGACAAGTACATGGAAAGGAAAGAAATGGAGGGATTTGCAAAATGCGGCAAATAGCCTCAGTTGGGGCATGTTGGTCGGCATGGACGGGTTGGGCCGAAGGGCCTGTGACCCCCCTTTGTGACTATGATTAATCGATTTTGGAATAAACGCTGAGTTCTGCAACAGCCCCTCATTATAACAACGTCCAGTTGAGGTATTCTGGTGCCATGGATATTGTTTCTGGCTGCCCCTTTAATTGAGAATCATCCTCGTTGCTCTTATATAATGTGTCCTTTAGTAAAGTGCCCATTATGTTGCTTTGGTAAAATGGCCACAGAGGCAGTCGTGTTTCATCTAATGAGAAACAGCTGAACATATCCCAAATGTGCTGTGAGTTGGATTATGGGTTGTGGGAAATTTAACAGATAGGGCATATCAAAGATAACACGGACCTGATAGACGTATATATAAAATGATGAGAGGCGTAGATCAATTAGACTGTCAGAACCCTTCTCCCACCATGGAAATATCTCATACTGGAGGGCAGAGCTTTAAGGTGAGAGAGGGGGAGAATTCAAAGGAGATGTGCGGGCAAGTTTTGTTCACGGGTGGGTGCCTGGAACGTGTTGCTGGGGGTGGTGGTGGAGGCAGCTACGATAGTGGCGTTTGACAGACTTTTGGATAGACATATGGATATGCAGGGAATGGAGGGGTATGGATTATGTGTAAGCTGATAAGAGTTGATCTTGGCATCGACTTCGGCACAGATATTGTGGGCCGAAGGGCCTGTTCCTGTGCTGTACTGTTCTATGTTCTATCCAATGGGTAACAACTAATGACAATTGCATGCATTGAGTAAATAAAATCTCATTAGAGTGTCTTATTTTCTTTAGTTTTCCAAATCCCCACTCGATTGTTTTTTTAGGTTCAGATTAGTTTATGGTCCAACACACTAGGGTGCAATGAGTTTTCTTGCATGCATGAAGCTCATCGACATAACAGTGTACATGGTAATGATAGACATGGTAATGATATTTACATGTTGTTTAGAGTAGTGATACAGTGTGGAAACAGGCCCTTCGGCCTGCAGAGTCCGCTCCAACCAGCGATCCCCGCACACTAGCTCTATCCTACACCCGAGGGACAATTTTCAGAAGCAATTAACCTACAAACCTGCACGCCTTTTGGAGTGCGGGAGTAAACCGGAGCACCCGGAGCAAACCCCCACGCAGGTCACGGAGAGAACGTACAAACTCCGTACAGACAGCACCCAACCCCAAGGCTCTGGCGCTGTGAGGCAGCGACTATACCAGTTGTCTCGACCTTTAGAATGAGTCTGAAGAAGGGTCCCGATCCAAAACACGACCCCTCCTTTCTCTCCAGATATGCTCCCCGACCCGCTGGGTTACTCCAGCAGTGTCTATCAGTGACCCCATTGAATGGCTGGCAGTGGATGGCTTCCATAGTTGGTGTAAGAATGAAAAAAACACACAACCCCCCCCCTCCCCCCCCATATGTGAGGAGCCCGGGAAAATCAGATGCCAGTGGTTGTGATGGTGCAGGACATTGGACTGTTATTTATACCCATTTCTTCGTTAACGTACCCTCTTTTGTACTTGAAACCAGAATGCCGTGTGGTGAAGACAACCGCGGGAGGTAAACCAGTCAACGCCACTCAGAGATCAGCGGGCAAGGGCTCTGGAGCTTCACGTCGCAGTAAGTCTCCTGCTGACTCTGGTGAGTGCAACTCGCTGATACCTTCACCGGCAACGACATGAAACAGAACTACAGATAGTCACAGAGTGCTGGGGTAACGCAGCGGGTCAGGCAGCATCTCCGGAGAAAAGGAATACAACGACTTTTCCGGGTCCGCAGACCGACCCGAAACGTCAGCGATAGAACTTTATTTATCCCGCGAGGGAAATTGATCAAATTTTCTCTGGAGATGCTGCCTGACCCACTGAGACACTCCAGCATTTTAAGGTGGCATGGTGGCGCAGCGGTAGAGTTGCTGCCTCACAGCGCCAGAGACCCAGGTTCGATCCTGACTACGGGTGCTGTCTGTACGGAGTTTGTACGTTCTCCCCGTGACCTGCGTTGGTTTTCTCCGAGATCTCCGGTTTCCTCCCGCACTCCAAGGACGTACAGGTTTTGTAGGTTAATGTTAAATGTAAAATTGTCCCTAATGTGTGTAGGGTCGTGTTAATGAGCGGGGATCACTGGTCTGCGCGGACTCGGTGGGCCGAAGGGCCTGTTTCCGCGCTGTATCTCTAAACTAAACTAAACATTTTGTGTCCATGTTCGGTATGAACCAGCATCTGCAGTTCCTTCCTAAAAATAGAACTAGTGTGAACGGGAGATCGATGGTCACCATGGACTCAGTGGGCCGAAGGGCCTGTTTCCATGCTGTATCTTACAATCCATTTCAATCGTCCTAACCCCATCTGGTCGAATACAGGAAAGTATTTCATTTTATATTTTGGAATTTTTCCTACTCAAGACGTTTTAAGAAAGTGTTTGCAGGTTGTACAGTAAAATGGCCGTCGTAAACTATTAACAATTACATGTCGAACAGATGGAGGATGCTGTTTCTCTTTTCTAAACCCAACTGACCAAACAATACACTTATGTGTTTAAGAAGGAACTGCAGATGCTGGAAAATCGAAGGTAGACAAAAGTGCTGGAGAAACTCAGCGGGTGCAGCAGCATCTATGGAGCGAAGGAAATAGGCAACGTTTCGGGCCCCCCGAAACGTTGCCTATTTCCTTCGCTCCATAGATGCTGCTGCACCCGCTGAGTTTCTCCAGCACTTTTGTCTACTAATAATACACTTATGTTTAGTTTAGTTTAGAGATATAGCAACAAAACAGGCCCTTCGACTCACTGAGTCCATGCCAACCAGCAATCCCTGCTCACTGACGCCATCCTACACACACTAGGGCCAATTTACAACTTTTACAAAGCCAATTAGTCTGCAAACCTGTACGTCTTTGGAGTGTGGGAGGAAACCGGAGATCCCGGAGAAAACCCACGCAGGTCACGGGGAGAACGTACAGCTCAATGCCCAGGAGCAAAGGATATAAGTCGTTTTAATACGTCATATAACCATATAACAATTACAGCACGGAAACAGGCCATCTCGACCCTTCTAGTCCGTGCCGAACACATAATCTCCCCTAGTCCCATATACCTGCGCTCAGACCATAACCCTCCATTCCTTTCCCATCCATATAACTATCCAATTTATTTTTAAATTATAAAAACGAACCTGCCTCCACCACCTTCACTGGAAGCTCATTCCACACAGCTACCACTCTCTGAGTAAAGAAGTTCCCCCTCATGTTACCCCTAAACTTCAGTCCCTTAATTCTCAAGTCATGTCCCCTTGTTTGAATCTTCCCTACTCTCAGTGGGAAAAGCTTTTCCACGTCAACTCTGTCTATCCCTCTCATCATTTTAAAAACCTCTATCAAGTCCCCACTTAACCTTCTGCGCTCCAAAGAATAAAGCCCTAACTTGTTCAACCTTTCTCTGTAACTTAGTTGCTGAAACCCAGGCAACATTCTAGTAAATCTCCTCTGTACTCTCTCTATTTTGTTGACATCCTTCCTATAATTAGGCGACCAAAATTGTACCCCATACTCCAGAATTGGCCTCACCAATGCCTTGTACAATTTTAACATTACATCCCAACTTCTATACTCAATGCTCTGATTTATAAAGGCCAGCACACCAAAAGCTTTCTTTACCACCCTATCTACATGAGATTCCACTTTCAGGGAACTGTGAACAGTTATTCCCAGATCCCTCTGTTCACCTACATTCTTCAATTCCCTACCATTTACCATGTACGTCCTATTTTGATTTGTACTGCCAAGATGTAGCACCTCACACTTATCAGCATTAAACTCCATCTGCCATCTTTCAGCCCACTCTTCCAACTGGCATAAATCTCTCTGTAGACTTTGAAACTCTACTTCATTACCCGCAACCCCACCTATCTTAGTATCATCTGCATACTTACTAATCCAATTTACCACACCATCGTCCAGATCATTGATGTACATGACAAACAACAGTGGACCCAACACAGATCCCTGTGGCACCCCACTCGTCACTGGCCTCCAACCTGACAAACAATCATCCACCATTACTCTCTGGCATCTCCCATTCAGCCACTGTTGAATCCATCTTGCTACTCCACCATTAATACCCAACCATTGAACCTTCTTAACCAACCTTCCATGAGGAACCTTGTCAAAGGCCTTACTGAAGTCCATATACACAACATCCACTGCTTTACCCTCATCAATTTCCCGGGTAACATCTTCAAAAAATTCAAGAAGATTAGTTAAACATGACCTTCCAGGCACAAATCCATGTTGACTGTTCCTAATCAGACCCTGTTTATCCAGATGCTTATATATATTATCTCTAAGTATAGTCATAGGAGCAGAATTAGGCCATTCGGCCCATCAAGACATTCTATCTCTGCTGATCTATCTCACCCTCCCAACCCCATTCTCGTGCCTTCTCCCCATAACCCCTGACACCCGCACTAATCAAGAATTACTTTAGACTTCAGATATACAGTGCGGGCCACCAAGTCTGTGCTGACTAGCGATCATCCCGTACACTAAAGGGCCTGTCCCACTTTCCCGAGTCACTCCCGAGTTTCCCCCTTGATTCAAACTCGGAGAATTAGGGTAATAGACCGTTGGTACTCTGGGCTATTTTTTTTTTTTTACTCGTGGACATTTTTCAACATGCTGAAAAAACGTCCCGACTTACCTGATGCCCCGAGTACCTAAGGCTGGCATTATGAGCCGCTACGAAATTTCTACGGACTCCTACGGCCTCCTACGGACATTCTCCGTGTTTGAATCAAGGGGAAAACTCAGGAGAAGTCATGAATAACTTGGGAAAGTGGGACAGGCCCTTAACCGCCACACACACACACACACACACACTAGGCACAATTTTACAACAAACTCCGTACAGGCAGCGCCCGTAGTCAGGATCAAAACCGGGTCTTTTGCGCTGCAAGGCAGCATCTCTACCGCTGCGCCACCGTGCTGCCCTTAAAAATATGGAGTCATAACGGAGCCAGACAGGACATTCCATGAGTTTCATACTGAGTGATTTGTAGTTTTCTGGAATAGAGTCTCAGAAATATTTTCAATTTTCGCACATGGATTTAATTAAACATTGGTAATATTCACCCAGCTGTCCTTGAATATAAATGTACATCTGGGCACTAAAAGTCAATAGAAATGTATAATTAAGGATTTATGGTTTGCAAAGGTTGAAGACAGCGTGTGCACGTATTCTTTGATGTTATTTCGAGACAAGAGTGGTTAATTGTCAAAAGTTATTTCAAGTTGTTTGGAATTGAATGCTGTTTGCTGGAAAAGGGCTAGTTCGTTGTTTCCAAATCTGCTATGGAGTTGTTTTTCATCGCACGGCTATCAACTAAAACCGCGGTTCTTAACCTTTTTGGCACACGTACTCGCCTACGCAAACAAGATACTGTATGTGGTATGTACCTTTGTTAGGTTCCTAAAAATGGGCCCAACAAATGGATATGCTATTGATGACCCCTTCATTTCCCCCGGTAAAGCCCCAAATGACCCCCTCATGGGGGTCCCGACCACCTGGTTAAGAACCACTGCGCTAAAAAGTAGCAAGTAGCAAAAAGTACCAACAATTGCACAATGAAAATTCTTACTTGCAGCAGCATAACAGACCTGTAAACGTCATATTCATAAGTAATGTAATAAATAAAAAAGATCGATCCATTAAAAATCCCAATATTTGTACAGAAACACAGGCCCTTATTGCAACAAAGACCGTTTGTACCTTGAAGAATTCAGATGGGAGAGGGGAGAAGAGGGAGTGGCCAGGGTGAGACTGGTATTTGATTATGCTGCTGGCCATGCCGAGGCAGCGTGAAGTCATGAGAGGAATAGATCGGGTAAATGCACAGAGTCTACAAAATCAAGAGAGGAATAGGTCGGGTAGATGCACAGAGTAGGAGAATCGAGGACCGGAGGACACAGGTTCAAGGTGAAGGGGAAAAGTTTTAATAGGAATCCGAGAGGTAACCGGTGGTGGGTGTATGGAACCAGCTGCCAGAGGAGGAAGTTGAGGCTGGGACTATCCCATTGTTTATGAAACAGTTGGACAGGTACATGGATAGGACAGGTTTGGAGGGTTTGGACCAAGCACAGGCAAGTGGGGCTAGGGTAGCTGGGACATTGTTGGCCAGTGTGGGCGAGTTGGGCCGAAGGGCCTGTTTCCACGCTGTATCACTCTATGACCCTAAGTGTAGAGGGAGTCAACGGAAGGGAGGTTGGTTTGCGCGATGGTCTGGGCTGCGTCCACAATTCACTGCAATTCCTCGCGGTCTTGGATGGAGATGTTCCCAAACCATGCTGTGAAGCATCCTGATGAAATGGTTTCTACGCCATTTCTGTAGAATCTGTTAGTGGGGAGGTCAGTGCCAGTGATGGACCGGGCAGTATTCACCACGTTTTGTAAACTCCATTGTTCCTGGGCGTTAGAGTTGCCGACCAGGCTGTGATGCAACCAGTCAATATGCTCGTAACCGTACACCTGTAGATGTGCAGGAGAGTACTCACCAACACATTGAATCTCCTCAATCTTCTGAGGTACTAGAGACATTGACGGTCTTTCTTAATAGACACAAAATGCTGGAGTAACTCAGCGGGACAGGCAGCATCTCTGGAGAGGAGGAATGGGTGATGTTTCAGGTCGAGACCCTTCTTCAGACTGGGCATTCTTTATGAATGCCTTTCGTTTCTTTATTAGTTGGCATTTGACCCTTTGCAACAATATGACTGCTGGCCTGAGAACAAACACAGCTCGACGTCGCCTGTTAAATCGAATCACGGGCTTTGCAGGGGAACTATCAAAATGAACCATTTTGATAAAATATCAAAATAAACGTTATTGAAGTAAATAAATATGTACAATACAGGAAGATAGACACAAAATGCTGGGGTAACTCAGCGGGACAGGGAGCATCTGTGGAGAGAAGGAATGGGTAACGTTTTGGGTCGAGACCCTTCATTCAGACTGAGGAAGGGTCTCTTGCCCATGGTAGGGGAACAGAGAACCAGAAGAGGTTTCGGTTTAAGGTGATGAGAAGGGTCTCAACCCGAAATGTCACCCATTCCTTCTCTCCAGAGAAGCTGCCGGTCCTGCTGAGTTACCCCAGCATTTTGTGTCTATCTTCTGTTTCAACCAGTATCTGCAGTTCTTTCCTGTACAATACTTGGACTGTGGAGAAAATTCTTCCGACATTTTCAGAGGCTGTATGCCGCCGGTTCAATTTGTCGTTCCGTAGTGTTTTGTGGATTTTGGCTCTGACCAGTCTGTAATTGGATTTGATCTGGGAAGCGCGATTGTGATAGCTGAATGGCGCCCGCAGAGCTGTAATCTTATTCTCCGACGCTGAGTGATTCCGAGACAAAGGAATTGCCTTATGCATGAAGCAGCAGCGGTTGCTGAGATAGTAAAAGGTTGTCAGTCTCCTCCCACGAGCAGGCGCTGGTCCCAGCAGTCATTAGAAGAGGAAACACCAGCAGATGTGTTGGATCCCGTTTTGCTGTAAAGTGGGGCTTACAATTGAGTTATGGAGTCATAGAGTGATACAGTGTGGAAACAGGTCCTTCAGCCCAATTTGCTGACACCCGCCAGCAATGTCCCATCTACATTTGTCCCACCTGCCTGCGTTTGGCTGATATATCCCTCTAAACCTGTCCTATCCATGTACCTGTGTAACTATTTCTTAAATGTTGGGATAGTCCCTGCCTCAATTACCTCCTCTGGCAGCTTGTTCCATGCATCCACCACCCATCATGTGAGAAAGTTACCCCTCAGATTCTTATTAAATCTTTTCCCCTTCACCTGTGGAATCAGTCTGTGGAATTCTCTGCCTCAGAGGGCGGTGGAGGCAGGTTCTCTGGATGCTTTCAAGAGAGAGCTAGATAGGGCTCTTAAAAATAGCGCAGGGGATATGGGGAGAAGGCAGGAACGGGGTACTGATTGGGGATGATCAACCATGATCACATTGAATTTGGCCCTTCGATTCACCCTCGAAGGGCCAAATGGCCTACTCCTGCACCTATTGTCACCTGAGACCTATGTCCTCTGGTCCTCGATTCACCTACTCTGGTCAAGAGTTTTAATTACATTTTGTCTCAAAAATCATTGATGGCTGGAAATTCAATTGCAAATTCCTGATTTTTTTCTTCAATGTTATACGAATGAAAATTTATTTTTCAAAAGCTCATAAGGTCGTTAGAATAGAATTAGGCCATTTGGCCATCGTCTCCTCCGCCATTCAATCATGGCTGATCTATCTTTCCCTCTCAACCCCATTCTCCTGCCTTCTCCCCATAACCCCTGACACCCGTACTAATCAAGAATCTATCAATCTACACCTTAAAAAAAAATCAATTGACTTGGCCTCCATAGCCGTCTGTGGCAATGAATTCCACAGATTCACCACCCAGTGAAACACTACGATAGAGACACAAGGAACTGCAGATGCTGGTTGACAAAAAGAGATACAGAGTGCTTGAGTAACTCAGTGGGTCAGGCAGTATCTCCGGAGAACATGGATAGGCAACATTTTGGGTCAGGATCCCTATTCAGACTCCATTTTGGGAAACCTACCTGGTGACTGGGAGTACATGCAAACTCCACACTGACAGCACCAGAGGTTAGGATTGGATTGCACCCTGGTCATTAAGATGTGAGGCAGTGGCTCTACCAGCTGTGTCACTGTAGTCACTCATAGAGAGATAGAGTGATACAGCGTGGAAACGGGCCCTTCAGCCCAACTCGGTCACACCGGCCAACAATGTCCGAGTTACACTAGTCCCACCTGCCCGCGTTTGGCCCATATCCTCAGGTTCCTATTACACGTTTATCCTCGTCCCTTGAACTGATGCCTTCATAACCATTGGAAACAAAGATGCAGATGGTGGTTTACAAAAATAGGCACAAAGTGCTGTAGTAACTCAGCGGGTCAGGCAGCATCTCTGGAGAACAAGGTGATGTTTCAGGACCCCCCCCGATCCCATATACCCACCTCCGTCTGTGTGAAAAGTTGCCCCTCAGGTTCCTATTAAACCTTTACCCTCATCTCTTAAACCAGGCATCTGGGTAGCTCAAGCCTTTAACTTTATTATGGACATAAAAAGCTGGAGTAACTCCAATCTGAAGGGTCTCGATCCGAAACGTCACCCATTCCTTCTCTCCAGCGATGCTGCCTGTCCCGCTGAGTTACTCCAGCTTTTTGTGTCTAGGAGCTGAGGTACAATGGCTTTGGCCATTGTGTCCAAGTTTCTATTACAGAGCTACTTAACTCCCGCAGTAGAGATCGGTAAATTTGCATATTACATGGAAACGTAGAAAATAGGTGCAGGAGTAGGCCATTCGGCCCTTCGAGCCTGCACCGCCATTCAATATGATCATGGCTGATCATCCAACTCAGTATTCTGTACCTGCCTTCTCTCCATACCCCCTGATCCCTTTAGCCACAAGGGCCACATCTAACTCCCTCTTAAATATAGCCAATGAACTGGCCTCGACTACCTTCTGTGGCAGAGAATTCCAGAGATTCACCTCTCTCTCCATCCCTCCCCCACACAAGTCACACTAGCTTCTCATTTTCACCCAACAAACAGCTAACAATGGCCTGTTTCATTTATAGACAATAGACAATAGGTGCAGGAGGAGGCCATTCGGCCCTTCAAGCCAGCACCGCCATTCAATGTGATATTGGCTTATCATCCCCAATCAGTACCCCGTTCCTGCCTTCTCCCCATATCCCCTGACTCTGTTATCTTCATGAGCCCAATCTAGCTCTCTCTTGTATCCAGAGAACCGGCCTCCACCGACCTCTTTACTAATCATTATCATGGTTACTTTTTTACATATCTTTCATTCATTTGTTCCATATCTCTCCACATCACCATCTATATCTCTCGTTTCCCTTTTCTCTAACTAGTCTGAAGAAGGGTCTCTACCAGAAACGACACCCATTCCTTCTCTCCAGAGATGCTGCCTGTCCCGCTGAGTTACTCCAGCATTTTGTGTCTATCTTCGGTTTAAACCAACATCTGCAGTTCCTTCTTACTTTACAACGGACCTTACTTATTAAATCTACGCGGGGAATATTCAGTATAAAAATGCTTCCGGTCTCCCTAAAGCAATTAAGCAAAGATCTGCACATATGTACCTCCATTACATAATCAAATCAAGATGAAAGAAGGTCCAGACCATGTCGGAGCAAGCAGCTGAGTTCATTGGCACACAATCCATCACGCTAAATATTTAGAAGTTAGACACAAAAGTGCTGGAGTAGCCCAGCAGGTCAGGCAGCATCTCTGAGGAGAAGGCAGGAGAATGGAGTTGAGAGGGAAAGATAGATCAGCCATGATTGAATGGTGGGAGAGACTCGATGGGCCGCATGGCCTAATTCTGCTGCGATGACTATGGTATTTACCCAGCAGGTACTATTGCGACGTTTAAGAAATAATTACACAGGTACATGGATAGACAATAGGTGCAAGAGTAGGCCATTCGGCCCTTCGAGTCAGCACCGCCATTCAATGTGATCATGGCTGATCATCCCTGATAGGCTGATAGGACAGGTTTAGGGGGATATGGGCCAAATGCGGGCAGGTGGGACTAGTGTAGCTGGGACATGTTGGCCGGAGTGGGCAAGTTGGGCCGAAGGGCCTGTTTCCATGCTGTAACACTCTATGACTGTATGAACTTATGAGAATTGTAGAAACAAGGAACTGCAGAACCTGCTTTTCAATGGAAGACACAGAGGGCTGGGGTAGTTCAGTAGGTCAGGCAGCATCTCAGGGGAACATGGATAGGAGATGTTTTGGGTCGGGACCTTTCTTCAAACTGATTGAGGGGTTATTGAGACATTAAAGTATACAATGAGTTGAGTTGAGTGGATACAGGGTGAAGTGTATCAATTGTGTCCAGATTGTATCTTGTATGGAATTTGGAAAAATACATCTCTACCCCAGTAACTTGGCATTTCCCCTTTCAATACAACCATCAAGTGGCCTTTCAGCCTAACATTGCCAATTTAACGAGCTCTGTGATTGAAACTTGGACATGATGGCCAAAGCCATTGTACCTCAGCTCCTAGACACAAAATGCTGGACAAACTCAGCGGGACGGGCAGCTTCCCTGTAGAAGGAATGGGTGACGTTTCTGGTCAAGACCCTTCGTTCAGACTGAGGAAGGGTCTCTTGTTCAGGGTAGGGGAATGGTGAACCAGAGGTCATTGGTTTAAGGTGATGAGAAGGGTCTCGACCCGAAATGTCACCCATTCCTTCGCTCCAGAGATGCAGCCTATCCTGCTGAGTTACTCCAGCATTTTGTGTCTACCTTAGGTTTAAACCAGCATCTGCAGTTCCTTCCGACACATTACCTAAGCTCCTGCTTGGTCAATAGATATGAACATTTCTACAGCAGTCTGGGGGAGATGAATTCAAGCCTCCGGCAACTTACACTCTCTTCCTGAAACCCCTCTTCTGAGGCCCCAGGGGAGGACTGATTGTTGGTCTTCCAGGCTGGATTGGGAGGTGATTTCTCCTGATTAGAGAGGTATGCCAGCTCGCTGCTTGCTCTGCCATGGATGCCAACGCTGGAGCTGTTACTAATTTAAAAATTCACTTCCAATCGTATATAAGCCCGATACGCTGAATGCAATTCCATCCTCAGCATTTTTCTCCTTTCAGAGTTCAATGACCTTTGGTGGATTTGCCAAGTCAAGGATGGTTTTCATTAAAGGCCGATTAATTATACTCTGCTACGTTTTAACAATGGGCATTGTAAATTTAACTTGTTGGTATTTTGTACGGGATGTCAGGCTGGTAAAAAAAAAAGCACTGTGGAGGAAACAAAGAATTTTAGAGCTCGATTAGTTTGCAGAAATGTGGCTGTACTTCACAAATGTCTGGTTACGAGGCCCTGAGCCACAGGGAGAGGTTGAGCAGGCTAGAACTCTGTTCCTTGCAGCGCAGGAGGATGAGGGGTGACATAGAAACATTGAAACATAGACAATGGGTGCAGGAGTAGGCCATTCGGCCCTTCGAGCCTGCACCGCCATTCCATATGATCATGGCTGATCATCCAACTCAGTATCCTGTACCTGCCTTCTCTCCATACCCCCCTGATCCCTTTAGCCACAAGGGCCACATCTAACTCCCTCTTAAATATAGCCAATGAACTGGCCTCAACTACCTTCTGTGGCAGAGAATTCCACAGATTCACCACTCTCTGTGTGAAAAATGTTTTTCTCATCTCAGTCCTAAAAGATTTCCCCATTATCCTTAAACTGTGACCCCTTGTTCTGGACTTCCCCAACATCGGGAACAATCTTCCTGCATCTAGCCTGTCCAACCCCTTAAGAATTTTGTGTTTCTATAAGATCCCCCCTCAATCTTCTAAATTCTAGCGAGTACAAGCCGAGTCTATCCAGTCTTATAGAGGAGTACAAAATCTTGAGAGGAATCGATCGGGTAGATGCACATAGAGTCTCTTGCCCAGAATAGGGCAATCGAGGACCAGAGGACATAGGTTTAAGATGAGGTGGGATAGACTCCGTGCCGACAGGATCGAACCCAGGCCTCTTGCGCTGCAAGACGGCAACTCTACCGCTGCGCCACCGTGGCCCCCCCAAATATGTGTTTTCTCAACTCCCAATATAGTAAATGGTATAGGAACTTGAGCGGCAACACAAGGATGGCGGGCATATGGAACAAGCTGTCGGAGGAGGCAGTTGAGGCAGGGACCGTGGCAACGTTTAAGAAACATTTGGACGGGTGCATGGATAGGACAGGTTTAGAGGGAGTGTGGGAGGAAACCGGAACACTTGGAGAAAATCCATACAGCCGCAGGGAGAACGTACAAATCCGTACATACAGCACCCGTGGTCAGGATGAAACCTGGGTCTGTGGCGCTGTAAGGCAACAACTCTACCACTGTCATTACTTTGAAGGTCCTGCCCCGATTTGATTTCCTGAAAAGCACCACCTCACACTTATCTGAATTAAACTCCATTTGCCATTCTTCGGCCCACTTGTCCCACTGCTCAAGATCCATCCCCCGTGTAATTCTTCATAACCATCGTGACTGTCTACGATACCGTCTATTTTGGTGACCTCTGCAAACGTTCTAATCATGCCGTGTACATTCTCATCTAAATCATTGATGATAGATGTCAAACGGCAGTGGTCCTTGCACTGAACCCTGTCACAGGCCTCCAGGCTTGAGCTTCAGTGTCAAGCATTGTTTATATCAAAAGTTACATCCTGAGCTTGTGCCACAAGAATTTATATAGTTACTAGACTAAGTGGGACCCGTTGGGTCCCAGCATCACACGGGAGGGCTGGTCCCCCAAGGCAATATTCCATCTCTCCACCAATTCCAATATTGGTGGCCAGTGGGGGGGGGTTTCATAGTCCCCCCCCCCATCCCACCAGTAGGGGTGTGGCCTTCATGGCGTGATTGACAGGATTGACAGGAGAGAGAATCTCAACATTTTTAAAACACTAATAACTCTTATTTTTCATCGATGGGAAAAATCCTTGGCACCTGATGAGCGGAGGGGGACTCTGAGTAAGATGACCAAAAATGACAGCCGTACGTGGTAGCGCGTTTTTCTAAATCAATATAAAGCGCAAACAGGTAGTGGTCAAGTTTAGACATTTAATTATATAGAAGGCAAGGCAACTTTAATTAGGCAAGGCAACTTTAATTAGGCAACACAGTTTTAGCATTTCCAAACCAAAGGCAACACAGCTTTAGCATTTCCAAACTATATTTTCAAACCACATTAAGGGCACTGACAGGTCAGTAAAACCACTCACAGTTTAGTAGACTTATGTTCAGTGTTATTCACTGTTCAGACTGAGAGACATAATAATAATAATAATAATACATTTTATTTATGGGCGCCTTTCAAGAGTCTCAAGGACACCATGATCCTCTCCCCCATCTTCCAGAGACTGACTGAGACACTCAACACTTCCGGGTTTTATAGTCCCTCCGGAAGGGGCGTGGCCTTCAGGAGAGAGAATCTCAACATCTTTTAAACACTAATAACCCTTTTATTTTTCATCTATGGGAAAAACCCTCTTGTCCTGCGCAGCGGAGGGGGACTGTGAGTAAGATGGCCAAAGATGGCGGTGACGACTGGTTGGTCGTGAGTAGTTGCCCAAAGAGTCGTACCTTTTTCTGATCGCCGTTAGATTTACAACATGTTGAAAATTTTCGGCGACCTGCTGCAACTATGACGGGTGCCGGCAAGTCGCCGAAAAAATTGCGTAAGTGGGACAGGCCCTTATGTAGTTCAGAGCTTATTTATGATCGTAGTATCTAATGATGCTATGATGACATTGATTTTTGGCGCAAGGGCATTGTTTCTGATATTGTGACATGGATCAACATGACCTTGCGGTGATGGCTCGAAGGGCCGAATGGCCTACTCCTGCACCTATTGTCTATTGTCTATTGATTTTGCATTGTCAGCACTCTACTAGTTGTTTGTTGTGTGTGTTTGCAGCTAATGGGACTTCCAGCAGCCAGCTCTCCACCCCAAAGTCAAACAAGTCCCCAGTCTCCACACCCATTTCTACACCCACCAGCCCAGGTTGCCTTCGCAAGCACAAGGTAAGATGTCGACTGTTTGCTCCTTGCCTCTCGTTTGAGTCACAGATGACTGCTGCTTTAACTCGAAGCATCTGTCATAAGTCCATTTGATTAATATCGTAAAGAAAATGCACAAAACGCTGGGATTACGGTGATGTAGGGGGCGGTCTCGGTGGCGCAGCGGTTGAGTTGCTGCCTTACAGCGCTTGCAGCGCCGGAGACCCAGGTTTGATCCAGACTGCGGGTACTGTCTATACAGAGTTTGTACGTTCTCCCCGTGACCCGCGTAGGTTTCCTCCGAGATCTTCGGTTTCCTCCCACACTCCAAAGACGTACAGGTTTGTAGGTTAATTGGCTTGGTGTAAATGTAAACATTGTCCCTAGTGTGTGTAGACTAGTGTTAGTGTGCGGGAGTCGCTGGTTGGTGGGGGCTCGGTGGGCCGAAAGGCCTGTTTCCTCGGTGTATCTCTAAACGAAACTACACAGCGGGTTAGTCAGCATATTTGGGGAGAAACGTGTGTAAACATTTAGGTCTAAATCCATACTGCAAGAATATTGAGAGAATAAATATGTTTTAAGTTGCAAAGAAAGGCAAAGATGGGGAAGAAGTTCCGGTAAAGGTTCATAACATGTTATAGGAGGAGAATTAGGCCATTCGACCCATCAAATCTATTCCACCATTCAGTCATGGCTGATCTATCTTTCCCTCTTAACCCCATTCTCCTGCCTTCGCCCCATAACGCCCATACTAATCAAAATTCTTCCTTAAAAATATCCATTGACTTGGCCTCCGCTGCCTTCTGCGATCCGTTCATTTTAGTCCAGAAATATGTAGGTTTTTGTTTTAGCTTTAGTTTTAGACATACCAGGCAAAAACAGGCCCTTCGGCCCACCGAGTCTCCGCGACCAGCGATCACCCCGCACACTAGCTCCATCCTACACAATTAGGACAGTTTACAGACACCAATTAACCTACAAACCTGCACGTCTTTGGAGTGTGGGACAAAACGGGAGCACTCGGAGAAAACCCATGCGGTCACTGGGAGAACGTGCAACCTCCGTTCAGACAGCACCCGTAGTCAGGATCTAACCCAGGTCTCTGACGCTGTGAGGCAGCAACTCTACTGCTGCGCCACCGTGCTGCCATAACCTCCATGAAGATCATCCCTTGCATCATAATGGCCCATTAAAATGTTAAGTGTTCTTTCTCTCTCACGCATGCATTTTTAAATTTTAAATCCCACTGATATTTCAGAGCTGACTCTGAGAGCGTAACGTGGTGAAAATGGCGATTATGTCCGAGTGATGGCTGAAAGGAATTTATGGAACTAGTCCACGTGAGCTAGTTGGATTCGCCTCAGTGGAAACACAGCCATTATTAAGGCGTGGAGCCTGCATCAGTAGATCATAACCAGACGTGGTCGCACATTAGAAAGATGAGAATTTTTTTGTTAAAATGTGTGAAAAACTACTAAATTAAATAAAATCTTTCCTAATGTTTCACCAATCTGTGATAAATGTCTGTGTCAAGAAGCTACCATAGCGCACTCTTTTGTTTTTTGTACAAAAATCCAAAAATTCTGGCATGGAATATTTGATATTTTTTCAAAATTAATTAAAATAAAACTGGTACCAAAACCAGAATGGATCATTTTTGGGATATCGGAAGGTATCCCTGAATTAAACGTGTATCAGAAGAATTTACTCAATTACGGGCTAATAATGGGAAAAAAGCTCATACTTAAATTCTGGAAAAATGCGCCCACACCAACAATAAAAATGTGGACATCAAATATGTTTGAAACATTACATCTGGAAGAGATGAGATTCCTCTTAGCAGGTAAAGCAAACCAATTCCAAAAGACGTGGTCTACGTTTATGGACCTATTACAAGCATGAGGTGCAATAGTAATTTTAAAAATAAATAAATAAATAAATGGTATCAGGACCTGGCATTGGGAGGTAAAACAACAAAAACAGACTTGGTTGGTAGTCTTTCTGCGGAGTTTAATGTTATAATAGAGCGATTGTCCTTACTTTATTTTTCTTTCTTTTCTAGGGTCTACTTTCTTACTTTACTTCCTTCTCTAACTTCTTTTCTAAGGGGCTTTCTTTTCCCAACACTCTCTTGCACTTCACAACTCTTGCGCACCTTCTTTACTTTCCTTACTTCTATCTTTTTCTTAAAGCTTTAAAAAAAAAATGAAGCGGTACAAAAAATGTATTAAGATATATGTGTTGTGTGTTATTGTAATTTACCGTACTTCTAATAAAAATAATTAAAAAAAAAAAAAAAAAAAAATGTGTGGAAAACTGATGGTGACATTGAACCTTTGAAGGGAAAAGCTGCAGATTCCAAAATGTTTTCGAGAAGGGTCTCGACCCGAAACGTCACCCATCCCTTCTCTCCAGAGATGCTGCCTGACCCGCTGAGTTACCACAGCATTTTTTGTCTATCTCCGAAATGTTTTAACCCTGGAAACATGAAACTCGTTTCCATAATCAGGCTTGGCACAACGGCAAGGGGCGACACAGTGACACAGCGGTAGAGTTGCTGCAGGAACAATGTTCCCCATGTTTGCGGAGTCCAGAACCAGGGGGTCACATTTCAAGCATAAGGAGTAGGCCATTTCAGGACTGAGATGAGTAAATACTTCTTCACCCCGAGAGTTGTGAATCTGTGGAATTCTCTGCCACAGTAGGCAGTGGAGGCCAATTCACTGGATGTTTTTTAAGAGAGAGTTAGATTTAGCTCTTGGGGCTAACGGAATCAAGGGATATGGGGGAGAAGGCAGGAACGGGGTACTGATTTTAGATGATCAGCCATGATCATATTGAATGGTGGTGCTGGCTCGAAGGGCCGAATGGCCTACTCCTGCACCTATTTTCTGTGTTGTGCACGGCAGTGACCCGGGTTCAATCCTGGTCCAACTGTGGGTGCATGTTTGTACATTCTCCCTTTGACTGCATGAGTTTTTTCCGGGTGCTCTGGTTTCCTCTCACACTCCAAAGAGGTATAGAGTTTGTCGGTTAATTGACTAAATTAGTTGAGTTCAGTTTAGTTTATTGTCACGTGTACCGAGGTACAGTGAAAAGGTTTTGTTGCGTGCTGACCAGTCAGCGGTAAGACAACACATGATTACAATCGAGCCATTTAGTGCAAGGTAAAGTCTGATCAAAGATAGTCTGAGGGTCATCAATGAAGTAGATGGTAGTTCAGGACTGCTCTCTGGTTGTGGTAGGATGATTCAGTTGCCTGATAACAGCTGGGAAGAAACTCCCTGAATCTGGAGGTGTGCGTTTTGTCTTTGGTAAAAATTGTAAATTGTCCCTAGTGCGTAGGATTTTGCTGGTGTATGGGATGATCACTGGTCGGCACGGACTCTGTGGGCCGAAGGGTCTGTTTTCACGCTGTATTTCTAAAGCCTAAAGCAAAACCAAAAGATTCCAAACAGATTCAGTGACGGAAAAATGGGGAAGTGATTCAAGCAAAAAAAAATGTAGAAACATTATTGAACATTATTGTGAGGTATTTATAGCCTTTGGAACTGAAATTAAAAACAGACAGGGTTTCCCAACAACTTTAATGGATTAAATTTACCTGAACCTTTTATGGATTCACTATAGAAGTCGGGATGTTATGTTACAGTTATACGGGACATTGGTGAAGTTGCATTTGGAATATTGTCTTCAGTTCTAGTCAGCTTGCCTCAGTAAGGATGTCATCAAGCTGGATCGGGTGCAGAGAAGATTTACGAGGATGTTGCCAGGACTCGAGGGCCTGAGCTATAGGGAGAGGTTGGGCAGGCTGGGACTCTGTTCCTTGCAGTGTAGGAGATTGAGGGGTGATCTTATAGATGTGGATAACATCTTAAGGCGAAGAGATGGAATAAATAAGATCACAAATGTAAAGCACTTTGGCCAACGAGAGTTGTTTTTTTAAATGTGCTATATAAATAAATGTGACTTGACTTGACATGAGGGGAATAGATAGGGTGAATGCACAGAATCTTTTTCCCAGTGTGGGTGAATTAAGAACCAGAGGACATAGGTTTAAGGTGAGGGAGGAAAGTTTTAATAGGACCCCGAGGGGAAGCTTTTTCCACACAGAAGGTGGTGTCTGAGTTTCAGGTTAGTTTATTGTCACATGTATCGAGGTACTGTGAAAAGCTTCTGTTGGGTGCAACCAGAGTATATGGAACAAGCTGCCAGAGGGGGTAGTTGAGGCAGGTACGAAAGCAACATTTCAAAGTCACGTAGACAGGTACATGGATAGGAAAGGTTTAGAGGGAAATTGGCCAAATCTGTGTAAATGGGACTAGCTTAGATGGGGCATCGGCTGGCATGGACGAGTTGGGCCAAAGGGCCTGTCGCTGTGCTGTATGACTCTTGTAATTATCTGTAATTAAGATTTGCCTCGACTCGATTACGTTTGAAAAAGAGCGAAAAATGTCACAAGGTGGATTTGCATAATATTTTTCCAAGCGTTTCATAATTTTTTGAAGTATGCTCGTTAGAGCGTAGAGATTGATGAAGGGCTGCTTTGGCAGGTGAGAGAGTTGTCACAGATGCAAGGTGTGTCCCAAACGTAAACATCGAACAAAATTGTAGGTCTTATTACCATTTTGAATGGACTGCTTCTCCCTCGGGCCGGGCCACCCCGACATGGGCGCCGAACCTCCCTCGGGCTGCGAGCGCCGCACCTCCCCGAGCTCAGCCGCTCCGACGTTCCACCCTTGGCTGGCCGCCCTCACGAGAGCGCCACAACCTCTCACGGGAGCACTGTTCCAGCCCTGGGCCGGACCACCCTCACGGGAGCGAGCTCAGGGCGAGTCCTGACGGGCTCTGTCTCCGGAGCCTCGAGGTCATCAGCTCCATTAGGCCTCAGCGCAGACGGAGGCAGAGAAGGGGAATACGACAAAAAAGTCGCATTCCCCCGCAGGGAGAGACTGCAAACCCCGTTTCAACCCCCCACCCCCCCAAAACACAAACTAAGAACCAAAAACTAGACTAACCAAAACAAAATAAACAACACAAAAAACACAAACAAACGGGACTGCCGGTGAGCCGCTGCAGCCAGGGCCGCGCCGCCACTCCGACTACTTGTAATTGGATTTAATTTTTTTTTGTAATTTTTTAATACATTTTGAAATTTGAGTTCACTTTCTGGGTTTCTGAATCCCTGGCATCATTGAGAAAACACATCCCCAGGGTGGCACGGTGGCGCAGCGGTAGAATTGCCAGATACGCAGGTTCGGTCCCGACTATGGGCGCTGTCTGTACGGAGTTTGTACCTTCTCCCCGTGACCTGCGTGGGTTTTCTCCGGTTTTCCTCCACACTCCAAAGTCGTGCGGGTTTGTAGGTGAATTGGCTTTGGTAAAAAATGTGTGTCACGGGGTGACGCCTGTATGGTCGTGAGTGGTCGCCCAAAGAGTCGTGCCTTTTTCTGGTCGAGACCCTTCTTCAGACTAGTTATGGAAAAGGGAAACGAGAGGTATCTATGAAGATGATGCACAGAGGGGGATCAGCGAGAGAGGATGTTGAAGAACTCGCGTCGGAGAGAGGAGGAGAACTTCGAGTTGAGATGTGCAAGTTTGCGGGTTAATTGGCCTCTGCAAATTACCCCAAGTGTGTTGGGAGTGGGTGAGAAAGTGGAATAATACAGAACTAGTGCAAATGGGTTTAGTTTAGTTTTATAGATGTCACGTGTGTCAAGGGACAGTGAAAAGCTTTTTGTTACGTGCTAACCAGTTAATTAAGTGAATACCATATAACATTATAACATTATTACACCAATTGCATTAAGCAAAAGTGGATTCAGTGGGTCAAAGGACTTGTTTCCTGCTGGAACTTCTAAATTATACAAAACAAGATTTTATAGAATCGCACTGATAATTACTTAAAGTGGAATTATGTATTATTTTTTGTTTAAAGCAGTTCAGTTTATTGTCACGTGTACCGAGGTACAGTGAAAACCCTTTGTTGCGTGCTAACCAATCAGCAGAAAGACAATACATGATTGTAGTTGTGCCATTCACAATGTACAGATACATGATAAGGGAATAACGTTTAGTGCAAGAAAAAGCCAGCAAAGTCCGATCAAAGATAGTCTGAGGGTCACCAATGAGGTAGATAGTAGCACTGGCCTCTAGTTGTGGTAGGATGATTCAGTTGCCTGATAACAGCTGGGCAGAAACTGTCTCTAAATCTGGAGGCGTGCGTTTTCACACTTCTGTACTTTTTACCCAATGGGAGAGGGGAGAAGAGGGAGTTGCCAAGGTGCGACTTGTCCTTGATTATTCTGCTCACACCAGCCAACATGTCGCAGCTACACTCGTCCCACCTGCCCGTGTTTGGTCCATATCCCTGAAAACCTGTCCCATCCATGTACCTGCCCAACCGTTTCTTAAACATTGGGATAGTCCCTGCCTCAACTATCTCCTCTGGCAGCTTGTTCCATACACCCATTGCCCTCTGTGTGAAAAAGTTGCCCCTCAGATTCCTATTAAATCTATTCCCTTCACCTTAACCTCTGTCCTCTGGTCCTCGATTCCCCCACTCTGGGCAAGAGTACTCTGCGCATCTACCCGATCTCACGATTGTGTCTGGTCTTTCTCCTACGGACCTGTATCTGCCACTTTCTCTGGATGACTCGGACTCTCTGGGTGACTCGATGTAAGCCGTCCGAGGCGAGCGAGCGGTCGGGCCAGGAAGTAAAGTCCGGAAATCGCCGTGGGAAGTAGTAAGACTTGGGAGTGAAAATCTGCCCGGTGCAGAAACATTACTATTTGTGCAAAATCGCCAAGCGACACCGATAAAAAAAAAAATCCCTTAAAAAAAAAAATCACCAAAAAGTTGCCCTTTTTTTTTTTTTTTTAAACGTTTCACCATCCCGTAAGAAATCCAGTATCTTGGAATATCACTGCCTTTTTCTAAACATCAAATATAATGCACTGTGAGAATATTTCATAACGCAAGCAGGTCTCTTGTACATTACATGTCTGGGCAACTTGTGGTCATTTGATTTTCCAATGTCGTCGTTGCCCTGTGATGTTTCCCCTCCCCCCCCCCCCCATCACACTTTGATATTGATGTGCTGTCGTTAGACGCGTTCACTTATCGGGAAAACAAAAACCTCTGCCAGTATTTTCTTTGCACGAGGAAAAAAATGTGCTCTGCTGCGCAGAAATGTTTCCACGTCCAATTTGTTTTGAAAAAGGAAGAGGAAAAAAAATGCCCCCCCCCCAAAAAAAAAATCCATTAAGATTCACGTCGATGAACTGAAAATGGGAATGAAATTTGAGAATTAAAAGTTGCCTAATAAGAACTAAGCATATTGATTTTCTAAAGTTAAATTGGAGCATCTTTGTTTCATACTTTTTTTAAGCAACTAAATAATAATTCCGAATTCTTGCTTTTTATGACATTTTGAATGGATAGTTAGATAGCAAATCTGCAATTTACTAGTAAGAACATGGTGTTCTTAAACTTTTTTAATTTGTGAATGTGTTCACTGTGCAATTATCCAAACCTGTTTATAACTAACTTACTGAATAGAGTTAATAGAATACTTGTAAAATCTGGTGGCGAAGGATTTTCTTTGAAAGAATTGATAGGGAAAAGTGAATGTCAATGTGCTTCTGGGTTAGAATCAGCATGGAATCGATGGCTGCTGTGTAGGAATAATCTTCTTTCTTGGTTGAGAAGGGATATTACAGTTTTGCTTGATTTGGTGTGACATTTAGCTTGCAGGTTGATGTGGAATTCAAATGAAAGTGCACTGTAAGGTTTCTTACATAGCGCACTCAAAATCTCTTTCAAGATTCATGGTGAGTTTTTCTCTGTACTTTATGCCAGCAGAATTTCTTAAGATGCTGCCTCCAGTGTTATATCCATGTTCACGGTAGGATGTCATGCCCTTGTTTTAACATGTTGACAAGTTTAGATTCAGTAGAGATAGCTGGTTAGTCCTGTTAGCTCCACTTGATTGAATGTTGTGGCTAGCAACTTTATTTTTGGGCTACGAACTCCTGCCAAAAGGATTGCTTGAAAGGAATTAGTTGATAGAAGCCTTCAGAGTGGAAATTCATCCCGCAGGTTGGTTGTATGTGGTTAATTCTAAGTCGAAAATTAAGTCCCAAAACAGTGTCTATAAGCCATGGTCAAAGGTAGACACAAAATGCTGAAGTAACTCAGCGGGTCAGACAGTATCTCTGGAGAAATGGAATGGGCATCTTTCAATTGTTCGATACCTCTCCATACATTCATTTGTTTTATATCTCACGTTTCCCTTTCACAAGAGATAGGAGTAGAATTAGGCCATTCGGTCCATCAAATCTAGTCCGACATTCAATCATGCCTGATCTATCTCTCCCTCCTAACCCCTGACTCTCAGTCTGAAGAAGGGTCTCGACCCGAAATGTCACCTATTCCTTCTCCCCAGAGGGAGAAAGCAAGGACTACCTGAAATTGGAGAAGTCAATGTTCATACCGCTGGGGTGTAAACTACCCAAGCAAAATATAAGGTGCTGCTCTTCCAATTTGTGGTGGGACTCACTCTGGCCATGGAGGAGGCCCAGGGCAGAAAGGTCGGATTCGGAATGGGAGGGGGGTTGAAGTGCTGAGCCACCTAGAGATCTGGTTGGTTCATGCAAACTTTAATTGTCTTTGGTCACCATGTTACAGGAACGATGTTGTCCGGCTGGAAAGGGTGTGGAGAAGATTTACAAGGATGTTGCCAGGACTCGAGGGCCTGAGCTACAGGGAGAGGTTGGGGCAGGTTGGGACTCTCTTCCCTAGAGCGCAGGAGGATGATCTTATAGAGGTGTACAACATCGTGAGAGGAATAGACCGGGCAAACACACAAAAGTAGGAGTTTCTTTGTTCCACCTGGGACGTATGACAATAAAACACTCTTGTCTATTGAATCTCCTGCCCAGAGTAGGGGAATCGAGAACCTGTTATGGGAAAGATGTTGTCAAGCTGGAAAGGGTGCAGGGAGAAGATTTACAAGAACTCGAGGGACTGAGGTACAGGGAGAGGTTGAGCAGGCCAGGACTCTATTCCTTGGTGCACAGGAGGATGAGGGGTGATCTTATAGAAACGTTGCCCCAAATATTGCAAAGAAAGACCAAATCACAAAATGATTTAAAAAAAAAAAGACCATTATAATAGACTCAAGGGTTGCCCACTATGTTCTACATTCAGTTTTCTTTTAAGCAGGGCAACTTAGGCCTGTTAGCGTTTCCATGGAAACAGATGGACTGTTTTCCGTTGCCATGCAACAAGAGATCATGAGAGGAATAGATCGGGTAGATGCACACAGTCTCTTGCCCAGAGTAGGGGAATCGAGGACCAGAGGACACAGCTTTAGGGTGAAGGGGAAAAGATTTAACAGGATTGTGAGTGACAACCTTTACCACAGTATGGAACAAGTGCATGGAACAAGCTGCCAGAGGAGGTAGTTGAGGCAGGGACTATCCCATCGTTTAAGAAACATTTAGACAGGTCCATGGCTTGGACAGGGCTGGAGGGATATTTCTTCATTAGAACGGGTGTCAAGTATTATGGGGAGGAGGCAGGAAAACGGGATCAGGAGGCAGAGATCAGCCATGATTGAATGGCGGGATGGACTTGATGGGCCGAATGGTTTAATTCTTCACCTATAACTTGTGATATGGGCCAAATGCAGGCAGGTGGGACTAGTGTAGATGGGATGTGGGCAGGTTGGGCCGAAGGGCCTGTTTCCACGCTGTAACTCTATGCCTCCAAGTTCATTGTATAGTTTATATTACAATGCTGCCCCTTTGAACAGAGTGTAGGGGGGGCCTCTGGTAGATGAAAGTAATTCAGATTGCCAATGATTCGCAGTATATATTGAACAAAGTACAATTACCCATTTGGCTGTGAGTGGGGTACAGTGGTGTCTTTTATTTTCCATTGAATATGTTAACCAAAGTGGCAGTCGATTTGTGTGTGTCCTTTTAAACCAGACAAAGACTTAGAAAGACTGAAGGCAAACTCTTATTGACGTTTGCCTTAAAAGACCAGCCAAGCATAAAACTAGCGTAAATGCTTCAAATGTTGCAAAGAAAGACCAAATCACAATAATATTTAAAAAAAAAGAGAATTTTATGATAGACTCAAGCGTTGCCCTCAGCGTTCTGCTTTGATTTTTCTTTTAATTCAAGGCAGGGCAACTTGGGACTCTCAGCGTTCCCATGGAAACAGAAGGACTGTTCTCTGTTGCTAGGCAACGAAGGGGCGTGCGGGAATAAAATGGCGGCACTTTAATTGGCGGCTGGCGTATCAGGTGGATGGCACGCTAAAGAGGCAGGAAGATCGTAGGTTCATAAGATACAGGAGCAGAATTAGGCCATTCGACCCATCAAGTCTACTCCGCCATTCATTCATGGCTGATCTATCTCTGACTCCTAACCCCATTCTCTTGCCTTCTCCCCATAACCTCTGACACCATAGAGTCATCATAAGACATAAAGTCTTACAGCATGGAAACAGGCCCTTCGGCCCACATTGCCCATGCCGACCAACATGTCCCAGCTACACTGGTCCCACCTGCCTGTGTTTGGTCCATATCCCTCTAAACCTGTCCTATCCATGTACCTATCTGATTATTTCTTAAACATTGTGATAGTCCCTGCCTCGACTACCTCCTCTGGCAGCTCGTTCCATACATCCAACACCCTTTGTGTGAAAAAGATACCCCTCAGATTCCTATTAATTTTTTCCTCTTCAACTTAAACCTATGTCCTCTGGTCCTCGATTTACCTCCTCTGGGTCAGAGAATCTGTGTGTCTAACTGATCTATTCCTCTCATGATTTTATACACCTCAGTAAGATCTTCCTGTGGCAGTGTGGGTTTTCTCCAGGTGCTCCTGTTTCCTCCCACATCCCAATGACGTGCGGGTTTGTAGGTTAATTGTCCCTCTGTGAATTACCCCCTAGTGTGCAGAGAGTGGATGTAAAAGTGAGATAACATAGAACTAGTCTGGATGGTCAGCGTGGACTCGATGGGCCGAAGGGCCTGTTTCCACATTGTATCTTTCAATCAATCCTCTCTCTGATCTGCTTTGGGTTTTAAATGTCCAATATGTGAGATGACTGCGTTGGTTTCCAAGTCCTGGGCAGAAACGCACAGTCACATTGGTGGGAATCGATAGAAATATCTCAATGGAAACATTTAGTAAAGGAATAGGTGTTATTTTGGGTCGAGACCCCTTTTCAGACACAGACATCTATTCCTTTTCTCCAGAGATGTTGTCTGACCCACTTTGTGTCTTTTATTGGCCTGATGGAGATTGCTCGGAATACGAACATATTTGGCCTTGGATCAGAAAATAGACACAAAAAGCTGGAGTAACTCAGTGGGACACGCAGCATCTCTGGTGAGAAGGAATTGGGACGTTTCGGGTCGAGACCGTTCTTCAGACTGTCTGAAGAAATGTCACCCATTCCTTCGCTCCAGGCTTGCTGCCTGTCCCGCTGAGTTACTCCAGCTTTTTGTGTCTATCTTCGGTTTAAACTAACATCTGTAGTCCTAAACATATTCCTTTTTCTTAGACCGCACCAAGTGTCCAGATAACATTGATGTCCATTCTATTACGGTGTCAGGGGCTACGGGGAGAAGGCAGGAGAATGGGGTTGTGAGGGAGGGATAGATTAGCCATGATCGAATGGCGGAGTAGACTTGATGGGCCAAATGGCCTAATTCTGCTGCTATAACTTATGAGTTATGAACCATTACCGACACCCCTTCCCCATCACTGCCTTTCTCTGCAACTTAGAGCATGCTTTATCCCTCAATGTTCTGATTAAGGACTTAGACCTAAATGTTAACACGTGCTTTTCCCCACAGATGCTGCCTAACCTGGTGTGTAATCCCAGCATTTCCTGTCTTTTATTCATGGCATTAAATACATTTGTGATATGTCGTACGCAAAATAGCTCCTCCCTGTAATGTCCCAGGACGTTGTTTAAAGTACATTGCATGAACAGATATGTAATATTCTCATACAAAATTGGATTCAATGTGCCAAATGACTTTTTTTTATTCTCGGTAGCATCTACGATCATTTTTTTAATAATGGGGAAAACCTAATCACTTTCCACATAGCAGAATGTTAATAGGATTATAACAGATTTGTAAACCTTCCGGGGGAAAAAAATTGTTTCTGATCTTTGCATATTTTTGACCTTGCCAAAGAGTATGCGATGGATTCCTAATCTTGGGATGAAGCTGGCTAGGCAAATGCAGAAAAAAAATTTGAATTTTGAAAGGGCGTAGAGTAGATTCACCAGCATGTTTGTCGCCTGGACTAGCGGTCGTGAGTTATAGGGAGAGGCTGGATAGGCTGGGATTTTTTTTCTTTGGCTGAGGGGTGAGGAAGAGAACACGCACTGTCTTTTAGAGGATTCTAAAATAAGAGGGCATAGATAGTATGTCTTAAGAGCTGGGTTTGAGCTGCCAGAGAAACCTATAGAAGTCATTTGGACAGATAATTGAATTAGGAAGAATTTAGAGATATTTGATTTAGGAAGGATTAAGGGATTTATGAGACGATAATCAAATGCCAGAATGCCAAGCTGGTCAACATGGACAAGGTGGGCCGAAGGGCCTGTTTCCATGCCGTACAACTCTATGAACCTTTGACTCAATTTTTCTAAAGAGATTATTTAAAGACAATTTTGTAAACCAGGGTGGCATGGTGGCGCAGCGGCAGAGTTGCTGCCTCACAGCACCAGAGACCCGGTTCGATCCCGACTACGGGTGCTGTCAGTACGGAGTTTGTACGTTCTCCCCGTGACCACATAGGTTTTTTCCCCGAGATTTTCAGTTTCATCCCACACTCCAGAGACCTACAGGTTTGTAGTTTAATTAGATTGGTGTGAATGTAAATTGTCCCCAGTGTGTGTAGAATAGTGTTAGTGTGCGGGGATCGCTGGTCGGCGCGGACTCGGTGGGCCGAAGGGCCTGCTTCCGCGCAGTATCTCTAAAACTAAACTAGAAATTAGGAGTCAGAGTTCCTCCCACCGCATTGTAGCAGAATACCTCCCTGACCCCTTACTTCAATATTTAGTCTTGCAAACAGAACAGCGAAACGCATGTTTAAATATCTGGTGCTCTTAACACCATCTTTCTGGCACTCAACGAAAATGTACTGTGGTGTCAAAAGTGTTAACCCTTGTAAATGAGTCAGCAAATGGATGGAGTGATCTGTTGCCATAAAAAAAAGATGAGAAACATTGTTTAAAAACTGTATTGTATTATTCAAACAACAATGTTTTCTGTATCCTTTGAAAAGCATTTTCTATAATGGGTCCCCTGTTTTCTATGTAATTATTCGCAGTTAACTGCGTTTCTCCTCATAGGGACTATGAATGCAAACCACTCTCCTGAATGCAAACCACTCTCTCAAACCATTCCCAAACTATCTGGCTTACTCTACATATAATCATTCCAAGGTGCCATCTACCTACCAATGTGAATCTTATCCCTCTCTCACTTATTGCTGAGCCATACAGATTGGTTTAGTTTAGTTAGTCTAGTTTATTTATTGCCACGTGTACTGAGGTACAGTGAAAAGCTTTTTGTTGCGTGCTAACCAGTCAGCGGAAAGACAATACACGATTACAATCGAGCCGTCCACAGTGTACAGATAAAAGATAAAGGGAATAATGTGAATAACGTTTGGTGCAAGATAAAGCCAGTAAAGTCCGATCAAAGATAATCCGAGGGTCATTAATGAGGTAGATAGTAGTTCAGGACCGCTCCCTCGTTGTGGTAGGATGGTTCAGTTGCCTGATAACAGCTGGGAAGAAACTGTCCCTGAATCTGGAGGTGTGCATTTTCACACTTCTGTACCTTTTGCCTGATGGGAGAGGGGAGAAGAGGGAGTGGCCGGGATGCGACTGGTCCTTGATTATTGCTGCTGGCTTTTGGGCTGGCTATCGGGCAAAGTACAAAGTGCTGGAGAAACCCAGCAGGTCAGGCAGCATCTGCGGGGGGAATGGATAGGCGATGTTTCGGGTCGGGAGCTGTGAATGAATGGTGTGTAGCTGGTTCAGAGAGTGAGGTTGGAGCGGGTGAGGGGAGTCGAGTGGCCAAGAAAGTTGATGCCACGGTGGCAGTTGGAAATACCAAGGTCTAGGGAGGGTAGAAGGTGCAGTAGAAGGAGTCTAGGAGGAGACAGAATAGGAACATAGAAACATAGGTGCAGTAGTATACCAGCATCCTTTATGTGGCGACTATTGGCATACCGTGGGTATGCAGGTAAAGAATTTCACTGTGATTTGTCACAAGTGACAATAAAGTACTCATTCATTCATTATCTCGGTCACCACAAAGTTGACCACATGAGCAAACGAGGACTTGAGACATAGATACATAGATATATAGAAAATAGGTGCAGGCGTAGGCTATTCGGCCCTTCAAGACAGCACCTCCATTCAATATGATCATGGCTGATTATCCAAAATCAGTACCCCGTACCTGCTTTCCCCCCATATCTCTTGATTCTATTCGTCCTAAGAGCTAAATCTCTTGAACACATCCAGTGAATTGGCCTCCGCTGCCTTCTGTGGCAGAGAATGGTGTAGATTGGGGAAGGAGGTTGTTACTGGGAGCCGAGGACTTCCCTTGCCAAAGAAATTGGCAAGGGAACCTATGCCAGAGGACACAGGTTCAAGGTAAAGGGGAAAAGATTAAATAGGAATCCGAGGGGTAACTTTTTCACACTGAGGGTGGTGGGTGTAAGGAACAAGCTGCCAGAGGAGGTAGTTGGGGCTGTGACTTTCCCATCGTTTAAGAAACAGTTAGACAGGTACATGGATAGGACAGGTATGGTGAGTTGTGGACCAAGCGCAGGCAAGTGGGACTAGTGTAGCTGGGACATTGTTGGCTGGTGTGGGCGAGTTGGGCCGAAGGGCCTGTTTCCACACTGTATCACTATGACTCTATGAACATTGGGATCCAGGGCAACCATTGGTGAACAGTACACAGTGGTACACCTTTCTGTTAATCCATTAACCCCGAACATCAATGAAATCTGTAGAAATAAGTACAAAAAAGCTCAATTTCACCAAAATCTGGTTTTGAAACAAGATGCCTGCCATCAAGTTGAATATGTAATGGAACCGAGGAAAAAGTTGTTCCGAAATAAAAAGCGTTGATTTCTAAATAGTTTGCTTGCTTGTTTTTTTAATTAAATCAGTGCTATCATTCTTGAAACGTGCATGCTTTCTGCATTCTGTGGTGAAGAGTCCGTTTTATGCTCCTTTCCCGCTGCCTATTTTCTTTTGTGAAATTCTGAATGTACATAAAATTGTTTATTATTGGATTGAACTTTTTAAACTTCTAGTGAATAGGTGTAGTTGGAACGCTGTAATGTAGTTTTACAATAACGTGCTCACCATCGGGGTTTTTAACAATAGAAGTGCTTGCTATTTAGATGAGGTTACAACACGGTGAAGTTAGTTTCTCTACTGTGACAAGTCTGAAACGAGTCTGACCTGACCTCGATTCAAGCCATCCTTTAAAGTTAGATTTTTAAATTTTTTTTAAAGTCGATAGCGTCAGCTGATGCAGGAGAAAATCAAAATAGCCTTTTCTTGAGGCACAGCAGTGGAAGATTCCACCTTTCTGGATTGCCGTTGCATTTAAAACAAAGTAGTTATTATTTGGCTGGCATGGCAGTGGATTTTGTTTTGCAGTAAAACAAAGTCGAATCATTCCATTTCGCTCAGATCGTTGCAGAAGAGAAACTATCAGCGTGTTTGGTGACTTCTTTTCACACACTTGTAGTTTGGAGTTGTATTCATTTAAATGTACATTTGCAAGATGTGTGTAATTTAAGAAAAAATACATTTGATGGAAATCTTCGTGTGGTGTCTGTGATTTATTCCGACTAACGCAATCAGAGGACTGAAGTACATTGTTTGAAAGAAGCGGTCGGCTTTCTTCACCGTCATAAGTGATAGGAGCAGAATTAGGCCATTCGACCCATCAAATCTACTCCTACATAACCCCTGACACCCGCACAACCCAAAACATCTTCTCCGCATCCACTCTATCCAGGCCTTTCACTATATTTTTATATCTTTCCAGGAAAATAAGCAATATGCAGTCTAGGTTGTAAGGTATTCAGGGTCTGAACATGATGTCCCTATCCGCGAATCCACGCTGACATCTGCTGCATCTGATGACTGAAGCACAAGGGATATCGAGTTCAAGTTAATGGCCTGAACCAAGATATGGTGAAAGAACAAAGTTACAAGTTTACAGGTCAGATGAAAACTTGGCACTGGATTCCTGCAAATAGGCACAAAGTGCTGGAGTAACACAGCGGGTCAGGCAGCATCTCTGGAGAGAAGGAATAGGTGACGTTTCAGGCCGTGACCCCCTAACCCTCAGTCTGAAGAAGGGTCTCGACCCGAAACGTCACCCATTCCTTTTCTCCAGAGATGCTGCCTGACCCGCTGAGTTACTCCAGTGTTTTGTGTCTACTTGAGGGCTGTTTGGCAGATGGGTGGGGGACAAAAGGGAGTCAGTTTCAGCATCTGCAGCTCCTCGAGTCCCTATATGACCACCGAATCCTTTCTCAAAATAAATGGAAAATGCAACTGAACTATCCTTTTCCACCAAATGCGGCACACGGCAGCACCAACTACATCACTTTCCACCGTGGTGACAATGTGCCGCTGAGTTACTCCAGCATTTAGAATAGAAGAATAGAATAGAATGCAATTTATTGTCATTCAAACCTAGGTTTGAACGAAATATAATTTCTACAGTTTTTTACATTACAAAACAATCCAAGACCCACACTTAACACAGTTTACATAAACATCCATCACAGTGAGTCTCCAACATCTCCTCACTGTGATGGAAGGCAAAGTCTTTATCTCTTCCCTTTGTTCCTTCTCCCGTGGTCCAGCAGTCCAACTGCAGTGTCGAGGCGACTGGAGCTCCGATGTTAAAGCCCCCGGCGGGCGATGGTAAGTCCTGAGCCCGTTTAAGCCACGCCGGGCGATGTTAGGCCCCGGCTCCATGTCCTTAAACCCGCGATTCCAGCGGGAGAAGTCGCCGTTGCGGAGCTCGGAAAAGCGGTCTCCCACCAGGGACCTGCGAGCTCCCGATGTTCCCGTCCACCGGGTCTGCGGCCGGTGCCTCCGAACTCCAAAAGTCGGGTCGCAGCCGCACGCCACCACAGCTCTTCCCGCTCCGAAGTTGGCCAGCTCCGCGATGTCAGTTCCGCAGGCTCTGCAACTGGAGCCCTCAGGTTAGTCCCGGCCGGAGGTTGCCGCCGGCTCCACGATGTTAGGCCCAACGACATCCGAGACCCGACAGGGAATAGTCGGGTCCCCGCACAGGGAAGAGATTTAAATGGTTTCCCACACAGCCCCCCCACCACCCCCCACATATACACAGCTAAAAAATAAAATAAAAACTAACTCAAGACATACATTTAACAAGACAAAAAATAAAAAAAGACAGACGACTGTAGTCGAGCCGCTGCCGTTAGGCGCCGCCACTCCCACTATATTTTGTGTCTACCTTTGGTTTAAACCAGCATCTGCAGTTCCTTCGTACACACAGCATGTCAACATGACGTCTCTATGCATTAGGATGCAGCGAAGGATACAATAGGCAGTGATTGTAGCTTCTGTAACCAGTTGGTGCCAGCGTAGATTGTTAACCCTCAGGCACTGCACTGCAATTCAGTTCAATTCACTGCATGTTTTAACGTTCAATTTTTCATGAGTCCAGTTCATGATAGCAGCCTTTTACAAAAGCGTGCCATTAGTGTTGAGAGCGCGCTTGACTGAAGCACTTAAGGGATATCGAGTTCAAGTTAATGGCCTGAACCAAGATACGGTGAAAGAACAAAGTTACAAGTTTGCGGATTAAAATTAGCAGTGACGGCCAGTGCCACTTTTCTATCAGCGGCAAATCTGAATGAGAAAGTAAGTCGCGGAAATCTTCCCCTCCCCATGTGGATTCTGAATAGGATCAATATGAAAGGTTTATGGAACGTGCTAAATAGTATTATTAGAAATGGATCAAAAAATACAGGCTACCCTGAGTATTTTACTGAGAAAGACAAGACAATAATAATATGGATGATGCAGTTAATGGTTTTAACAAATTCTTTGTAAATGTGGGACCAGATTTGGCAGAAAAAATTAATGACCCAGAAACAAAAGAAGGGGCGGATACTGATCTTTGGGATAGAAATACTAGCTCTATCTTCCTTAGAGCAGTCGAAGGAAAATAAATCATAGACACTGTAAGAAAATGTAAAAGCAAATCCTCTACTGATTGGAATTATATTGATATGATTATAATGAAAAACATTATGGAAGAAATTGCAGAACCATTAACTTATATCTGTAACTTGTCTTTTCAATCCGGTAAATTTCCGAACAAAATGAAAATAGCTAAAGTAATACCATTATATAAAACTGGGGATAGACAGCATTTCACAAATTACAGGCCTGTTTCTTTACTCTCCCAATTCTCCAAGATCCTTGAAAAACTTTTTACAGAAAGACTTGACAATTTCATTGAAAAACATAAGCTTTTGGTCGACAGTCAATATGGATTCCGGACAGACAGATCAACATCTATGGCACTAATGGAACTAATCGAGGAAATCACAAATTGCATAGATAATAAAAAACTTGCAGTGGGAATATTCATAGTCTTAACAAAAGCATCTGATACTGTAAATCACGACATTTTAAGATTTTATTCTGTTCGAAATAAAGAATCAAATAAATAAATAAATAAATGATTCGCAACTCTCCATTCCCTCTCTCCAGAGATGCTGCCTGTCCCGCTGAGTTACTCCAGCCTTTTGTGTCCATCTATGATCTAACCTCACGGCGTGTACTTATTTATAAAGAACACATGTATAAGCCCCACTCCTCTCCCCTTCCAGAGTCAGGAGTGTTTCATTGTCATATGTACATTGTACTCTGTAAACGATATAATAAACGAGAAAAAAAGTTCAGTATGTGTGTATATATATGTATATATATGTTACACACACACACATATAAATACATATACTGTATGTACACACACACACACACGCATATACATATATACACATACACACACATATACATATATACACACACACGCATATACATATATACACACACACACGCATATACATATATACACACACATATACATATATACACACACACGCATATACATATATACACATACACACACACACACACATATACATATATACATACACATGCATATACATATATACACATACACACACATATACATATATACACACACGCATATACATATATACACACACGCATATACATATATACACACACACACACACACATATACATATATACACACACACGCATATACATATATACACACACATATACATATATACCTACACACGCATATACATATACACACACACACACATACATATATACACACACACACACATATACATATATACATACACACGCATATACATATATACACATACACACATATACATATATACACACACACGCATATACATATACACACACACACACGCATATACATATATACACACACACACACACACACACACACACACACACATATACATATATACACACACACGCATATACATATATACACACACACACATATACATATATACCTACACACGCATATACATATACACACACACACACATACATATACACACACACACACACACACACACACACACACACACACACACATATACATATATACACACACACGCATATACATATATACACACACACATATACATATATACCTACACACGCATATACATATACACACACACACACATACATATACACACACACACACACACACATATACACATACACGCATATACATATATACACACACACATACATATACACACACACACGCATATACATATATACACGTACACACACACATAAAAACAAACTAACATTAATAGTGCAAAATGACAAAAACAACTACAGCACCCATGGGTGAAGTTTCACAGGGAGAACGTGCAAACTCCACACGGTTCCATCCTGACTACGGGTGCTGTCTGTACGGAGTATGTACGTTCTCCCCGTGATCTGCGTGTGTTTTCTCCGGGTGCTCCGGTTTCCTCCCACACTCCAAAGACGTGCAGGTTTGTAGGTTAATTGGCTTGGTAAAATTGTAAGTAGTCCTTAGTGTGTGTAGGGGTAGTGTGAGTGTGCGGGGATCGCTGGTCCGCACGGACTCAGTGGGCCGAAGGGCCTGTTTGTGCCCTGTATCTTTAAACTAAACTGAACTAAATGTGCTGGAGTAATTCAGCAGGTCAGGCAGCATCTCGGGAGAACAGGGATAGATGACGTTTCGGTTCGGGACCCTTCTTCAGACCCTGACTGAGACAATCCTCTTCCAAGCTGCCATAGGAGATTGGGATGTTTATGGACACGGTAATGCATAACATACTGGGTAAAGATCATTTCCTCATGTTAATCATGTAGGATCACCAAAAGTAGGAAATATAAACCTAACAATCAAGCAACTTTAATCAATCACCACACGTTTAAAGCAGCTGAACATGTAATTGTAATCCTTGAATCCATCGTTCATTGATTCCACCTTCACAGCTGGCTCTTTCTGATTAATATATCGATTGCAGAACAGGTACAACTCGCTAGCTAACATGCTAAATGTGTAGGAAAGAACTGCAGATGCTGGTTTAAACCGAAGATAGACACAAAATGCTGGAGCAACTCAGCGGGACAGGCAGCATCTCTGGGGAGAAGGAATGGGTGACGTTTCGGGGTGAGACCCTTCTTCGGACTGACATGACCAACCCTAACATGCTAAGTTGTTTTATGCACGAAACCGGAAACGGAGAAATAGTTTGATGCCTCACAGCGCCAGAGACGCAGGTTCGATCCTGACTCCGGGTGCTGTCTGTACGGAGTTTGCACGTTCTCCCCGTGACCTGCGTGGGTTTTCTCCAGTTGCTCCGGTTTCCTTCCACATTCCAAAGACGTACAGGTTTTGTAGGTTAATAGACTTTGGTAAAATTGTAAATTGTTCCTAGTGTGTAGAATAGTGCTAGTGTACGGCTGATCGCTGGTCAGTGTGGACTTGGTGGGCCGAAGGGCCTGTTTCCTCATTGTATCTCTAAAATCTCTAAAGTCTAAAGTAAAGTCGGTTCATGCTTTACACACATCATTGTCTGCATTACATGAGGTTATTCATCTTATCCAAATAGTTTAATTGAAATATTTTAAGTATTGAATGTTACAACGTTTTAAATATGACCTAAATTTTTATGGGTGGATTGTAATTAAATGACATTGGTTGCTAACTATTATAAAATGATGCATTTCCCATTGAAACTGAATTCTCAGCAGTGTGCGGGACACATATTTACTTTCCACAGAGCCTTTAGTTTAGTTTAGTTGAGAGATACAGCATGGAAACAGGCCCTTCGGCCCACCGAGTCCGTGCCGACCAGCGATCAAACCGTGCACTAACACTATCCTACACACACGAGGGACAATTTACAATTACACCAAGCCAATTAACCGACAAATCTGCACGTCTTTAGAGTGTTGGAGGAAACCGGAGCACCCGGCGAAAACCCACATGGTCACGGGGAGAAGGTACAAACTCCATACAGACAGCGCCCGTAGTCAGGATCGAACCCGGGTCTCTGGCGCTGTAAGGCAGCAACTCTACCGCTGCGCCACTGTGGCTTGGTCAATTGTTTCATCAAAGATATTAATCCTTGCACAAGGTGAGAAACAAAGATGTTCGCCAATAATTCCACGGAGTCGGGAAATCGGGACTGCACCTCAGATGGCGGGAAGATCAGACATTCAGTAGTCTGATAACCGAGGGGAAGAAACTGTTTCTGGTAATCCTGCATATGATTCATATCCCTTACCTGATCACTCAGTTGCTAAACACTTTGAGTCCCACACTGACCTTTCTGTCCTGGGCCTCCCCCACTGTCAGAGTGAGGCCCAGCGCAAATTGGAGGAACAGCACCTCATATTTCGCTTGGGCAGCTTACGCCCCAGTGGCGTGAATATCGATCTCTCTGACTTCAAGTAACCCTTGCTTTCCCTCTCCCTCCCCCACCTTAGTTCTCCGACCAGTCTGAAGAAGGATATGCCCTGCATATCCAAGAAAAATACTTGTGTGGTGACTTGGCTGTGATAGATTTGAGAGCGTCTCTATTTACAGCAGATGATGAATGAAAATATTCGGAAGTGACAAATGTCTGGGGGCTGGTGAGGGCGATTTGTCAGACGCGCTGGTTTCCACATTCACCTGCTCGTTCCCTCCCAGCAGCTGTTGTGTATTTCTGTAAATAGACACAGAACGCTGGAGTAACTCAGCAGGACAGGCAACATCTTGATTAGTACGGGTGGCAGAGGTTATGGGAAGAAGGCAGGAGAATGGGGTTAGGAGGGAGAGATAGATCAGCCACGATTAAATGGCTAGTAGACTTGATGGGCTGAATGACCTAATTCTACTATTCCTTATGCACTTATATCTAGAGAGAAGGAATGGGTAACGCTTCGTGCCGAGACCCTTCTTGAAACTGAGGGGTGAGGGAGGCACACAGAGATATGGAAGGGTTAGGCGTGAAAACGAGAGATCAAATGGCACGAAGAACAAGGAAAATGTAGAATGGTTCCTTGTTAGCAGAGGGGAAGCTACAACGAGGCATACAATGTAAAATTTAATCGGGACAGTCAAACTGGTCGGAGAACTAGGATGGGGGAGGAACGGAGAGAGAGGGAAAGCAAGAAGAGAAGAAAATCCATTCAGTTCAGTTTAGTTTATTGTCATGTGTACCGAGGTACAGTGAAAAGCTTTTGCTGCGTGCTAACCAGTCAGCGGAAAGACAACACACGATTACAATCGAGCCATTCACGGTGTAGATACATCATAATCATACTTTATTAGCCAAGTATGTTTTGCAACATACGAGGAATTTCATTTGCCAAGTCAGACATACCAATAAAATGCAACAGAACACACAAAATACATTTTAACATAAACATCCACCACAATGACTCCTCCACATTCCTCACTGTGATGGAAGGTGAAAAAAAGATCAATTTCTTCCCTTCTTTGTCCTCCAGCGGTCGGGAGCCTCTTGACGGGGCGATCTTGACTCCTGTAGCTGGCGGTGGGCCTCCTCGTCATCGGGGCGATCAAGCTCTTGCATCGGGGGGGGAATAAACTCACCTCCCCCACGCTGGACAATCTACCCCGGGTCGGGGCTAGTCGAACGTCGTGCGGCTTTTGGAGTATACCCCGTGACTGCGAGCCCCTCGATGATGAGGGGATAACGTTTAGTGCAAGGTAAAGCCAGTAAAGCCAGGATTTGAGTATAGGAGCAGGGAGGTTCTACTGCAGTTGTACAGGGTCTTGGTGAGACCACACCTGGAGTATTGCGTACAGTTTTGGTCCCCAAATCTGAGGAAGGACATTCTTGCCATAGAGGGAGTACAGAGAAGGTTCACCAAACTGATTCCTGGGATGTCAGGACTGTCTTATGAAGAAAGACTGGATAGACTTGGTTTATACTCTCTAGAATTTAGGAGATTGAGAGGGGATCTTATAGAAACTTACAAAATTCTTAAGGGGTTGGACAGGCTAGATGCAGGAACATTGCTCCCGATGTTGGGGAAGTCCAGGACAAGGGGTCACAGCTTAAGGATAAGGGGGAAATCTTTTTAAACCGAGATGAGAAGAACTTTTTTCACACAGAGAGTGGTGAATCTCTGGAACTCCCTGCCACAGAGGGTAGTCGAGGCCAGTTCATTGGCTATATTTAAGAGGGAGTTAGATGTGGCCCTTGTGGCTAAGGGGATCAGAGGGTATGGAGAGAAGGCAGGTACGGGATACTGAGTTGGATGATCAGCCATGATCATATTGAATGGTGGTGCAGGCTCGAAGGGCCGAATGGCCTACTCCTGCACCTAATTTCTATGTTTCTATGTAAAGTGGGAGGGGAGATTTAAGAGCAGTGAGTGATTATAACTTGAGTTTGTAGATCTGCTTCTGTGGCTGGATTCAAATGAGGAAAAACCTTTCCACCCAGAGAGTTGTAAATCTGTGGAATTCTCTGCAACAGAAGGCAGTGGAGGCCAATTCACTGGATGTTGTCAATAGAGATTTAGATTTAGCTCTTAGGGCTGAAGGAATCAAGGGATATGGGAGAAAGCGGGAGCGGGGTACTGGTTATGGATGATCAGCCGTGAGAATATTGAATGGCGGTGCTGGCTCGAAGGGCCGACTGGCCTACTCCTGCACCTATTTTCTATGTTTCTATGTTTTTTGGCACGCATATAGTCGCATCTTGTATTCTTACATCAGATTTTCAATACGTACTGATTTCTTTCTTTAATCTTTCCTTTCCTTCCCCGTCCCCTCACACACACAGTTGGATGTTAATTACGAACCATGTCTTACCAACAATGCTAAATGATACGGCTGTGATGTGTTGGAGAACGTGTCGATTTCAATTCTGCTGCAGATCATTCATTGGGGGGAGGGGGCGTACAATGAACAACGACTTCTTGCGTCGATGTTGGGAAACGCAAATCTTTATAAATCATTTCTTTGACAAGAGGATGCTTTCCTTTCCGTTGGATTCAGCTGGTCGTGACCAGGAAGTGATGATCAAAGGGTTGCTCCCCTTTCCTCTCTCTCTCTCTCTCTCTCTCTCTCTTTGTTCTCTGTCGCAAGTCCAAGCTGCAGGACGATTGCAGGTCAGGCTGGTTTAAAGAACCAGTGTTGCCAAACACTTTAACTCCCCCCCTCCCATTCCCACACTGACCTATCTGTCCTGGGCCTCCTCCACTGTCAGAGTGAGGCCCAATGCAAATTGGAGGAACAGAACCTCATAATTCGCTTGGACAGCTTACATTAGATTAGATTTACTTTATTAGATTAGATTTACTTTATTAATCCCCTTATTCAGGGGAAATTCAGATGTCCTTGCAGCACACTAATAAAAATACAACATAGCATTCAAGAAGTTTAACATTAAAACATAAAAACATCCCCCCACAGTGGTTCCCACTGTGGGGGAAGGCACAGAGTCCAGTCCCCATCCTCTTGTCCACCAAGAGTCGGACCTATTGAGGCCTCCACAGTCGCCGTTACGGGGCCCAATGTTCCCGGCCGTTCTCGCCGGGTGATGGTACTCCGGCATCGGGAGAACCCTCAGCGGCTTGAGGTGCCAGGAACGGCCGCCTCCTTACCGGAGACCGCGGCTTCCAAGCCAACAGACCGCGCTGGACGGAGCTTCACACACTGGCGATCTCGGCGAGAGATCCCAGGCTCCGTGATGTAAAGTTCAGCGCCGCAGCTGGCCGCTCCACAGAACCGCGGCTCCAGGATGTTTTTATCGGCGGTTCCAGCGCGGCGACTCAGGCAAGGCATTGCCCGCTCCGCGATAGCGCTCCAGTGCTGTGCCGCCGCCAAAGCCGAGGTTCTGGCCAGGTCCCCTCAGGAAACGTCGCTCCAGGACCCGCTGGTAGGCCGCGAGGACGGGTCGAAGGTGCTGCTCGGAGGAAGGCAGCCTCTCCAACCAGGTAGGGACTTGAAAAAGCAGTTTCCCCCTTCCCCCCCACCACCCCCCACACATAAAAAGATTAGACCCCCCCCGACTACACACTTTAACGTACTAAAAATAATAAAAAAAGTGAAAAAAACGGACAGCTGCAGGACTGGCAGCCGTACAGGACAGCGCCCCCTCTCTAATGACATATTGATTTCTCTAACTTCAAGTAAAGGGGGGTGTGGAGTGTATAAGGGGGGGAATTGAGTTCTGAGCCTGGAGAGGAATTGATGTGAATAGTTGGGAGTGGGAGCGTGTAAAGCAAAATAAAATGGCTTAGGGTAGTAGTCAGTCTACTGTAGGTTCTTAATGGTCAATGTGTCAGTGTAGGCATGATGGGCTGAAGGGCCTGTTTTTAGTTTAAGCTGTAGAGATACAGCGCGGAAACAGGCCCTTCGGCCCACCGAGTCCTTGCCGACCAGCGATCATCCCGTTTACTAGTTCCATCACACACCAGGGACAATTTACAATTTACAGAAGCCAATTGACCAACAAACCCCGTAGGAGGAAACCGGAGCACCCGGAGAAAACCCACGTGGTCACAGGGAGAATGTACAGACAGCAGCCGTAGCCGTAGTCTCTGGCGCTGTGAGGCTGCAACTCTACCGCTGCGCCACAGGCAACATTTCTGTGCTATGACTCTCGGTAACCATAAACACACCAATGTCATGGTCCTATCCATGTTCTCCAGAGATGCTGGCTGAGTTACTCCAGCTCCCCCCCGTTCGTTTAGTTTAATTTAGAGATACAGCACGGAAACAGGCCCTTCAGCCCACCAAGTCCGCGCAGACCAACGATCCCCGCGCATTAACACTATACCACACACACAACACACCACATTAATACCAAGCCAGTTAACCTACAAACCTGCACTTCGTTGGAGTGTGGGAGGAAACCCACGCAGGTCACGGGGAGAACGTACAAACACCATACTGACAGCACCGGTAGTTGGGATCGAACCCGGGTCTCCGGCGCTGCATTCGCTGTAAGGCAGCAACTCTACCGCTGCGCCACCGTGACCACCCTACTCCAGCACTTTGTGTCTTTCATTGATAAAAATATTGAAATGCTTAATGGAACAACAGATAATTAAATCCAGCATTTCTTAAAATCAGGATCAATGAAGGAAAGCGCAATATTCACTTCAATCGCCAGGAATTTATTTCTTGCTTTATATATTTAATTTTTCTTGGAACCGATGAAGAACAAAGGAAGACAGATACAAAAAGCTGGAGTAACTCAGCGGGACAGGCAGCGTCTCTGGAGAGAAGGAACGGGTGACGTTTCGGGTCGAGACCCTTCTTCAGACTGATCGATGTTTCGGGTTGAGACCCTTCTTCCGACTGAGAGTCAGGGAAAGAGGGAGACTCGAGATAAGGAAGGGCAAGGTGTGAAGATGTGCATATTGTTGGATTGTAAACTATCCAAGCGGAATATAAAGTCAGCCTGAAGAAGGGTCTCGACTTGAAACGTCACCCATTCGTTTTCACCAGAGAAGCTGCCTGTCCCGCTGAGTTACTCCAGCTTTTGTGTCTATCATCGGTTTAAACCAGCATCTGCAGTTCCTTTCTGTACACTTCGATAAACCAGCATCTGCAGTTTCTTCCTACACAAAGAACAAAGGACTTTTGGTTGACCCTCAAAAAGCAGATCAATCCTGCCATCTAGTGGGCTGCAGCGGGTTTTCAGGTGCAGCAATTTCTCAACCTCGACAGTCTCGGGCTGAGATTTCTGCTGCAAATAATAGTAAAAGTTGATTCGCCACAAGCAAGAGGTTATTCTGTAGTCTCTTTGGATATCAATCTGCGCCTTTAACAATACCCTGTGTCTTGGTCTTGAATTCCACAGATTCACCAAAGAAATTCCTCTTCATCTCTTTTATAAAAGCACGTTTTTTTATTCTGGGGCCGTGCCCCCTGGTTCTAGACACTTCCATTACAGGAAACATCATCTCCACATAGTGTGGCATGGTGGCGCAGTGGTAGGGTTGCTGCCTCACAGCGCCAGAGACCCGGGGGTTCGATTCTGACTACGGGACCTGTCAGCCAGCAGCTGTGTGGGGAATAGGGGGAATCTGAAATATAGAAACATAGACAATAGGTGCAAGAGTGGGCCCATTCGGCCCTTCGAGCCAGCACCGCCATTCAATATGATCATGGCTGATCATCCAAAATCAGTACCCCGTTCCGGCCCTAAGAGTTAAATCTAACTTTCTCTTGAAAACATCCAGTGAATTGGCCTCCACTGCCTTCTATGGTAGAGAATTCCACAGATTCACAACTCTCTGGGTGAAAAAGTGTTTCCTCATCTCAGTCCTAAATGGCCAACCCCTTATTCTTAACCTGTGACTGAAGAAGGTTTCAGACACAAAACATCACCTATCCATTCCCTCTACAGATGTGCTGCAACAACTCGGGTGGCTACTGCCTCACAGCGCCAGGGACCCCGGTTCGATCCTGACTGTGGGTGCTGTCTGTACGGAGTTTGTACGTTCTCCCCGTGACCTGAGTGGATTTTGTCTGAGATCTTCAGTTTCCTCCCACACACCAAAGACGTACAGGTTTGTAGGTTAATTGGTTTGGTATAAATATAAATTTTCCCTAGTGTGTGTAGGATAGTGTTAGTGCATAGGGATCGCTGGTCGGCGCGGACTCGGTGGGCCAAAAGGCCTAATTCTGCCTTTAACTAAACTAAACTCAATGGGTCGGCCAGAATCTCTGGAGAACACAGATTACAGTTACAGTTACAGTATCGTTTATTGTCACGTGTACCGAGGTACAGTGAATAGCTAACCAGTCAGCGGAAAGACAATACATGATTACAATCGAACCATTCACTGTATATAGATACATGATAAGGGAATAACAATTAGTGCAAGATAAAGCCAGTAAAGTCCGATCAAAGATAGTCCGAGGGTCCCCGATGAGGTAGATAGTAGTTCAGGACTGCTCTCTAGTTGTGGTAGGATGGTTCAGTTGCCTGATAACAGCTGGGAAGAAACTGGTCCTGAATCTTATTAACGAGCAAGATCGACTCTTTGCATTTCTTAGTGTGGTGGCAAAGAAACACAGACCAAAACACACTGACTGCATAACTTGTGCATGCATTTAGTTGAATGCATCTATAAAGAGATGCGATATTGCACGAGTTTGCTTTAAGTTACTTGGCTTCAAAACCACTTGTGGCACCGCACACCTCCAGATTCAGGGACAGTTTCTTCCCAGCTGTTAACAGGCAACGGAACCATCCTACCACAACCAGAGAGCAGTCCTGTACCACTATCTGTAAAAGGACTTGTTCCGACACACAAAGTCTCTTACCAAGTATCTTTATTTAGTCACTACACACATTATGCTCTAGCTGTCCGTGGTCATCACTGGGACTAGAGAGCGAGCTAGAGGCGGGGAAGCTACAATTATACAGGAGACAATGGGGAGTGGTTAGTAGTGGTGAGGTCACTATGTTAAAGGAGCATGCACTGATCTACATCCTTTCTCTTGGAAACAAAGCGACCACGGCTCATACGCTAGAGGCAAACCAGAAACAGTTGGAAAACATTATGAAGCAGACTACTCGCCCACTCCGTACCGGACAGGCGGCTTGACCAAACGCCCAGAGCGGGTGCGCAACCCGCCTTCCCCTTCCACCGCAGGAGCTACAGGAACGGGGGCAGGGACAGAGATAGGGGAACCGGGAGACGAAAGCCCAGGGGGAGGAGGAGAACAAGGCGAAGGAACGGGCTCCACAGCAGGTGAAGGAGGAGAAGGGGGACCAGTGCAGATGTAGATCAGTGCATGCTCCTTTTTGATTAGCTCCCTCAGAGGGGCACTCAGTTCGCTGAGGTCGGGTATGAACTTACCCAGGTAGTTGACCATGCCCAGAAAGCGCTGCAGGCCGGGCACGTCGGTGGGAGCAGGCATTTCGGTGACCGCAGCAGTCTTCTGGGGGTCTGGCTTCAGTCCCCTGGCCGTGAAAACGTGGCCCACGTACGTGACCTCCTGAACGCGGAACCGACACTTCTTCGGGTTGAGCTTGAGATTGATCTCACGAGCCCGGTCCAGGACTTGGCGAAGGTGCAGGTCGTGCTCAGCGACGTCCTTCCCGTATACCAAAATGTCATCAACAATAATAGCACATGGCAACCCGGCAAACAGCTGTTCCATGGTCCGCTGGAAAACCTCGCTTGCTGAGTTGATCCCGAATGGCATGCGAAGAAAACGAAACCTGCCGAAAGGTGTGCTGAAGGTGGTTAAAAAGGATGAACGTTCATCCAGAGGGATCTGCCAAAAGGAGCTCTTGGCGTCCAGGACCGAGAAGACAGTGGCAGGACCAACCTGTGCAGCGACGTCCTCCACCGTCCGCATGGGGTAGTGCGGGCGTTGGATAGCAAGGTTCAGGTCCTTCGGGTTGATGCAGATCCTGATCTCGCTCGCATCTTTCTTGGCAGCGACAACCATGGTGGAGACCCACAGGGTGGGAGCGCTCACCTCCTTGAGAATGCCAGTGGAAACCATATCACGAAGTGTTGACTCCACGCGGCCCTTCATGGCAAAAGACACACGGTGGGCCAGTCTAACCACCGGGTCGACCCCCGGGTCAACAACGATTTTATAGGCACAGGGCAGTTTGCCCAGAATGTCATCGAAACGGTCGGGATACTCTTTCAGGGGGTCCATGGGGGCCTGCACCAGGTGGACGTCGCGGTGAAAAGAGACCAAACCCAAGTCCTGGCATGCACGGGCGCCCAGCAGGGTGACGTTATCAGAGTCCAGCAGGAGAAAAGTGAGGGGCCGAGAGGTCTTGAGAACAGTGCAGATAACAGTGGCCTTCCCCACTGCGACCAGAACACCTCCCCCATAGGCATGAAGGCGGGAGTCATCGGGAAGCACTCTCTCACCCGATCTTATCTGTTTGAAGAGGCGAACAGACATAACGTTTGCAAACGCACCAGTATCGACCTTGGCCGAGAAGGAGTGTCCATTCACGGTAACATGTACGGAGGGATCCGTTATCGGGGCAGGTGCACTCAAGAGCGAAAACACAGTCGGATCACCATGGGAGGAAATCGTATCTGAATCAGGGAGTTCGGGCTGGTACTGGGAACCAGGCGCGCTATCAGTGTCCGCAAGAATGTTTAGACTCCTTCTAGGAGCAGGGACCGGTTTCCCACGAGAACGACAGGCTGAAGAAAAATGGTTAAGTTTCCCGCAGGAGTTGCAAGTTTTACCCAGCGCTGGGCAAACGTTGTTCTGGTGCGAGGAGAAATTACAATTTGGGCAACGACGAGGGGTGACCTTAGCGGGAGTGGAGGGGGTGAACTGGCGAGGCGGGCTATTGATCCGCCGGCGGCCAACGGTACCGGTGAAGTTGATGTCCTGGGACGGTGGGTGAGAAACGGAGCCGACAGCAGAGGCCATACGAGCAGAATGCATGGCATCCTTGAGCGTGAGGTCGGGTTTCATTAGGAGATCTTCGCGCAGCTTTGAGTTTAGGAGACCGTAGACCAGGACGTCCCTGATCAATTCATCCGTTGTAATAGCTTCAAGGCGGCACCGCCGAGCCATATGTCGCAAAGAGGCAATGTAAGCGTCAATGTGCTCACCGGGAACCTGACGTCTTGAGAAGAACTTGAAGCGCTCAATGATGTTATTTGTGGGAATGTCACATAGGGCAGTAAATTTGGTCATGAGACATACCGGGTCATGGCGGTCTTCCGGAGGGACGAATTCGAACGCCGCATAATGTTCCATAGCCTCCGGACCAGCCAGGTTGAGGAGTAGGTGAGCCTGTACCACAGGAGTTGCACCAGGATGAGCGATAGCGATGTAATGTTCATAGTCGCGCTGGAAGACAGTCCAGCGGTGCACGATGTCCGCGTCAAAAACGAGCTTGTCAGGACGACGGCACGAGTTAGCCATAGTAAAATGTAAAGGTGGGGAAACAACTGGGAGAAACAAATAATAAAATAAAACCGATAAACAGGAGACGCAAGTCTACCGCGCTGACACCATGTAAAAGGACTTGTTCCGACACACACAGTCTCTTACCAAGTATCTTTATTTAGTCACTACACACATTGTGCTCTAGCTGTCCGTGGTCATCACTGGGACTAGAGAGAGAGCTAGAGGTGGGGAAGCTACAATTATACAGGAGACAATGGGGCGTGGTTAGTAGTGGTGAGGTCACTATGTTAAAGGAGCATGCACTGATCTACACTATCTACCTCATTGGAGACCCTCGGACTATCTTTAATTGGACTTTACTGGGTTTATTTTGCACTAAACGCTATTCACGTTATTCCCTTCATCATGTATCTGTACACAGCGGATGGCTTGATTGTAATCTTGTATTGTCTTTCCACTGTCTGGATAGCAACAACAGAACATGTGACAATAAACTAATAACCAGACAATGCCACAGACCCGGGTTTGATCCTGATCCAGAGTGGGCCAAAGGGTGTGTTTACGTGCCATATCTCTAAAGCCTAAAGTCTACAGTCTTTCTGTTCCTGACAATAACATCTGAGTTAATGTTTCAGGAGAGGTCTCCCGTAAGGTAAATGAAAGAAATGAACCATAACTAATGGCCTTAACTTCCGGTTGGGATGTCAAATGTCAAATGCGTACGCCAAGAAAAAAAACTAGATTGAACGATTAAAATTATAGTAAAATCAAACATCTGTGGTGACGATAATTCGACTAAGCAAATGCAAGCGATGGGGGGTGGGGGAGATGAGAGAGTGTAGAAAGGAACTGTAGATACTGATTTACACTGACGATAGACACAAAATGCTGGAGTAACTCAGTGGGACAGGCAGTGTCTCTGGAGCGAAGGAATGGGTGACGCTTCGGGTCAAGACCCTTCTTCAGACTTCTTAGGAAATATTCCCTTTTCCCTAACTAGTCTGAGGAAGGGTCTCACCCATTCCTTCTCTCCAGAGATGCTGCCTGTCCGGCCGAGTTGCTCCAGCATTTTGCGTCTATCGTCGGAGGCATGAGGGAGCTGTGCCTCATGAGGAACTGTATTCAGAGACTGACATGAGACCCATGGAAATGTTCCAAATGGTACTTACTGGAGAGTACGGAGAATGGACTCTGAAAGATTCAGTGTTGGGGCAGGCATTCATTTTCCAGGCTTCAGGCAAGTTGGCCTGTGGCTCACGGCTGAGTTGACGTAGCCTGCGGCTGGGGCCTGGGTCGGCAGAGAGCACGGAGGCGTCCGGAGAGGACCCGGCAGCGTTAGTGGAGAGGTCGGTGCGGGGGTTGATGATGGCACCGGCCGACGGATGAGGACGGACACGTGGAATTGAGGACGCCGCTGCCAAGGGAAGGAACAAAGGAGGACCTGGCATGGGGGGGACCACCGTGATGAAGGGCGAGGGGGAGAACAAAGGGGGAGCTGGCGCGGATACTGTGCATACTTTGTAACTATGTCAGCGCCCTTTATGTAGCGACTATTGGCATACCGTGAGTATGCAGGTAAAGAATTTCACTGTCACTTGTCACATGTGACAATAAAGTATTCATTCATTCATTATCTTGGTCACCACAAAGTTGACCACAGAAGCAAATGAGAACTTGAGGCATAGATATATAAATACAGAAAATTAATGCAGGAGTCGGCCATTTGACCCTTCGAGCCAGCACCGCCATTCAATGTGATCATGGCTGATCATCCACAATCAGTACCCCGTTCCTGCTTTCTCCCCACACCCCTTGATTCTGCTAGCCCTAAGAGCTAAATCTAACTCTCTTTTGAATGCATCCAGTAAATCGGCCTCCACTGCCTTCTGAGGCAGAGAATTCCACAGATTCGCAATTCTCCGACATTTTAAAATGTGGAGGAAGAAATTACTCCTGATATCGCAGAAGATATGAAAGGTGAGTTTTAACGGTTCTGACTGGCTTATCCTAGTTGCAGCTTTTCACTGTACCTCGGTACACGTGACAGTAAACGGAACTCAAACCCCTCTGCGTGCAGTTTAGAGGTGAGCCACTAGATGTCGTTACATGCTGATCTCTGAAGAGTTTTGCCATTTTATTGATAAATGCAACTGAAAATTAATTGGATTAAAAAACATCTAGGCAATATGTTTCGGTGACTTAGCAAGGAAGAAGATAATGTTGAAAAGAACACAAAATGCTGGAGTAATTCAGCCATCAGGCAGCATCTCTGGAGAACATGGATAGGTAGCGCTTTGGGTCGGGACCGTTAGAGTTGTAGACTCATAGTCATAGAATCGCACAGCACGAAATCAGACCCTTCGGCCCAACTTGCCCACACCGACCAACATGCCCCATCTACACTAGTCCCACCTGCCTATGCTGGAGTAACTCAGCGGGACAGGGATTCTGTTTTTGCATGCAGATCAGTAAGATTTTTGCCCTGCATAAGTACAATCTCTGATTAAAACCATAGAGTCCTAGAGTGATACAGCGTGGAAACTACACACACACACTTAGGCCCAAACTGCCCACTCCGGCCAACATGTCCCAGCTACACAAGTCCAACCTGCCCGCGTTTGGACAATATCCCTCCAAACCTGTGAGTGGTGGTGAATCTCTGGAACTCTCTGCCACAGAGGGTAGTTGAGGCCAGTTCATTGGCTATATTTAAGAGGGAGTTAGATGTGGCCCTTGTGGCTAAGGGGATCAGGGGGTATGGAGAGAAGGCAGGTACGGGATACTGAGTTGGATGATCAGCCATGATCATATTGAATGGCGGAGCAGGCTCGAAGGGCCGAATGGCCTACTCCTGCAACTAATTTCTATGTTTCTATGTCTAACCTGTCCGATCCACGTACAAAAGCAGCCCGCTGTGGTCCATATGCAAGATTCCGTATACATTCAGATTCAGATTCAGATTCAGATTCAATTTTAATTGTCATTGTCAGTGTACAGTACAGAGACAACGAAATGCATTTAGCATCTCCCTGGAAGAGCGACATAGCAAATGATTTAAATAAATAATAATAAGTGATAATAAGTGTCCGGGGGGTGGGGGGGTGATTGGCAGTCACCGAGGTACGTTGTTGAGTAGAGTGACAGCCGCCAGGAAGAAGCTGTTCCTGGACCTGCTGGTTCGGCAACGGAGAGACCTGTAGCGCCTCCCGGATGGTAGGAGGGTAAACAGTCCATGGTTGGGGTGAGAGCAGTCCTTGGCGATGCTGAGCGCCCTCCGCAGATAACGCTTGCTTTGGACAGACTCAATGGAGGGGAGCGAGGAACCGGTGATGCGTTGGGCAATTTTCACCACCCTCTGCAATGCCTTCCGGTCGGAGACAGAGCAGTTGCCATACCATACTGTGATGCAGTTGGTAAGGATGCTCTCGATGGTGCAGCGGTAGAAGTTCACCAGGATCTGAGGAGACAGATGGGCCTTCTTCAGTCTCCTCAGGAAGAAGAGACGCTGGTGAGCCTTCTTGATCAGAGTTGAGGTATTGTGGGTCCAAGAGAGGTCATCGGAGATGTTGACTCCCAGGAACCTGAAGCTAGAAACACGTTCCACCTCCGTCCCGTTAATGTGGATGGGGGTGTGCGTGCCGCCCCTGGACTTCCTGAAGTCTACAATGAGCTCCTTGGTCTTCTTGGAGTTAAGGGCCAGGTTGTTGTCAGCGCACCATGCTGCTAAGTGCTGGACCTCCTCCCTGTAGGCCGACTCATCGTTGTTGCTGATGAGGCCAATCACCGTTGTATCATCTGCATACTTGATGATGGTGTTAGTACCATGTACAGGTGTGCAGTCATAGGTGAAGAGGGATCTTTATACATGAGTCTGTATATAAGAGTCTGTATGCAAGAGTCCATATACAAGAGTCCGTATACAAGAGTCTGTATACATCCATATACAAGAGTCTTTATACAAGAGTATGTGTACGAGTCTGTATACAAAGTCCATATACAAGAGTCCTTATACAAAGTCCATATACAAGAGGCAATATACAAGTCAATATACAAGAGTCCATATACAAGAGTCCGTATACAAGAGTCCGTATACAAGAGTCCGTATACAAGAGTCCATATACAAGTCTGTATACAAGAGTCCATATACAAGTCTGTATACAAGAGTCTGTATACAAGAGTCCATATACAAGAGTCCGTATACAAGAGTCCGTATACAAGAGTCTGTATACAAGAGTCTGTATACAAGAGTCTGTATACAAGAGTCTGTATACAAGAGTCTGTATACAAGAATCCTTATACAAGAGTCTGTATATGACCACATTGGTCCCATCAGCCACCTTTGCTGGGATCATCCAGAAGAAGTTGGTGGACTTCTTCTGGGGCAACGGAAAGCACTGGGTCTCTGCAGCGGTCCTGAGTCTCCCGATCGAGGAGGGCGGTCAGTCGCTGGTGTGCATTCGCACCAAGGTGGCGGCTCTCCGCTTCAGGACCTTGCAGAGATACCTGTACTCAGGGCATCCTCCCAGGTGGCACGTGCTGGCAACGCACTTTTTCCAACGGAGCCGCTGCCTTCAAGGAGGTACGCGGATCCCGATGGTGGGGGTCAACCGTGCGGTCCTGATGGGGATGCCTGGCTTCTACAGGGACTTGTTGAGAGTCTGGAACCTGGTTGCCGTTGACCAGGCCCCACCTCCACCGGCGGAGGGTGACGGCCCGGGCTTGAGAGCAGCCGGTCCCTGTCCCGCCCCATCGGGTGACCGGGGGGCTCAAACGTGTGGAGTACTGGTGGTTGAGCAAGCCCCCGCTCAGCCGGAAGTACTCATCGGACCAAGGCGCCGTAATCCATCCCGGGAGCCGGTCCCACACAATTTGAGCCGCCTTTCCTCGACACCCTTCGTCTCCCTCCGAGAGGCAGGGAGGCGTGTCCTGTACAGGCTCCTCCTCCACACCCTGCACTTCCTCGCCCTGGTCCACCGTCCGGACACCAAGTGGCGGTCGGTGTTCCCTTCCGGTCGCGAGGGGGGCCCCCGGTGGGGGTCTCTCTACGCAGGGATTCTCCCCCTCTACATTGGGGACCTGGGGTGGAGGGTATTGCACCGAGGTGTTCCCTGTAACCTGTTTCTCTCGCGGTTCACAGACTCGCCAGCCGCCTGCCACTTTTGCGGGCTGGAAGAGTCTGTGTACCACGTGTACATGGAGTGCGTGAGGCTGCAGCCACTGTTTGAATACCTAAAGGGGCTGCTCCTTGCCTTCTGGCTGCATTTCTCACCCACCATCCTCATCTTTGGACACCCTGTGCGTAGGGGAGAGGGTAGGGCTGAAGATGTCCTGGTTGGGTTGCTCCTGGGCCTGGCCAAGCTGGCCATCCGCGAGTCAAGGCGCCAGACAGTGGAGGGCTCTACCCGAGCCAGCTGCCTGCCCCTTTTCCGGGGTTACGTCCGTGCCCGGGTGCGGATGGAAAGGGAATACGCCCTGTCTACGGGCACCCTGAGGGAGTTCCGGGACCGCTGGGCACCGAGGGGGGTTGAATGTATCCTTGACAAGGATTGCAATATAATTGTTTAGCTCGTCTTGTATTATGGTGGTGTTTTGTTTTATTGTATTGTCAATACTATTTTAATATGTGAATAAATATTTTTGATTTAAAAAAAAAAAAAAAAAAAAAAGCTTGTTATGCATTTTCCTCCCAGGTGGCACGTGCTGGCAACGCACTTTTTCCAACGGAGCCGCTGCCTTCAAGGAGGTACGCGGATCCCGATGGTGGGGGTCAGCCGTGCGGTCCTGATGGGGATGCCTGTCTTCTACAGGGACTTGTTGAGAGTCTGGAACCTGGTTGCCGTTGACCAGGCCCCACCTCCACCGGCGGAGGGTGACGGCCCGGGCTTGAGAGCAGCCGGTCCCTGTCCCGCCCCATCGGGTGACCGGGGGGCTCAAACGTGTGGAGTACTGGTGGTTGAGCAAGCCCCCGCTCAGCCGGAAGTACTCATCGGACCAAGGCGCCGTAATCCATCCCGGGAGCCGGTCCCACACAATTTGAGCCGCCTTTCCTCGACACCCTTCATCTCCCTCCGAGACGCAGGGAGGCGTGTCCTGTACAGGCTCCTCCTCCACACCCTGCACTTCCTCGCCCTGGTCCACCGTCCGGACACCAAGTGGCGGTCGGTGTTCCCTTCCGGTCACGAGGGGGGCCCCCGGTGGGGGTCCCTCTACGCAGGGATTCTCCCCCTCTACATTGGGGACCTGGGGTGGAGGGTATTGCACCGAGGTGTTCCCTGCAACCTGTTTCTCTCGCGGTTCACAGACTCGCCAGCCGCCTGCCACTTTTGCGGGCTGGAAGAGTCTGTGTACCACGTGTACATGGAGTGCGTGAGGCTGCAGCCACTGTTTCAATACCTAAAGGGGCTGCTCCTTGCCTTCTGGCTGCATTTTTCACCCACCATCCTCATCTTTGGACACCCTGTGCGTAGGGGAGAGGGTAGGGCTGAAGATGTGCTGGTTGGGTTGCTCCTGGGCCTGGCCAAGCTGGCCATCCGCGAGTCACGGCGCCAGACGGTGGAGGGCTCTACCCGAGCCGGCTGCCTGCCCCTTTTCCGGGGATACGTCCGTGCCCGGGTGCGGATGGAAAGGGAATACGCCCTGTCTACGGGCACCCTGAGGGAGTTCCGGGACTGCTGGGCACCGAGGGGGGTTGAATGTATCCTTGACAAGGATTGCAATATAATTGTTTAGCTCGTCTTGTATTATGGTGGTGTTTTGTTTTATTGTATTATCAATACTATTTTAATATGTGAATAAATATTTTTGATTTAAAAAAAAAAAAAAAAAAAATAAAAATAAAAAAAAAGAGTCTGTATACAAGAGTCCGTATACAAGAGTCCGTATACAAGAGTCCGTATACAAGAGTCCGTATACAAGAGTCCGTATACAAGAGTCCGTATACAAGAGTCCGTATACAAGAGTCCGTATACAAGAGTCCGTATACAAGAGTCCGTATACAAGAGTCCGTATACAAGAGTCTGTATACAAGAGTCCATATACAAGAGTCTGTATACAAGTCCATGTACAAGAGTCATAGAAACATAGAAACATAGAAATTAGGTGCAGGAGTAGGCCATTCGGCCCTTCGAGCCTGCACCGCCATTCAATATGATCATGGCTGATCATCCAACTCAGTATCCCGTACCTGCCTTCTCTCCATACCCTCTGATCCCCTTAGCCACAAGGGCCACATCTAACTCCCTCTTAAATATAGCCAATGAACTGGCCTCGACTACCCTCTGTGGCAGGGAGTTCCAGAGATTCACCACTCTCTGTGTGAAAAAAGTTCTTCTCATCTCGGTTTTAAAGGATTTCCCCCTTATCCTTAAGCTGTGACCCCTTGTCCTGGACTTCCCCAACATCGGGAGCAATCTTCCTGCATCTAGCCTGTCCAACCCCTTAAGAATTTTGTAAGTTTCTATAAGATCCCCTCTCAATCTCCTAGATTCTAGAGAGTATAAACCAAGTCTATCCAGTCTTTCTTCATAAGACAGTCCTGACATCCCAGGAATCAGTCTGGTGAACCTTCTCTGCACTCCCTCTATGGCAATAATGTCCTTCCTCAGATTTGGAGACCAAAACTGTACGCAATACTCCAGGTGTGGTCTCACCAAGACCCTGTACAACTGCAGTAGAACCTCCCTGCTCCTATACTCAAATCCTTTTGCTATGAAAGCTAACATACCATTCGCTTTCTTCACTGCCTGCTGCACCTGCATGCCCACTTTCAATGACTGGTGTACCATGACACCCAGGTCTCGCTGCATCTCCCCTTTTCCTAGTCGGCCACCATTTAGATAATAGTCTGCTTTCCTGTTTTTGCCACCAAAATGGATAACCTCACATTTATCCACATTATACTGCATCTGCCAAACATTTGCCCACTCACCCAGCCTATCCAAGTCACCTTGCAGTCTCCTAGCATCCTACTCACAGCTAACACTGCCCCCCAGCTTAGTGTCATCCGCAAACTTGGAGATATTGCCTTCAATTCCCTCATCCAGATCATTAATATATATTGTAAATAGCTGGGGTCCCAGCACTGAGCCTTGCGGTACCCCACTAGTCACTGCCTGCCATTGTGAAAAGGACCCGTTTACTCCTACTCTTTGCTTCCTGTTTGCCAGCCAGTTCTCTATCCACATCAATACTGAACCCCCAATGCCGTGTGCTTTAAGTTTGTAAACTAATCTCTTATGTGGGACCTTGTCGAAAGCCTTCTGGAAGTCCAGATACACCACATCCACTGGTTCTCCCCTATCCACGCTACTAGTTACATCCTCGAAAAATTCTATAAGATTCGTCAGACATGATTTACCTTTTGTAAATCCATGCTGACTTTGTCCAATGATTCCACCACTTTCCAAATGTGCTGCTATCCCATCTTTAATAACTGACTCTAGCAGTTTCCCCACTACCGATGTTAGACTAACTGGTCTGTAATTCCCCGTTTTCTCTCTCCCTCCCTTCTTAAAAAGTGGGGTTACGTTTGCTACCCGCCAATCCTCAGGAACTACTCCAGAATCTAAAGAGTTTTGAAAGATTATTACTAATGCATCCACTATTTCTGGAGCTACTTCCTTAAGTACTCTGGGATGCAGCCTATCTGGCCCTGGGGATTTATCGGCCTTTAATCCATTTAATTTACCCAACACCACTTCCCGGCTAACCTGGATTTCACTCAATTCCTCCAACTCCTTTGACCCGCGGTCCCCTGCTATTTCCGGCAGATTATTTATGTCTTCCTTAGTGAAGACGGAACCAAAGTAGTTATTCAATTGGTCCGCCATATCCTTGTTCCCCATGATCAACTCACCTGTTTCTGACTGCAAGGGACCTACATTTGTTTTAACTAATCTCTTTCTTTTCACATATCTATAAAAACATTTGCAGTCAGTTTTTATGTTCCCTGCCAGTTTTCTTTCATAATCTATTTATCCTTTCCTAATTAAGCCCTTTGTCCTCCTCTGCTGGTCTCTGAATTTCTCCCAGTCCTCCGGTATGCTGCTTTTTCTGGCTAATTTGTACGCATCATCCTTCGCTTTGATACTATCCCTGATTTCCCTTGTTATCCACGGATGCACTACCTTCCCTGATTTATTCTTTTGCCAAACTGGGATGAACAATTTTTGTAGTTCATCCATGCAGTCTTTAAATGTCTTCCATTGCATATCCACCGTCAACCCTTTTAGAATTAATTGCCAGTCAATCTTGGCCAATTCACGTCTCATACCCTCAAAGTTACCTTTCTTTAAGTTCAGAACCATTGTTTCTGAATTAACAATGTCACTCTCCATCCTAATGAAGAACTCAACCATATTATGGTCACTCTTGCCCAAGGGGGCACGTACAACAAGACTGCTAACTAACCCTTCCTCATTACTCAATACCCAGTCTAAAATAGCCTGCTCTCTCGTTGGTTCCTCTACATGGTGATTTAGATAACTATCCCGCATACATTCCAAAAAATCCTCTTCCTCAGCACCCCTGCCAATTTGATTCACCCAATCTATATGTAGATTGAAGTCACCCATTATAACGGTTTTTCCTTTGTCGCACGCATTTCTAATTTCTTGTTTGATACCATCTCCAACTTCACTACTACTGTTAGGTGGCCTGTACACAACACCCACCAGCGTTTTCTGCCCCTTAGTGTTTCGCAGCTCTACCCATACCGATTCCACATCCTGCAAACTAATGTCCTTCCTTTCCATTGCGTTAATCTCCTCTCTAATCAGCAACGCTACCCCACCTCCTTTTCCTTTCTCTCTATCCCTCCTGAATATTGAATATCCCTGGATGTTCAGCTCCCAGCCTTGGTCACCCTGGAGCCATGTCTCCGTGATCCCAACTATATCATAGTCATTAATAGCTATCTGCACATTCAACTCATCCACCTTATTACGAATGCTCCTTGCATTGAGACACAAAGCCTTCAGGCTTGTTTTTACAACACTCTTACCCCTTATACAATTTTGTTGAAAAGTGGCCCTTTTTGATTTTTGCCCTGGATTTTCCGGCCTGCCACTTTTACTTTTCACCTTGCTACCTATTGCTTCTACCCTCATTTTACACCCCTCTGTCTCTACGCTCACACATTTAAGAAACTCTTTCCCTTTAACTCCATCCTCCACTAGCCCATTCGACACCCCACCCCCCTTATTCAGTTTAAAACCACCCGTGTAGCAGTGGCAAACCTGCCTGCCGGAATGCTGGTCCCACAAGAGTCTGTATACAAGAGTCTGTATACAAGAGTCTGTATACGTGTCTGTATACAAGAGTCTGTATACGAGAGTCCGTATACAAGAGTCCGTATACAAGAGTCCGTATACAAGGGTCCGTATACAAGAGTCCGAATACAAGAGTCCGTATACAAGTGTCTGTATACAAGAGTCTGTATACAAGAGTCTGTATACAAGTGTCTGTATACAAGAGTCTGTATACAAGAGTCCGTATACAAGAGTCCGTATACAAGAGTCTGTATACAAGTGTCTGTATACAAGAGTTCAAAAGGGAACTGCAGATGCTGGAATATCGAAGGTACACACAATTGCTGGGGAAACTCAGCGGGTGCAGCAGCATCTATGGAGCGAAGGAAATAGGCGACGTTTCGGGCCGAAACCCTTCTTCAGACTGATGGGGGGTGGGGAAAGAAAGAAGGAAAAGGGGAGGAGGAGGAGGAGCCCGAGGGCGGGCGGATGGGAGGGTGGGAGGAGACAGCTAGAGGGTTAAGGAAGGGGAGGAGACAGCACGGGCTAGCCAAATTGGGAGAATTCAATGTTAATGCCATAAGGACGCAAGGACCCCAGACGGAATATGAGGTGCTTGTCCTCCAATTTCCGCTGTTGCTCACTCTGGCAATGGAGGAGACCCAGGACAGAGAGGTCGGATTGGGAATGGGAGGGGGAGTTGAAGTGCTGAGCCACCGGGAGGTCAGGTAGGTTATTGCGGACTGAGCGGAGGTGTTCGGCGAAACGATCGCCCAACCTACGCTTGGTCTCACCGATGTAAATGAGCTGACATCTAGAGCAGCGGATGCAGTAGATGAGGTTGGAGGAGATACAGGTGAACCTTTGTCGCACCTGGAACGACTGCTTGGGACCTTGAATGGAGTCGAGGGGGGAGGTGAAGGGACAGGTGTTGCATTTCTTGCGGTTGCAACGGAAAGTGCCCGGGGAGGGGGTGGTGCGGGAGGGAAGGGAAGAATTGACGAGGGAGTTGCGGAGGGAGCGGTCTTTGCGGAAGGCAGACATTGGGGGAGATGGGAAGATGTGGCGAGTGGTGGGGTCACGTTGGAGGTGGCGGAAATGGCGGAGGATTATGTGTTGTATGTGCCGGCTGGTGGGGTGAAAGGTGAGGACCAGAGGGACTCTGCCCTTGTTGCGTGTGCGGGGATGGGGAGAGAGAGCAGTGTTACGGGGTATGGATGAGACCCTGGTGTGAGCCTCATCTATGGTGGCGGAGGGGAATCCCCGTTCCCTGAAGAACGAGGACATTTCCGATGCTCTGGTATGAAATGTCTCGTCCTGGGAACAGATGCGGCGTAGGCGGAGGAATTGGGAGTAGGGGATGGAGTCTTTACAGGGGGCAGGGTGGGAAGACGTGTAGTCCAGATAGCCATGTGAGTCAGTGGGTTTGTAATGTATGTCGGTCAGGAGTCTGTCCCCTGCGATGGAGATGGTGAGGTCAAGGAATGGTAGGGAAGTGTCGGAAATCGTCCAGGTGTATTGGAGTGCCGGATGGAAGTTGGTGGTGAAGTGGATGAAGTCAGTCAGTTGTGTGTGGGTGCAGGAGGTGGCACCAAAGCAGTCGTCAATGTAGCGGAGGTAGAGGTCGGGGATGGGGCCCTGGTACGCCTCGAACAAGGATTGTTCAACGTACCCGACAAAGAGGCAGGCGTAGCTGGGGCCCATGCGTGTGCCCATAGCTACGCCTTGTGTTTGGAGGAAATGGGAGGAGTCAAATGTAAAGTTATTGAGGGTGAGGACCAACTCCGCTAAGCGGAGGAGAGTGTCAGTGGCTGGGTATAGGTTGCTCCTCTGGTCGAGGAAGAACCGGAGGGCTCTGAGGCCATCCTGGTGGGGGATGGAGGTGTAGAGTGACCGGACATCCATGGTGAAGATGAGGGGGTGAGGGCCCAGAGAGTGGAATGCGTGGAGGCGGCGGAGAGTGTCTGAGGTGTCTAGAACATAGGTGGGGAGGGATTTGACCAAGGGGGATAGGATGGAGTCAAGGTATGTGGAGATGAGTTCGGTGGGGCACGAACACGCAGAGACAATGGGTCTGCCGGGAGAGCCGGGTTTGTGGATTTTTGGGAGAAGGTAAAAACGGGCCGTGCGGGGCTGGGGAACGATGAGGTTGGAGGCTTGGTCAGGTAGGGCGTGGGAATTGATGAAGTCGGTGATGGTGCTAGAAATGGTGGCCTGGTGCTCGTCAGTGGGGTCATGGTCCCCCCTCGACTTCACCTCCCCCCTCGACTCCATTCAAGGTCCCAAGCAGTCGTTCCAGGTGCGACAAAGGTTCACCTGTATCTCCTCCAACTCATCTACTGCATCCGCTGCTCTAGATGTCAGCTCATTTACATCGGTGAGACCAAGCGTAGGTTGGGCGATCGTTTCGCCGAACACCTCCGCTCAGTCCGCAATAACCTACCTGACCTCCTGGTGGCTCAGCACTTCAACTCCCCCTCCCATTCCCAATCCGACCTCTCTGTCCTGGGTCTCCTCCATTGCCAGAGTGAGCAACAGCGGAAATTGGAGGAACAGCACCTCATATTCCGTCTGGGGTCCTTGCGTCCTTATGGCATTAACATTGAATTCTCCCAATTTGGCTAGCCCTTGCTGTCTCCTCCCCTTCCTTAACCCTCTTGCTGTCTCCTCCCACCCTCCCATCCGCCCGCCCTCGGGCTCCTCCTCCTCCTCCCCTTTTCCTTCTTTCTTTCCCCCCCCCACCCCCCATCAGTCTGAAGAAGGGTTTCGGCCCGAAACGTCGCCTATTTCCTTCGCTCCATAGATGCTGCTGAACCCGCTGAGTTTCCCCAGCAATTGTGTGTACCTTCTGTATACAAGAGTCCGTATACAAGAGTCCGAATACAAGAGTCCATATACAAGAGTCTGTATACAAGTCCTTATACAAGAGTCTGAATACAAGAGTCCGTATACAAAGTCCGTATACAAGAGTCTGTATACAATAGTCCGTATATAAACGTCTGTATACAAGAGTCCGTATACAAGAGTCCGTATACAAGCGTCTGTATACACGAGTCCATATACTAGAGTCGCCATGTTTTGGCACCATTTCCCAGTCCCAGCTGCAGTTGGCCGTAAAGGCCCGTTGCAACCGTCACCTCAGCCCGAATCATCCCGTGAACCGTCGTCCCTCTCTCGCCCGGACACCTCCAGCCCTCGTGCCCCGGGGACGCCTTCCGCAGCCGACCTTCAGGGCGCGGAAGGAAGGTAAGACTAATTCTCTGTCCACCACTTTATTAATTGCACTGGGGTGCAGTAGAGTTGTTGAATCCTGCTTAGTTTAGTTTAGTTTAGAGACACAGCGCAGAAACAGGCCCTTCAGCCCACCGAGTCCGCGCCGGCCAGCGATCCCCGCACACAAACACTATCCTACAAATACCAGGGACAAATTACACTTATACCAAACCTGTACGTCTTTGGAGTGTGGGAGGAAACCGAAGATCTCGGCGAAAACCCACGCTGTCACGTGGAGAAGGTTCAAACTCCGTACAGACAGCACCCGTAGTCAGGATCGAACCCGGGCGCTGTGAGGCTGCAACTCTACCGCAGCGCCACCGTTCACGTGATATCTGAACATAACATCACTCTTCACCATCCTTTAGCCCTGCATGATAGATAGATTTGCATTTTTGAGAGATGTTGTTCCAGGTACAAGCACGAAGCTGTTTTGTTTCACATCCAGTGAATGATAAAATGGGGATTAATCGTGGCTCCGTGCCAATACTGGGAAGCTAAAGTCAGCACTCCTCACGATGTTTAATTCCATCAGTTCAAGGGCGGGCACACACTCTCTGCCTTTTCATCCTCTAGGGCTATTTGCAGTGCAATAATCAGTACCGTGGATAAGGATGGAAGGTCACCAAGGCAATTATAGACGCCCTCATTTTGATCTTGCTCCATAGAAGACAGAGGAGATGATTTATAACGGAGCAAGTACTTTGACTGAGTTACCTGTCTTTTCATTAGCTTTTATCGTTTGCTTTTTCATACATAATCCTCGGGCAGCACAGCGGCGCAGCGGTAGCGTTGCTGTCTCACAGCGCCAGAGACACAGGTTCGATTCCGCCTGCGGATACTGTCTGTGTGGAGTTTGTACGTTCTCCCTGTGACCCACGTGGGTTTTCTCCGGGTGCTCCGGTTTCCTCCCACACTCCAAAGACGTGCAGGTTTGTAGGTTAATTGGCTTCTGTAACTTGTCCCTGGTGTGTGCAGGATGGAACTAGTGCAAGCTTGGCCCTTCGGCCCACCGAGTCCGTGCCGACCAGCGATCCCCACACACTAACACTATCCTACACACACTAGGGACAATTTACAATCTTTACCGAAACCAATTAACCTACAAACCTGCACGTCTTTGGAGTGTGGGAGGACACCGGAGCACCCGGGGAAAACCCTTGCAGGTCACCAGGAGAACGTACAAACTCCACACAGGCAGCATCCGTGGTCAGGATCGAACCCGGGTCTCTGGCGCTGTGAGGCAGCAACTCTACCACTGCGCCACCGTGCCGAAATAATGTTATCGAGTTAATTGTTATCGAAATAATGACTGGTTGTTTTCTGGGACATGACCAATGATGGCAGATGTATATTTACTTCAAGATTTTACTGAATTCAATTCTGGATACAGTCATAGAGTCAAAAGACCCTTCGGCCCCACTCGTTCACGGCAAACATCTGAGCTAGTCCCTGTGCCAGTATTTGGCCCAAATTCCCCTCAACCTTTCCCGCCCTTGCACCTGTCCAAGTGTCTTTTAAATGTTGTTATAGACCCTGCCTCAACTACCTCCTCTGGCAGCTCATTCCATATACACACCTCTCCGGGTGCTCTAGTCTCCTCCCACACTCCAAAGACGTACAGGTTTGTAGGTTAATTCGCTTCGGTAAAATTATAAATTGTCCCTTGTGTGTGTAGGGTAGTGCTAGTGTACGAGATGGGGTGGAAGATTGCAACCTTCAGGTGGTCCACCCTGTTTCGACTAATGCAATCAACTCGACGTGCACAAACAGAAGATCAAATAGAACAAGTTGGCCTACAACTTTAGGCTGTGCACGCCACATGAAAGAAGAAGAAGTGTACGAGATGATCACTGGTCGGTGTGGACTCGGTGGGCTGACGGGCCTGTTTCCACGCTGTATCTCTAAAGTAAACTAAACTAATAAAATTGAATTAATTTAGGATGTCTTAGTGTCATACAGTATGGAAACAGGCCCTTCGGCCCAACTTGCCTATGCCGACCAACATGCCCCAGCTAAGCTACCCACGTTTGGCTCATATCCCTCTAAATCTTTCCTATCTATGTACCTGTCCAAACCTGTTAAAGTACCTGCCTCAACTGGGAGCTTGTGTAAGAAAGAACTGCAGATGCTGGTTTAAATCGAAGGTACACATGAAATGCTGGAGTAACTCAGACTGAAGAAGAGTCTCGGCCCGAAACGTCGCCCATTCCTTCTCTCCAGAGATGCTGCCTGTCCCGCTGAGTTACTCCAGCATTTTGTGTCTATCTTCAACTGGGAGTTTGTTCCATTCATCCACCACTCACTGTGTGGAAAAAATTGCCCCTTCAGGTTCCTATTAAATAATTCCCCTCTCACCTTAATCATGGCTTCTGGCCTTTGTTTTCCCCTATATTGAGTAAAATATTATGTGCATTCACCCTATCTGTTCCCCTCATAAGCTTATACATCGGGCCAGTGCAGGATCGGTGGGCAGAAGAGCCTGTTTCCACGCTGTTTCTAAGACCCAAAGACGCTGCCTGACCTGATGATAGGGTTGCCAACTTGACTGCACACAAAGCCCAGCCGGAGGGCCAGCTGAGGAGTTTTGTCCCGAGCTGCGTGACGTCGCGCGCAAAGTCCGGCGCCCCATCCAACTCATGAACCGATGATTGGCCATGAGAAGGAGGGGTGGTGGTGGTGGTGTCGGCGGTAAGCGAAGGTCCGAAGGTCGGACAGCTGGCCGGGCTGCCGACTGACGGGGCCACGGGCGAGGTGCTGCTGCTGCACTCCACGGGCTGCACTACGTCGGGACGGGTGAGGCGGGGCCAGACGCAGCGTTCAGACCCGACAGTCCCTTCGACCCGAGTAGTAGCAGTCAAATACGGGACAAGGGCGGTCCCGTACGGGACAAACCAATTTAGCCCAATATACGGGATGTCCCAGGACAGTTGGCAACCCTACCTGCTGAGGTACTCCAGCACTTTGTGTTCATTTTTTGTAAGCCAGCATCTGCTTTTCTCTGTTTCTACGTTATTGTATAAGTGAAGCTTTCAGCATGGGTCCACTGAGTCATGAACATAGCTCACAAGCTCCAACCATTAATGCAATAATCCTCTTTAAAGATAAAACCCTTAACGAGCTTAGAGCCAAGATTCAGTGAATTAGTAGAATCAGCTAGGGAGTAGCCCTTTAGTGTTGGACTGGACTCCAACCCACACTCCCCCTTCTCTGGCCACCCACTGTGGTGAGGTATGGTCATGGGACCGGTTCACTAAATCAAAGTCTGACGACAGACACAAAATGCTGGAGTAACGCAGCGGGTCAGGCAGCATCTATGGAGAGAAGGAATGGGTGACGTTTCGGATTGGACCCTTCTCTCCAAAGATGCTGCCTGTCCTGCTGAGTTACTCCAGCATTTTAGTTTAGTTTAGTTTAGAGATACAGTGCGGAAACAGGCCCTTCAGCCCACTGGGTCCGTGCCGACCAACGATCCCCGCACACTAACACTATCCTACACCCATTAGGGACAAGTTTACATTTACACCAGGCCAATTAACCTGCAAACTGCACGTTTTTGGAGTGTGGGAGGAAACCGAAGATCTCGGAGAAAACCCACGCAGGTCACGGGGAGATCGTACAAACTCTGTACAGACAGCACCCGTGGTCAGGATCGAACCCGGGTCTCTGGCGCTGTGAGGCAGTAACTCTACCGCTGTGCCACCGTGGCGCCCTTTAGCCTTTGTCACTTACTTCATACAGCCACAGACTGGCAAAACAATGCAAAAGGTTACCTTAGATTGCTTGTTTTAATGTGTAGAAAGGAACTGCAGATGCTGGTTTATACCGAAGTTAGGTACAAAATACTGGCGTAACTCGGGCCGGGAAGAGATGCTTTTCTAGAGATACTGCCTAACCCGCTGAGTTACTCAATTACTTCGTGTCTATCTTTATGCTCAGCTTCAGTGTGTCTTTTATTTTTTAATTTGAAGACATAAATTTATGGAGTTATAGAGTCATAGAGTGATACAGCGTGGAAACAGGCCCTTCGGCCCAACTTGCCCACACCGGCCAACATGCCCCATCTACACTAGTCCCACCTGCCCGTGTCTGGTCCATATCCCTCCAAATCTGTCCTATCCATGTATTTCAGCGGGACAGGCAGCATCCCTGGAGAGAAGGAATGGATGATGTTTTGGGTCGAGACCCTTCTTCAGGCTGATGTCAGCGGAGAGGGAGATACACAGATAAGGAAACGTGCGGTGTGAACATAGGGCAAAGGGAATGGAGATCAAGGAAAATGTAGAAGATTATTTCCTTGATATCCATTCCCTTTGTCCTATTTTCACATCTTACTCTTCCTTATCTACCCGAAACGTCACCCATCCCTTCTCCAGCATTTGTTACTCCAGCATTTTGTGTCCATCTTCGGTTTAAACCAGCATCTGCAGTTCCTTCCTACACAGTATCTATGTAACTGTCTAACAGTGGTGTGGTGAACTGAACATTTTGGTGAATTTGCAACCAAATCATTCTGATTTCTGACTCCCTTTGTCTCCTTTGCACCTCCAGCCTTTGTCATTATTATTCAGCAAGAAGGCAGCATCTTTTAAAACCACCTATTCATTCTCTACCAAGTGCTACAAATGGTTAACCCTAAGGAATTTTTGATAAAAAAGTTAAATGATTGTAGGAACAAGTATTGCATCACGGCCGGATTCAACAACTTGAACACCAAGAATGAAGAAGACTGCAAGACCTGCTGAACGCTGCCCGATCCATCACGGGTACTGACCTCCCCACCATCGATGGGATCTACAGGAGTCGCTGCCTCAAAACGTCAGCCAGCGTCATCAGAGACCCACACCACCCTGGCCACACTCTCATTTCACCCCTGCCATCAGGAAGAAGGTACAGGAGCCTGAAAACGGTAACGTCCAGGTTCAGGAACAGCTACTTCCCCACAGCCATGAGGCCATTAATTAACCACTTATTAAATACTCCAGCCTCCAAATAAGGTCTGAACTACATATACTTGGGGACATTGGTTTTGACAATTTGTGCTATTAATTTTTGTTTTTTCATGTGTGTGTGTGTGTGTGTGTATGTATATATGTACACACATATATATATGTATACACACACACACACACACACACACATGAAAAAACAAATATTAATAGCACAAATTGACAAAACCAATGTCCCTAAGTATATATAGTTCAGACAATATATATACATATAAACACACACAAAAACAAATAATAATAGTGCAAAAAACAAAATAATATATACACACACATACACACACACACACACACCCATGTGTATATATATATATATATATATATATATATATGTACAAACACACACACACACACGTGTATATATATATATATATATGTACACACTCATACACACACACACGTGTATATATATATATGTACACACACACACACACACGTGTATATATATATATATAAAATAACTTTTTTGTTTATTATATTGTTAACAGAGTACTATGTTCACATATTCTGTTGTGCTGCTGTATGTAAGAATTTCATTGTTCCATCTGGGACATATGACAATGAAACACTCTTGACTATTGACTCTTGAAGCATACAAAGTACAGATGCTAGTTTACAAAAAAAAGAACACCAAGTTCTGGAGTAACTCCGCGGGTCAGGCAGCATTCTCTGGAGAATGCCCATGTTCTCCAGAAATGCTACCAGACCCGTTGAATTACTCCAGCAATTTGTGGGTCCTTTTTAAGTGAAATTATTGTACTGAAATAAATAATGGTAAAGCATAGACAATAGGTGCAGGAGTAGGCCATTTGGCCCTTCGAGCCAGCACCGCCATTCAATGTGATCATGGCTGATCATCCAAAATCAGTACCCCGTTCCTGCTTTCACCCCATATCCCTTGATTCCGTTAGCCCTAAGAGCTAAATCTAGCTCTCTCTCTCTCTCTTGAAAACATCCAGTGAATTGGCCTCCACTGCCCTCTGTGGCAGAGAATTCCACAGATTCGCAACGCTGTGTCTGAAAAAGTTTTTCCTCAAAAGAGAGTTCTATTTTTCTGCTCGAGTTACTTCTAATACGAAACTAGCAGTTCCACCTCTGGTTAACAGGGGGGAATTCCTCGTGACTTTGAGAGCTCCCTGTTCAGCTTTCAGGAATGGTAGAGTCTGCAACATTCAGGTTAAAATGCAAGCAACTTTGCAGTTCAGATGAAAAGTTGTTATAGACTTGTTGACGGCCTAGTTAACAAAAAAAAGGAGGCACCCGCCTGATAGGTAAGTATAGTTTCTTGTTCCCCATTAAAAGCATTAATATTGAGTTATTTCCATAGTATTAAGGCTAAGTGCTGGAAATAATGGAAATAGTGAACTTAAAAGTTTATGGTGTGGGGTGGGGTGATGGATATACATGTCACAGACCCTGGCAAGTGTTAACACTGGAGTGTACGTATGAGGTTTATGCATTCATTGGTGCTATTTTAGTTTTAGATTGCGGAGGATGGTCCCCTCAATGAGGTTTTACAAAGATCAGCGGTACACTGTTCTACAAGAAGAATGCCTTCAAAGCCAGCGGCTGTTTGAAGACCCTCACTTCCCTGCCGCAACCGAGTCGCTGTTTTACACCAAGTCCCCACCCGGGGAGATTGAGTGGAGACGGCCAAAGGTAACGATGTGTTTACTGTTTAATGTCTGACGCGACGCAAAGTTTCAACAGTTTTGTTCACTGCTGCTGCTGCTCTGTGCAGAAAACGCGGTACGATAGATAGATACAAACTGCTGGAGTAACTCAGCGGGACAGGGCAGCATCTCTGGAGAAAAGGAATGGCTGACGTTTCGGGTCGAGACCCTTCTTCAGACTGAGAGTCACGGGAAAGGGAAACAGAGGAGAATGACTGAACTTTGGTGCCTTCCCTCACAGTGGGAAACTTTGATTCCGCTGTGTGGGGATGTTTGTGTTAAAGTCTATCGTGCTCTGCGTTCTGTTTTTTTATTCGTATGGCCACAAATTTCACTGTACAAATTGGTACATGTGACAATAAATGTCTCTTGTCTTGTCTTGAGATATAGACGGTACATACAGTAGAACATAGGGCGGCACGGTGGCGCAGCGGTAGAGTTGCTGCCTCACAGCGCCAGAGACCTGGGTTTGATCCTGATTACGGGTGCTGTCTGTGCGGAGTTTGTACGTTCTACCTGTAATCTGCGTGGGGTTTCTCCGGGTGCTGCGGTTTCCTCCCACACTCCAAAGATGTACAGGTTTGTAGGTCAATTGACTTGGTATAATTGTAGCTTGTTCCTAGTGTGTGTAGGGTAGTGTAAGTGTGCAGGGATCGCTGGTCAGCATGGAGTCAGTGGACTGAAGGGCCTGTTTCCGTGCTGTATCTTCAAAACGAAATCTAGTTTAGTTTATTATCACAGTGAAAAACTTTTGTTGCGTGCTATCCAGTCAGCGGAAAGGTAATACACGATTACAAACTAAGACTGAAAGATGTGCAAAAGGATATGCTAATAAAATGATGATCAAGGATAGATGGAGCCCACAATGGTCCATTGTTGGCTGTGGGGAAGGTGATAACGAGTGGATACAAACAGTGAAACTCAGCAGGACAACAATGAAACTGGTAGATGGCTAGGGTGGGGGAGGGACGGATAGAGAGGGGATGCAAGGGTTACTTGAAGTTAGAGAAATCTCGGCTGACGTTGCTCTCATGGCGATGGGCAGAGAGACTTTGTGCCAGTTGTCATAGCAACACAGCTGGGCATTCTTATACAGTAAAGTAAAAAAGAGGGATAATTGTATCTGAAAGCTGCTTCTTTGGAGATCCTGCATTTGTATAGCTGGGGCCACACATATATATAAGTTCCTGACGCAAGCAAACTATTAGTGTAGGAAGGAACTGCAGATGCCGGTTTAAACCAAAGTTAGACACAAAATGCTGGCGTAACTCAGCGGGACAGGCAGCATCTCTGGAGAGAAGGAATGGGTGACATTTCGGGTCGAGACCCTTCTCCAGTCTGAAGGCTGGAGAAGGGTCTTCAGTCCATTTTGTTTCTATCCACAAACAAATGATTACCAAGCTTAGATTTCTGTCCAATCTATGTGTGGTTTGGTAAGCCCCCATTATCAGAAAACCTTGGTTAACTTATTCCAATACGCCCATTGACCTGCAGTAAACTTTAGTAGCATTCATACTTTATCAACTGCCCCCGTCAGTAACCTTCAGGCTTTGTATTCGACAATGAGTTGGATAAACATAAGTGTAAATATATATTAAAACATGTATGTAAATATATATTGAAGTGTGTGTAAATAGTAGGAACCTTCAAACATGCACAATGCTCACTGTTGATCTTTGCAGAAAATGTTTTAACATTTTCCAAAACATCTTTAAAAACACACCAGTCAGAGTTACTTTTATCCTTTGAATTCAAGCATCCCATTTAAAAAAAAGGCAAAGGCTCTCTGTTTTAATACGTGCCTTGTGTTTTAATCCTAAAATGTGAAAGCATGTATTTGATTTCTTGTGTGAGCCTCCCTCTCAACCTCATTTTCCTGTCTTCTCCCCCTAGCCCCTGACACCCGTACTAATCAAGAATCTGTTAATCACCATCTTAAAAATACCAAATGATTTGCCCTCCGTAATGAATTCCACAGATCCACCACCCTTTGACTAAAGAAATTCCTCCTCGTCTCCTTTCTAAAGGTACGTCCTTTTATTTTTGAGGGTATCGCCTCTAGTCCTAGACTTTCCCACCAGTGGAAACATCCTCTCCACATCCATCCTAGCCAGGCCTTTCAATAATCGGTAAGTTGCAATGAAGGCTCCCCTCATCCTAAACTCCAGCGGGTACAGGCCCGGTGCCTACAAACGCTCATCATATGTTAACCCACTCATTCCTGGGATCATTCTCGTAAACCTCCTCTGAGCCCTCTCCAGGGCCAGCACACCCTTCCTCAGATATGGTGCCCAAAACCTCTCACAATACTCCAAATGTGGTCGGACAAGAGCCTTATAAAGCCTCCATATTACATCCCAGTTTTTGTAAGTAAATGCTAGCATTGCATTTGCCTTCCTTACTACCGATTCTACTTACAAATTACACCAGCACTCCCAAGGCCGATCTCCCACCTCCGATTTCTGAATACTCTGTCCGTATAGTTTTGAGATGCAGCGTGGAAACAGGCCCTTTGGCCCACCTAGTTCCAGCGATCCCTGCACATTAACTATATCCTACACACACTGGGACAGTTTACACTTACACCAAGCCAATTAACCTACATATCTGCACGTCTTTGGAATGTGGGAAGAAAACCGAAGATCTTGGAGAAAACCCACGCGGGTCACGGGGAAAACATGCAAACTCCGTACAGACAGCAGCCGTAGTCGGGATTGAACCTGGGTCTCTGGCGCTGTGAGGTAGCAACTTTACCGCTGCGCCACCGTGCCGCACATGTCTGTGGTCTTTTTGGTAAAGGGACCCTTGGAGCTGTAACGTAGGGAGGATCTGCACCCAAGCAACACATCCGACAAGCAGTCCCTCCGTCAGTGCAAAGGTCAAACTGTAAGGTGGAAGATCTATAAAATATACTGCCAGTTTAATCTGATAGCAACCTCCAATCCTGCAAAATCTCTCAACATGAAGGGTCGGCTCGCAGCAGTAGAGTTGCTGCCTCACAGAGCCGTAGACCCGGTTCGATCCTGACTACGGGCGCTGTCTGTACCGATTTTGTACGTTCTCCCCATGACCCGCGTGGGTTTTCTCAGGGTGCTCAGGTTTCTTCCCACACTCCAAAGATGTACAAGTTTGCAGGTTAATTTGGCTTTGGTGAAAATTGTAAATTGCCCCTAGTGTGTGTAGGATAGTGTTAGTGTGCAGGGATCGCTGGTCGGCACGGACTTGGTGGGCCGAAGGGCCTGTTTCCACGATGTATCTCTGAAACTAAACCTAAAACTAAAAACTAGCAAAGAGCTTTTGTTTTAGTTTAGAGATACAGCTCGGAAACAGGCCCTTCGGCCCACCGGGTTCACGCCGACCAGCGATCCCGAACATTAATACTATCCTACACACACCAGGGACAATTTTTTTAAACATTTACCAAGCCAATTAACTTACAAACCTGTACGTCTTTGGAGTGTGGGAGGAAACCGAAGATCTCGGAGAAAACCCGCGTGGGTCTCGAGGAGAAAGTACAAACTCCGTACGGACAAGCACCCGTAGTCGGGATCGAACCCGGGTCTCCGGCGCTGCATTCGCTGTGAGGCAACAACTCTACCGCTGCGCCACCGTGACCTTATTATACCAAGCCAAACTTGGAGACCCTCCAACAGAACATCCTTTATTGCATGAAGTAACCTGTCAACTAACAGCCCAGAGGGGTACAACATGGTGTGCTCGGTTCTTGACGGCACTTTTACACGCAGTACACTCCTCCTTAAAAAAAGTAATATGAATACATGAACCATTGGCAATCGACCAAAATGTAAGCAATACATTTTGTAGTTGCATAAATGAAATCATACAATTGAATTTATAAATGATGTGTTATAAATATGATCAATACACAGATTTATAAATTTCCCTGAAAAGTGTTGCAATCTCGTGTCGCTTCCCTAAAATAAAATCTGAAGAAAATTTGATGTTATTTGAAAAAACTAAACATTTATGCTTCTTCTTCACCACATTGCTTCTCCGTGGATTGTTACTTGTCGTGGTGGAGAAGCTTGTGTGGACCTGAGATCCTGAGAGCGATGCTGTCTGGAGCTATGCTCCTGGTAGGGCCACCCATGGCGGTAAGGTCGAGGGGGAGGTCTCTGACAAAGAGCAATCCAACCAAGACCTCAACGGTGGAACAGGCGGAGGACGATGGCTGACTTTAGTGGAGCGTCACAACGGCTGGGAAGGCGGATGAAGGCTGCAGCAGAAAAGGGTCTCCGGTCGTCTTGGACTCCATGCCACTGGATCCTGACCCAGATCTTTCAAGGACCGTGGGGTGGCTGTCTGTGCACCAGTCTCCCCACGTTAAACAAAGTCACGCACAGGCGTCCTCCATATAGGGAATAGCACCCTGGAGACACCCATGGTCAGCCACGACCGAAGGGGGCCTAAGGTCACCACATGGTAGGTTTTGAAGGTTAATTGGTTATCTGTAAATTGCCTCTAATCTGTAGCGAGATGAGAAAGTGGGATAACATAGAACCAATGTTTACGGGTGATCATTGGTCGGCAGACTCGGTGGGCCGAAGGTCCTGTTTCCATGCAGTATCTCCAAACAAAACTAAATAGACCTACGTACTCCTTGGAAGATGGTTACCATGGACTGCATGGGTTGAAGGTCCTGTTTCCATGCTGTATCGCTAAACTCGATTAGTTCAATGAGGAGGAAGGAACTGCAGAAAACCCAAAATGCTGGAGCAACTCAGCCGGTCAGGGAGCATCTCTCTGGAGAGAAGGAATTGGTGTTTCTGAAGAAGGGTCTCGACCCAAAACGTCACCCATTCTTTCTCTCCAGAGAAGCTGCCTGTCCCGCTGAGCTACTCCGACGTTTTGTGTCCATCTTTGATCAGTTCAATGGAATGTCACAATTCATCTGCAGACGTTAGGCTTGTTTTGTAAAAGAAAATAACTATGTTGAAAACTGCTGGATGCTCTCGATGGTCGGACAACAAGAACATCTGCACATTGCCTCTCGGACGTCCAGCATAGATTTCCAGAGCCTACAGTCCTATTTTTAAGCCCAGGAGATCAGATCTTGGCAAGTCTAATCCCATTGCAATTAAATCCAGCTGCATCCTGTTGATCTGTTTAAATAACAGTGTTTACATTATTACAAAACGCCAATGATCCTGACAATTAACCAAGTTGTAAAGGTCAAATGCCCTTGGACAGCAAGATGTTTACCATTGCAATGTAGGGGAACAGAAACCTTTTTGGGTAGGAGAGGGGATCTTATTGAAACATATAAGATTATTAAGGGATTGGACACGCTAGAGGCAGGAAACATGTTCCCGATTTTGGGGGAGTCCAGAACCAGGGGCCACCATTTAAGAATAGGCCATTTAGAATGGAGATGAGGAAAAACGTTGTCATCTAGAGAGTTGAGAATCTGTGGAATTCTCGGCCTCAGAAGGCAGTGTAGACCAATTCTCTGGATGCTTTCAAGATAGAGTTAGATAGAGTTCTTAAAGATAGCAGGGTCAAGGGATATGGGGAGAAGGCAGGAACGGGGTACTGATTGTGGATGATCAGCCATGATCACAATGAATGGCATTGCTGGCTCAAAGGGCCGAATGGCCTACTCCTGTACCTATTGTCTATTGACCTGCAGATGCTGGTTTACATCAAAGACAGACACAAAATGCTGAGGTAACTCAGCGGGTCAGGCAGCATCTCTGGAGAGATGGAAAGGATGACATTTCAGGTTGAGACCTGTATCTGATGAAGGTTTTCGACCCAAAACGTCACCCATTCCTCCTCTCCAGAGATGTTTTTGGCACATGTCTCTTAAATGTCTCTTCGATATCGGAAGAGAGGGGTAAAGTTGGTGGGGTGCCTCCTCGAATCCCCACTGTTGCAGTGCTTGCAGCGCTGTTGTATGGAGAATTTTAATATTTGGTCAATATGACTATGAAGTTATACAACATGGAGCTCATGGCAGAAGAATGTGGGGTTCAGTTTATTTTATTGTCACATGTACCGAGGTACAGTGGAAAGCTTTTGTTGCGTGCTAACCAGTCAGTGGACAGACAACACCCTGATGCTGTGGATCAAAGAGAGCTCTCTGGAGCTTAACATCTCCAAGACCAAGGAGCTGTGTTGTGGGGGGAGGCGAACATCTTCCCCCCAACCTCTCTTTGAACCTCTGAGGCTGAATGGGCAGACAGTTGAGCAGGTAGAGGCCTTTAGATACCTGGGCACAGAGATTGACACCCGTCTGTCCTTCTCCCAGCACACAGACTCTGTGTACAAGAAGGCACAGCAACGCCTGTTCCTGCTGAGGAAACTCAGGAGCTTTGATGTCAGACAGGACATTTTAACAGCTGTCTATAAATCACTTATAGAATCTGTACTCACCTTTAACATCACATCCTGGTTCACCCTCACCTCTGTTAAACACAAATCAAAGCTTTCCCGGATCATCAATCAAGCAAGCAAAATAACTGGCAAAACTCAAAATCAATTATCAGTACTCCACACCCAGGCAGTTAAAAGGAAAGCCAACCTCATTACACAGGATCCCACCCACCCCCTGCACAAGTCCTTCCAACTTCTGCCATCAGGCCGCCGATATAATGTCCCCCTATCCAAGAAAAACATCCACAAAAACTCATTCATACCCATTGCCATAAACAGCTTAAATAAAAAATGAACAAGGGACAAATTAACCCTGACGTACTGTCACTTTACACGTATCCACAACTTTTATCTTGTCTATTTTTACAGTTTTTAATCTTTATACTTGCTTTTAAGATCTATACACACTGTGTGCACGCGCAGAAATCTGTGTTGTATGACTGCTTATCAGTACATTGTCCTGTTTGTATGTTGAGCCACGTCAAAGAAGATTTTCTGTTACGACAGACAATAAAGTTTTCTGAATCTGAATCTGAATACATGATTACAATTGAGTCATTTACAGTGTATGGATACATGATAAAGGAATAACGTTTAGTGCAAGGTAAAGCCTGCAAGGTCCAAACAAAGATAGTCCAAGGGTTCCTGAAGAGGTAGATAGTAGTTCAGGACTGCTCTCTGGTTGTGGTAGGATGGTTCAGTTGCCTGATAACAGCTTCCACGGGAACGACCCTCTGTGTGAAAAAGTTGCCCCTCGGGTTCCTATTAAATCTTTCCATCATCATCATCATGGTTTAAAACATTAGCGACGCAGTGGTGCTGGTTTCCAACAGGAACGGTGACGGACGCACCACACATCTCTGTCCTCCAGTTCCTGCAGACTTCCGCCCCTGGAAGTATAGGATTTTGGTGTGTGTGCTTTTTCATCGTTCCTTACAATGCCGTGTACGACAGTGATCGCAACTTCTACTGAAGTGTGGACGGCCGTTGGCTCGCTAGAAGTTCATCCACCCGTCTTATTTTTGGTCCTGCTGGGGATCCACAGCCCCCTCATCACCTGGCAAAACAGGTGGGGGAGACGGTTTAGTCGCCAACTATCCGACCATGGAGCAGGTAGCACGGGATTACATGGTACCCGTGGCGGGGGGAACTCCCCCCGACCTGACCCCTCTCACCCTAAACTTATGTCCACTGGTTCTTGATTTCCCTATGAGTAAAATACTATGTATCTCGCCTTTCTATTCCCTTCATCAGTGGATTATTATTTATTGTGAATTTTTGGTTCATAATATGGGGTTTTGGTGACAATATTTGTACACACCAACTTCTAAAAAGTTCCTGTACTTTACTTCACCTATTTAAAATACATAATATATCATGGAAGGATATCCTCAAGGAGTTTTTTGTACAAAATTGAAAGATAAAGAGGGGCTCTATTCCTTGGCGTGCAGGAGGATGAGGGGTGATCTTATAGAGGTGTATAAAATCATGAGAGGAATAGATTGGGTAGACGCATAGAGTCTCTTGCCCAGAGTAGGCGAATCGAGGACCAGAAGACATAGGTTTACGGTGAGGTGGGGAAAGATTTAATAGGAACCTGAGGGGTAAGTGTTTCACACAGAGTGGTGGGTGTATGGAACGAGCTGCCAGAGGAGGTAGTTGAGGCTGTGACTATCCCAACATTTGAGAAACAGTTAGACATGTACATGGATCAGATAGGTTTAGAGGGATATGGGCCAAAGGCAGGCAGGTGGGACTAGTTAAATTGGGATGTTGGTCGGTTTGGGAAGTTGGGCCGAAGGGCCTGTTTCAACACTGTATCACTCTATGGAAAGCTCTAAAAGAGATCTAAAAGAGCTCCAAGATCCAATTTGCAAATCCCTACCCTGATGACAGGTTGGCTGAAGTCAGTTTGAGAAGAATCCCTTCCTCGTATATCAACAATACAGAAAGATAAATGTCTTTCTCTTACTCCCAGATGAGTTTGAATCTGTGGAACTGCTTGGAGGAAGAGTTTGCTGAGCTAGAGAAAATTCTAAAACCATATGTGCTTCTAAATGGGAAATAAGCTTCCAGTCACAGAGGAAGATGTGTGGGCTGTCATTTTGCTCAAAATAATCCTTCGACCTCTGAAGGCTTTGGCCAATAAATATATAAAATTATAACAGGCATAGACAGTCAGAACCATTTTCCCAGGGTGGACATGTTAACCATCTACCTCACTGGAGACCCTCGGGCTATCCTTAATCGGACTTAGAAACATAGAAAAAAGGTGCAGGAGGCCATTCGGCCCTTCGAGCCAGCACCGCCATTCATTGTGATCATAGCTGATCGTCCCCTATCAATAACCCGTCTGCCTTCTCCCCATATCCCTTGATTCCACTAGCCCCTAGAGCTCTATCTAACTCTCTCTTAAATCCATCCAGTGACTTGGCCTCCACTGCCCTCTGTGGCAGGGAATTCCAAAAATTCACAACTCTCTGGGTGAAAAAGTGTTTTCTCACCTCAGTCTTAAATGGCCTCCCCTTTATTCTAAGACTGTGGCCCCTGGTTCTGGAACCAGTTCTGGTCTGGTTCTGGAATTTACTGGACTTTATCTTGCACCACGGGGTGCTGTCTGTACGGAGTTTGCACGTTCTCCCTGTGACCCCGTGGGTTTCCTCCGGGTGCTCCGGTTTCCTCCCACATTCCAAAGACGAACCGGTTTGTAGGCTAATATGCTGCGATAAAATTGTAAATTGTCCTTGGTGTGTAGGATAGAGCTAGTGTACGGGGGGATCGCTGGTCGGCGTGGACTCGGTGGGCCGAAGGGCCTGTTTCCATGCTGAATCTCTAAAGTCTAAAGTTGTACATGTGTGAACTATGCAAAAAAGATCTTCACTGTGGAACGGGGTACTGATTGTGGATGATCAATCATGATCACAGTGAATAGCGGCGCTGCCTCGAAGGGCCGAATAGCCTACTCCTGCACCTATTGTCTATTGTGCAGTGCATACGTGCATACAATAAAGAACCATTGAAGTAAGAATGTAATTGTTTAATTGTTGCTACATATGACAATGAAACACTGTTGTGTTTGCAGTCCTGAGCTATTATCTACCTCTTTGGTGACCCTCGGACTATCCTTGATCGGACTTTGCTGGCTTTACCTTGCACTAAATATTATTCCCTTATCATGTATCTGTACACTGTGAATGGCTCGATTGTAATCATGTATTGTCTTTCCGCTGACTGGTTAGCACGCAACAAAAGCTCTTCATTGTACCTCGGCACACGTGACAATAAACTAAACTCAACTAAACTTGACTCTAGACCAAGAACCTTCTCGTGAGCCATCTCCAGCTGGACATTTAGGCAATAAATCAAGCCAGTTATTAATAGGAGCCCTTATGGGCATTGATTGCAGTGAACTACTGCCCACATTCATGGACACAAGATGTCACTTTCGCCTCACTGAAGTCGGGGGCGGGGGAGTGGGGGGGGAGAGAAAAAGTTGTTCTCGTGAGAATTAAGAACCTCAATGCCCTTTCTGAGTTGCACTGCACAGCAAAACACAAATATGATTAAAACAACAAGAATAATCCAGTAGCTGGGAAACTGGATTAATGGAATCATTGCCCCTTGGAGAAGTTAGACCAGCGACGGATGTCTTGCAAAAGTTTACTCTGCAGAATGTCTCTCCGCTATTATTGTATGTCTATGTCCATGTCTATGTCAATCGGTATGAATCTATCCATCTATATCTATCTATTCTATGTCTATCTATTCATCTATTTATTTATCCATCTCTCGCTATATTTTCAGTTTAGTTTATTGTCACGTGTACCGAGGTACAGTAAAAAGCTTTTGTTGCGTGCTAACCAGTCAGCTGAAAGACGACACATGATTACAATCAAGTCATTTACAGTGTTCAGCTACGTAAGGGAATAACGTTTAGTGCCAGGTAAAGCCAGCAAAGTCTGATCAAGGATAGTCCGAGGGTCACCAAAGAGGTATTCAGCAGTAATTGGCATTAGCTGCAGAAGAATAGAAGAGAGAATTTGGGAAGTGCAGATACAAGGGGCGGCACGGTGGCACAGTGCAGCCTCGCAGCGCTTCAGATGCTGGTTCGATCCTGACTACAGGTGCTGCCTGTACGGAGTTTGCAGGTTCTCCGTATGACCAGCGTGGGTTTTCCCCAGGTGCTCCAGTTTCCTCCCACACTCCAAGGACGTGCAGGTTTGTGGGTTAATTGGCTTCCGTAAATTGTCCCCAGTGTGTGTTGGATAGAACCAGCGTGTGGTGATCGCTGGTCGGCAGAGACTCGGTGGGCCGAAGGGCCTGTTTCCACATTGTATCTCCAAACTGAACATGCAGTAGTCAGATACTCCTTTAAAATAAAAGCAGTGAGCTGAGAATAAAAATAAACAGCAGGAAGATAACAGCCCTCAATAATTTTAGGAATTTATTTTGTGGCAGAGGTCACGATTAGAAACGCACGATAAATAACATTTTGGAGAAGAACTTTAACTGAAGCTGGTCGAGAGGAGTGAAGTTTATCACTGATCCTTTTAAACATTTAGTAACCCATGCACGACCCTGAGTCTCTACGATCTAGACTTGAGTTTAGCTGCAGGAAGGAACTGAAGATGCTGGTTTAAACCAAAGTTAGACACAAAGTGCTGGAGTAACTCAGCGGGTCAGGCAGCATCTCTGGAGAGAAGGAATGGGTGACGTTTCGGGTTGAGACCCTTCTTCAGACTGAGAGTTCAGAGAGAAGGGAAATTAGATTTTAGAGGTACGTGGAAATCATTTCAGTGGGGGCAGGAGCAGGCAGAAACAATGGGTCTGCCAGGGCCGTTGTGTTTTTGGATTATGGGGAGAAGGTAAAACAGGACCATGCGGGGCTGGGAAACGATAAGGTTGGAGGCTGTGGAGGGCAGACAGCTGGAAGCTCGTTTCCCTTTGCTCTCAGTCTGAAGAAGGGTCTTGACCCGAAAAATCACCCATTACTTCTCTCCAGAGATGCTGCCTCTCTCACTGAGTTACTCCAGCACTTTGTGTCTATCTTCGATCTTGCTGTTGTATCTCAATGAAAAGTGGCATCAACATTCTGATGAAAAATGAGCACTTTTACACCAGACTGCAGCAGTCTGAAGAAGGATCTTGACCCGAAACATCACCTATTCCTTTTCTCCTGACCAGCTGAGTTACTCCAGCACTGTATCTATCTTCTGTGTAAACCAGCATCTGCGGTTCCTTCCTGCACATTACACCAGGCACAATGTAGAAACAAGGAACTGCAGATGCTGGTTTCAAGATCACCCCTCTTTCTCCTGCACTCCAAGGAATAAAGTCCTAGGCTGCTCAACGTCTCCCTATAGCGTGGGCCCTCGAGTCCTGGCAACATCCTCGTAAATCTTCTCTGCACAATTTCCAGTTTAACATCATCTTTCCTGTAACAGGGTGACCAAAACAAGATGCAACACGCAATTGGGACAAGGTTTTCTTTCCTACATAAAGCACAAAGTGCTGGAGGAACTCAGCGGGCCAGGCAGCATCTCTGGGAGATAAAGACCCCATCCATTTTCTTCAGAGATGCTGCCTGACCTGCTGAGTTACTCCAGCACGTTCTAAATTCATAACTGATAGGAGCTGAATTAGGCATTTGGCCCATCGTCTACTCCGCCATTCAACCATGGATAATCAATCTTTCCCTCCTAACCCCATTCTCCTGCCTTCTCTCCATAACACAGAAAATAGGTGCAAGAGGAGGCCATTCAGCCCTTCGAGCCAGCCTTAATCTTAACGGATCTGAAAGTATGTCCAAATGTGTTTAAAAATAATTAAGCAAGAAAACAGAGCTGCCAGAGACGGCTAATGCTGGAATCTTGCGTAAAACCTGAAGTGTTGGAGGAACCCGGTGAGTCAGGCAGTATCTGTGGAAGGAGACAGACACAAAGAGCTGGAGTAATTCAGTGGGACAGGCAGCATCTCTGGAGAGAAAGAATGGGTGCTGTTTCGGGTCGAGACCTTTCTTCAGACTGGGTCCCAATCCATAACGTCACCTGCCTGTTCCTTCCATTACTGCTGCCTGACCCACTGAGTTCTCCAGCACATTGTGTTTTATTTAGGATCGAAAACCTTGCTCCAAATGCGTATTGCATTCTGTATCGGTACCCTTGGTATGGGAAATATGTTGTTAAGCTGGAAGGGGTGCAGAGAAGATTTACGAGGATGTTGCCAGGACACGAGGGCCTGAGCTTTAGGGGGAGGTTGAGCAGTCTAGGACTTTATTCCTTGGAGCGCAGGAGGATGAGGGTTGATCATATAGAGGTGTACAAGATCATCATCATCAGTGGTCACTCGAAACGAGTATGACTGTCCTCTTATGGAGGACGCCTGTGCTTGACTTTGTTTAACGTGGGGAGACTGGTGCACAGACAGCCACCCCACGGTCCTTGACAGATCTGGGTCAGGATCCAGTGGCTCGGAGTCCAAGACTACCGGAGACCCTTTTCTGCTGCAGCCTTCATCCGCCTTCCCAGCCGTTGTGACGCTCCACTAAGGTCAGCCATCGTCCTCCGCCTGTTCCACCGTTGAGGTCTTGGTTGGATTGCTCTTTGTCAGAGACCTCCCCCTCGACCTTACCGCCATGGGTGGCCCTACCAGGAGCATAGCTCCAGACGGCATCGCTCTCAGGATCTCAGGTCCACACAAGCTTCTCCACCACGACAAGGTGACAGTCCACGGAGAAGTGTACAAGACCGTGAGTGGCATAGATAAGGTAAATGCACAGTCAATAGACAATAGGTGCAGGAGTAGGCCATTCGGCCCTTCGAGCCAGCACCACCATTCAATGTGATCATGGCTGATCATCCTCAATCAGTTCCTGCCTTCTCCCCATATCCCCTGACTCCGCTATTTATAAGAGCCCTATCTAGCTCTATCTTGAAAGCAGTTGGACAGGTACAGGTTTGGGGGGATATTGGCCAAAAATGCGGGCAGGTGGGACGAGTGTAGCTGGGACATGTTGGCCAGTGTGGGCAAGTTGGGCCGAAGGGTCTGTTTCCACACTGTATCTCTCTATTACTCTATAAACCACACAAGAATAATACAGTGATTGTGTTTTACCCAAAGTAGGGGAAATGAGAAGCAGATGACATGGGTTTAAGAAGAGGGGGAATATATTTAACAGGAACCTGAGGTGCAACATTTTTACACAAAGGGTGGTATGGAATGAGCTGCCAGAGGAGGTAGTTGAGGCTGGGACTATCGCAATATTTAAACACACATTTGGACAGGTACATGGATAGGAAAGGTTTAGAGGGATTATGGAACTTGTACACTTCTCTGTGGATTGTCTCCTTGTCATGGTGGAGAAGCTTGTGTGGTCCTGAGATCCTGAGAGCGATGCCGTCTGGAGCTATGCTCCTGGTAGATGGGACTAGTGAAGATGGGGCATGTTGGTCAGCATGGGCAAGTTGGGCCGAAGGGCCTGTTTCCACACTTTATCACATGATGACTCTAAAACAGGATTGCTGTTTCAGAAACTGGGGAAAAATAAGTTAATTACGTAACCGATAAGGGACTTATGAATGTCAATCATCTTGCGGCAGTGTGTGTTTTCCATTAATCAGACTGAGAAGTCCAGATTTTTATCTTGGCAAGAACATTTAATTCTAAATACGAAGGTTATAGGCTTTCTTAAGGGAGAGTCCAACAGTGAGCCTGGGGCCAAAATGGAGTTCAGTGCGCCAGGGAGGATTTTAGAATAACTCATAACCACATGGAACATTGCTCCATAGATTCTAATGTTGAAACATGTTTATGCCTTTATTCATGGCATAAAATAATATAGGTACATTTGAGGTAGCGTCTCACAAAGGACCCATATCAGTTTTAGTTGTGCCTCGGACGTCACTGTGGCGCAGAGGTAGAGTCGCTGCCTCACAGCGCCAGAGAGCCAGGTTCGATCCTGACCTTGGGTGCTGTTTGTTCAGAGCTTATACGTTCTCCCTGTGACCGCGTGGGTTTTCTCCGGGTGCTCCGGTTTCCCCCCACACCCCAAAGATGCACTTGTAGGTTAATTGGCTTCTGTAAATTTTCTCTGTTGTGTGGGCAGTTGATGAGAAGATGGGATAACATAGAACTAGTGTGAACGGGTGATCAATGGTCGGCGTGGCTGACTCACCGACCTGCGTGGGTTTTCTCCGAGATCTCGCCTTCCTCCCACACTCCAAAGACGTACAGGTTGGCAGGTTAATTGGCTTGGTATAAATGTAAAATTGTCCCTGTTGTGTGTAGGATAGTGCTGATGTGTGTAGGATAGTATTAATGTGACATTTCAGGTCAAGACCCTTCTTGAGACTGGTCGGCGTGGAATCGGTGGGCCGAAGGGCCTGTTTCCGCGCTGTATCTCTAAACTAAACTGAACTAAAATTAATAAAGTTAAATTATTCAGATATTACAGTGTCTTCAAAGCCAAAATTCAATTAGCAAGGAAGGATATGCTGGAGAAGAAAACAGTTTCATAGCTTCGACTGAGTAAGGATTTCATGCTAAAGTAGGTCCAGTAACTGGTTAGTAAATTAAAGTTGATGTGTTCATTGCACAAGCTACATTCTTGGTCTGCCTGCAAACAATTATGATAACAACATACACTCATTTAAGGAATTAGCTCCATTAACATGTTATTCAGGAAGGCATGTAAACCACAGGTGGTTTACAAACTGTTGAAAAATCTGTTCAGCCAGTGTACTGACACCGTAATGTGACTTGAAGGTCCAATTTACTGCAAAAAGACACCAAGTGCTGGAGTAACTCAGCGGGTCAGGCAGCAGCATCTCTGGAACACATGGGTAGGTGATGTTTCAGGTCGGGATCAGTCTAAAGGAGGGACCCTTCTTCAGACTAGGTAGGGAAAAGGGAAATTTCCTTCTCTCCAGAGATGCTGCCTGACCCGCTGTTACTCCAGCTTTATGTACCTTTCTTTGGTTTAAACCAGCACTTGCAGTTCCTTCCTACGATGTTACCTGTCCATGTTCTCCAGAGATGCTGCCTGACACAGAGGGTGGCGGGAAGCTGGAACGCGTTGCTGGGGATAGTGGTGAGGCAGATATGATAGTGGCACTTAAGAGACTTTTGGATAGGCACCTGGATATGCAGGGAATGGCAGGATAAATGACTAATAATTTTTAACTTTGATAGGGGCTATGTGCATGTCGATAAAAGATTGTTTAGTTCAGTTCATTGTCATTGAAAAGCTTTTGTTGCATGCTAAGCAGTCAGCTTGAAGACAATACATGATTACATTCAAACCGTTTACAGTGTATAAATACAAAAGGGGTTAAGGGACCTGTCCCACTTAGCGATTTTTACGGCGACTGCCGGCGTCATTGACTGACGTATCAGGGTCGTCGAAAGATTTGAATATTTAAAACTCCAGCGGCGACAAAGTAAATGTTGCGACACTTGAGGAGACACCGCTCGTCATCACACCGCGTCACGCCGCAACTTTTTCGGTGACCTGATACGTCAGTCAGCGATGCTCCCAGTCGCCGAAAAAAACGCCAAGTGGGACAGGCCCTTTAGTGCAAGGTAAGGCCAGTAAAGTCTGATCGAAGGTAGTCCGAGGGTCACCATTGAGGTAGATAGTAGTTCAGGACTGCTCTCTGGTTGTGGTAGGATGGTTCAGTTACCTGATTAACAGCTGGGAAGAAACTGTCCCTGAATCTGGAGGTGTGCGTTTTCACACTTCTGTACCACTTGCCTGATAATAATAATAATAATAATAAATTCAGACATCTCAAGGACACCTTACATAGATTAATAGGAATAAAAACATATAATCAGAATAAAATAAGTAATAAAGACATCACAGAGACACAAATTAAAAACAGAATTCAGTCCAAAAACAGAAAATCAAAAACACAAAGTGAAGAGAGAGCAGCGGCAGCCAAAGCACGCCAGCGTCCACTCTCTCTTCATGGCAGCCATCTTGGACACAGATTTACAGGATTACATTAGACAAAAAAATCATCCCCCCACAATGGATACCACTGTGGGGGAAGGCACAAAGTCCAGTCTCCACCCCAAAGTCAGGCCTATTGAGGCCACCGCAATTGCCTCTACGGAGGCCCGATGTTCCTGGCCGTTCTCACCGGGTGGTCTTGCCCCGGCGTCGGGAGAGTCCTCACAGCGGCTGGGCCACCTGGAACGGCCGCTTCCTGGTTGGAGACCGTGGCTTCCGGAGCCGACAAGGCCGCGCCGGTTTGGAGCTCCCAGGCTCCCGATGTTAAAGTCGGCACCGCCTCTCCGTTCCGCAGACCCGCAGCCCGGAGATGTTGCTCTCGGCGGTCACAGCTCACCAGAGCTCCAGCGCGTCGCTCCACGCGGCGACCCAGGCAAGGCATCGCCCGCTCCGCGATAGCGCTCCAGCGCTGTGCCGCCACCGAGGCCGAGGTGCTGGGCGGTCCCCGTCAGGAAACGGCGCACCAAGCCCGCTGGTAGGCCATGAGGACGGGTCGACGGGCAGCCCGGAGAAAAAGCTGCCACACCGCCCAGGTAGGGACCTAGAAATAAAGTTGAGACCTACCCCCCACATTAAAAAGTCCATATCCCCTACAAACAAAAAACAGGACTCACTAAAAACTATAAAAAAAACGAATTAAAACGGACGGCTGCTGGCTAGCAGCCGTTCACCAAGATGGCTCCTCCTCCTCGGGATGGGAGAGGGATGGTCTTGGTGTCATGTTTGGCACGGACATTGTGGGCCGAAGGACCTGTTCCTGTGCTGCATTGTTTTGTGTTCTAGATCCAAGACCGGGTATTATTTATTTTTATTTTTAATTTAACCTTTATTTAACCAGGAGAAGTCTCATTGAGATTAAAAATCTCTTTTACAAGAGAGTCCTGGCCAAGACAGGCAGCAGCACAGTTCCACAGTTACAGACAATAAAACCAGCTTCATGTTTTCGAGAGCCACTGTTCGTGTCAACATATTTGTGCCGTCTCCCAAGTTTAGTTCCAGCTGTTCTGCTTCAGTTTCAAAGCACAGAATACATGTTATTAGCAGCCTCCCATGTAGAATGTGGTTAGTGCATCATGATGCCACACCAGTTTATTTAACACTAAGAGAAACAGCATGCAGACACCCCACGTCTCTGTCAGTGGTTAATGTATCTAGCTGTTAGAAAATGTAGGGCAAAAAGAAGTCTCCAGTTCCTTTATTTAACTCTTCCCTGAGGAAGTATCCATCATCCTCTATTCTGGCACACCTCAGATTAGAAGTTGGACACCAAAAGCTGGAGTAACTCAGCGGGTCAGGCAGCATCTCTGGTGTAAAAGAACAGGTGATGTTTCGGGTTGAGACCCTTCTTCAGACTGAGAGTCACAGGAAAGTGAAACGAGAGATATAGATGGTACATACAGTAGAACATAGGGCAGCACGGTGGCGCAGTGGATAGAGTTGCTGCCTCACAGTGCCAGAGACCCGGGTTTGATCCTGACTACGGGTGCTGTCTGTGCGGAGTTTGTACGTTCTCCCTGTAACCTGCGTGGGGTTTCTCCGGGTGCTTCAGTTTCCTCCCACACTCCAAAGACGTACAGGTTTGTAGGTCAATTGTCTTGGTATAATTGTAACTTGTTCCTAGTATGTGTAGGGTAGTGTAAGTGTGCAGGGATCGCTGGTCGGCATGGAGTCAGTGGACCGAAGGGCCTGTTTCTATGCTGTATCTCCAAAACTAAAACTAGTTTAGTTTAGTTTATTGTCACGTGTACCGAGATACAGTGAAAAACTTTTGTTGCGTGCTATCCAGTCAGCGGAAAGACAATACACGATTACAAACTAAGACTGAAAGATGTGCAAAAGGATATGCAAATAAAATGATGATCAAGGATGGATGGAGCCCACAATGGTCCATTGTTGGCTGTGGGGAAGGTGATAACGAGTGGATACAAACAGTGAAACTCAGCAAGATGACAGTGAAACTGGTAGATGACTAGGGTGGGGGAGGGACGGAGAGAGAGGGATATAAAACAAATGAATGAAAGATATGCAAAACAGCAACGATGATAAAGGAAGCAGGCCATTGTTAGCTGTGGGCTCGGTGAGAACAAGGCAATGTTAGCTGACAGGTTACTTTAGAGATGCATTATGGAAACACCCTGATCCATACTGATCAACGTTCACCCATACACTAGTTCTATACTAGTTTAGATTACCAGCGATCTCCGCACTTACACTACCCTACACACACTAGATTAAACTAGATTAGTTTAATTTAGTTTATTATCACGTGTACTGAGGTACAGCAAAAAGGTATTTTTGTTGCGTGCTAACCAGTCAGCGTAAAGACTATACATTATTACAATCGAGCCGTTCAGTGTACAGATACAGGATAAAGGGAGTACCGTTTAGTGCAAGATAAAGTCCAGTAGAGTCCGATTAAAGATAGTCCAAGGGTCTCCGATGGATTAGACGGAAGTTCAGGACTGCTCTCTAGTTGATGGTAGGATGGTTCAGTTGCCTGATAACAGCTAGGAAGAAACTGTCCCTGAATCTGGAGGTGTGTGCTTTCACACTTCTGTACCACTTGCCTGGTGGTAGAGGGGAGAAGAGGGAGTGACCGAGGTCCTTGATTATGCAAAGGGTTGATTTACAGAAGCCAATTAATCTACAGACCTGCGGTTCTTTAGAATGTGGGAGGAAACCAGAGAACCTGGTGAAAACCAACGCTGTACCGACAAGCACCCGTAGTCAGTTTCTGGCGCTGTAGGATCTGAAATCTGTCCTTTTAGGGAATATTAGTTATTTAAGGCAGCACAAAACCGCAGCGGTGGAGTTGCTGCCTCACAGCGCCAGAGACCTGGGTTCGATCCCAACTATGGGTGATGTCTGTACGGAGTTTGTACCATGTTTTGTGTCTACCTCATGTACCTGCATGGGTTTTTTCCGAAAGCTTCGGATTTTTCCCACACTCCAAAGACGCACAGGTGTGTAGGTTAAATGTTTAAGGGCCTGTCCCACTTAGGTTATATTTAGGCGACTGCCGGTGACTGTCATAGTCGTAGCAGGTCACTGAAAAAACGGTGACTGGACCCCCCTTCGACACAAAATTTGAAAGAGAATCATTACTTTAACAACAAAAAAAAAACAAAGTCAGCACCGGCGACAACCTACGCTAACCTGGCGACAACTACGACAGCACCTACGTCAGGAGATGTCAAGCTACTCTCATTGGCTTCAAACCCACTGTCACCGATTGTCCGAAAATTTTTCAACATGTTGAAAATCCAGCAGCGACCAGAAAGACGCTAAGACACTTTGGGCGACTGAGGAGACTATTCACGACCATACAGGTGACACCCCGGCGACCATGTGGCGACAGCCTAGTCGTCTGTAGTCATCTAAAAAATCATCTAAGTGGGACAGGCCCTTTAGGAAGGAACCTTTGATGCAGGTTTAAACCGAAGATAGACACAAAAAGCTGGAGTAACTCAGTGAGCTAGACAGCAACTCTGGAGAAAAGGAACATATGGCATTTCGGGTCTGAAGAAGAGTCTCGACCCAGGAAATGTCACCTGTGTCACTCCAGCGTTTTGGGTAATTCCCAGGTTTGTAGGTTAATTAGCTTGGTATAAATGTAAATTGTCCCTAGTGTGTGTAGGATAGTGTTAGTGTGCGGGGATCACTGGTCGGTGCGGACTCGGTGTGCCGAAGGGCCTGTTTCCACACTGTATCTCTAACTACACTACATTGTGTGTTGGAACTGCAGCAATAGTCGGCCCCATTGCAAACAACTCTGCACAAGAACCACTTAAATAATTCCATGTAATCCGCCAGAGATTGACAAATGGCTTTAACTTTGCCAATTTAAACTACAGAAATGGGAATTTATCTGAAATTGCTTTCTGCGGCCACTAACTGGATGCCAAGTGAATCTGGCTGACTTCGCAATGATTGTGGTTGTAAAAAATGCCATGACTGACAGACACTGGTTTAAATTACTCCAGCATTTTGTGTCTACCTCATGACTGACAGAGCTGTCAACACATAATAAAAAATGATGGTCAAAAAATGATGAAGTTTAAAATAAATTGACCTTCTTGAAAGCGATCCCGCAAGTTACTAACTTTACTGTAATACTCTACTGCTTTTTTTCAAATTGCTGTTTTTTTCCCTTTTTCCTTCCGCCCACAATATTTAATATGTAAAAGAATATGTGATTTTACTTCGGAGTCACGTGAGTGACTACGTGAAGAACCCGCTCAGTGCGCAGGCGCGGCATTACGCCAGCAGTGCAACAGCGGCTGCAACGGGAGTTAGGCTGTCCCGTTACAGGATGAACCGGACCGTCAGGTGAGTACCCAGGTGAATACACATATGTGTATGTGACGAATAAACTTGACTTGACTTGATTACAAAGACACACAGTACATGGTGGCGCAGCGGTAGAGTTGCTGCCTCACAGCGCCTGGTGCGCCGGGTTCGATCCTGACAACAGGTGCTGTCTGTACGGAGTTTGTACGTTCTTCCCGTGACCGCGTGGGTTTTCTCCGAGATCTTTGGTTTCCTCCCACAATCCCAAGGTTTGTAGGTTAATTTGCTTGGTATAAATGCAAATTGTCCCTAGTGTGTGTAGTGTTTGTGTGCGGGGATCGCTGGTTGGTGCGGATTCGGTAGGCCGAAGGGCCTGTTTCCGCACTATATCTCTAACACTAAAGCTAAACTAAACCTAAAACTAAACTACTGGAGTAACTAGACTGTATATAAAAATGAATTTCACTGTACCTCGGTGCACGTGGCAAGTACCATGACTCAGCGGGCCAGGCAGCATCTCCCAAGTACATAGATAGGCAACATTTCTAGGTCTGGACCCTTCTTTAGAGTTCTTCAGTCCTGACCCAAAACATCACCTATCCATGTTCTTGAGTGATGTTCCCTGACCCGCTGAGCTATGAGAGGAATAGATTGGGTAGCCGCACAAAGTCTCTTGCCCAGAGTAGGTGAATCGAGGACCAGACGACATACGTTTAAGTTGAGGGGGCAAAGATTTAACAGGATACCTGAGGGGTAACGTTTTCACACAAAGGGTGGTGGGTGTATGGAATGAGCTGCCGGAAGAGGTAGTTGAGGTAGGGACTATCGCAACGTTTAAGAAACAGTTACAGGTACATGGATAGGATAGGCTTAGAGGGGTATCGTATCGCATTGTATCTCTTTAAATTATGAATTTGTTGGTGGTGTGGACTAGTTTAGTTTAAATTATTGTTATTGTCACGCTTTTTTCATTGCGTGCTATCTAGTCAGCGGAAAGACTATACATGATCACAATCAGGCCGTCCACAGTGTATAGATAAGGGATCAAGGGAAAAACGTTTAGTGCAGGATAAAGTCCAGTAAAGTCCGATCAAAGATAGTCCAAGGCTCTACAATGAGGTAGATGGGAGTTCAGGACCGCTCTCCAGTTGGTGGTAGGATGGTTCAGTTGCCAGATAACAGCTGGGAAGAAACTGTCCCTGAATCGGGAGGTGTGCATTTCCACATGTCTGTACCTCTAGCCTGATGGGGAGGGGAGGAGGGAATGACCGGGGTGAGACTCGTGGCCTTGCTTAACGAAAAATCCTGATTTTAGACAACTGCCGGCGACTGTCATAGTCGTAGCAGGTCGCTGAAAAACCAGCCACAGCCTACGTCAGGTCAAGCTACGCTCATTGGCGTCAATCCAACTGTCGTCAAAATATTTTTAACATGTTGAAAATTTAGCGCTGACCAGAAAGACGCCACGACTTTTTGCGCGACTGAGGAGAACGACTCCTGGCGAACATGTGACGACAAACTAGTCGCCTGTAGTTGCCTAAAAAATCACCTAAGTGGGATAGGCCCATGGGAAATAATCAGTGCAAGACTGAGATTCTGCCCCTTAATGTCCTTTTGGTTCACTCATAACAACATCCCTCTAAACCTGTCCTATCAATGTAGCTGTCCTAATGTCTTTTAAATGATGTTATAGTACCTGCCTCAATTACCTCTTCTGGCAGCTCGTTCCATACACCCACCACCCAGCGGGTCAGGCAGCATCTTTGGGGGAAATTATGCTAAGTTTAGTTTAGGAAGGAACTGCAGATGCTGGTTTATATTGAAGATAGACACAAAATATTGAACTCAGTGGGAGTACAGAGAAGGTTCACCAGACTGATTCCTGGGATGTCAGGACTTTCATATGACGAAAGACTGGATAGACTCTGCTTGTACTCGCTAGAATTTAGAAGATTGAGGGGGGATCTTATAGAAACTTACAAAATTCTTAAGGGGTTGGACAGGCTAGATGCAGGAAGATTGTTCCCGATGTTGGGGAAGTCCAGAACAAGGGGTCACAGTTTAAGGATAAGGGGGAAATCTTTTAGGACCGAGATGAGAAAAACATTTTTCACACAGAGAGTGGTGAATCTCTGGAATTCTCTGCCACAGAAGGTAGTTGAGGCCAGTTCATTGGCTATATTTAAGAAGGAGTTAGATGTGGCCCTTGTGGCTAAAGGGATCAGGGGGTATGGAGAGAAGGCAGGTACAAGATACTGAGTTGGATGATCGAAGGGCCGAATGGCCTACTCCTGCACCTATTTTCTATGTTTCTAGACTACCAAAGTGGTATAGCCAAAGTGTGAATAAGTAAAATAAATAAGGAAGACGTAGAGAAATAAAAAGACAAAAACAGAAAGAAAAGAAAAGTGGTGATGTACCTGCCTCGCATCGCTCACCCAAGCCGTAATTAGATTTGTCCAAAATTGTGTTGCACCATACTATCCTTGTAATAAATCAATGAATTGTGTCCATGTCTTCGAAAATGCTCTGGTTTTTCTGCTAAGACAAGTCTAATATTTTCAAGATGTAGCGTCTCAGACATGTTTGTAATCCACATTTTAAGAGTAGGGACAGATGTATGTTTCCAAAATTTGAGTATTAGTTTTTTCGCCGTTATCAGGCCATAATTGAGGAAACGTCTTTGAAATAATGATAGCTCAAAGCAGGCTTCTGACGTACCTAGAATGATCATTTCCGTGTCGGGGTCAAATTTGGTTTTTAGTGTTTTTGAGAGAATTTCAAAAATTCCTCTCAAAAATTATGTAAGGAATGTTAGTTGCTTCCTGAAGGAGACATTTATCACAGATAGGGGATAAGTTTGGAAAGATCTTATTCAGTTTAGACTTTGAATAGTAAAGTCTATGCAGTATGTTAAATTGAATTAACGTATGTCTAATGTTAATCGAACAATTGTGTATATATAAAAGGTTTTCTTCTCATCTGTCTTTTAGAATCTTTAGGCCTAGTTCCTCTTCCCAGGCTCTTCTAATTGTTTCTGACGATGGGATTTCTATATTAAAAATGGTGTTATACAAATATGATATTAACTTGTTTGACTCCGAATTTCTATTCAAACATTCGTCTAGTATATCTGGCAGCAAAGTTTGGTAGTCTTCGGTATATGTTTTCAGATAGTCTCGAATTTGAAGATATAGAATTTGAATTTGAAGTACACAGTTCAGTACAAGTTTCACTATACATAAGCACTTAGATACATCTTAGATAAGCATCTCAGATACAGTACAAGTGTTAGCAGTGGTACACTGAGACAGTATACAGAGTCGCCAGTTTGCCTCCAGTTGTTGTAAGTGCAGGGATCTTGACCCGACTGTGAAGGTCTGTTGTCCAGGCGGCGTTGCAGGATCGCCCTGGCAAAGCGTGGCCGTTGTGACGCAGTTGCAGCAGTTGTGAAGAAGGTTCCCGACCCGAAACGACACTGGAATTTAGAAGGATGAGAGGTGATCTTATTGAAATGTCTAAGTTTATTAAGGGATTGGACACGCTGGAGGCAGGAAACATGTTCCCGTTTTTGGGGGAGTCCAGAACCAGGGACCACAGTTTAAGAATAAAGTGTAGGCCATTTAGAACGGAGATGATGAAAATCTTTTTCACCCAGAGAGTTGTGAATCTCGGAAGGCAGTGGAGGCCAATAATCATGGATGCTTTCAAGAGAGAGTTAGATAGGGCTCTTAAAGATAAGGGATAAGGGGAAGGCAGGAAAGGGGTACTGATTGTAGATGATCAGCCATGATCACAGTGAATGGCGATGCTGGCTCAAAGGGCTGAATGGTCTACTCCTGCACCTATTGTCTATTGTCCACACTTGTTTAGTTTAGTTTAGAGATACAGCGTGGAAACAGGCCCTTCAGTCCACTTAGTCTGCTCCGACCAGCAATCATCCCATACACTAACTAACAACACCCTACACACCAGGGACAATTTACAATTCTTACTGAAGCCATTTAACCTACATACCTGTATTTGGGAGCGTGGGAAGAAACCGGAGCACCTGGAGAAAACCAACATGGCCCATGGGGAGAACGTACAAACTCCGTACAGGCAGCACCCAGAGTCAGGATCAAACCCGGGTCTCTGGCGCTGTAGGGCAGCAACTCTACCGCTGCACCACTGTGCTGCCCCCGATATGTTTGTAATCATTTCACAATTTAAACTGATAAGATCTGATTGCTCTGAAGTATAAGTTGACGTACTCGGGATAAGGAGTAGGGTGGGAGGAAGAGACCAAGAGCAATCACAATGTCTACAAGTGTCTCTGGACTTCCTCTTGTTTACATTGGAATAAAACACAGAAGTCAATTGTCCAGTCGTTTAGTTGGCATGAAGTTTCTCTTGCAATGCTGTCCACAGACCTGACCCAGACATTGGAAGGGTCTTGGTTCCCCGCCACAGGGTTTTCAGGACTGTTATTGATGTTTAGTTTAAAGATACAGCGTGGAAACAGGCCCTTCGACACACCGAGTCCGCACCAAAGCCAATTAACCTACAAACCTGTATGTCTTTGGAGTGTGGGTGGAAACCGGAGCACCCGGAGAAATCCCACTCGGGAACGTACAAACTCCGTACAGAGAGCACCCGTACTCGGGATCGCTGTAAGGCAGCAACTCTACCGCTGCGCCACCGTGCCGCCCCTTGTCATAGAACAAAGTTATGTCGAATAGTTCTAGTAATTGGCGCCAAATGAAACGAAAAATACCATGATTTAACAAATTAGGAATAAAGTTGGGAATAGCCACACACTTTGACTACAAAGCCTAAACATATCTTTGGAACGGATGATCTGGCAAGGCTCTGGAACCAAGGCTAGAAAATCAGCGGTGGACCTGTATAGGAAGGAACTGCAGATGCTGGTTTAAAACAAAGATCGACACAAAAGCTGGAGTAACTCAGCGGGACACACAGCATCGCTGAGGAGAAGGAATGGGTGACGTTTTGGGTCATAGGAACATAGAAAATAGGTGCAGGAGTAGGCCATTTGGCCCTTCGAGCCTGCACCGCCATTCAATATGATCATGGCTGATCATCCAACTCAGTATCCTGTACCTGCCTTCTCTCCATACCCCCGGATCCCTTTAGCCACAAGGGCCACATCTAACTCCCTCTTAAATATAGCCAATGAACTGGCCTCAACTACCTTCTGCGGCAGAGAATTCCAGAGATTCACCACTCTCTGTGTGAAAAAGGTTTTCCTCATCTCGGTCCTAAAAGATTTCCCCCTTATCCTTAAACTGTGACCCCTTGTTCTGGACTTCCCCAACATCGGGAACAATCTTCCTGCATCTAGCCTGTCCAACCCCTTAAGAATTTTGTAAGTTTCTATAAGATCCCCCCTCAATCTTCTAAATTCTAGCGAGTACAAACCGAATCTATCCAGTCTTTCTTCATATGAAAGTCCTGACATCCCAGGAATCAGTCTGGTGAACCTTCTCTGTACTCCCTCTATGGCAAGAATGTCTTTCCTCAGATTAGGAGACCAAAACTGTACGCAATACTCCAGGTGTGGTCTCACCAAGACCCTGTACAACTGCAGTAGAACCTCCCTGCTCCTATACTCAAATCCTTTTGCTATGAATGCTAACATACCATTCGCCTTCTTCACTGCCTGCTGCACCTGCATGCCTACTTTTAATGACTGGTGTACCATGACACCCAGGTCTTGTTGCATCTCCCCCTTTCCTAATCGGCCACCATTCAGATAATAATCTACTTTCCTGTTTTTGCCACCAAAGTGGATAACCTCACATTTATCCACATTATAATGCATCTGCCATGCATTTGCCCACTCACCCAGCCTATCCAAGTCACCTTGCAGCCTCCTAGCATCCTCCTCACAGCTAACACTGCCCCCCAGCTTCGTGTCATCCGCAAACTTGGAGATGTTGCATTCAATTCCCTTGTCCAAATCATTAATATATATCGTAAATAGCTGGGGTCCCAGAACTGAGCCTTGCGGTACCCCACTAGTCACTGCCTGCCATTGTGAAAAGGACCCGTTTACTCCTACTCTTTGCTTCCTGTCTGCCAGCCAGTTCTCTATCCACATCAATACTGAACCTCCAATACCGGGTGCTTTAAGTTTGTATACTAATCTCTTATGTGGGACCTTGTCGAAAGCCTTCTGAAAGTCCAGATATAACACATCTACTGGTTTTCCCTTATCCACTCTACTAGTTACATCCTCGAAAAATTCTATAAGATTCGTCAGACATGATTTACCATTCATAAATCCATGCTGACTTTGTCCAATGATTTCACCACTTTCCAAATGTGCTGCTATCCCATCTTTAATAACTGACTCTAGCAGTTTCCCCACTACCGACGTTAGACTAACTGGTCTGTAATTCCCCGTTTTCTCGCTCCCTCCCTTTTTAAAAAGTGGTGTTACATTAGCTACCCTCCAATCCTCAGGAACTACTCCAGAATCTAAAGAGTTTAGAAAAATTATCACTAATGCATCCACTATTTCTGGGGCTACTTCCTTAAGTACTCTGGGATGCAGCCTATCTGGCCCTGGGGATTTATCGGCCTTTAATCCATTCAATTTACCTAACACCACTTCCCGTCGACTGCCTTCTTCAGTCAGAGATGCTCCCTGTCCCGCTGAGTTACTCCAGCTTTTTGTGTCTATCTATGGTGGACCTGCATTAACCGAACAATTCCCTTCAGATTCAGACCCATCCACTGTGCCCTTGCTGCGAGCAGACCAGCCAGTTTTAAAAGACGGCAACAGTGAAAAGTAATCACATTTATTTATTTCCCTCCTTGCCTGTCTGATAAACAGTCTCTTGGCCAAGAAGGCAAGCAGTGCATAAGCTAGAAATACGGCTGTTTTAAAAACCTTCTGAGCTGGAATTGAAGGCACTCCATCTCTGTCTCTATCTGGCATCATTCAAGTGCCAGTTCTTTCAACTTGTCACCCGAACATTTTTCCATTAACAAATAAAACCTTATTTGTACATTTTTAAACAAAAACGTCTCGTTCATTGTCCTCCTTGTCAAAGTGGCCACTGCACACATCATGCTAAGTAGTGGAGTCAAAATCTATCTATTTCAATTTGCTGCAGGGAAAACAAAATCACCTCAATTTTCAATTGACCATGTTTTAATCTTCTATATTTTTCTCTCCTTTGCTTTTCACAGGAAGCTTCATTTAGCTTTAAATTTAAGAGATATGGCGCGGAAACAGGCCCTTCGGCCCGCCGACCAGCGATCCCCGCACACTATAACGCTGTCCTACACACACACTAGGGCCAATTTACGAATTGCAGAAGCCAATTAGCCGACAAACCTGTACGTATTTGGAGTGTGGGAGGAAACCGGAGATGGCGGAGAAAACCCACGTGGGTCACGGGGAGAACGTGCAAACTCTGTGCAGACCAAAGATCTTATAGCGGATCTTTGGTGCAGACAGCACCCGTAGTCGGGATGGAACCCGGGTGTCTGGGGCTCTGAGGCAGCAACTCTACCGCTGCGCCACCGTGCCGCCCATTTATAAGAGACGTTTTCCCCAGTTTGTGTATGAAGCTGGGCAGGAGGTCAAGTCACAGTCTGAAGAAGGGTCTCGACCCGGTACGCCACCCATTCCTTCTCTCCAGAGATGCTGCCTGTCCCGCTGAGTACTCCAGCATTTTGTGTCTATCTTCGGTGTAAACCAGCATCTGCAGTTACATATCCATTGTGGTGCTACAAGTGAGATATCATTGTTCTGTTTCGGGACCTATGACAATAAAACACTCTTGACTTTACATCTCTGGAGAGAAGGAATGGGTGACGTTTCGGGTCGAGACCCTTCTTCAGACTGAGAGTCAGGGGAGAGGGAGGTACAGGGATTAGCTGAAGGGAAGGTGACAAAGAGGCGTACAATCAGTCAAATTTAATAACAATTTTACATAGCACTTTACAAACTGTAGCCTGTTACATATGCTGAGAGAATGGAGTGGCTGGGCTTGTATATTCTGGAATTTAGAAGGATGAGAGGATATCTTATTGAAACATATAAGATTATTAAGGGTTTGGACACTAGAGGCAGGAAACGTGTTCCCGATGTTGGGGGAGTCCAGAACCAGGGGCCACAGTTTAAGAATAAGGGGTAAGCCATTTAGAACAGAGATGAGGAAACACTTTTTCACACAGAGAGTTGTGAGTCTGTGGAATTCTCTGCCTCAGAGGGTGGTGGAGGCCGGTTCTCTGGATACTTTCGAGAGAGAGCTAGATAGGGCTCTTAAAGATCACGGGGTGAAGGCAGGAACGGGGTACTGATTGTGGATGATCAGCCATGATCACATTGAATGGTGGTGCTGGCTTGAAGGGCCGAATGGCCTACTCCTGCACCTATTGTCTCTGACGTTACCAAGTACACATTCAGCATTGTGACAACTATAGTATGTGCAGACTCTGTATCTTACTTACAAAGCCAAGTGTGTTAATCAATCATTCTACCCTCAGAAGGAACTAATTAAATAGTTATTTGTTTCGAAGCATAGCATGACAACTAGACGGGATATTGAGGCATTTTCATGTTCCTTGACATGCTGTGTGGCTTACTCCTACTCTGCTTTTCACGTTGCCAAGGCTGGCTAGACACATCTCGTCGGGATTAGTCCAAGTGTCTAACAAGCCAAACTGTTGAAATATGGGAATAATAAGTCATGTTCAACATGTAGTCATAAATACGTTGTGTAGGAAGTAACTGCAGATGCTGGTTTAAATCAAATTTAGACACAAAAAGATGGAGTAACTCAGCAGGACAGGTAGCATCTCTGGAGAGAAGGAATGGGTCTGAAAAAGGGTCTCAACCCTAAACATCATCTTCGTTATATATAGTGCTGGCTCGAAACTAAAACAGGCCCCACCTAAAAAACATAACTGATAATGAGTGTGCAGGAAGGAACTGCAGATGTGTGAGAAAGAACTGCAGATGCTGGTTTAAATCGAAGGTAGACAAAACATGCTGGAGTAACTCAGCAGGTGAGGCAGCATCTCTGGAGAAAAAGGAATGGGTGACATTTCGGGTCGAGATATGTAAGGATAAGGTGTGAAAACACAGATCAAAGCAGACGATGATAAGGAAATGTAGAATGGTTCTTGAGAAGGAACTGCAGATGCTGGTTTACACTGGAGATAGACCTCAAATGCTGGAGTAACTCAGCGAGACCGACAGCAACTCTGAAGAGAAGGAATAGGTGATGTTTCGGGTCGAGACCCTTCTTCAGGCTGAGAGTCAGGGGAGAGGGAGTCACAGAGATAAGGAATGGAGGTGTGAAAATGGGATATCAAAGGGGATATCAAGGAAAATGTAAAATAGATCATTGTTAGCCAGGAGAACGTGACAACGAGGCATACAGAGAGAAAATTATATTAGGGGGACAGTGAGAAATGAGGCGTACAGTCAAATTTATTAAAAATCAAAGGATATTGGGTGTTGCACTACATTTAATTTCACATGATTATAATCAAGCCGTCCACAGTGTACAGATCAAGGATAATGAGTGCAAGATAAGGTCAGATAAAAGATTAGTTCAAAGATTAGCTCAAAGGTCTTTACTTAATTAGGTCTTGCATTAATATTACATTCATATTGGGGCTATTAATTTATTGCATTTTTGTTTACTATTATATATTTTCTATGTCAAATGTATTTACAGACTTGTTAAGCTGCTGCAAGTAAGAATTCCATTGTTTCATTGTCGGTAAACATGACCATGTAAACGCTTGTGTCTCTGTCATCATGGTGGCACAGCGGTAGATTTGCTGCCTCACAGCGCCAGAGACCCGGGTTTGGATCCTGACTATAGGTGCTGTCTGTAGGGAGTTTGTACATTCTCCCTTTGACCACGTGGGTTTTCCCCGGGTGCTCCGGTTTCCTCCCACACTCCAAAGATGTGCAGGTTTGCAGGTTATTTGTCTTCTGTAAATTGTCCATAGTGGGTCGAAGGGACTGTTTCTGCACTGTATCCCTAAACTAAACTGCGCATCTTTTTCTTTGACAAGCTTAACACAGCAAGCACACGCTAAAGCAGACGTTTTAAATAACATGGGGAACTATTAATCGTTCAATGAGGCAGTGAACAAGTTCATTCGCTCGTGTGTTAGACGACGTGTAGCTCGCTATTGGCTTCCATCGCCGTCCAACATGTTGACAGAATTGGTCGCCCGACGCGTCACTGAGTGCATCGTGTCGTCGTTTCCGGGGATGGCCACGAGAAGGCTTCTGTCACGATCCCCAGTGAACAAGTAGATTGTGAAAACTAATGGATACGTTGAATTGCCATTCGTCCTATTCAAAAGTCACTTTAGACAAATTGACCACCATGCAAAGGTCAGATTGGTGAAAGGAAACAGATTCTTCACTTTCACAGCCAGCTAACCTTCATCGCCTTTGCTCATGATCTGCCCAGAAAATTGATAGTAGCAGATACAATTACGACTTTCAAAAAGCATTTGGTCAGACGTGTAGATGGGAAGGGTTTCGAGGGACCTGAGCCAAATGGTAACAAGCCCAGAATGTCTGCGTGGTCGGCCTGGACAAGTTGGGCTGAAGGGCCTGTTTCCAAGCTGTATGACTATGACTCTAATTGGAAAATATTGTTGTACATTTTACAGTCCAGTGTAAAAGTGAATCAAGATGATGTGTTTCGAATGATATGTGATTTGGAAAGAATTGCCAGGAGGCAGTTTCCTGGAACACCCATGTTTTAGGGTAAACAACAGTGGCAACTAATAATTAGTAAATAGGAAGATAGACACAAAAAGCCGGAGTGCTCAGTGGGACAAGCAGCATCTCTGGAGAGAAGGAATGGATGATGTTCTGAAGTCTGAAGAAGGCTTTCGACCCGAAACATCACCTATTCCCTCTCTCCAGAGATGCTGCCTGTCCCGCTGAGTTACTTCAGCTTTTTGTGTCTATCTTCGGTTTAAACCAGCATCTGCAGTTCCTTCCTACATATTAGTAAATAGGGATGTGGAACATGCTAATGTGGTGACGGGAATCCGCAGTTAAAACCTATCAGGAATTCATTATTTCATTGATCATGCGTTCACCTATCATTGTAACAGAAATTTGGATCTACTGTTCATGAATTTAGACTTGCGGGCAATCACCTCATTCTGTTTGTGACCTAATTAAGTCTTTCTGAAGATAGTCACAAAAATGCTGGAGTAACTCAGTGGGACGGGCAGCATCTCTGGAGAGAAGGAATGGGTGACAGTCCCTTCTTCAGACTGATCCAACCCCTGCTGTGCAGTGTCTACCATTCAGTGGTGGCCAGTGCTCTGTTTTTTGCTGTGGCCTGCTGGGGAGAAGGCGCCCGCATAGCGGACAAAAACAGACTGGACAAGCTGATCAGGAAGGCCGGCTCAGTGGTCGGGGCTGAGCAACTAACGGTCCAGCAGGTGGCAGAGGCCAGAACTCTGAACAAACTGGGTTCAATAATGACCAACCCCACTCACCCATTCCACGTCCTGAAGGTGATCAAGAGCAGCATCTTCAGTCAGAGACTGATTGCACCAATGTGCAAAACTGAGAGATATAGGAAGTCTTGTATACCAGCTGCTATAAGGTTTTACAATGCACAAAAATAACTTTGCACTTTTTTAGTATTCATTCATTGTATTTTAACTTATTAAGTATGGAAGCTATCTGAGGAAATGTGTGGTGTTATGTCTGTCTTGAAGCTGTTGTGGCACTGTAATTTCCTGTAAAGGATTATTAAAGGATCTAATCTAACATTCCTTCTCTCCAGAGATGCTGTCTGTCCCTCTGCATTACTCCAACAGTTTGTATCTATCTTTAGAGAAGGATTATTCTTCACCTGTTTTACTTGTAGTACTTTTCTGGGTAAAATGGGAATAAACCATCTTGGTTGTTGCTCAAAAGAAATATACTTAATTTCATCAAGTTCGGCAGAGAAAGTAATTGTAAAGGAACGGTATCATTTGAAGTGTCCCCGCGGAAACATAACCTAGGTTATTTCCGCAACTACTGCAGGGTTTGGCAGGCAAGACCTGAAATGAATCCCTTCTGTCATCATTTATAAGTCCAAGCTTATGTTTTCTTAGTAAAGAATAATAAATATAACTGGTGGTTCAAAAGTACATGTGGTGGGTCCTCCTCACATCCATCAACGTCCATTTAGGCTGATAGACCTCACTGAAACGTACGGAATAGTGAAAGGCTTGGATAGAGTGGATGTGGAGAGGATGTTTCCACTAGTGGGGGTGTCTAGGACTTGAGGTCACATCCTCAGAATTATAAGACATTCTTTTCGGAAGGAGATGAGGAATGCCTTTAGTCAGAGGATGGTGAAATTGTGGAATTCTTTGCCACAGAAGGCTGTGGAGGCCAAGTCAGTGGATATTTTTAAGGCAGAGATTGATAGATTCTTGATTAGTACGGGTGTCAGGGGTTATGGGGAGAGGGCAGGCGAATGGGGTTAGGAGGGAGAGATAGATCAGCCATGATTGAATGACGGAGAATACCTGATAGGCCAAATGGCCTAATTTGCTTCTATCACTTATGACCTTATGACCTAAAATGCTGGTAAAAATGCAATGGGTCAGGCAGCATCTCTGGAGAAAAAGATAGGTGATGTTTCTGGTTGGGACCCTTCACAGGTTCGATCCTGACCTTGGGCGCTTTCTGTTCGGAGTTTGTACTTTCTCCCTGTGATCTGCATGGGTTTCTTCCGGTTTCTTCCCACACTCCAAAGACGTGGAGGTTTGTAGGGTAATTGGCTTAGGTAAAAATTGTAAATCATCCCTAATGTGTTTAGGATAGCGACTGTGCGAGGATCGCTGGTTGGCGTGGACTCAGTGGACCTGTTCACCAGGGACAATTTACAATTTAAAGATTAAGTAGTATGTTGTTGTATGTCTATTGTTCCTTTAGTTTCAAGCTTTATAGAAAAATAAAATTTGGATGTTAAATAAATGAAGAGACATGGTGTTACAGTAGCAAAGTCAAGAATTAAGAGTGTTTCGTTGTCATAAACACTTACTTGCGGCAGCTTAGTTTAATTTAGTTTAGAGATACAGCATGGAAACAGGTCCTTCGGCCCATTGCGTCCACGCTGACCAACGATCACCCGTTCCTGCTAGTTCTACGTTATCCCACTTTCGCTTCCACTCCCTACACACGAGGGGCAATTTACAGAGGCCAACTAATCTACAAACCCGCATGTCTTTGGGATATGGGAGGAAATTGGAGCACCCGGAGGAAACCCACGAGGAAACTTCAATCCTGATCGGAAACGTCACCTATCCATGTTCTCCAGAGATGCTCCCTGACTCACTGAGTTGCTCCAGCACTTTGTGTCTTTTACTGGTCAGCGTTCATTTGTCACAAGTTACGCCAAGACGACTTTTACAATTCAGAAACAAATCCTTTGGCCCATTGAGTGCGTGCCGACCAGCGATCACCCTGTACACTAGCACTATCCTACACACTAGGAACAATTTACAATTTTACCGAAGCCAATTAACCTGAAAACCTGCATGCCACTGGAGTCTGGGAGGAAACCGGAGCACCCAGAGAAAACCCACGCGGTCACGGGGACAACGTACATACTCCCTACAGACTGCACCCGTAGTCAAAATCGAACCCGGGTCACTGGCGCTGTAAGGCAGCAGTTCTACCGCGGCACCAGTATGCCGCCAAACTTCAGACTTCTCCATCTTTTCAGATTCTTTAAAAAATGTTAACACCAATATTAGTTTCTTTGAATCACATCACAGATGTGCATTTACAAGTAACTTGAGAGCAAGAGACTGGGCCGGGTACTTGGTGCCATGAGGCTTCGATTGGATCTGGTGCCTGTTTCACACACACTCAATTACAACGTTGTATATATAAAAGGGGTGGGACTCTATTACCACAGTTTTGATGCAAGTTCAGCCTCTCTAGAACCGAACTGTCAAAACTTCTTTAACCTTAATCTGATGCTAAACATCATAAAAGACACCCTTCGCTCCTCTTTAAGAGGATGGTGTTATTTGAGGCTGGGTTATTTCCTCTGGTTATTGCTGCAATTTGACAGGGTTTGCTTGTTTTTTTCCACATTGAAAGTCTCAATGGTCTAATGGGAGTGATCTGGCTTAGGCATGAAATACTTTCTCGGTGACTTAGAGAGTTGCGAATAAATCTTTTACTTCTGGACATGGGTGGCCAATTAAGGGATCCTCTTGGCATTAAACGTGCTGGAAGATGCAAGAGGGGCCACACAGGAGAGGACCAGTGATTCTAAACAGGAAGGGATATATTTGTGTGTCATCTGGATGCCGACACACCTAAGTTGGAAATGGTGTAGAATTTTTTTACGAGGGTTTATAGGACAAGTATGGAGGGATATGGACCAAACACAGGCAGGTGGGATTAGTGTAGCTGGGACATGTTGGACGGTGTGCGCAAGTTGGGCCGAAGGGCCTCTTTCCACACTCTATGACTATGTTGCCAGAACTCGATGGTTGAACTATAGGGAAAGGTTAAGCAGGCTAAGACTCTTCCTTGGAGCGCAGGAGGATGTGGGGTGATCTTATAGAGTGTGCACAAGATCATGAGAGGAAAAGATAGGGTAAACGCACAGTCTTTTACCCAGAGCAGGGGAATCGAGAATCAGAGGACATAGGTTTAAGGTGAGAGGGGAAAGGTTTACTAGGAAACCAGAGGGGCATCTTTTTTTACACAAAGGGTGGTGGGTGTATGAAATGAGCTGCCGGAGGAGGTAATTGAGGCTGGGACTATCCTAACGTTTAAGAAACGGTTGGGCAGGTACATGGATAGGACAGGTTTGGAGGGATAGGGACCAAACGCGGGCAAGTGGGACTAGTGTAGCTGGGACAGGTAGGCCGGTGTGGGCAAGTTGGGCCGAGGAGATGAGGCAGGTACTTTCACAATGTTTAAGAAAAATTGGGCGTGGGCAGGCATGGTGGTGCAGCGGTAGAGTTGCTGCCTTACAGCGCTTGCAGTGCCAGAGACCCGGGTTCAATACTGACTGCGGGTGCTGTCTGTACGGAGTTTGTACGTTCTCCTCGTGATCTGCGTGGGTTTTCTCCAAGATCTTCGGTTTCCTCCCACACTCCAAAGACGTACAGATATGTAGGTGAATTGGCTTGGTATAAATATAAATTGTCCCTAGTGTGTGTAGGATAGTATTGGGGGCTCACTGGTTGGCGCGGACCCGGTGGGCTGAAGGGCCTGTTTCCACGCTGGATCACTCTATGACTATGTCCTATGCTATGCTCTCCCCGAGCACAAGCTACAGTATCTTAGGTAGACAAAAATGCTGGAGAAACTCAGCGGGTGAGGCAGCATCTTTGGAGAGAATAGGCGACGTTTCGGGTCGAGACCCTTCTTCAGACAGAATCCATCTTTATATCCAGTTCTTTAACATGCCGAAGTGGTTGTGATTGTGAAGCCTGGTGATAGTCATAAAACTAAATGTCGCTTATATTAAAATCAGAAATGTAAAAGGAGCAGATATGAGATTGAAGGGAGATTTACAGTCAGTAGACACAAAAAGCTGGAGTAACTCAGCAGGATAGGCAACATCTCTGGAGAGAAGTACGGGTGATGTTTCGGGTTGAGACCCTTCGGTCTGCCTTGACATGAGGCATCTTTAGACACTGTCCTTATTTTGTATTGTTTCAGCTGCTACTTTATATTATAATATTGCTCTTGGTAGCAGAGGGAGAGTTAGGCTGAGGCTGTGCATGGCGCAACACAGCTGCAGTGCTGAATGACAGCGTACTAACAACAGCAAAGGAAAAATCTAGTTTTTATCTTCGTTTTTTTTAGTGTAGTTTAGTTTAGTTACTGAGGTACAGTGAAAAGCTTTTGTTGCGTGCGATCCAGTCAGCGGAAAGACAATACTTGATTACAATCCAGCTATTTACAAGATACAGATACATGATAAGGGGATAACGTTTAATGCAAGGTAAAACCAGCAAAGTCTGAACAAGGATAGTCCGAGGGTCACCAATGAGGTAGATAGTAGTTCAGCACCGCTCTCTGGTTGTAGTTGGATGGTTCAGTTGCCTGATAACAGCTGGGGAGAAACTGTCCCTGAATCTGGAGGTGTGCTTTTTCACACTTCTGTACCTCTTGCCTGAGAGGGGAGAAGAGGGAGTGACTGGGGCGAGACTCGTTTTTGTTGAAGCTGCTGGTCTTGCCGAGGCAGCGTGAGGTATAAATGGCGTCAAAGGAAGGGAGGTTGGTTTGTGTGATGGTCTGTGCTGCGTCCACAATTCGCTGCAATTTCTTGCAGTCTTGGATGGAGCTGTTCCCAAACCAAGCCGTGATACATCCCGGTAAAATGCTTTCTGTGGTGCATTTGTAGAAGTTGGTGAGAGTTGGAAGGACATGCCAAAATTCCTAATTCTCATCCTTCTGAAGTATGTTTGTATCGCATGTTATATTATGTTTAGGTTAAGGCTCCATTTATTACTGTCACGTGTACTGAACAATAGTGAAAAGCTTTTGTTTGCATGTTATCCAGTCAAAGACTACACATTAATACAATCCAGCTGCCCACAGATAATGGGTAGATGGCACCACATTTAGTACAAAGATCTAACATTGCAGTTCGATAAAGTCTAATTAAAGATAGGCACAGTGCTGGGGTAACTCAGCGGGACAGGCAGCATCTCCAGAGAAAAGGAATAGGTGATGTATCAGGTCGAGACCCTTCTTCAGACTGAGTGTCGGGAGAGGGAAACTAGAGGTACGAAAAGGTTCAGAACAAATCAGAGTCGGCACCGATGACCAAGGAAAGGTGGAGCCCACAATGGTCCTTTGTTGGCTGTCGAAGAGGTGATATTGAAGGGATGCGAACAGTGAAACTAGCGGGATGATTAGGGTGGGGGAGGGATGGAGAGAGAGGGAATGGTATGGTTCTTCCTACATACAAAGTCCGATTAAAGATGGTTTCCAATGTCTCCAATGAGGTAAATGGGAGGTTAGGACCACATTCTAGCTGACGCGAGGACCATAACAGCTGGGAAGAAACTGTCTCTGAATCTGGAGGAGTGCATTTTTAGACTTCTGTACCTCTTGGCTGATGGGAGAGGGGAGAAGAGGGGGTTTTCTCCGGTTTCCTGCCACACACCAAAGACGTACAGGTTTGTAGGCTAATTGGCTTTGGTAAAATTGTAAATTGTCCCCAGTGTGTGCAGGATAGTGCTAGTGTGCGGGGATCGCTAGTCGGCACGGACTTGGTGGGCTGAAGGGCCTGTTTCCGGCTGTATCTCTAAACTAAACTTAGCTAAATTGCAGCTAAGACAATAGACAATAGGTGCAGGAGTAGGCCATTTGGCCCTCCAAGCCAGCACCACCATTCACTGTGATCCAGGACTGTTTGGAGTCTGTAGACTGGGCAATGTTCAAGGACTCGTCAACGGACTTGAACGAATACGCCACAGTCGTTACAGACTTCATAAAGAAATGTGTGGAGGACTGCATCCCTACAAAAACCTTCCGAGTGTTTCCCAATCAGAAACCTTGGATGAACTTTGAGATCCGCACTCTCCTGAAGTCCAGACACAGGGCATTCACCTCCGATGATACAGTGGCCTACATGAAGACCAGATACGACCTTGGTAAGGCCATCAGAAAGGCCAAAAGGGACTTCTGCTCCAAACTGGAGGACGAGACAGATGTTCGGCAGCTGTGGCAGGGTCTGAATGCAATCACCTCCTACAAGGCAAAACCAGGAGGCAGCTCGAATGCCGGTGTAACATCACTCCCTGACGAGCTCAATGCATTTTACGCACGCTTTGACAGGGAGAATACTGATGTGCCTTCCCGATCCCCCATTCGCTGCGATGGCATTTCAGTCTCAGTCACAGAGGCCGATGTCAGGAAATCCTTCAGAGGGGTGAACCCCCGAAAAGCACCTGGTCCTGATGGTATACCCGGCCGTGTTCTAAAAACCTGTGCGGACCAACTGGCGGGAGTTTTTACGGACATTTTCAATCTCTCACTTCTGAGGTCTGAGGTCCCCACCTGCTTTAAAAGGGCATCAATTATACCGGTGCCCAAGAAGAGTAAGGTGACATGCCTCAATGACTATCGACCAGTGGCACTAACGCCGGTGGTGATGAAGTGCTTTGAGAGGTTGATCATGGAGCAAATCAACTCCTACATCGACAAAAACCTGGACCCACTGCAGTTCGCGTACCGCCACAACAGATCAACGGTGGATGCGATCCCTCCACTCCGCACTGGACCACTTGGACAACAAAAACTCATATGTCAGGCTGTTATTCATTGATTACAGCTCGGCATTTAACACAATCATCCCCTCCAAACTGGTTACCAAACTCGCAGAACTGGGTCTCTGCGCATCCCTCTGCAACTGGATCCTCGACTTCCTCGTCCACAGACCACAGTCTGTTCGTATTGGTGGAAATGTGTCAGCCTCAATAACAATCAGCACGGGAGCACCTCAAGGCTGCGTGCTCAGCCCCCTGCTGTACTCACTCTATACCCATGACTGCGTAGCGAACCACAGTGCGAACTCCATCATCAAGTTCGCTGACGACACCACTATTGTGGGGCGTATCACTGATGGGGATGAGTCAGAGTACAGAAGAGAGATCGAGCAACTGTCCATATGGTGCCAGCGCAATAACCTGGCCCTCAACACCAGCAAAACCAAGGAACTGATTGTGGACTTTGGAAAGAGTAGGAGGGGGACCCACAGCCCCATTTATATCAACGGGTCGATGGTTGAAAGGGTCAAGAGCTTCAAATTCCTGGGCGTGCACATCTCTGAAGATCTTTCCTGGTCCGAGAACACTAATGCAATCATCAAAAAAGCACATCAGCGCCTCTACTTCCTGAGAAGATTACGGAGAGTCGGATTGTCAAGGAAGACTCTCTCTAACTTCTACAGGTGCACAGTCGAGAGCATGCTGACCGGTTGCATCGTGGCTTGGTTCGGCAATTTGAGCGCCCTGGAAAGGAAAAGACTACAAAAAGTAGTAAACACTGCCCAGTCCATCATCGGTTCTGACCTTCCTTCCATCGAGGGGATCTATCGCAGTCGCTGCCTCAAAAAGGCTGGCAGTATCATGAAAGACCCACACCATCCTGGCCACACATTCATCTCCCTGCTACCTTCAGGTAGAAGGTACAGGAGCCTGAAGACTGCAACAACCAGGTTCAGGAATAGTTACTTCCCCTCAGCCATCAGGCTATTAAACCTGGCTCGGACAAAACTCTGATTATTACCAACCACTTTCTGTTATTTGCACTATCAGTTTATTTATTCATGTGTGTAGATATTTATATCATGGTATATGGACACATTTATCTGTTTTGTAGTAAATGCCTACTATTTTCTGTGTGCTTAAGCAAAGCAAGAATTTCATTGTCCTATACAGGGACACATGACAATAAACTAACTTGAACTTGAACTTGAACTTGATCATGGCTGATCATCCAAATTCAGTACCTGTACCACGTTCCTGCCTTTTCCCCATATCCCCTGACTCCGCTATCTTTAAGAGCTCTGTCCAACTCTCTCTTGAAAGCAAACAGAGAATTGGCCTCCACTGCCTTCTGAGGCAGAGAATTCCAAGTTTTTCCTCATCTCCGCTCCAAATGGCTGACCCCTTATTTTTAAAATGTGTCCCCTGGTTCTGGACTCCCCCAACATCAGGAACATGTTTCCTGCCTCTAGCGTGTCCAAACCCTTAATAATCTTATATGTTTCAATAAGATGCCCTCTCATCCTTCTAAATTCCAGAGTATACAAGCCCAGCTGCTCCATTCTATCAACTTATGACAGTCCCACCATCCCGGGAATTAACCTCGTGAACCTACGCTGCACTCCCTCAATAGTAAGAATGTCCTTCCTCAAATTTGGAGACCAAAACTGTACACAATACTCAAGGTGTACTAGGGCTTCTGCAGTTTGGTGAATTTTCACCCCAAAAGTGGCGGCACTGCCCAAGCAGCTGCGGCTCCGCCTGCAGTCCGTTTGTCTTTTTTTCTTTTTTTTGTCTTGTGAGAGGTATGTTTTGGTTTGGTTTATTTTTAGTTGCGTATATGTGGGAACTTTTTTTAATCTCTTCCCTCAATGGGGACGCAACCTTTTCATTGTCATGTTTCTGTTGTTGCTGGGGCCTAACATCGTGGAGCTGGCGGCCTCCAACTGGAATCGATCTGAGGGCTCCGGTCGCAGAGCCTGTGGACTTACCATCACGGAGCTGGCTGACTTCGAAGGCTGTGGTGGCGCTGCTGCTGTGACCCGACTTCGGAGCTTCGGAGGCTTCGGCCGCGGGCCCTGTAGACGGTAAAATCGGGAGCTCGCAGGTCCCTGGTTAGAGACCAATTTTCGGGAGTTCCCGCAACAGCCGCTTTGTCCGCCACGAATCGTGTGGTTTGAATCGGCCCGTCACAGGGCCTTTCATCACAGGGCCTTAATCAGCCGCGAGATCTACCATCGCCCGCCAGGGGCTTCAACATCAAGAGCCTCGATCGCCTCGACGCAGCAGTTTGACTGCTTGAAAAAGCAGGGAAGAGATAAGGCTTTTTGCGTTCCATCACAGTGAGGTGAGCCTGGAGATTCACTGTGATGGATGTTTGTGTTAAATTGTGTTAGTTGTGTGTTTTGTTGCTTTTTGCTGTCATGACTGCATGGTACGAAATTTCGTTCAAACTTTTTGTTTGAATGACAATAAAGGAAATTCAATTCAATTCAATTCAAAATATTCCTTGTTACCATTACCCTTATTTGAAATGGTGACTTGGACATAAAACTGGTCACACCAACCCTTCAGACTTGTGGCAATTTTTGCTTTATTATTGTTGGCAAGGCTGTAAGACTTGCATTGCATAAAATAGACAGGAAGAAAAACAATGGCTGTTAGCAATTATAATATGAAATACCAAATAAACCCTGCTATAATAATGACATTCTTTGGCAAGAAAAATAATAATTTGTGTTAAGATTCTTACTGATTGCTAAAACGATTTTCACATCAGATATCAGTTTAAAGATTATGGAAATGTAAAGCTATTAATTTAAATGGGATTGCCACCTTTACTTGTGGCATCTCTTGTGACAATGGTCACAGAGAGAGAGGTGGGAACTGAAAGTGTACATGATAGTGTCCTCATTCCTGAGAGTTGTTCCCACAACCTATCATTTGTGACCCTCGGACTATCCTTGATCGGACTTTGCTGACTCTACCTTGTACCTGAACATGTACCTGTACACTGTAAATGGCTCGATTGTAATCAAGTATTGTCTTTCCTCTGACTGGCTAGCAAGCAACAAATGCTCTTCACTGTACCTCGGTACACGTGACAATAAACAAAGGCGTGAAGGGTTATGTGGCAATTAGCTTTGCAGTGAGCTCCTCGTTACAGACACACTGCAGTGTGAATGGAGTAAAGGAGCAGATAGATACAAAGTGCTGGAGTAACTCAGCTGGTCAGGGAGCCTCTCTGGAGAAAATGGATGGGTGACATTTCAGTTCAAGACCCTTCCTCAGACATTTCGACCTGAAACGTCACCTCTCCGTGTTCTCCAGGGATGCTGCCAGTCCCGCTGAGTTACTGCAGCACCTTGGTTCTATCTTCGGTGTAAAACAGCAGTTCCTTCCTACACAGGGTAATGGAGCAAATTGGAATGGCAGTCCAAAGGTGGAAATCTGTGTGGAGAAGATATTGTTTTGTTTAGAAAGCTGCGCAGGTAACTACAAAGTGGTAAAATGCCAGGAATAACAGAGTAATGATTAATACCCCATTAAGACTTTTCTTTCAGAACCAGTGTGTTTGGGATAGGAGGCATACACCTGTTACTAAGATTTAGTGTGTAGGAAAGAACTGCAGATACTGGTTTATATCAAAGATAGACACAAAAATAGAATGCTGGAGTAACTCAGTGTATACTGCATCTCTGGAGAGAAGGAATGGTTGACGTTTCGGGCCGAGTCCATTCTTCAGACTAACAATAGATAATAGGTGCAGGAGTAGCCCATTCGGCCATACGTATCAGCATCGCCATTCACTATGATTATGGCTGATCATGCACAATCAGTACCCCATTCCTGCCTTCTCCCCATAACCCCCGACTCCGCAATCTTCAAAAGCTCCATCTAACTCTCTCTTGAAAACATCAAGGGAATTGGCCTCCATTGCCTTCTGAGGTAGACAATTCCACAGATTCGCAACCCTCTGTGTGAAAAAGTTTTTCCTCATCTCCGTTCTAAATGGCTCACCCCTTATTCTTAAAGTGTGGTCCCTGGTTCTGGACTCCCCCAACATCGGGGACATGTTTCTGGACTCCCCCAACATCGGGGACATGTTTCTGGACTCCCCCAATCATCATCAGGAACATTTAGTTGCTGACTTGGAGTTTGTCTACTGAACTGATGCGCTACAATGCTGAGAACTCTGTATCTTCCCCTTTGCTCTACCTATTGTACTTGACTTAGGCTCGATTGCAACAAGGAATAGTATAGCTGGTCTGTTTGGATGGAATGCAAAAATAAAACTTTGCACTCTACTTCAGTACACGTAACAATAATAAACCAAAGCCTAAAATATGGGCACAAGCTTTATCTCACCCAAAAATATACATAGGAAAACAGGTATAATGCCAAGTCCTACCAACTAGAGATCACTCCCGAACTACTATCTACCTCATTGAAGACCCTCAAACTATCATTGATTAGAATTTACTGGATTTATCTTGCACTAAAAGTTATTCACAACATTCCCTTTGTGCACTGTGGACAGCTTGATCATAACCATGCATAGTCTTTCCGCTGACTGGTTAGCAAGCAACTTAAAGTTTTTCACTGTACCTCAGTAGTCAAGTCAAGTCAAGTCAGTACACATCACAATAGTCTAAACTCAACAGTTATTAGACATTGGGCGCACAGTTGCCCCATAACACTGACCATTCTGCTTAATCCTCCCAAAAGGCAGAAGGCAGTCATTTCAATAGACAATAGACAATAGGTGCAGGAGGAGGCCATTCGGCCCTTCGAGCCAGCACCACCATTCAATATGTCATGGCTGATCATCCCCAATCAGTACCCCGTTCCTGCCTTCTCCCCATATCCCCTGACCGCTATCTTTAAGAGCCCTATCTAGCTCTCTCTTGAAAGCATCTAGAGAACCTGCCTCCACTGCCCTCTGAGGCAGAGAATTCCACATTTAAAGAGAGAGTTAGATTTAGCTCTTTGGGCTAAAGGAATCAAGGGATATGGGGAGAAAGCAGAAACGGGGTACTGATTTTAGATGATCAGCCATGACATATTGAATGGCGGTGCTGGCTCGTAGGGCCGAATGGCCTACTCCTGCACCAATTTTTTTTTCTATTTAGACTCCAGACTATGTATGGTATATCTGATACGTTTGGGGAGAATGCAAAACGAAGCTTTTCACTGTACCTCGGTACACGTAACAATATTAAGCCTAAACCTAAACCTTAATGTTCATGTGGAGATTTGCTGTGATTTCTGACCAGTGAAATGGGAAAAGGGAAGAAGTACAATTCCAATAATTGATGGGTCACAAAGTCATAAGGAATAGGAATAGAATTAGGCCATTCAGCCCATCATGTCTACTACGCCATTCAATCATGGCTGACCTATCTCTCCTTCCAAACCCCATTCTCCTGTCTTCTCCTCATAACCCTCGATACCCGTACTAATCAAGAATCTATTTATCTCCGCCTTCACAATATCAACTGACTTGGCCTCCACAGCCTTATGTGGCAAAGAATTCCACGGATTCACCACCCTCTGACTAAAGAAATTCCTCCTCATGTTCTTCTGGAAGGAACATCCTTTAATTCTGAGGCTGTGACCTCTAGTCCTAGACTCTCCCACTAGTGGAAATAACCTCTCCACATCCACTCTATCCAGGACTTTCACTATTCAGTAAGTTTCATCGAGGTTCCCCCCTCCTCCTTCTAAACTCCAGCGAGTACAGGCCCAGTGCCGTCAAATGCTTGTGAAGGATTTTTTTCTTGCAGTGTTGCCCAAGGTTAAATTACTGCTTTGCCCATCATCAGAGCCCTTCTACCATTTGTCACGCCAACTTCCACCCAGCTAAACTTATATTGCTTTATATGCCCTCAAGCTTCCAGGGTTTGTGCTGAAAAAGACTCACTTCAACTGACGGCTTGTCATGGCTTTGTTTAAATTCAGCTGTAACACCCTCCTCTACTGAAGAGCCTTTGACATCCATTGGATCCTTGGACATCCAAGGCTTAAACTAAGCCTTTCTCCTTACGTGGTGGACAGGGCAGATTGGTTTGGCCACTGACCGAAAAAGGATCAAAAGATGTAAGATGGAGGTGCAAATGGATGGGACGTTTGTGGTGAAGATAGATCATAGAGCATAGAACAGTACAGCACTAAAACAGGTTCTTCAGCCCACAAACACGATGACAAGATCGTCTCTTATCTAACTGTGTCTAATCCATATCCCTCCATTCCATTCATATCTGTTTGTGTGTCTATCCAAAAGCATCTTACATGCCTTTGAACTCTTAAAGATCTTTGAACTATATTTAATCACACTTTACCAGACTTCAATGTTATATCTTGGACTAAGTGCAAGATATGACCTTGATCCTCTATCTATGCATAGTCATTCATGTATAGTCTTTACTTGGACTGGATAGCACACAAACAAAAGCTTTTCACTGTACCTTGTTACATGTGATGATAATAAAATAAACTAAGCTAATCTAAACTAAACTATCGTATCTGCCTCCACCACCACCACTACTGGCAGCGCATTCCAGGCACCCACCACCCTCTGTGCCCCCGCACATCTCCTTTAAATTTTGGCCCTCTCATCTTAAAGCTACACCCTCTAGTTTTTGACATGCCCTCCAGTATTAGACAACCAGCTGGAGCAAGGAAGCTGGAAACAGTTAAAGTAGACACAAAAAGTTGGAGTAACTCAGCGGGTCAGGCAGCATCTCAGGAGAGAAGGAATGGGTGACGTTTCGGATCGAGATCCTTCTTCAGACTGAGAGTAAGGGGAGAAGGAAATATGAAAAGGTACATGGAACAAATGAATGAAGGGTATGCAAAAGGACAAATCATAGCCAGTAACGGTGATCAATGAAAGGTGGAGCCCACAATGCTCCGTTGTTGGCTGTGGGGACAGTGATAACGAGTGATACAAACAGTGAAACTCAGCAGGACGACAGCGATACTAGTACGATGACTAGGATGTGGGAGGGATGGAGAGAGAGGGAAAGCAAGGGTTACTTCAAGTTGGAGAAGTCAATGTTCATACCGCTGGGGTGTAAGCTGCCCAAACGAAATATGAGGTGCTGTTCCTCCAATTTGCGCTGGGCCTCACTCTGACAATGGAGGAGGCCCAGGACAGAAAGGTCAGCGTGGGAATGGGAGGGGGAGTTAAAGTGTTTAGCAACCAGGAGTTCAGATAGGCAGCGGCGATTGGCGAAGGAACAGTTGAAGGTGCAGAAGTATCCTGAATGCAGCTGAGAATGAGAAACGAATAGTCAAGACGTGCAAAAAACTATGTTTCGTGGAGCGTGCAGACTAAAGCCTTGGTTTAGTTTAGTTTAGTTTACAGATACAGCGTGGAAACAGACCCGGCCAGCGATCCACACACATTAACACTATCCTACACACACTAGGGACAATTTACAATTTTACCAAGCCAATTAACCTACAAACCTGTATGCATTTGAAGTGTGGGAGGAAACCGGAGCTCCCAGAGAAAACCCACGCAGGTCATGGGGAGAATGTACAAACTCCATACAGACAGTACCCGTAGTCGGGATCGAACCCTGGTCTCTGGTACTGTAGGGCAACAACTCTATCGATGTGCCGCCAAGCTAGTCCCGGTCAGGAGAGTTCTGACTGTAGATCTTTGTAGTGGCATAACAATAGAACTTGTCTAGGTTTACAGTCGGGGACCGATGTGGCTGGGATTTGCAATAGTTCGTAAGTTCTAGGAACAAAATTAGGCCATTCGCCCATCAATTCTACTCCGCCATTCAATATGGGCTGATCTATCTTTTCCTCTCAACCCCATTCTCCTGCCTGTTCCCTGATAACCCCTCACACCCACACTAAGAACAAGGGGTCGGTCATTTAGAACGGAGATGAGGAAAATCTTTTATATACAGAGGGTTGTGAATCTGTGGAATTCTCTGCCTCAGAAGGCAGTGGAGGCCAATTCTCTGGATGCTTTCAAGAGAGAGTTGGATAGAGCTCTTAAAGATAGCGGAGTCAGGGGATATGGGGAAAAGGCAGGAACTGGATACTGCGTGTGGATGATCAGCCATGATCACAGTGAATGGCAGTGCTGGCTGAGGGGCCGAATGGCCTACCCCTGCACCTATTGTCTATTGTCTATAATCAAGAATCTGTCAATCTCCCCGTTAAAAATACCCAATGACTTGGCCTCCACATCTGTCTGAGATGTTACGTGTTAATGTTAGGAATGTGCTATTTAATTTAAGGGCTCTCTTGGTACATAAGCCTCATAAGTGAAACACTGAATCTTTCACATCAGGAGATGAATTGCTGTTAAGAAGGGTTCCAGTTATTTGGCTGCTCTGGTTAGATTATGTTCCTGGCATAATTAACATCATGAAGAATGTTCATCGTTGAGTCTCACGTTGTAAGGCCCTCAGTGCTGTTATCCGATGTAACTGCAAAACATTTTAATAACAATAATTTAAAACAAACATTCTTCTTATTGCGAGGTTATGTTGTAATTAAGGATTGCTTATCTTATTTATGAAGTTGATGAGAATCAAAATTAAACTCTGCCCCCTGACAGACCTGGTTCTTGGTCAATGGTGGTAATTTGCAATTCTGGAATAGTCATTGAGTAAAAGAGTGGAAAGGAGGTGTGGGGGTGGGGTAAAGGAATGGGGTACTGAGTGTGGATGATCAGCCATGATCACAGTGAATGGCGGTGCTGGCTCGAAGGGCCGAATGGCCTACTCCTGCACCTATTGTTTATTTGAGAGTTGTGAGTGTGGAATTCTCTGCGGTGGAGGTCGGTTCTCTGGATACTTTCAAGAGAGAGCTAGATAGGGCTCTTAAAGATAGCAGAGTCAGGGGATATGGAGAGAAGGCAGGAACAGGGTACTGATTGGGGATGATCAGCCATGATCACATTGAATGGCGTGGCTGGCTCGAAGGACCGAATGGCCTACTCCTGCACCTATTGCTATTGTCTAAAGTCTGGCCTTTGAGGACGGCACTGTGGTGCAGTGGTAGGGTCCTTGTTGTTGTGTGACCATTGCATCTATCACTACCATTCTGCTTTATTTTTGCTTTGGACTGTCGAACAACTTAACTGCACTGAAAATGTTGATGCACACAAGTTTATTATTGATTATAATTATTATTCCTTCGCTACCCACTAAATTGTTCACCTGATAAGATGACCTTCTGAGATGTGGAAGTTCTTCAGCTTCTCCTTTGTACAATGGAATGATTCTACTGGGTGACACGGTGGCACAGCGGTAGAGTTGCTGCCTTACAGCTCCAGAGACCCGGGTTCGATCCCAACCAGGGTGCTGTCATTATAGAGTTTGTATGTTCTCCCCATGACCTGCGTGGGTTTTTGCCCACACTCCAAAGGCGCGCAGGTTTGTAGGTTAATTGCCTTATGTGAATTGTCCCTAGTGTGTAGGATAGTGCTAGTGTACGAGGTGATCGCTGGTCGGCATGGACTTGGTGGGCCGGAGGGTCTGTTTCCACACTGTATCTCTAAAGTCTAAATTGATAGGTGGATAGAATTTCATTGTTCTGTTTTACAACAAGATATGACAATTAAATAGTTTTGTCTGAAGAAGGGTTTCGGCCCGAAACGTTGCCTATTTCCTTCGCTCCGCTCCATAGATGCTTGCTGCACCCGCTGAGTTTCTCCAGCTTTTTTGTGTACCTTCGATTTTCCAGCATCTGCAGTTCCTTCTTGAACAAATAGTTTTGCCTCTCTTGTGATGGAACAGTAAATGACAAAGGCTGGACGTGGAATGAAATCATTGCCAGAAAGAACGATGTAACAATAAATTAATAAACTAGAGAGGTATCTTTTTATGCTACTTACCAAGAGATTCCCAAAGAAATACAAAGCTATTGTCACTCCTCTGCTCATAATTTTTTAGTTTTGTTTAGAGATACAGTGCGGAAACAGGCCCTTCGACCCACCGAGACTACGCCGACCAGCGATCCCCGCACACTAACACTATCCTACACACACTAGGGACAATTTACATTTATACCAAGCCAATTATCCTACAAGCCTGTACGTCTTTGGAGTGTGGGAGAAAACCAAAGGTCTCTGAGAAAACACACGCCAATCACGGGGAGAATGTACAAACTCCGTACAGACCTCACCCGTAGTCAGGATCGAACCCAGGTCTCTGGCGCTGAAGGGTAGCAACTCTATCGCTGTGCCAACGTGCTGCCCTCCTTAAATTTCATATATTTATCCCATTTTCCTTAATAAATTAAATGGTGCTCTGTCTTGAAGCCTTTCATAATCTCTGATGTTCTGTGTAAATTTTTCCAAACTGGCAACTTCATATTAGTAATCCTTCAATCAAAATCTCTTATTCATTCTTTGGAAGTTTAAAAAGAATTAAGTCATCTTTCAACTTTCAATGTTGCTGTGGAATTAATTCGAGCCTTGCAAGTTTACTTTCATTGTCATAGTTCCCCACCTTGGCTATCTTCTTGGTGAATCCAGGATGAATATTCTTTTAGACTTTAGAGATTCAACGTGAAAACAGGCCCTTCAGCCCACCAAATCCGCTCAAACCCAAGGGATCACCTCATAAACCAGCACTATCCTACACACTAGGGATAATTTTACAATTATACAGAAGCCAATTAAACTAAACCTGTATGAGTTTGGAATGTGGGAGGAAACCAGAGAACCTAGAGGAAACCCACATAGTCACAGGGAGAATGTACAAACTTGCGCTGTAAAGCAGCAACTCCATGTGCCAGTATGCTCCACTGTACTCTATGCATTTAACACTTTCTTTCATTCTGAATGCACAAGTTAAATTTGCAGTTGAGAACTGTTGTATGCTGTTCCAGTGATACCCAATCCTAAAAGAGTCTTAGAGTTATACAGCACGGAAACAGGCCCTTTGGCCCAACCTGTCCGTGCCGACCAAGATCTTCCATCTAAGCTAGTGGGTGCCCCATCTAAGCTAGTACTCTTTGACCACAGTTGACCCATATCCCACATCCATCATATCTGTCCAAGTATATTTTAAAAGTTCACAAAGTGCTGGAGAAACTCAGCGGGTCATGCGGCATCGCTAGAGAACATGCCTTGGTGACATCTCGGGTCGGGACCCTTCTTCAGATCCTAGTCTGAAGAAAGGTTGACCCAAAACATTGCTATCCATGTTCTACCTCATGTCAGATGCTACCTATCAGATGCAACCTGACCCGCCGAGTTACTCAAGCACTTTGGGTCTTTTTGTGAAAACCTGCATCCGCAGTCCCTTGTTTCTATCTATTAAAATTTGTTATAGTACCTGCCTCAGCTACCTCCTCTGGCAGTTTGTTCCACACACCCACCACCCTCTGAGTGAAGAAGTTGCCCTTTAGTTTCATGGAGCATCCTGGACAATACAGCTCACCCCCTCCGTGACACACTGGTCAACCTGAGGAGCACCTTCAGCAACAGACTGGTTCCATCAAGATGCAGCACAGAACGCCACAGGAGATCCTTCTTCCCTGTGGCTATCAAACTGTACAACTCCTCCCTCTTCTGTCGTAGGGTAGACTGAGACTGACTCACACCCCCCCCCCCCCCCCCCCCCCTCCAATCTGTGCACATCCCCAATCCTTTCCACTCGTCAATTTAATTTAATGTTACATGTATCTTGTGTTATAACTGTTGGCAGATCAATTTCCCTAAATAAAGTATCGTATCGTTATTTCCTGTGGTTCTTGATTTTCCCTACTCTGGATAAAACTCTTTGGGCATTCACCCGATCTATTCCATTCATGGTCTTGTACACCTCTGAAAGATCACCCCTCATCCTTCTGCCCTCCAAGGAATAAAATCCTAGCCTGCCCTACCTCTTGTCCCTTGAGTCCTGGCACCATCCTCGTGATTCATGATGTTTTATTTTAATGGTAATCCGAGATTCCTTGCAGAATTCCAAGTGGTGAGGTTGGTCTCAGTTTTACAATGGCAATAAACCAAATCTCCCAATTCCCCAAAGTCAGCCGTTTTGTGCCAGTCTGAAATCAGAATATATAATACGGCAAAGTTCAACACGCCAGACTTGTTCTGGATCTCTCTGAATGTCAGATTTATTCTGCCATGTATATAGCTGTTCCTCAGTGACCAGAATCAGAAGGCTCCCATTAGATCACAAGTGGTAGGAGCGGAATTAGGCCATTGAGCCCATCAAGTCTATTCCGCCATTCAATCATGGCTCATCCATCTCTCGGTCCAAACCCCATTCTCCTGGCCTTCTCCCCATAACCTCTGACACCCGTACTAATCAAGAATCTATCTATCTCTGCCTTGAATATATCCACTAACTAGGCCTCCACAACCTTCTATGGCAAAGAATTCCACAGATTCACCACCCTAGTAAATCCCACTACCTTTAGTAAACAAACCAACCTCTGTCCCGTGTACAAGACACAAACCAACCTCCCTTCCGCTGACGCCATCTACACCTCACTCACGCTGCCTCGACAAGGCCAGCAGCATAATCAAGGACCAGTTGCACCCTGGCCACTCCCTCTGCTCCCCTCTCCCATCAGGCAAAAGGTGAAAACGCACACCTCCAGATTCAGGGACAGTTTCTTCCCAGCTGTTATCAGGCAACTGAACCATCCTACCTACTACTCTCTACCTCACCGAGGACCCTCAGACTATCTTTGATCAGACTTTGCTGGCTTTACCTTGCACTAAACGTTATTCCTTTATCGTGTATCTGTACATTGTACATGGCTCGATTGTAATCATGTATTGTCTTTCCGCTGACTGGTTAGCACACAACAAAAGCTTTTCACTGTACCTCGGTACACGTGACAATAAACTAAACTCAACTAAACACCTCTAGTCCTGAGGTACCAAACACATTCTATGTTCTAACAGCCTCTTATGGTTTTGTGTCAACATTGTATCGCAAGCATTGAATGAACAATTACCAAAATCAAGTTTAATTGAAGCACAGCATAACCACATTTTCTGTTGACTTCAACAAATATTGTTTACTCGGCTTCACCGCATAAAAAATAATATTTTAGTTGAAAATGTACCAAACTCTAATAAATGAGATATGTTTGATAAGGTAGACTGGAATGCCCAAGGCCTCATTCATACATACTGTAACCTATTCCTTAACAAACTTAATGTGTAGGAAGGAACTGCAGATGCTGGTTAGGGTCTGAAGAAGGGTCTCGACCCGAAATGTCACCCATTCCTTCTCTCCAGAGATGCTGCCTGACCCGCTGAGTTACTTAAGCATTTTGTGTCTAAAAAGCTGGAGTAACTCAGCGGGTCAGGCAGCATCTCTGGAGAGAAGGAATGGGTGACATAGGAATGAGGCCTTGGGCATTTCAGTCTGTGAGCTGAGGAATAACTAGTTTTCTTTGGACACAGTGATGGAGCAGGTGGTTTGAGGACATTTATTCTGCCAGAGTCCACAGTCGCTGCATTTATATGTACTTACAGAGAATATGGCTGTAAGTAATCGAGATTTTAAAAGGCAACCAATCTGCACAGTACAACTAATTGCTTGTTCTAAAAACAACAAAGACCAATTTTGTTTATGGTACAAACACAAGTGTCACAACTGAAACAGTTATTTTTGTGCATGACTCCACGTTTCATTAACATCTCGATTCCATTTTTCTAAATACTCTTTTCAAACCACCAGCACATTCAGAGTTTCTGCCCCATTAACCATAAACATCAGAAGAATTTTGCATCAAATTTGTTTCCATGCCTGCTTCTAGATTGCTTGTGCATAGTATTTTATTGTATCTACCATTTCTAAGAATTATTTGTCTGGCTGTGAAATAACGCGGTCAGAGATTCACACAACACGGAAACAGGCCCTTCGGCTTAACTTTCCCACTCCCCCAGATAGACACAAAATGCTGGAGTAACTCAGTGGGACAGGAGCATCTCCGGAGAGAAGGAATGGGTGATGTTTCGGGTCGAGACCCTTCTTCAGACGGAGAGTCAGGGGAGAGGGATATAGAGATATAAACAATGAATCAATGTATAAGTTTATTGGCCAAATATTCACATACAAGGAATTTGCCTTGGTGCTCCGTCCGCAAGTGACAACATGACATACAGTGACAGTTAAGAATGATTACATAAAACATTAACAATAAAACAATTATTAAGACAATGATGCAAAGAGATGTAGAACAAATGAATTAAAGATATCCCGTCTCCCATCTACACTAGTCCCACTTGTCCATGTTTGGCACATATCCCTCTAAACTTTTCCCAGGCATGTACCTGTTCAGGTGACTTTTAATTGTCTCAACTACCTCCTCTGGCAGCCCATTCAATACACACAGCACCATCTGTATGAAATAAATTGCCCATCAGGTTCATAATCTTTCCCCTCTTACTTTACACCTAAATCCTCTGGTTCTTGATTCCCCACCCTGAATAAAATACCTTTAGTGTTAACCCTATCTATTCCCCTCATTATATTATACACCTAAGATCATCCCTCAGCCTCCTGCGTAAGGTTGCCAACTTTCTCACTCCCAAATAAAGGACAAAAGGTCAACATACGGGACAAATTCCCGACGGCAATTCATTGACCGACACGGCCATAGCTGGGTGAATGATGAGTTGGCCCGGGTGCTGGACTGCACACAAAGCCCAGCCGGCGGGCCAGCTGAGGAGTTTTGGCCCGGGCCGCGCGACGTCGCACGCAAAGTCCGGCACCCCATCCAACTCATGAACCGATGATCGGCCATGAGAAGGAGGGGTGCTGATGTCGGCGGTAAGCGAAAGTCCGAAGGTCGGACAGCTGGCCGGGCTGCCGACCAACGGGGCTACGAGCGAGGCGCTGCTGCTGCACTACGTTGGGACGGGTGAGGTGGGGCCGGACGCGGTGCTCCGACTTGACTGTCCCCTCGACCCGAGTGGCAGCAGTCAAATACGGGAAGAGTGGTCACGTATGGGACAAACCAATTTAGCCCAAAATACGGGATGTCCCTGCTAATACGGATGTTGCCAGGACTCGAAGGCCTGAGCTATAGGGAGAGGTTGGGCAGGCTAGGACTTTATTCCTTGGAGCGCAGGATGTTGCCAACTGAGTCCTGGCAACATCCTCGTAAATCTTCTCTGCACCCTTTCCAGCTTACCGACATTCTTCCCGTAGCAATATGACCAAACTGAAGACAATAATAAATGTTTAGTTTAGAGAAACAGGGCATTCGGCCCATCGAGTCTGTGCCGACCAGCGATCACGCATACACTCGTTCTATCCTACACATTATATCCTGTGTGTATCCTACACACAGAAGTCAATTAACCTACAAAAACTTGTATGTCTTTGGACTGTGGGAGGAAACTGGAGCACCTGGAGAAAACCCATGCGGTCATATGGATCTTAGGTTTACAAGAATTATTGTTTAAATCTTTTTATTTGAATTTTGAATTTAACAGCAATTTGCATACATACAATGATAACAGACAGTGATAATCAGGACATAATTGTACAACAGTATGTAAACGACCCTCAAAACCCTTACCCTTACCCTTACCCACCCTCGCTACCCGGGAACAAACAACACTCACATACGTACACATCCACACAAATACGATTTAAAAAAAAAAAAAAAAAAAAAAAAAAAGGAGGATGGCAAAAATAAAAAAAAAAATAAATAAATTGGGGGGGGGGGGGGGGGGGGGGGGGGGGGGGGGTTGAGGGGATAGCAGCTGCAATAAGACAGAACTGTGATAGAGGACACTCAGTCCTCTTCCGAGTCCGGAAACAAGTTAAGAGAGTTAACAAGTTCCAGGAAAGGGTTCCATGTATCTAGGAATGTCTTGGTAGAGCCTTTGAGAGAGAACCTAAGTTTTTCAAGCTTTAAGTTGTAGAGCACCTCCTTGATCCAGCGGGCGTGTGTCGGGGGACAGGTAAGTCTCCAGTTAAGCAAAATCAGTCTCCGGGCTAACAGGGTTGTAAAAGCCAGGACCCGCTTCAACGCAACAGAGAGGTTGGTGTTGGGGGGAATACCAAAAATAGCTGACAGTGGGTTTGGAGGAATAGTCTGGCCATAGGCTCTGCTTAGCACGTCGAAAGCACTCCTCCAAAAGGTTGCTAGCTTAGGGCAAGACCAAAACATATGACTATGGTTGGCAGGGGATTGATTGCATCTGTTGCAGGTGTCTTTAACAGCGGGGTATATTCTAGATAATCTTGCGTTTGTATAGTGGACTTTGTGAAGGACTTTGCATTGGATTAGGCCATGACGGGCACATATGGAGGAAGAATGGATCAAATCCAAGGCAGAGTCCCATTGCTGGTCTGTTAGTTTCATATTCAGCTCGCCCTCCCACGCAGCTTTTAATGAGGTATGAGGTTTCAATATAACCGACCCTAACAAGTTGTACAAAAAAGAGATGCATTTCTTCCGGTTGGGATCTAGAGCTAGGATGGAATCGGTCAGGGTTTCAGGGGGACGATTTGGGAAATGGGGGAATATCTTCTTCACAAAATTCCTAATCTGGAAAAAACGAAAAAGGTGGGAGTTTGGGAGGCTATAGTTGTACGAAAGCTCTGCAAAAGACGAAAAAATACCATCCTTGTATAGGTTTTTGATACTACTGATGCCATTACTATGCCAGGTTTTGAATGCGGAGTCTGTACTTGAAGGATTAAAGATGTGATTTTTAAGCAGTGGGGTCAAGATGGAAGGGCCTTGTAAACCAAAGTTTTTCCTAAATTGACTCCATATCTTGAGCGAGAGGGACGCAATTGGGCCTGCACCCGCAGATGTTATAGAAAGGGGGAGTTGAGAGCATAGGACAGACCGCAACGGGAGATGTGAACTCGCCTTTTCCATGTGTACCCAGGTCGGTAGGTGGTCGCAATCATCATTCATCCAGTACAGGATTTTTTGCAAGTTAGCAGCCCAGTAGTATCGCCTAAAGTCAGGAAGTGCCAAACCGCCGTCACTCTTAGGAGACTGTAGTAGCGTCTTTCGAATTCTGGCCGGTTTGCTACCCCATAAAAATTTAGATATTCTCCTTTCTAATTTATCAAAAAAAGATTTAGTGATAAATATAGGAACATGCTGGAAAAGGTACAGGAATTTGGGTAGGACGACCATCTTGACCAGATTTATCCGGGCCGCGAGGGATAATGGTAAGACTGACCAGCGGTCAAAGTCTCTTTCAGCTTTCTCAACCAGAGGCAGGAAGTTTGTGCGGAACATATCAAATATAGGTATTGTGATAAAAACGCCGAGGTAGCGAAATCCTTCCTCCGCCCATTTGAATGAGGTTAAAGAGCGAGGGAGCTGCTTAGCCAATGAGTTAATCGGTAATAATTCACTTTTTTGGTAGTTAAGTTTATAACCAGAGTACACCCCAAACCGTTCTAAAATATTCATAATCACAGGGAGAGAGCTGACTGGATTCGAGATGTACAGGAGCAGGTCATCCGCATACAATGAGACTTTATGAATTGTGTCAAACCGTGTAATACCTTTAAAGCCCTTCTCTGAGCGTAACCAGACCGCCAAGGGTTCTATCGCGACAGCAAACAGAAGTGGTGATAACGGGCAACCCTGCCTGGTACCTCTCCGAAGGGGGAAGTGGGGCGACAGTGTGTCGTTTGTTTGTACTGAGGCCACCGGGGACGAGTATAATAGACTGACCCAATGAATGAAACTATTGCCGAGGCCAAACCTGTCCATCACCTCGTATAGGTACTTCCACTCGACCCTGTCGAAAGCTTTTTCGGCGTCGAGGGAGACCACTATCTCCGGGGTCTCACTACTTGGTGAATGGATGATGTTAAGGAGACGCCTAGTATTGTGGGAGGACTGTCGGCCTGGCATAAACCCTGTTTGATCTAATGAGATAATAAAGGGCATCACTTGTTGAAGACGGAGCGCAAGAACTTTAGAGAGGATTTTGAGGTCCACATTCAAGAGTGAAATTGGTCTATAGCTACTACAAAGCAGAGGATCTTTCTCCTTTTTAAGAATTAGGGAGATAGTAGCCAACGACAAGGTGGGCGGTAGGCGGCGATGTAAAAACGCCTCATTGTACATATCTCTCAGGACTGGTGCGAGGAGAACAGAGAAAGCTTTGTAATATTCTACAGTGAAGCCGTCAGGGCCGGGCGACTTTCCGCTTTGCAGCGATGTGATGGCTGCTTGGACCTCAGTGACAGTTATGGGACCACCCAAGACTTTCGTGGCTTCATCGTCAATTCGGGGAAACGTCATACTACGGAACATGTCATCTGCAGTGGGAGGACAATCGGAAGTGTATAGCTCAGCGTAAAATTTAGCAAATGCTTCATTAATTCTAAGAGGATCGGTATGAATCTCCCCTAAGCTGGATCTAATGGCTGGAATTAGCCGTGAAGTCGCCTCGGTTCTGGCCTGATGGGCCAAAAGCTTCCCAGCTTTATCCCCAGATTCAAAAAAGTGTTGCCTAGATTTAAGCAGTCGTAACTTGGCTTTATTGGTAGACATGAGGTCAAAGTCTATTTGTAACCTAAAGCGTTCTTTATAAAAATTAGGGTCTGGGTCAGATGCGTATTTATCATCAATGTCCTTTATTTTTCGTAACAGGTCTGCCATTTGGGACGTCTCGGCTCTTTTCAGGTTGGAGAGATAAGTTAAAAGAGATAAGTTGGCCCCTAATATAAGCTATTGAAGCTTCCCAGAGTATACCTCTTGCTATGTCCGGCGAGTCATTCAGCTCAAAATATAAGGTGATTTGGGAGTGCAGGAATTGCTTGTAGTGAGCCTCTGCTAGTAATGAGGAGTTGAACCTCCACTGTTTAAAGGGGTTAGTTCGTTTACGAAAGTAAAGATCGAGGGATGTCGCAGCATGATCTGATATCACGATACTATGATACTCGCTGGATTTGATTTTGGAGAGCAGTCTGTTATCTAAGAGGAAGAAGTCTATACGAGTATAGGTACGGTGCACGTGGGAAAAAAATGAAAATAATTTAGTCGTGGGAAATGTATGTCTCCATGGGTCAGTGAGCCCAAGTTGTTTGGTAAAAGCATGCAAAGTCCTACCTGATTTAGTTAAAGTGGAGGCTTTGTTCGAAGATCTGTCCAGTATAGGGGCTTGGACCAGATTAAAATCTCCACCCACAATGATGTGGTAATTTTCAATGTTTGGGAGAGATGTAAAAAATTTGGTTACAAATGAGCTGTCATCCCAGTTGGGACCGTAAATACTGGCCAATATGACAGGTGTGTCTTGCAGTTTGCCAGAGACCATGACAAAGCGGCCAGCAGGGTCTTCCACCGTTTTCTGTGGTTCGAACATAACGTTTTTACGAATCAGGATAGCAGTACCCCTAGCCCTATAATTAAATTTTGAGTGAAATAAGTGGCTAATCCAGCCTCTCTTAAGCCGTGTTACCTCTCTGTTGCGAAGGTGTGTCTCTTGAATAAAAAATATATCGCCCTTAAGGTATTGCAAGTGGGCCAAGATCTTATCAGTCTTAGTAGGACCCCCCACTCCCCTCACGTTCCACGAGACAAATCTAAGAGTGCCGTTTGTGTTGGCCATATTTAGCTATATCCAAACGAGTGGGCAGAGCGCTGTAATACTGCAGATTGAAATGGAAGAGCGCATCGAAGCCAGCTGCTGAGAGTGGGGGTGTGGGTGGTAAAAGGGGAAAACAAAAAAAACAAAACAAAAAAAAATACATACATACGTATACACACAACAAACGGTCGTGACACATATCACTTAACCATCTTTCAAACCTGAGTCCCCGGACCTGAGGTCCCCAATGTCCCAACCGAACCTTGAGTGCCCATTGCACCAAGGTACGTTGTCCTCGCATCCGCATGGAGTAGTCCGATCTTAACTCTCAATATTTCCACATCCCAAAGCAGCAAAGTCGCTCAATATCAGTAAAGTAACATAAAATGAATATAGGTTTACAAGAATGATCCAAGGATTAAGGAGGTGGTGGCGCTGTCAGCGATGGCCTTTGTCTATTTGTTAATTTTAGTGTGTTTTAAAAGTTTGTGTTAATGTTCTCTGGTTTGTTTTATGTGGGGGTCGGGGATCGGTGGAAACTTTTTTCAATCTCTTACCTTGCCGGAGACGCGATTGTTTTCCGGATCGTATTTCCAGTCGCTCTGCGGCCTAACATCGTGGAGCTGGAGACCTTGCTCGGGGCCGTGGACGTGCCATCAGAGCCTGCGATACCTTGCTTGGGATCGATGGGGGGGGGGGGGGGGGGGGAAATCTCAGCTCCCCCGCGCCAGGCGATATACCCCGGGTCGGGGCTAGTCAAACGTTGTGCGGCTTTGGAGCTTCCCAATGTCGGTCTCTTACCAGAGACTGCGAGCTCCTTGATGTTAAAGTCCGCAGATCGCGGTTGGAGTGTCGATCCCAGGCAAGGGATCGGCTCCGATGGTAAGTCCACGCCCCGCGGTGGGGCTCAAAGTCAGTCCCGAGCAAGGCCTCCAGCTCCACAATGTTAGACCGCAGAGCGACCGGAGATACGATCGGGAAAACAATCGCGTCTCCGGCAAGATAAGAGACTGAAAGTTTCCCCCGACCCCCTCCACCACATAAAACAAATCAGAGAACATTAACATTAACTTTTAAAACACACTTAAAATAACTAAAAAAAGACGAAAAGGACAGGGAGATTGTAGGCGAGGCTGCCATCGCTGACGGCGCCACCCGGTGGAATTTATAAATAATTTGGAAATAATGAAAAAACCTGAACGTTGTGAACATTAGTGTTTCAATTCTTGTCCTTTTGGCGTTTCCAACAGGAGCTTTGTGAGTCTCCGCATCTCTTTGTGGATGGGATCAGTTCACACGATCTGCATCAGGGCGCTTTGGGGAACTGCTGGTTCGTTGCTGCCTGCTCCTGCTTAGCTGTTCATGATGACCAGTGGCAGAAGGTGAGGAGTTTGTTTAAATCATCGCAATGTCTTGAGAGGCATTTGACTCAGACGCAGATAGCTTGGTCTGCTTGTTGAAGGAGCAGAGAAACCGCTAATAAACACAAAATGCTGGAGTAACTCAGTGGGCCAGGCAGCATCTCTGGGGAGAAGGAATAGGTGACGTTTCGTGTCCAGACCCTTCAGTCTGAAGAAGGGTCTCGACCCGAAACGTCGCCCATTTCGTCTCTCCAGAGATGCTGCCTGTCCTGCTGAGTTACTCCAGCATTTTGTGTCTATCTTTGGTTTAAACCAGCATCTGCAGTTCTTTCCTAAACATAGAAAACTGATGCAGGAGTAGGTCATTCGGCCCTTCGAGCCAATATGATCATGGCTGATCATCCAGAATCAGTACCCCGTTCCTGCTTTCTCCTAATATGCCTTGATTCTGTTAGCCCTAAGAGCTATATCTAACTCTCTCTTGAATACATTAATGATTAACGGCGGTTCAGCTCACACGATGGGTGACATTGTTATTGTACGGTGTTGGAGCTTCAGTTCGGGAGACTTTCATAACACATCCAGCGATGGGAGGAACAGCAGATTATGCGATGGCTGTGGCTGCTTTGACGAAGCGTTAAGTGGTGCAGACAAATGCTACATTAAAACGATAGACACAAAATGCTGTAGTGTGAAAACAGGGCAACAGAAATGCTTTTCTATGTATATTATTTGGTTAAATAGAAACATAGAAAATAGGTGCAGGAGTAGGCCATTCGGCCCTTCGAGCCTGCACCGCCATTCAATATGATCATGGCTGATCATCCAACTCAGTATCCTGTACCTGCCTTCTCTCCATACCCACTGATCCCTTTAGCCACAAGGGCCACATCTAACTCCCTCTTAAATATAGCCAATGAACTGGCCTCAACTACCTTCCGTGGCAGAGTTCCACAGATTCACCACACTCTGTGTGAAAAATGTTTTTCTCATCTTGGTCCTAAAGGATTTCCCCTCTATCCTTAAACTGTGACCCCTTGTCCTGGACTTCCCCAACATCGGGAACAATCTTGCTGCATCTAGCCTGTCCAACCCCTTAAGAATTTTGTACGTTTCTATAAGATCCCCCCTCAATCTCCTAAATTCTAGCGAGTGCCCGTGTTTTTTTTGGGGGGGGGTTTGGTTTATCATCACGAAACGTACCGAAGCAGCGTGAAAAGCTATGTTTTTCATTCCATCCAAACAGACCAGATATACTATACATTGATGCAATCAAGCATCTCAAGTACAATAGGCAGAGCAAAGTTATAGATACCGAGTGCAGAATATAGTTCCCAGCATTGTAGCGCACCAGTCCCAGAGACAAACTCCAAGTCAGCAACTAAATCTTAGTGTGTAAGAAGGAACTGCAGATACTGGAATGATGATAAAGCACACACACCAAAATCCTATACTTCCTGCGGCGGAAGTCCGCAGGAACTGGAGGACAGAGATGTGTGATGCGCCCGTCACCGTTCGCTAATGGTTTCAACTATGAATGATGATGCAGTTCCTTGTTTCTAAACTAGGTTTACATATATCTGTTGTGTTGCTGCAAGCAAGAATTTCAATGTTCCGTTTAGGGACATAAGACAAATGTCAAAAAACACTCTTGACTCTTCACCCACTTGACTCTCATGTGATTTTAAAACAAAATATGACCAAAATAATATAAAATTATCCTCATCAAAATTCCACTCCGAGAAGCACATATCTGATAAAGTTAAAACATTGAATTTAATCTTATTTAGAAAAAATTAAAACATACTCAAAGTTCTAATGTTATCAAATTCAAGTAGAATTTGGTTTTGAAGATTAGTATGGGTGTCAGGGGTTACTGGGTGAAGGCAAGAGAATGGGGTGAGGAGGGAGAGAGAGATCAGACATGATTGAATAGCAGAGTAGACTTTGTTTAGTTTAGTTTAAAGGTACAAAGTGGAAACAGGTCCTTCGGCCCAACGAGTCCGTGGTGACCGGCGATCCCCGCACAAGAAACAATATCTTACATACACTCGGGACAATTTACATTTATACAAAGCTATTTAACCTACAAACATAGAATAGCCTTTTATTGTCATCCAGACCGAAGTCTGAACGAAATTTAAGCAGTCTTACATATAATACAATACAATAAAAAACAACAATAAACACATATTAACATCCACCACAGTGAGTCCACCCAACATCTCCTCACTGTGATGGAGGCAAAAGTCTTAGGGCTGCAGTCTCTTCCCTCCTCTTCTCCTTCTGCGCTGAGGCGATACCCCCCGGGCGATGTTACAACTTTCCCGCGGCTCAAACACCGCGGCCCGGGGTAGTCGAAGCTGCCGCTCACCAGACCTGCTGACGCAGCCGCTGGCCCGCGGCCGAACCCCCGGTCTCAGGCCACCACCGCCAGAACTGCCGTCCCAGCCCCCGGAGCATCGTTCCAGCCCCGAGCCGGATCGCCCTCACGTGAGTACTGCCACCGTCTCAGCCTCGCGCCATGCCGCCGCTCCTCCCTCGCGCCAGGCCGCCCCGACCGGGCACCGCTCCTCCCTCAGGCTGGGCCGCCCCGACCGGGCACCGCTCCTCCCTCAGGCTGGGCCGCCCCGACCGGGCACCGCTCCTCCCTCAGGCTGGGCCGCCCCGACCGGGCACCGCTCCTCCCTCAGGCTGGGCCGCCCCGACCGGGCACCGCTCCTCCCTCAGGCTGGGCCGCCCCGACCGGGCACCGCTCCTCCCTCAGGCTGGGCCGCCCCGACTGGGCACCGCTCCTCCCTCAGGCTGGGAACGCCGTACCTCTCCGAGCTCGGCTACTCCGACGGGAGCACCGTTCCTTCCTCGGGCCGGCCGTCACAGCCCCTCACGAAAGCCCTGTTCCAGCCCCGAGCCGGGCCGTCCTCACGGGAGCGAGCTCAGTGCGAGTCCTGGCGGGCTCTGCCTCCTGAGCCTCGAGGTCGCCAGCTCCGCCATTAGGCCTCAGCGCAGACGGAGGCAGAGAAGGGGAATACGACAAAAAAGTCGCATTCCCCCGCAGGGAGAGACAGCAAGCCCCGTTTCAACCCCCCCCCCCCCAAAACACAACTAAAAACCAAAACTAGACTAACCAAAACGAAAATAAACAACCCAAAAAACACAAAACAAACAGGACTGCCGGAGAGCCGCTGCAGCCAGAGCCGCGCCGCCACCTGTATGACTTTGGAGTGTGGGAGGAAACAGAAGATCTCGGAGAAAACCCACGCAGGTGAGGGGGAGGACGTACAAACTCCGTACAGACAAGCACCCATAGTCAGGATCGAACCCGTGTCTCTGGCGCTCTGTAAGGCAGTAGTTCTACTGCTGCGCCACCATGCCGCCTTGTTAAAGTATTTATTTCTCATAGCTGTCAACTGTTTTCAATTTACTCAACTCTCCCTCCTCTGATTGCTTGGCCTGATTCATTGTTAAATGAGTCACCCCTGCAGTGAGTGTGGAAATACAGACAGGCCATGCATTATTAATAGGACATAAAATATGTCAGATAGACTGCATGTGACAGTAATTGGTGACAGCATAATGTACTGCTGGAGAATTGCGTTCAAATGCTGTTTTGTACGGGGTTAGGGGGAAGTAAATTAACGCACTATCTCAGGATCCCAGATGGTGCCCAACCTAGGCAACTCTATGTGTGCTCGTCACAGAGGTGGATCCGCAATCACGCATTGAGGGGCGGTGTGTTGGCGCGGCGGTAAAGTTGCTGCCTCCCAGTGCCAAAGTCCTGGGTTCGATCCCGACCACGGGTGCTGTCTGTACGGACTTTGTACGTTCACCCCATGACCGCGTGGGTTTTCTCCAAGAACTTCGGTTTCCTCCCACACTCCAAAGAGGTTTGGAGGTAAAATAATGGTTTGGAGGTAAGGAGGTAAAATAATGGCTTGGTAAAATAATGTAAACATTGTCCCAGGTGTAGGATAGGGTGTTAATATGCGGGGATCGCTGTCCAATATTCACTCGGTGATCCATGCTGTATCTCTAAACTAAACTGAAACTTACAATCGCTCCACTCTTTTAAATCTCTAGTCCTACAGCAACATTTCTTAATTTACACTGTGGACGGCTCGATTGTAATCATATGTAGTCTTTCCGCTGACTGGTTAGCACGCAACAAAAACTTTTCACTAGACCTCAGTACACGTAACAATAAACTAAACCCATCATTCCATAAGAATTTCAACATATTTGTCTAATATGATTGTTTCCACTAGTGGGAGAGTCTTGGAGCAGAGGGCACAGCCTCAGAATAAAGGACGTACCTTCAGAATGGAGATGAGGAGGTACGTCCTTTATTCTGAGCCAGAGTGTGGTGAATCTGTGGAATTATTTTATACATTAGATACTATAGAGATACAATGCGGAAACAGGCCCTTCGGCCCACCGAGGCCACGCTGACCAGCGATCATCCCGTACACTAGCATTGTCCTACATTCTAAGGACGTTACAATTCTACCAAACCAATTAACGTACAAACCTGTACGTCTTTGGAGTGTGGGAGAGAACCAGAGAAAACCTACATTCTCCCTATAACTCCCTAGGGCGAGGTGGAGGGGGACGGGGAAACTTTTTTTTTCATTTTTGTTCCTTGCTGGAAATGTGATTAATGTTCGGATTGCATTCTCCGGTCGTTCTGCGGCCTACCATCGATGGAGATGGAGGCCTTCTCGGACTGACCTTGGGCCCCACCGCGTGGCGTGGACTTAACATCTGAGTCGATTCCTTGCCTTGGAATGCTGCAACTGCGGTCTGTGGACTTTATTTCGTGAGCTAGTTGTCTTGGGAGAGGGTGTGGATGTCAGGAGCTCCAACGTCGCAGAAGGTTCTACCAGCCCCAGCGTCCGGCGCGGGGGATCTGACAACCCCTACGGGAGCCAAGAACGGCCTGGCAATGGAGGGTTCGAGGCCCCCGACCGCGGGAAAGCAAAGGGAACTTTTTTTCACCGTCCATCACAGTGAGGAATAAGTTACTGTGATGGATGTTTATGTTAAAATGTGTTTTGTTGCTTTTTATTTGTATGACTAACTTGGCAAATGAAATTCCTCGTATGTTGCAAAACATACTTGGCTAATAAGTATTATTGTGATTGTGATTGTTAATTGGCTTTCAGTAAAATTGTAAATTAACTCTGAGTAGCATGCGTAAGTGAGATCACGTGGAACTAGAATGAACGGGGTGATTGCTGGTCGGTGCGGACTCAGTGGGCCAAAGGGCCTGATTCCGCGCTGTATCTCGAAACTAAACTAAACTCATGATATATTTAAGAAAGAGGTGGATATAGCTCTTAGGGCTAACGGACTAAAGGGATATGGGGAGAAAGCAGGAGAAAGCAGGAGCGGGATACGATTTTGGATGATCAGCCATCATCATATTGAATGGCGGTGCTGGCTTGAAGGGCTGAAAGGCCTTCTCCTGCACCTATTCTCTATGTTTCTATGTAAACTAAACTAAACTAAATCTGAAGTTTAAAGTCTAAAGTAAAGATCAGAACCTAAAATTACACCAGTACTTCATAACTCAAACTGGCTGCAATGCTCAATCTGTAGTAAAGAATATCTTCTTGCTGGTTTCAGGTTATACCAGACTGGAAAAAGCAGGACTGGGATTCAAAACATCCGAATAATCACGCGGGCATATTTCACTTCCGGTTCTGGCGTTTCGGAGAATGGACCAACGTCGTGATCGATGATCGGCTCCCAACAATGAATGGCAGGCTCCTGTTTTGTCATTCAGACTCCAAGGAAGAGTTCTGGAGCGCACTGTTGGAGAAGGCGTACGCAAAGTAAGCGAATGTAAGATTCATAATCTAGTTGAGAATGAACCTTGTGGTCTGAGGGTCAGAGCTTCAGACAGCACGGAAACACACCCTATGGACCAGCTCATCCATACCGACCAAGACCCCATCTACGCTAGTCCCATTTGACTGCATTTGGCCCACATCCCTCTCTCGACTGAATAGTGAGAGGCTTGGATAGAGTGGATGTGGAGAGGATGTTTCCACTAGTGGGGGAGTCTAGGACCAGAGGTCATCGCCTCAGATTTAAAGGATGTACCATTAGGAAGAAGAGGAGGAATTTCTATAGTCAGAGGGTGGTGAATCTGTGGAATTCATTGCCACAGAAGACTATGAAGGCCAAGCCAATGGATATGTTTATGGCAGAGATAGATAGATTCTTGATTAGTACGGGTGTAAGGGGTTACGGGGAGAAGGCAGGAGAATGGGTTGAGAGGGAAAGATAGATCGGCCATGATTGAATGGCGGAGTAGACTTGATAGGCGGAATGGCCCGATTCTGCTTCTATCACGTATGACCTTATGAACCTTTCCTATCCATTAACCCATGTCTTGGGGCAGCACAGTGGCGCAGCAGTAGAGTTGCTGCCTCACAGTCCCGTAGACCCGGGTTTGATCCTGACAACGGGCGCTGTCCGCACGTTCTCCCTGTGACCATGTTGGTTTTCTCTGGGTGCTCCGTTTTCCTCCCACAGTAGAAGACGTGTGCGTTTGTAGATTAATTGGCTTCTGTAAATTGCCCCTAGTGAGAAGGATAGAACTAGTGTATGGGTGATTGTTGGTCAGTGCGGACTCGGTGGGCCAAAAGGCTGTATCGCTAAATTAAACTAAACTTTAATTGAGAACTGGAGGACATAGTTTTAGGATGAGGGTGGGAGAGATGTAATAGGAATGAGAGGAGTTATTCGTCAGGCTTTGTCCCAACCCCATCTCTCTATCCCAGCTTTCTCCCCTCGTGACTACAATCACCCTGAAGAAGGATCCTGCTCAAGAGACATCGCCCATCCGTTCTCTCCACAGATTCTGCCTGACCCGCTGGGCTCCTCCAATACTTTGTGCTTTGCTCAAGATTCCAGCATCTGCAGTTCCTAGTGTCTAGGATGAGAGCTATCATGCATCATTGCCACTTTCAAACTTGGGAATGTAATTGTTCAGACCTGAAGGCAAACACCACACAAATATTAGTTTAGTTTAGTTTAGAGATACATCATGGAAACAGGCCCTATGGCCCATCGTGTCCGTGCCGACCAGCGATCCCTGCACACTAACACTACCCTACATACACCAGGGACAATTTTACATTTACATCAAGCCAAGTAACGTACAAACCTGCACGTCTTTGGAGTGTGGGAGGAAACCAGAGTGCCAGAGAACCCACTCAGGCCACAGGGAAAACGTACAAGCTCCGTACAGACAGCACCAGTAGTCAGGGTCGAACCCGGGTCTCTGGCGCTGTGAGGCAGCAACTCCACCACTGTGCCACCGTGCCGCCAGTACAGTACATTCTGGGCACTAGCACAATCAAGCAATTAATTTTGTGTGCGGTGAGTTAAGAAACAGTATGAGGTGAATAAAATATCAGGGGTAGTATTTCTGGTCATACAGCAAAAAAAAAAGATAAATGTGAGATGATATAAATCAAGAATCCAAAGTCATACAATATTCACAGGAGACTGAAATCAGAGTTTAGATTACTCAGAATAAATTTGTAGCAACATTGTAGAGGATGAAGTGACATAGGAAGCATTAAATCAGGATGCATCACAGCATGGTTTAGGGAACAGCTCCATCCAAGACCTCAAGAAATCGGATAGAATTGTGGACGCAGCCCAGACCATTGCACAACCTCCCTTCCATTGGCTCCATTTAAACCTCACGCTGCCTCGGCAAGGCCAGCAGCATAATCAAGGACCAGTCTCACCTCGGTCATTCCCTCTTCTCCCCTCTCCCATCGGGCAAGAGGTATAGAAGTGTGAAAACGCACACCTCCACATTCAGAGACAGTTTCTTCCCAGCTGTTATCAGGCAACTGAACCATCCTCTCACCTGCTGCACTGTGGTCCTGACCTCCCAACTACCTCATTGGACACCATTGAACTATCTTGAATCGGACTTTATCTTGCACTAAATATTGTACACAATATCCTTTATCTGTACACTGTGGTCAGCTAGATTGTAATCTTGTGGACTATTTTTGACAGATTAGCACACGAATGAAAACTTTTCAATAGACAATAGACAATAGGTGCAGGAGTAGGCCATTCGGCCCTTTGAGCCAGCTCCGCCATTCACTGTGATCATGGCTGATCATCCACAATCAGTACCCCGTTCTTGCCTTCTCCCCATATCTCTTGAAGAGCTCTATCTATCTCTCTTGAAAGCATCCAGAGAATTGGCCTCTACTGCCTTCTGAGGCAGAGAATTCTACAGATTCACACCCGTCGGTACATGTGACAATAAAAAACTAAACTATACTAAAAAGTAGAACTGAGAAACCGGAGTTAAGTTCAGACCTCTGACTGTTGTCATTCTCAACCGGAATAATCACAGAATGCTGGAATAACTCAGTCATCCTGAGGGTATTGTGCGAAGGTGTGACCGTTGTGTTACAGGTTGGCGGGATGCTATGAGGCACTGGATGGAGGGAACGCGGGCGATGCCATTGTGGATTTCAGCGGCGCGGTTGCAGAGACCATTGACGTGCATAAGGCCAAATGTGCGAAGAAAAAAGCCAGCAATGTGCAGCTGTTTGAGAAGCTGCTGAAGGTGCACAGACGAGGAGGCATGATCAGCTGCTCCATCCACGTACGTCTCTCTCTCCTCTCCCTCTTGCGACGTAAGCTCGAGCCACTTCCACCAACACTTTCTTCAGGTCTGGTGACTTTAGACAGTAGACAATAGGTGCAGGAGTAGGCCATTCGGCCCTTCGAGCCAGCACCGCCATTCAATTTTATCATGGCTGATCATCCACAATCAGTATCCCGTTCCTGCCTTCATCCCATATTCCCTGACTCCACTAACTTTAAGAGCCCTATCTAGCTCTCTCTTTAAAGTATCTAGAGAACCAGCCTCCACCGCCCTCTGAGGCAGAGAATTCCACAGACTCATAACTCTCTGTGTGAAAAAGTGTTTCCTCATTTCTAAATGCCTTATCCTTTATTCTTAAACTGTGGCCCCTGGTTCTGGACTCCCCAAAAATCGGGAACACGTTTCCTGCCTCTAGCATGTCCAAACCCTTAATAATCTTATATGTTTCAACGATAAACAATGAATTGAATTGAATTCAATACATTTTATTAGCCAAGTATGTATACATTCAAGGAATTTGCCTTGGTGCTTTGCTCGCAAGTAACAACGCGATATACAGTAGACAATTAAAAACAAAACATTATAATTTAAACATGTCAAGAATGAAATAAAATACCAGAGCAAAAGGAGGCTACAGACTTTGTGTAGGAAGGAACTGCAGATGCTGGTTTAAACCAAAGATAGACACAAAAATGCTGGAGTAACTCGGCGGGACAGCACCCGGAGAAAACCCACGCAGGTCACAGGGAAAACGTACAAGCTCCGTACAGACAGCACCAGTAGTCAGGGTCGAACCCGGGTCTCTGGCGCTGTGAGGCAGCAACTCTACCGCTGCGCCACCGTGCCGCCAGTACAGTACATTCTGGACACTAGCACAATCAAGCAAATAAGTTTGTGTGCGGTGAGTTAAGAAACAGTATGAGGTGAATAAAATATATGAGGTAGTATTTCTGGTCATACAGCAAAAAAAAAAGATAAATGATAGGTGATATAAATCAAGAATCCAAAGTCATACAATATTCACAGGAGACTGAAATCAGAATTTAGATTACTCAGAATAAATTTGTAGCAACATTGTAGAGGATGAAGTGACATAGGAAGCATTAAATCAGGATGCATCACGGCATGGTTTTGGGAACAGCTCCATCCAAGACCTCAAGAAATCGGATAGAATTGTGGACGCAGCCCAGACCATTGCACAACCTCCCTTCCATTGGCTCCATTTACACCTCACGCTGCCTCGGCAAGGCCAGCAGCATCATCAAGGACCAGTCGCACCTCGGTCACTCCCTCTTCCCCCCTCTCCCATCGGGCAAGAGGTACAGAAGTGTGAAAAAGCAAACTTCCACATTCAGAGACAGTTTCTTCCCAGCTGTTATCTGGCAACTGAGCCATCCTCTCACCTGCTGCACTGTAGTCCTGACCTCCCAACTACCTCATTGGACACCATTGAACTATCTTGAATCGGACTTTATCTTGCACTAAATATTGTACCCAATATCCTTTATCTGTACACTGTGGTCAGCTAGATTGTAATCATGTGGACTATTTTTGACAGGTTAGCACACGAACAAACGCTTTTTAATAGACAATAGACAATAGGTGCAGGAGTAGGCCAATCGGCCCTTGAGCCAGCACCACCATTCACTGTGATCATGGCTGATCATCCACAATCAGTACCCCGTTCCTGCCTTCTCCCCATATACCTTGAGTCCACTGATTCACAACTCAGAACGTGGACCCTCGTGTGTGTAGAATAGCGTTAGTGTATGGGGATTGCTGGTCGGCGCGGACACGGTGGGCCAAAGGGCCTGTTTGCGCTCTGTATCGCTCTGAGAAAAAAAACAAATTTTGCATCAATTTAAAAATCACTATTTACTCAAGCGAGATTTTTTCAGCAGATGACACAATGATGTGTGAATTGAACGAAGGCATGTTGTTTATTTGCAGGAGAGAGAGGGCAAGGAAGTGACAGTGAACAAGTTACATGGACTGAAGGTTGATCACTCATATTCAGTAACCAACATGCAGAAGGTTCGTCTGGGCAACACAGCGGAAAAACTGTTCATGATCAAAATGAGGAATCCGTGGGGAAAGGTCGAATGGACAGACTCGTGGAGTGATAGGTGAGTACTACGTACTGACAATAGACAATAGGTGCAGGAGTAGGCCACTCGGCCTTTCGAGACAGCACTGCCATTCACTGTGATCAAGGCTGATCACTCACAATCAGTACCACGTTCCTGCCTTCTTGCCATATCCCTTGACTCCGCTATCTTTAAGAGCTCCATCTAACTCTCTCTTGAAAACATCCAGAGAAATGTCCTCCACTGCCTTCTGCGGCAGAGAATTCCACAGATTCACAACTCTTTGGGTGAAAAAGTTTTTCCTTATCCGGCAAAGGATCATACAGCAGAGGGTCATCATGTGTCACTGTGGCGCAGCGGTAGAGCTGCTGCCTCACTGAGCCAGAGACCCGGGTTCGATCACGACTATGGGTGCTGTCCGTACGGAGTTTGTACGTTCTCCCCATGACCCGCATGGGTTTTCTCCGAGATCTCCGGTTTCCTCCCACACTCCAAAGCCGTACAGGTTGGTCGGTTAATGGTCTTCGGTAAAATTGTAAATTGTCCCTAGTGTGTATAGGATAGCGTTAATGTTCGGGGATCGCTGGCCGGTGCGGACTCGGTGGTCCAAAGTGCCAGTTTCCACGCTGTATCTTTAAACTAAACTAAAGCATGGAGATAGACACAAAAAGCTGGAGTAACTCAGCGGGACAGGCAGCATCTCTGAAAAGAAGGAATGGGTGACGTTTCGGGTCGAGACCCTTCTTCAAACTAGTTAACAAAAAGCCTCTCTCCTCTCTCTAAACCAAGCGTGAAACATGCCCTTCGGCCCAACATCCATGTCAGCCATCATGCCCCATCTAAGGCAGCAGCCCACGTTGGGCCCATATCCCTCAAACTTTCCTATCCATGTACAAGCCGCCTCAATACGGCACAATCATGGATGGATAGCAAATCCACTTATTTATCTAATTTTTCTAGTTCACAGGACTGGAAGAAAGTAAACAGAAAGGAACGTGAAAGAATTGGTGTTGATGTTAAGAATGACGGTGAGTTCTGGTAAGTCAGTTTGTTGTTTGGACGTTGCATTTGGAAACACGTTTACTTTAGTTTAGGAGATACAGCATTGAGACAGGCCCTTCGTTCCATCAAGTCCACACCGACCATCGATCACTCGCTCACACTAGTGCTATGTTATCCCACTTTCTCATCCACTCCCTACACACCAGGGGCAATTTACAGAGGGTGGTGGGTGTATGGAACAAGCAACCAGATGACGTAGTTGAGGCAGGGACTATCCTAATGTTTAAGAAACAGTTAGACAGGTACATGATAGGGCAGGTTTGGAGGGATATGGACCAAGCACAAGCAGGTGGGACTAGTGTAGCTGGGACATGTTGGCCGGTATGGGCAAGTTGGGCCGAAGGGCCTGTTTTCACACTGTATCACTCTAAGACTCTAATTACCCAACAAAACCCGCATGTTTTTGGGTGAGATACTTGTACAGTGAAAAACCTTTTTTGCATACCGCTCAGCAAGACTACCCCATCTATAAGCACAATCCCACGGTTGGTACAGAGTACACAGAACACCCCACTGAGTCCTTATGCAAGAGGTGCCATTTTACATTCCCAGCTGATGTCAATTAAAAGTGTCTGAAGAAGGGTCCCGACCCAAATAGTCATTTGTCTGGTCTTCCAGAGATGCTGCCTGGCCCGTTGAGTTACTCCTGATCTTAGAGTCTTTGTTCTGTAAACTAGCATCTGCAGTTGTCTACCAAAGAATGAAAACGGGGTAAATGTACTCAGTGTGTTGGTTATTATGTCGATAAATCTATTATAGGCCAATCTCTCAATAGCAGGCACTATCAATACATTGAAGGGACATTCGGACAAGTACACGGATAGGACAGGTTTAGAGGGATATGGGCCAAGCACGGGCTGGTGGGACTGGTGTAGATGGGGCATGTTGGTCAGTGTGGACAAGTTGGGCCGAGGGGTCTGTTTCCACGATGTACGATGCACAAAACAATTGAATGTGAGATTTTCTTGGGGATATTCCATCCTTCAGTCTGAGGTGTGACTACATCGGGAGGTGGTGATGTTGGTTCCCTCGAATAGTGAGAATCTTTACACAATAGAGTAATGCAGAATGAATTTTAACAGTTGTTCGGTATGTAAGATGTATTCAAGAGAGATTTAGATATAGGGCTAACAGAAGCAAGGGATATGGGGAGAAAGCATGAACTGGGTACTGATTTTACTTCTGAGTCACGTGAGTGACTACGTGAAGAACCCGTCCAGCACGCATGCGCGACATGAGCTTTCACGCAGATGCAACAGTGACGAACGGGAGTACGGGCGCTCCCGCTACAAGCTTGAAAGAACGGACCGTTAGGTAAGTACTTACCGACAGGTTCGAATTTACAACTTTGCTCCTCTTTGTTGCTCCAGGGGAAACTGGAGAGAGCAAAGCAGAACAGAGGGAAACGGCCCCCGTTCGACTCCAGGGAAGGAGCGTTCCGTCAGTGGAGGGGGGAGAGGCGGCACCGGGACCGCACACACTGCGGCCCACAGTCAGGGTACTGAGCCGATGCCCAGTCCGCTAACAGCTGTCTGACCAACAGCAGCGGACTGGAGGGAAATTCAAAACCGGCCGGTAATCCCTGCATACTCCTGACAAGGAGACTCGCCGGCCGAGAACCGCAGAAATGCCGCCCGAAAACGGCAGGTAGCCTCTAGAGCAAAGTTGGCAACCAAACCTCGGGCTGGAGACAGACACAGAAGATGGAACCGGCACTTCAAACTACCGCCCGAGAGCGAGTAAGTGTCTGTTTTCCAAGCCTAGAGAAAGGTCATGGAGTAAAAACTCCAGCGAGACTTGCCTCGGGATCTGGGGCAAGCTCGCCAATGGAGCATAACACACCCGCTCCAGTAACAGCACTGGCCATCTCCCTTATCGAGGGATCGATGGCGACCAGGGCTGGGCTGGTCAAGAAGAGGGGTCACTGGCTGAACAACATCGGGAGTATGCTTGAGGTACAGGATCAGGAAGAGCTGCTGGGTGTGAGATACCGCTACGTGGCTACACCACGAGCGAATTGGCCTTTTCAGTCTAAACTGACGGCCAGCTTACTACCTGTCTTTCCAAAAAACATCTCCAAGACAGATAGTCATGAGGCGTTGGATTTTATCACGCCTCCCCAAAATTGCATTTACTCAAAGTGCCTACCATTATTGGGGGTACATTGAGCAGGGCATTTTAAAACCCAAATATCTTAAATTGCATTTGATACCCCTGACGTCAGCTATCATTTTCGCATGCTCATTCCAGAGGGGCAGGGTAGTATGGCAAAACACCTGACCTTACTGTTCAACACAGTATGCTCCACAACTTCTCGAAGGAAGTCATAAAACCTGCCCTCAACCTAAAAAATACACAGGACTGTGAGAACGCCGACCTCACAACCACAGATCCTGCTATCTGGCAATGTTACCAAACCAAGCCTAAAAACTGGACGAAGTGTCCAAGATATTCGGCATCATGAGGGCAGGGCCTGGAATGAGCAAACCACACAAAACCAGACAGCAGTACCTCCATGCGTCCACCAGTAGGCGTCTACTTAATGGCACTGGTGAAATCTCGGGGCCCGCATGCCAGCCCCCGTAAGCCTTTTCAGGCCAGGGTCCAGAGCGGGCCCCGTGAAAAATGCGCCACCCCTCAACACCATCCCGACAGACAAGGAACCAGAAACCGAAGAAATGAACACACCACTAAACAACAGTGAAGGCAGATGAGTATGGTTCCTACCATCACATAAAAGGTGAAGGGTTTGTACTAACGGGGGGGGGGGGGGGGGGGAATCACACCTGGGTTTGGAAGCATGAAGAACTATCACACTTGGTAGTTATATACCAAAAGTATTCAAGGATAAAAATTGAATTAAGAAACTTGCCACCAGTTCAGCATGCACCCCAAAGGGGTCTACCCTCCCACTAAAAAAGGAACATGAGGGACTAGCTAACTGGAGAAGATATACAAAGGGGTCATAAAGAACTCTAATATGAACCTTTGGTACCAAAAAACCCAGATGGTGAATGTCGCACCATCATTAACTTGAATATTTTCACCAGGTATACACACTTTATGGAAACTTGTAACTGCTAACCGTGGATTTCCTAGGATACTTTATGGTAGACATCGACTTAAAAGATGCATACTATTCAGTACCCATTCATAAAAGATCTTCGGAGATACCACAATTTACCTGGATGGGGTAACTATGGCAGTATAAATTATTGACAATGGCTAAATTTGAGCCAAAACTGTTTCCAAGATATTCAAACCAGCCCTGACACTATTAAGGAACATATCGTCATGGCATGTCTTTATGATATTAACGACAGACAATACCATGGAAATAGCTAAATCAGCAGCAATAGCTACTAAAACTTATTTAGCCTGGGCTCTGTCATACAATCCAGATAAATCTACGTTGACACCATCCACAACTATCTGGTATTCAATTAACTCTATCCACTTATCTAAAACATTGCCAAAAGGAGAGTCAGCGTATGGCACAACCTGTAACAATTAATGGTAACAATCAACCAACCATTCAACAAAGTGGCAAGAGTAATTGAGAATTAGTAGCAGCATTACCAGCTACTTAACTTGAACCTTTCCATTAGAGCTAAGGTGCTAGTGTTTAAACAAAATAACCCATACCCAGAGCAGGTGGCAAATGGACTAATCTGGAGTCGTCATCACTACAGACACTGGGCATAAAACCTAGTTGGAAATTTTTAGTACGTTCTATGGGTAAAAGCATATTGTTCAGTAGTGCACCATTTTGCATGTTCGTTTATAAATTAACAACATCACAGTGGTGGCATATACCAAACCACTTGGGCGGAATAAAATCGATATCATGTGACAATTTACTTAACAATTGGTAACCGTATGTCGTCAAACATATTTGACCATCAGCAACTTACCTACCAGGTGAGCTAAGTACTGTAAACAGACATATTAAACCAAAGTATTTGCTGAAATTACAAAGCAATATGGAACACCAGATATCGATTTCCTTGTATTCGAATTGAATCACCACGTACCGATGTTTGTCGCATGAAACCAGACTTTGAGGCAGCGGCAATGGATATGGGGGGGGGGGGGGAATCTAATCTCTATGTTCTCCCCTTTTTCTACCTCATCAGTCAGGTAATACGGCCTCGTCAGTTGGGTACCACGCAAAATACAGATGGACTCTGCTTCAGGTATTTTGATAGTACCCGACTAAACCTACAGTCATGGTTCCCAGTGGTCCTCGACATGGTCATTAAAACCCTAATGAAATTTCCCAGTAGCCCAGACTTATCAACTCACCCAGCATCAGGCATAAGCCACCCATGCCACGATAAATTAAACTACTGGGTTGTAGATTTGAAAAGACCACTGCTGGGCCTGGGTTGCAGAATTGGGAAGACCACTGCTGGGCCTGGATTGTCAGACAGCACTATCGACACGATGACAGCATCCCATCGCATATCCACTAGGGAACATACTTGGCGAACATCAAGAAGTGGGAAGATACTATTCAAATACAGGAACTACATATTCAACTACAACAAAACCTGTACTGGAGTTCCTGGCAGGTCTTCACCACAATGAAGGACTCAGCTACTGCGCCATTAATACAGCCAGAAGTGCTCTGTCAGCCTACTTAACTCAGGCACCAGGACAACAGGCCATAGGGTACCACCCACTGGTGATCAAATTCAGGAGAGGCATATTCAACTCTAATCCCCCAGACCTAGGTACACCCAAATCTGGGATGTCAGTGTGGTCCTGACGTACCTTAGGAGATGGTCACCAGCCAGGTCCCTCACCCTGGAACAGCCTACCCTGAAGACGGTCATGCTGATGGCCTTGCCTCAGCACAAAGAGTCCAGTTCCTCCATCTACTACGATTGGACAAATATGGTTATAACACCAGACCGTGTCACATTTATCATTCAGGGGCTGGTCAAACAGAGCAGACCAGGAACATCAGGTCCAGTCATGGAATTCCGGGCATACCCACCTGAACCAGGGTTATGTGTCATGACCCACTTATTGAATTACATTGATACAATAAGAAATCCCCGAGGGAGAGAAAAAGCCTTATGGGTCAGCCACAAGAAACCTCATGGTCGGGTGACGAGCCAAACTATCTCAAGTGGCTCAAGCAGGTACTGGGAGTTGCTGGAATAAATACTAACGTGTATAAATCTTACTCCACCAGGGCAGCATCCACATCGGTGACTAAGAGGATGGACGTGCCTATGGACCACATCCTGGCTACAGCGGGGTGGTCTAGAGATTATACGTTCCAAACTTTATAACAAGCCGCTGGCAGAACCTGTATCGTTTGCAGAAAAAGTATTAGAATCTGCAAATATATAATTTAAGCCCGGGGGAGCATTTTGATCTTGTTATTGTTAATAACACCATTATTGTTTTACAAACAGATTCATGGTTGATTACGATAACATACTTCCTCCCTTGAATGATTTTGGCGAGTGAAGTATGAACTGTTACACGGTTTGAAATCACAGAGCTTTAAAATCTTCACGTAGTCACTCACGTGACTCCGAAGTAAAATAGTAAGATTAAACGAGAACTTACCAGTTCGAAGTTGGATCTGTATTTTATGAGGAGTTACGATGAGGGATTACGTGCCCTCCGCTCCCACCCTCAATTATAGAGATCAACTGGTATTTGTTCTCCTTTTCTTTACTATGTTTATTTCAATTATTGTGTCTTCTGTGATTCCACACCGCTGCTTTGAAGTATGTCGCGCATGCGTGCTGGACGGGTTCTTCACGTAATCCCTCATCGTAACTCCTCATAAAATACAGATCAAACTTCGAACTGGTAAGTTCTCGTTTAATCTTACTATTCCCACTGGTTGAAGCATCCTCTCCACATCCACTTTATCTTGGTCTCAATTAACCTACAAACCTGTTGAAGTTACAAACCTACAAACCTGTACATCTTTGCAACGTGGGAGGAAATCGGAGCACCCCCCCAAAACCACCACAGGTCACGGGAAGAACGTACAAACACCGTACAGACAGCACCCGTAGTCAGGATCACTCTCTGACTCTAACTAAAGACGGGGGGGTGAAAGGAAAAGGAGGGATTTGGGGAAGGGAGATGAGTGTGCGGAGGAGGGGAGCGGAGCATCTGGGGGCGGGATGATGGGAGAAATAATGGGCACCTGCAGAATTAGTTTGACCTCAGTTTTATCCGTGGGGTATGACTCTGTGGCGCTCTGGTCTTTACCCAAGGATGGCTTTCCGGGACTGGTGCGAAGTCTTCACCAACGTGATAGCTTGTCGGCTGGTGAACACGTCTCTCTGGAGCGTCAACAAGACCTGGGATGAAGTGGTACTCGCCGGGGCCTGGAGGCTTCATGAAGACCCATCGCTCAACCGCGCTGGGGGATGCACAAACTACGTGGACACCTTTCTACAAAATCCACAGGTGGGGCCACTCCACATGACATTTTATTTTAGAGGTTCAGCCCCTTGGGCACAGGCCCTTCGGCCCACTGAGTCTATGCAAACCATAATCACCTGCACACTGCTCAGGCAACTGAACCATCCCACCATAACCAGAGAGCAGTCCTGAACTACTATCTACCTCATTGATGAACCTTGGGCTACCCTTGATCGGACTTTGCTGGCTTTACCTTGCACTAAACTTTATTCCCTCATCTTGTATCTGTACACTGTAAATGGCTCAATTGTAATCAAGCATTGTCTTTCCGGTGACTGGTTAGCACACAACAAAAGTTTTTTGCCATACCACGGTGCACATGACAATAATCTAAACTGAACACCAATTCTATCCTACACACTAGGGACAATTTACTGAACCCAATTCATGAGTTCATGTTCATACGTTATAGGAGCAAAATTAGGCCAATCGTCTAATCCACCATGGCTGATCTATCTTTCCCTCTCAACCCCATTCCCCTGCCTTCTCCCCATAACCTCTGACACCCGTACTAATCAAGAATCTATCTATCTGTGCCTTAAAAATATCCATTGACTTGGCCTCCACAGCCTTCTATGGCACTGAATTTCACTGATTGACCACCTTCTGACTAAAGAAATTGCTCCTCATCTCCTTTCTAAAGGTCCATCCTTTTATTCTGAAGCGATGACCTCTGGCCCTAGACACCCCCCACTAGTGGCAACATCCTCTCCACATCCACTCTATCCAGGACGTAATAAACCTACAAAGCAGTAAGTCTTTGGTGTGTGGTAGGAAACCGGAGCACCCGCAAAAAACCCACAGAGGTTACGGTAAGAACGTACAAACTCCGTGCAGACAGCACCCGTAGTCAGGATCGAACCCGGGTCCCTGGCACTGTGAAGCAGCAACTCTGCCGCTACGCCACCATGCCACAATTACTTATGGTGCTTACCAGCAGTGGTGTGGAGCCAGATATGTTAGTGGCATTTAAGAGGCTCTTGGATAGACACATGGATATGCAGGGAATGGAGGGGTATGGATTGTGTGCAGGCAGATAAAGTTCAGATTTATTTCTCACGCACCAACTAAGGTAGAGTGAAATGAATTTGCCATGCAGCGATGCAATTGAAAAGTTGGTCTTTTAAGAGTTGGTCTTGGCATCATGCTCGGCACAGACATTGTGGACTGAAGGACCTGTTCCTGTGCTGTACTGTTCCATGTTCTATGTTTCTCTGCGACCTATTGACTCGCATTTGCCCATTGACGCCCCTTCAACCACCTGCTGTTCACCTCTTTGTTTGGGAACAGCTCCACCCAAGACCGCAGGAAATTGCAGCGAATTGTGGACGCAGCCCAGACCGTCACACAAACCAACCTTCTGTTGACTCCTCACGCTGCCTCGGCAAGGTCAGCAGCAACATCAAAGACGGGTCGCACCCTCTTCTCCCCTTTCCGATCCAGTAAAAGATAAAGGTGTGAAAGCGCACATCTCCAGATTCAGGGACAGGTTCTTCCCAGCTGTGATCAGTCAACTGAACCACTCCACCACAACCAGAGAGCATTCCTGAACTACTAATCACCTCATTGGTGACCCTCGTACTATCCTTGATCGGAATTTGCTGGCTTTACCTTGCACTAAACTTTACACTGTGAATGGCTCGATTGTGATCATGTATTGTCTTTCCGTTGACTGGTCAGCACGCAGCAAAAGCTTTTCACTGCACCTCGGTGCACATGTCATGAACTGACCTAACTACGCTACCGCTATTGAATAGAAGCTTTTCCTTTCTCCTCTCCATAGTATGTCTTTGATGTGATGAAGGAGGAGGATGAGGTACTTATTTCGCTGCAGCAGCGAGACAAACGCATCCATCGGATAGAGGGCAAAGAGATGAATCTGACCATTGGCTTCAACATCTTCCAGGTACAACTAATTCTGCAGGTGCCCACTACTTCACGCACTATCCTGCCCCAGTTACCCTGCTCCTTTCCCATCCTCCACACTAATCTCCCCTCCCCAAAACCCTCCATTCCCATTTACCCCTCCCCCTTCTTTAGTTAGTGTCTAGTTTAGTTTAGAGATACAGCGCAAAAACAGACCCTTCGGCCCACCAGGTCCGCGCCGACCAGCGATCCCCGCACATTAACACTATCCTACACCCACTAGGTAGGTATGTTGCAAAGCCTACCTGAAGCGTCGTTGAAGATCTGCTGCTGAAGGTGTGCGCGATTTTGGCGCCGTTTAGAGGATGCGGGTTTAAAACGCGATTTTCTCTAAGCTGTTCCAATCGAAAATGTTCAGCCTAGTTAATTATTAACGAAAAATCGCTGGAAGACCCCGTCGCAAAAGCTATTATTAGGTTTAAAGGCCTTGAATAATAGTTATAGTAGTTTAAAAATCAATCTCTAAACCCTCGACCGCCAGCAACCGCAGGGTCTCATAAAGCAAATAGCAGAAGTTAGGTTGTATATTTTTACATTAAAAAGGGCTTCTAAAGATCCCTTTATACAAAGTTTAATATTGCGAGTAGCTCAATTTGGGCCCATTATATCGCGCAGTATTTTTCTCGGCATTTGGGGCACAAATCTACCGCAATGTGAACGTTCTAAACCAGCGCGTTCCACAGGGACCCACTGGAAAGCTGATTTAAATGGGCATTTATTTACAGCAATTAAACACTAAATTCCTTCCATTTGGCCTATAAATTAATGTAAATGAGATTTAAAAATCATGTTTTATTGTGAATTATTTGTGAATATTATTTGGACATTTAGGCTATTTAAAAATGTTAATCATTTATTAAGAAATGGATAGATGTTTAGTAATTGAATTCTGAAATTAGCTACAATTAGGTAACTAACTAATTATATGCTTTAATTTCAGGTCATCCAAGTAAGATTATTTTATATTTGTTTCAGAATGCTTCAATCTATGATAACTGAAAATTTCATTCAGTTCTCTTAATTTTTAAGAAAGTTATGGGCTTTTGACTGTTCACGATCACAGCTTTTTTGTTATGTCCATAGAAAATCAATAGGGAACAAGATGGTCATTTCCCAGTATGAAAATGGCCATAACTTTTTAAATACTTGAGATATGAAAGTGAATTAGGTGTCAAATTAAACTTATTTTTATGCTTTATCTGATGGGATAAATTACAGACTTGATTTTTAAAATCTCAAAATTTTGTAACATTGCTACACTAGGGACAATTTCTCCATTTACCAATTACCCTGTGTAAGAAAAACTGCAGATGCTGGTTTAAATCGAAGGGTGAAACAATATGCTGGAGTATCTCAATGGGTGAGACAGCATTTCTGGAGAGAAGGAATGGGCGACGTTTCGGGTCGAGACCCTTCTTCAGACTGATGTCGGGGGAGGGGGCGGGACAAAGATAGAATGTAGTCAGAGACAGTAAGACTAGTAGAAGGGTCTCGACCCGAAACGTCGCCTATTCCTTCTCTCCAGAGATGCTGCCTCACCCACTAACCTATATACCTGTATCTTTGGAGCATCATAGAGTGGTACACCATGGAAGCAGGCCTTTCAGCCCAACTTGCCCTCACCGACCAACATGCTCCATCTACTTTAGTCCCACCTGCCTGTGTTTGGCCAATATCCCTCCAAACCTGTCCAATCCATGTACCTGCCCAATTATTTCTTAAATGTTGCGATAGTCCCTGCCTCAGCTTCTCATTACTAAAGACACAAACTGGGACCAAAGAAGACCAGGCAAAGACCACGTGACTTTAGCACCAGAAAATTGTAAAGATGGCAATAAACTTTTAAAAACATTTATTTACCATCAACTTCGCTGTCTTCTTTCAAGGTGGAACTCAACCGCGAGTACAGACTGCACAGTTTGTTTAAGAAAGTGGCCACGTCAGACTACATTGCAACAAGAAGTATTTTCCTACGAATTGACCTGAACAAAGGGCGTTATGTCATTATCCCGACAACATTGGAGCCAAATGCAGAGGGCGACTATCTGCTGAGAATCTACACTGACAGATCCTCCGGATGCAGGTATTTCCAGGAACCTGGATCAGAATCTGAATCAGTGTCATCATCATAAGACCATTCGGCCCATCAAGTCTGCTCCACCATTCAATCATGGCTGATCTGTCTCTCACTCCGACCTCCATTCTCCTGCATTCTCCCCGTTACTCCTGACACCCGTACTAATCGAGAATCCATCTATATCTGCCTTAAAAATATCCATTGACTTGGCCAGCACCAGTTTCTGAATGGAATTGAAATGCAGATATCAGGCACCTTTCTTTACCAAGTGTTGGAAGGTACTGACTCAGTGGCTCCACCACCCGACACCCAGCAGCAGTGCAGCACTGTTGTCACCATTTATTTTAAATTGGTATACTTCATTAGTTTATAAGTTCATAAGTGAGAAGAGCAGAATTAGGCCATTCGGCTCATCAAGCCTACTCCAACATTCAATCACGGCAGATCTATCTTTTCCTCTCAACCCCATTCTCCTGCCTTTTCCCCATACCCCTGACACCAGTACTAATCAAGAATCTATCTATCTCTGCCTTTAAAATATCCATTGACTTGGCCTTCTATGGCAATGAATTCCACAGATTCGTCACCTTTCTGACAAAAGAAACTCCTCCTCCTCTCCTTCCTAAAGGAACATACTTTAATTCTAAGGCAATGACCTCTGGACCTAGATTCTCCCTCCCCCCTTCCCAGTTCTTCAACTAGTCTGACTGTCCTCGTTTACATGTTTACACCCCAGCGGTATGAACATTGACTTCTCCAATTTCAGGTAGTCCTTGCTTTCTCCCTCCTTCCCCTCCCCTTCCCAGCTCTCCCAAAGCCTAATGTCTTCACCTCTTCCTTTCTTCTTCCCGACCCCCCCACCCCCACATCAGTCTGAAGAAGGGTCTTGACCCGAAACGTCACCTATTCCTTCGCTCCATGGATGCTGCCTCACCCACTGAGTTTTTATTTGTCTACGCTCGTTTTTGTCTACCTTCATTTACATTTTATCTCTCTACATTTTAGATTTGTTGTTACCTTCTCCTAGCTAACAATGATCTATTCTACATTTTCCCTGATCTCCATCCCTTTGCTTGTTTTCACACCCAACACTTCCTTATCTCTGTATCACCCTCTTCACTGATTCAGTCTCAAGAAGGGCCTCAACTCGAAATGTCACCCATTCCTTCTCTCCAGGGATGCTGCCTGTCCCGCTGAGTTACTCCAGCATTGTGTGTCTATCTTATTCCACTTCTGAATGATATACTGGACCTAATCAACTGCATCTGGTGTTCCTGATGTGGGCTCCTGTACATCGGAGAGACCAAACATAGGCTCGCCAATCGTTTCGCTGCACCCTTGCGCTCGGTCCGCCAACGCCTACAGGATCTCCCAATTGCCAACCATTTTAACTCTCCTTCCAACAATGACCTTTCTATCCTGGGCCTCCTCCATTGCCAGAGTGAGGCCACATGCAAACTGGAGGAACAGCAAATTGGTGGGCCAAAGGGCCTGTTTCCGCGCTGTATCTCTAAAATTAGCACCTCATATTTGGCTTGGGCAGCTTCCAATCCAGCGGTATGAATGTTGAATTCTCTAATTTTTAGTCTTTTCCCCTCCCCGACCCCGTCCACCCTTATTCCCCTCTCTCTACCCTGGTCGTCACTCCAGCACTTTGTGTTCACTAAACAAAATGAATGGAACATTGGGAGGCACGGTAGCGCAGCAGTAGAGTTGTAGCCTCACAGCACCAGAGACATGGGTTCGATCCTGACCTTGGGTGCTGTCTGTACAGGGTTTGTCCTTTCTACCTGTGACCAGCCTGGGTTTTCTCTGGGTGCTCTGGCTTCCCCCCACACTCCAAAGGTGTGTAGGTTAATTGGCTTGGTTTAATTATAAATTATCCTTAGTGCGTTTGGGGTAGTGTTAGTGTGCGGTGATCACTGGTCGGTGCGGGCTCGGTGGGCTGAAGGGCCTGTTTCCGCGCTGTATCTCTAAACTAAACTAGCTTGAGATTTTGTTATTGTCAGGTATACCGAGATACAGTGAAAAGCTTTGTTTTGCATGTCATCCAATCAACTGAAATATACCACACATAGAGACAATCAGTTCAAACTCAAACACAGTAGATAGAACAAAGGGGAAGATATAGAGTAAAGAAAATAAATTAATTTAGTTTAGTGATAAGGCGCAGAAACAGGCTCTTCTGTCCATCAAGTCCTAGACTGCGGCCTATGTAATTGTGTGTCTCATAACAATGTATACCTCGCGTTGCCTCGGCAAGGCCAGCAGCATAATCAAAGACAAGTTACACCCTGGCCACTCCCTCTTCTCCCCTCTGGCAAATGGTACAGAAGTGTGAAAACACACACCTCCAGATTCAGGGACAGTTTGTTCCCAGCTGTTATCAGGCAACTGAATCATCTTACCACAAACACAGACAATAGACAATAGACAATAGGTGCAGGAGTAGGCCATTCGGCCCTTCGAGCCAGCACCGCCATTCAATGTGATCATGGCTGATCATCCCCAATCAGTACCCCGTTCCTGCCTTCTCCCCATATCCCCTGACTCCGCTATCTGTAAGAGCCCTATCTAGCTCTCTCTTGAAAGTATCCAGAGAACCGGCCTCCACCGCCCTCCACAGACTCACAACTCTCTGTGAGAAAAAGTGTTTCCTCGTCTCCATACTAAATGGCTTACCCCTTATACTTAAACTGTGGCCCCTGGTTCTGAACTCCCCCAACATCGGGAACATGTTTGCTGCCTCTAGCGTGTCCAAACACTTAACAATCTTATATGTTTCAATAAGATGCCCTCTCATCCTTCTAAACTCCAGAGTGTACAAGTCCATTCTCTCAGCATATGACAGTCACGCTATCCCGGGAATTAACCTTGTAACTCTGCACTCCCTCAATAGGAAGAATTTCCTTCTTCAAATTAGGGAACAAAAATTGGACACAATACTCCAGGTGTGGTCTCACTAGGGCCTTGTGTAACTGCAGAAGTACCTCTTTGCTCCTATACTCGACTCCTATTGTTATAAAGGCCAAGTGCCATTCGCTTTCTTTACTCCCTGCTGTACCTGCATGCTTACTTTCATAGACTGATGAACATGGACCCCCAGATCCCGTTGTGAAAGGGACCCGTTAATCCCTACCCTTTTCCCAACATGACGCCATTTAGGTAATAATCTGCCTTCCTGCTTTTGATACTAAAGTGGATAACCTCACATTTATCCACATTAAACTTCATCTGCCATGCATCTGCCCACTCCCCCAACCTGTCCAAGTCACCCTGCATTCTCATAGTATCCTCCTCACAGTTCACACTGCCCCCCAGCTTTGTGTCATCTGCAAACATGCTAATGTTACTTTGAATCCCTTCATCCAAATCATTGAAGTATATTGTAAATAGCTGCGGTCCTAGAACACTGCTTACAATTCTGAAAGGGACCCGTTAATCCCTACTCTTTGTTTCCTGTCTGCCAACCAATTTTGGAAATGGGAGTTTGGAATGCCAAACCAGAGAGCAGTCCTGAACTACTATCTACCTCATTGGTGACCCTCGGACTATCCTTGATCGGACTTTGCTGGCTTTACCTTGTACTAAACGTTATTCCCTTATTGTGTAAATGGCTCGATTGTAATCATGTATTGTCTTGCTGCTGACTGGTTAGCATACAACAAAAGCTTTTCACTGTACCTCGGTACACGTGACAATAAACTAAAATGAGCTGAGTTTATTCTGATCTTAACCCTAGGGAGATGACGCTGGACAAGCCTGAGGTGACGTGTTGGCACGTTGTGCTACGTTACCCGCGTGTTGTCACCCAGCTGCACCTTCACGGGGCGAAGGACCTCCTGAAGCAGGATTCCTCTGGAGGTACGTCCAGCCCTGAGCCCATCTGTATGGCACAGAAGGAGGTCACACAGCCCAATGAGTCTACGCCAGCTCTCAGCCCCTTCCACAATAGTGGACCTCAATTGTGCTCTCCTGGGTCCTCCTGCTCCCCCCTTCTGTCAGAGAACCTCAATGATGCTCTCCTGGGTCCTAGTGCCCCCCTTCCCACAGAGAACCTCAATAATGTTCTCCTGCGTCCTAGTACTCCCCCTTCCAAATTGGAACCCCAATAGTGCCCTCTTTTCCATCAGGGAACTTCAACGATGCCCACCTGGGTTCTACTGCTCCCCCCTTCTGTCAGAGATCCTCAATGATGCTCTCCTGGTTCCTAGTGCCCCCCTTCCAACAGAGAATCTCAATGGTGCTCTCCTGGGTCCTAATGCTGCCCATCCAATTTGGAACCTCAATAATGCCCTCCCTTCCATCAGAGAACCTCAATAATGCTCTCCTGTGTCTTATTGCTCCCCCTTCCAACAGCGAACCTCAATAATGCTCTCCTGCGTCCTGGTACTCCCCGTTCCAAAACTGGAACCTCAATAGTGCCCTCTTTTCCATCAGGGAACTTCAACGATGCCCACCTGGGTCCTATTGCTCCCCCCTTCCAACAGAGAACCTCAATAATGTTCTCCTAGGTCCTACTGCTCCTCCCCCTCCCCCTCCCCCCCCCCCCCCACACTCTTTTCTGACAGGTGACCCTCAATAATACCCTCCTGGGTCCTATTGCTCCCAATTGTAGGAAATGAATTATTTTATAATTCAGACTGGAGAAGGGTCCCAATCCGAAATGTCAAAACTCCATGTTCTCCAGTGTTGCTGCCTGACCCGCTGAATTACTCCAGAACTTGGTGTCTTTTTTGGTAAACAAGCATCTGCAGTTACTAGTTTCTACATACTGAAACATTTCCTTCAGTCCTCATCTTTGTGACATAAAACAATATCAAAGAGTTACATTTTAGTGTGCTGTATGTTATAGAGTGATAGTGTGGAAACAGGGTCTTCGATCCAACTTGCACTCACCGGCCTCCATGTCCCAACTACACTAGTCAGCTCATATCCCTCGAAACCTGTCCTATCCATGCACCTGACTAAATGTTTCTTAAACATTGTGATAGTACCTGCCTCAACTACCTACGACAGACAAAAATGCTGAAGAAACTCAGCAGGTGAGGTAGCATCTATGGAGAGAAGGAATAGGCGACATTTCGGGTCGAGACCCTTCTTCAGACTGCAGTCGGAGGGGGGGAAGAAACAAAAATGCGGAGACAGTAGGCTTGTGGGAGAGCTGGGAAGGGGAGGGGAAAGAATTAGAAAGCAAGGACTATCTGAAAATCCTCCAGCAGCTCGTTCCATGCACCCACCACTGTGTAAAAGTTGTCTCTCTGGTTCCCCTTATATCTTTCCCCCCTCACCTTAAACCTATGTCCTCTGGTTCTCAATTATTTTGCTCTCAGTAAAGACGTGCATTCACCATGTATTCCTCTCATGATTTTGTACACCTCTATAAGATCACCCTTCACCCTCCTGCGCTCCAAGGAATAAAGTCGTGACCTGCTCAACCTCTCGCTGTAGCTCAGGCCCTCGAATCCCGGCAGCATCCTCGTAAATTGTTTCTCCACCCTTTGATCAGTACGGGAGTCAGGAGTTTACGGGGAGAAGGCAGGAGAATGGGGTTGGGAGGGAGAGATAGATCAACCACGATTGAATGGCAGAGTAGACTTGATGAGCCGAATGGCCTAATCCTGCCACTTATGAACTTTCCAGCCTAGCAGCAACGTGCTGTGCAGGATATAACATGAAAACAAAACTTTGCTTGCTGTTCCAGGAGCCAATCCCTACGCTGTTATTAAATGCGAATTCCACAGGATACGTACTGCTATTATTGAAAACACGCTGAATCCAGAGTTTGATTCCAAAGTAATATTTCACAGGAGAATGCCTACTCTTCCAATAATTATTCAGGTAAGGTGCTTGCCACTGTCAGAGATCAAAGCAGGGTCAACACATAAAGAGAATAGGATATCAGGATGTGTCTAAATTTGTTTAGATGCACAGTCTTTTGCCCAGAATAGATGAATCGAGGATCAGAGGATATCGGTTGAAGGTGAGCGTGGGGAAAGGTGATGGGTGTATGGAACAAATTGCCAGGAGGGGTAGACCTTTAGACAGGTACATGGATAGGACAGATTTGTAGGAATATGGACCACATTTGGAGGGATATGGACCTGCTGGCAGGTGGTACTAGTGTAGCTGGGACATGTTGGCCAGTCTGAGCAAGATGGGCCAAAGGGCCTGTTTCCATGCTGTATCACTCTATGACTCCCTGTTTAGTTTGTTTGTTTATTGTCCTGCGTCGTATGTAGTTTATAGTTTAGAAGAATGAGGGGGGGACCACGGTGAAATTTACCGAATAATTAAAGGCTTGGACAGAGTGGATGAGGAGAGGATGTTTCCACTAGCGGGAGACTCTAGGACTAGAGGTAACAGCCTCAGAATTAAAGGACGGTCCTTTAGGAAGGAGATGAGGAGGAATTTCTTTAATCAGAGGGTGGTGAATCTGTGGAATTCATTGTCACACACAGCTGTGGAGGTCAAGTTAATGGGTATTTTTAAAGTGGAGATTAACAGGTTTTTGATTAGCAAGTGGCATTAGAGGTTACGGAGAGAAGGCAGGAGAATGGGGTTGAGGGAGAAAGATAGATCAGCCATGATTGAATGGCAGAATAGATTCGATCGGTTTGTTAAAATGAGTTATTTTTGTCAATCTACTTCAAGAAAACTTGAACCAAACATTGGACTTATTTATCATCAATTCTTTATTGCAGCACTGCGATAATTCTCTGAACGTACCAACACAGAGCTAACAGCTCTGGGGCGGGTCCAGGGAACTAGTAACGTTGGTACAAACTCAAGGCATTATATAGGTATTAGACATTTGCGATACAGAGGGTATGGCAAACTAGTAACCAATTATCTGAGTCCTTCCGGTGATTTACAACAGTAGTCACCCGACCTTCTCTGGCCTCATTTTACAACCCTTTGCTTTGTGGTTTTTAACTTGTTCAGAATCATTTTATTTCAACAAAGTGAAACCACAGTAGGCTCAATTATCAGAGACCACTCCTCAAAATATAAGATATACATATAATCCAATGATCACACGTCATACAAACAAAACACATTTTCCATACCAAGAAGAAAGATATTTCTACAGATCTAAACAAGATCTAATGTTTACAATCCTATTTAGACACACTACATTTCACAAATGGTTTCACTACAATTTGCAGTTTAAAATACTATTACCTATGTATTACAAACATTAAATATATAAGTTTGTCTTATCCTTACAAATTACACAGTTTTGTAAGTTTTAATTCCAATCACACACACCTCCCAACTCCAAGCATACATGGGTTGTATAAATGTAAAACTTGATTGATGATAAGTGTTTCGTGCCAGGATACAGCTTCATTCTAACTTACAGCCTCCCCTTCTCCTGCTATCTCTGGGAGCTGGAATTCCAATCTCATCTGTAGGGCCTCTTTACAAACATTACAGAACAAATGGAAAATTACAAGCTTCAGACCACTAACTCAAAGCACAGTCGCCTCTTCGACTTTCGATAAACATAAGTCAAACTTATACTTAAACTTATGTCAAACTCACATAACCATCAATCTGATTATTTCCCCTTCAAGCGACCGTACTCCTTTGCACACATATCCTATCCCTTATCTCAACATAAGTATAATTCAACTTAGCCAAAGCTGAATTACAGAATCTATTATATCCAGTCTTGGGGTCTTGGACTTAGTATAAACAGCCATAAACCCTTATCTTTATGTCACACCGGAGCTCAGGAATGTGCCATAAAGAAAGAGCAAATGGGCTATGACCAAATGGCCTATGACCCAAGAAGGGGCCCTATTAACAAACTCGGAACACAAGATTATAGCAAATACAACTTCTTACAGCGTTTTAATTGCCTCAAAGCAATAAACAAAGCAATGCATGTTCAGATTAGTGTTTCCATGTATTGATAAACCATCTGTTCCCTGTGTGTGTTTCTTTGTACTTTATTTCTTGCAGGGACATGTGTTTCTGAAAGCTTTAAGCTTTTTATCTTGCAACATTACATGGCTTATATGAAAGTTATTATCCGAGCAGTTCTATTATATAATATTTCCTCAGGCTGAATGGCCTAATTCTGCTCCTATGACACGAACTTACTTTTAAATGCCACTTTAGTGTATGTTCCCATGTCTTATGAAGTTACGAACCGTGCCACACTTATATTGTTCCGTTGTACACTATATATTATCGATGTGTACCATGTTCACAGGCCAGTTCTGTTGCTGCAAGTAAGAATTTTTATGTTCCATTGTTGTTACAAATGACGATTAAAAACTTTTGATTCTACGAAGGGAAAGATCATGGAGGGATTTGAAAACGAGAATGAATATTTAAAAACTGATTTCCTGCATTTTAAACAACCAAAAATGAAGGGACATTTGTACCACGAGACGACATCTAAGCCTCTTTGCTTTGTTGACAGGTTTGGAATCGTAACACGTTGTGTGACAAGCTGATAGGTCAGGTGACCCTTGACGGGTCCCAGGATAACCACGGCTCTCCGCAGATCCTGCAGATTCACAACAACGGCGTTCAGGAGGGCCAGACGCCTGGGAGCGTCAGCGTCACTGTCAAGACCAGCAGCGACCTGGCAGCGTTCTGAACCGCGAGCGATCCAATGTAACCTACCGCTGAGCTTCAAAGTCAGCCTCCTCATCTCAACCAGTAGGCCACGGGGATTTACACAAGACTTTATCAAAGAAACCCTCAGTGCTAAAAAAAGCACACAAAGTGCTGGAGTAACAGCAGGCCAGACAACATCTCTAGGGGACTTGTTTCTACTATTCTCATAAGTTCTAGGAGCAGAATTAGGCCATTCTGCACATATAACCATATAACAATTACAGCACGGAAACAGGCCATCTCGGCCCTACAAGTCCGTGCCGAACAACCTTTTTCCCTTAGTCCCACCTGCCTGCACTCATACCATAACCCTCCATTCCCTTCTCATCCATATGCCTATCCAATTTATTTTTAAATGATACCAACGAACCTGCCGCCACCACTTCCACTGGAAGCTCATTCCACACCGCTACCACTCTCTGAGTAAAGAAGTTCCCCCTCATGTTACCCCTAAACTTCTGTCCCTTAATTCTAAAGTCATGTCCTCTTGTTTGAATCTTCCCTATTCTCAAAGGGAAAAGCTTGATCACATCAACTCTGTCTATCCCTCTCATCATTTTAAAGACCTCTATCAAGTCCCCCCTTAACCTTCTGCGCTCCAGAGAATAAAGACCTAACTTATTCAACCTATCTCTGTAACTTAGTTGTTGAAACCCAGGCAACATTCTAGTAAATCTCCTCTGTACTCTCTCTATTTTGTTGACATCCTTCCTATAATTGGGCGACCAAAATTGTACACCATACTCCAGATTTGGTCTCACCAATGCCTTGTACAATTTTAACATTACATCCCAGCTTCTATACTCAATGCTCTGATTTATAAAGGCTAGCATAACAAAAGCTTTCTTTACCACCCTATCTATATGAGATTCCACCTTCAAGGAACTATGCACGGTTATTCCCAGATCCCTCTGTTCAACTGTATTCTTCAATTCCCTACCATTTATCATGTACGTCCTATTTTGATTTGTCCTGCCAAGGTGTACGTCCTATTTTGATTTGTCCTGCCAAGTCTACTCCGCCATTCAATCACAGCTGATCTATCATTCCTTCTCAACCCCATTCTCCTGCCTTCTCCCCTTAATCCCTGACACACGTACTAATCAAGAATCTATCAATCTCCACCGTAAAAATATCCATTGACTTGGCCTCCACAGCTGTCTGTCACGAACCTTCTTCACAGTCTCTTTTTTTGAAACCCAGAATCTGCAATTCCTTGTTTCTTCAATTTACATCTTGACAGTTCCTCAAGAAATGCCTACTTTGCAGACTTTCTCCTCCAATCATTCTGAAGAATGGTCCCGACACAAAACGTCACCTAACTATGATCTCCAGAGATGTTGCCTGACCTGCTGAGTCACAAAGATCTGCGGATACTGGTTAATGCACAAAGTGCTGGAGTAACTGAAAAGGAGCATAGATAATAGGTGCAGGAGTAGGCCATTGGGCCCTTCACGTCAGCACCGATATTCAATGTGATCATGGCTGATCATCCACAATCAGTACCCCGTTCCTGCCTTCTCCCCATATCCCCTGACTCGGCTATCCAAATGTGCCGCTATTTCATCTTTTATGACCGACTCCAGGATCTTCCCCACCACCAATGTTAGGCTAACTGGTCTATAATTACCTGATTTCTCTCTCCTGCCTTTCTTAAAAAGTGGGATAACATTAGCTGTCCTCCAATCCACAGGAACTGATCCTGAATCTATCGAACATTGGAAAATGATCACCAATGCGTCCACGATTTTTGCAGCTCGTCCCTCATGGCTCCATAGTCCCCTTTGTTCAACTGTAATACTGACACCTTTTTACCCTTCTCCCTCTCAAATTGTAGATTAAAACTTATCATATGATGATCACTACCTCCTAATGGCTCCTTAACCTCCTCAAGTTCCCTTTATCAAATCCGGTTCATTACACAACACGAAATCCAGAATTGCCTTCTCCCTGGTAGGCTCCAGTACAAGCTTTATGAATCGATCACGGAGGCACTCCATAAACTCCCTTTCTTGGGGTCCAGTAGCAAGGTCAGGCAGCATCTCTGGAGATCCTGGATAGGCGATGTTTTGTGTCTGCAGAAGGGTCTTGATCTGGAATACCACCTTTCCATGTTCTCCAGAGATACTGCCTCTTGCTGAGTTACTCCAGCACTTTGTGTGCTTTCTATTTGTAAACCAGCATCTGTAGTTCCTTGTTCCTCTCAACACTTAGCTCCCTCCCTCTCCAAACATTGACCCCGAACTCCACAGAAATTGTTCCAAATTGAGTTTACGACCCATGAAAAGATGCAACTTACCAACTTGTACGGCATAAATTGACATGTTCTTGATGCGTACTGGTATGAGGGGTTATGGGGAGAGGGGAGAAGAATGGGGTTGAGGAGGAAAGATAGATCAGCCATGATTGAATGGAGGAATAGACTCGATGGGCTGAATGGCCTAATTCTGCTCCTATGAATTATGAACTTACTTTTAAGTGCCACTTTAGTTTATTGGAACACTTGGATTCACATGCAGACAAGATCAATCTTGCATCAGTTATAGATCAGAGGTGGTTAAGTTCATAAGTTTATCCTTCCTAAAGAAGTGTCCTTTAATTCTGAGGCTATGACTCGCACACAAGTGGAAACATCCTCTCCACACCCACCCTATCCAAGCCTTTTACTATTCGGTATGTTTCAATGAGGTCCCCCCTTATTCTTCTAAACTCCAGTGAGTAGAGGCCCAGTGCCGTCAAACGCTCATCATGTGTTAACCCGAGGGCTGCCAACTGTCCCGTATTAGCCAGGCCATCCAGTATATTGGGCTAAATTGGTTTGCACCATACAGGACCGCCCTTGTCAGGTCGAAGGGACTGTCAGGTCAGAGCGCCGCATCTGGCCCCGCCTCACCCGTCCCAACGTAGTACAGCCCATGGAGTGCAACCGTGGTCGCGTGGCCCGGGCCAGCTGAGGACTTTTGACCCGGTCGCGCTCTGAGTCCAGCGCCCAGGCCAAAACTCCTCAGCTGGCCCGCCGGCTGGGCTTTGCGTGCAGTCCAGCACCCGGGCCAACTCATCATTCACCCAGCCACGGCCGAGTCAGTCAACGAATTGCCTTCGAGAATTTGTCCCGTATTTTGACCTTTTGTCCCTTATTTGGAAGTGAGAAAGTTGGCAACCCTAGTGGTGGTGGAGGTAGATATGGTAGTGGAGTTTAGGAGGCTTTTAGACAGGCACATGGATGTGTTGGGAATGGAGGGATATGGATCATGTGTAGGCAGATGGTTAGGTTATCTTAGCACATCTTCTGTTTATATCACTTACGAACTTCTAGAATGGGTGTCAGGGGTTATGGTGAGGAGGCAGGAGAATTGGGTTGAGAGTAGGGAGATAGATCAGCCGTGATTACATGGCGGAGTAGACTTGATGGGCCGAATGGCCTAATTCTGCTCCTATCACTATGTTCGGAATAGACATTTTGTTTAGTTTAGTTTGAGCTACAGCACAGAAACAGGCCCTTCGGCCCACTGGGTCCGCGCTGACCAGCGATCCCCGCACATTAACGCCCACGAGGGACATTTAAAAAAAACATTTACCAAGCCAATTAACCTACAAACCTGTATGTCTTTGGAATGTGGCAGGAAACCGAAGATCACAGAGAAAACCCATGCAGGTCACGGGGAGAAGGTACAAATTCCCTACAGACATTACCCGTAATCGGGATCGAACCCAGGTCTCCAGCGCTGCGAGTGCTGTAAGGCAGCTGTTAAAGTTCGTGAGACTTGATGATAGAATAAATCAAAGTCAAAAATCTCTGTAAATAGCTTTTACTAGGTCACCAAGGTGAAATAGAAAAAACAGGCAGTGATGTGCAGAGAGTCCACACCAAAGGCTGGCGCTGTTCAGACTGGCAATACAGAAGATTTACACACATCTTTATACTAATGAAACAGCCATACGCACATGGTTAATAACAAAGAGGCTTCAGTTAAACACAATGGATCCCCTCAGTTACATTGGGGAAGAAACAAAGTATAACTATTAGTTTGGGAAATGGTACAGCTGCAAAGGTAAGAACAGGTCTATTGTTCTTCTTACAGCTTGCTGGTAACAGTGTTGGAGTTCTAGACGCCCGGGAACATCCCTTATCTCTATTCTCATTGAGACAGCAAAGGTCATTTAACTGCAAGCTTTGTGCTCAGTATTCACAGGCTTTTGCAGCCTTCTGAATTGGCCAACATTTTAAACCGTTACCAGCATGCTATGTACAAAATGGAGGTTAATAGCAAATATAACTCCATAAGCTAAATAAGAGGGAGAATAACCGCACTAACTTTCACACAGCAACTCTACCGCTGCGCCACCGGGACCGACCATGTGGGCCGAGGGCCTGCTCCTGTGCTGTACGTTCTAAGTTGTATGTTAAAAGAGTTTTCAGGGTGGAGAGAGGAAAGTGAAAGGGGTAAATCTAAAGGGAAGATAGACATAAAAAGTTAGAGTCAGACAGGGAGTGAGCGGGTCAGACAGCAGCTCTGGAGAAAAGGAATAGGTGACGTTTCGGGACGAGACCATTCTTCAAATCAAGGAATCGTTTTGATGAAGTGCCATTTTAAATGACCTTTTCCCTGAGCTACTTGTGACTGTTACTCACATCAGTATGATAATGTGTAATGTTAGTCAACTCGCTTGAAAGGAAATATTGACAGTGCTGTCTGGGAAATCGGCTGCAGGGAATGATAATGAACTGAAATTGAGAAATTCATAAGGTCATAAGGGATTGGAGCAAAATGAGGTAATTCCACCTATCAAGTCTACTCCACCATTCAATCGTAGCTGATCTATCTCTCCCTCGTAACCCTATTCTCCTACCTTCTCCCCATAACCTCTGACTCCCAAACTAATCAAGAATCTACCTGTCCCTGCCTTAAAAATATCCATTGATTTGGCCGTCTGTGGCAATGATATTCCAAAAGAAAACCCACACATGTCAGTGAGAACGTACAAACTCCTTATAGACAGCACCCGTAGTCAGTTTTGAACCCGGGTCTCTGGCGCTGTAAGGCAGCAACTCTACCATTGTGCTGCCGAATATGTAGTCAATTCTTTATTTTATTTAATTCTACACTCATAAGGACCACATATAACATGCTTACAAAGAGTTTGCGCTTAAAATGAATGAAAACAATGTAAAGAGTTTTATCAAAAGAAGCAAAACTGGGAATATGTTAACCTACAGAAATGTGGTGAATGGTAATGATTTACTAAATAGTGAATCAACAACATTTACATACAATTGTAAATAGACCGCAGATCTACAACCGTAAGGCCCAGGGACGGTGGTGTAGGGAGATATGAAATGAAATGAATGAAAGATATGCAAAAAAGTAACGATGATAAAGGAAACAGGCCATTGTTTGCTGTGGGCTAGGTGAAAACGAGTTGCAGACAGTGAAACACGACAGGATGACAGCGAAACCAGTACCATGACTAGGGTGGGTAGGGACAAAGAGAGGGAATTCAAGGGTTATTTGAAGATAGAGAAATCATTATTCCGACCACTGGGTTGTAAGCTGGCCAAGCGCTGTAGGAGGTGCTGTTCCTCCAATTAGTGAGTGGCTGTTGCCTTTGTTTCAAAATCCAGTCTGTGGTCGGAGGTAATGTGTTGTTTGACATGGATAAATGGTGCGAACCATTTATATTTTTCTAGAGGCTCTTCTGAATGCCATTTTCAATGTGTTGAGCTGTATTTCAGAATACCAACGATAGACACAAAATGCTGGAGTAGCTCAGTTGGTCAGGCAGCATCTTTGGAGAGAAGAAATGGATAACATTTCAGGTCGAGATCCTTCATCTGGAAAACGTCACCTACTCCTTTTCTCCAGAGAAGCTGCCTGACCCGCTGAGTTACTCCTGCATTTTTCTGTCTATCATCAGTGTAAACCAGCATCTACGATTCCCATCTACACAATCAGAATACCAACACTAATAAAGAGGATAGAAGATGGCTGCAAAGATCAAGCGGTGTGGCACACATTATGAGTTTGTAAGCTCATCAGTCTACAAAAACAATGCCTTCAACCACCACTGCATTTAATCAGGGTTTCAAAGTTATATTAATATACTAAATTATAAACTTATATCAACATACCACAGCAGTGGAGCAACGGTGGAGGACACCACGGCCACGCTTGGCCAGGCCGATCCTGCAACGCCGCCAGGACAACAGACCTTCACGGTTAGATCAAGATCCCTGCACTTACAACAAAGGGGACTTGAAAATGGCACCAAACTGGTGACTCTCTATACTGTCTCAGTGTTCCACTGCTACACACTTGTACTGCATCTGAGATGCTTATCTAAGGTGTATCTAAGTGCTTATGTATAGTCGCAAATAGCTGGAGTAACTCAGTGGCACCATCAGTGATGGCAGCCTCGCCAACATTCTGTCTGTTTTTTTGTCTTTTTTGTTATTTTTAGTGTGTTTTAAAAGTGTTATTGTTCTCTGGTTGGTTTTATGTGGGGGGGTGGGGGAGGGGGTCGGGAGAAACTTTTTTCAATCTCTTACCTTGCCGGAGATGCGGTTGTTTTCCGGATCGCTCCGGTCGCTCTGTGGCCTAATATCATGGAGCTGGAGGCCTTGCTTGAGATTGACTATGAGCCCCACCGTGGGGCCGTGGTCTTACCATCGGAGTCTCCAACCGCAGCCTCCAAGTCACAGGAGGTCCGACCAGCTTTGACCCGGGAATTCGATTGCCCGGCACGAGGGAGCTAAGATCCCCCTGATGTGAGAGCTTCCTTGATCGCCCCGTCGCGGAGGGCTTGACTGCCGGCTGCAGGAGCCAAGATCTCCCCGACAACTGACAGTTCGAGTGCCCTGACCGTGGGAGAACAAAGAAGGGAAGAAGATTGACATATTTTAACCTTCCATCACAGTGAGGAATGTGGGGGAGTCGCTGTGGTGGTTCATGTTAAAAATGTATTTGGGTGTCTTGTTGCTCTTTATAGGTGGGTTGTACGTAAGGTCACTGGGTCATAGGGCTTGACGCACGGAGCCGCTCAATCCATCTGGAGGACATCCGTAACTTCCGATATATGTTATTAATGCTAGAAACGCGTACTTTCCTACCTGTTAAAAACCGCCAAAATGTTGAATTTTTGCGCTGAAAAGAATTGTGGAAGTTGGGGTAAGTGTGAGAGATATGTACCCAACTTTAGAATTCCAAACGTGAAGCGAAATGAAGGTAAAGAGAAGCAGAACTGAAGGGACAAAAACAGCTAAAATGCTTGGCGAACATTGGCCGTGCAGATATCGGAATTGAAATTATTGGGAATTACCAGGTTTGCTCACTGCATTGCATCAACAGTAAGGCATTATTTGTGGTTTTTCTTGATTCCTTTGGTATCTAAAAAGTCTCAGAAGTGATAAATCTGGCTGTAAATTTTGCTTCAGAGGCGTTTTCTTTTTGATTGTAAAAACCGACGAGAACCATGGGCGATTTAAAAATTTTACAGCCAGATTTATCACTTCTGAAACTTTTTAGATGCCAAAGGAATCAAGAAAAAACAGAAATAATGCCTTGGTTGATGAAATGCAGTGAGCAAACGGCCAATGTTTGCTAAGCACTCTGGCTGTTGTTGGCCCTTCAGTTATCGCTTCTATATACCGTCATTTCTCCTCATTTTGGAATTCTGAAGTAGGCTAAATGTCTCACAGGCTTATCCCGATTTCCATAATTATTTACAGCACAAAAATTGACAATTTTGGCGGGTTTTAACGGGCCCACTACGCTGGAAACAATGGTAAGTGCCTACCTGCAGTACACCGCGTGTACTCCATTTGGAGTAGCGTAGCAACAGTACGGGTCATGGGTCGTTACCCGACTGCCGTGAAACCTCCCTATTGGTATGACTATGGCAAATTAAATTCCTCGTATGTTGCAAAACATACTTGGCTAATAAGTTACTATTATGATGATTATGAGAAGGTATGGGTGACGTTTCGGGTCGAGACCCTTCTTCAGACCCTAAACGTCACCCATTCCTTCTTTCCAGAGATGTTGCCTGTCACGCTGAGTTACTCCAGCTTTTTGTGTCTATCTTCGGTTTAAACCAGCATCCGCAGTTCCTTCCTGCACATTGTATCTGCTTGTGTATAGTGATACTTGACCTGAATTGTGTACAAATGAATTTCACTGTACCTCTGTTCAGATGACAAGTAAAGTACCATATACCGTATAAACTTGCATTTATAGATGGAGTAATTTTACGATTTTGTCGGGAGTTTCACCTGCGATCTTTGATACTCTTTGGGTTTAGAGGCTAAATCAGTGAGAATTGCAAATGGATTATTTCTGAGAACAGAATTAATGATTTATTATGTTGTGCTTTCAATAACAATACAAAATGAGATTGTCTGTACATAGTCTGCTGATTTCATTTAATATATCATAATGTTCTGTTGTGAACCTGCAATATATATTTTAACAATATGAAGTCAAGATTCTAGCAATTGCAATGTTTTTTTTTACGAGGAGGTTTTATCACAAGTTCACAATTTACAAAGTACTTCATTAATCAAGCTGCTGTTCATGATCACAACAAACATCAACCCACAGATTAAAAATCTTCCACAGCCAACAATGGACCATTGCGTCTCCGCATTTCCTTGTTCATCAGTGCCGGCTCTGATTTGTTCTGAATCTTATCAGTCCTCTAGTTTCCCTCTCCCATGACTCTCAGTCTGAAGAAGGACCTTGACCCGAAACATCACCTACTCCTTCTTTCCACAGTTGCTGCCTGTCCCGCTGAGTTACTACAGCTTTTTGTGTTTATCTTTGGTGTAAACCAGCATCTGCAGATCTTTTCTACAGATTAAAACACTGTCGTCCTTATTCACGACACACTACAACCCCGCGCAACCAGCGTTCACGGAAGGACTCGAGTCCCCGTGGACACCATGTGTTCCCTCTCCAGGGACACGCGGGCACGGAGGTAGGCTCAGATGAGGGGTAGGCAATGGATCTGCAGTCTCTCGTGTCTGTGAGACTAATGGATATGGTTGAATGAAAAAAAAAGCTGGCGGCACGGTGGCGCAGCGGTAGAGTTGCTGCCTCATAGCGCCAGAGATCCGGGTTCGACCCCGACTACGGGTGCTGTCTGTACGGAGTATGTACGTTCTCCCCATGACCGCGTGGGTTTTCTCCGAGATCTTTGGTTTCCTCCCACACTGCAAAGACGTACAAGTTTGTAGGTTGTTTGGCTTCTGTACATTGTAAATAGTTCCTAGTGTGTGTAGGGTAGTGCCAGTGTACGGGGTGATCACTGGTGGGTACAGACTAAGTGGGCCGAAGGGGCTATTTCCGCTCTGTATTTCTAAAGTCTGAACTCCATTCTCTACATTGGATCTTAGAGCAAGGAATTGTTTTTCATAGCTGGACAGCAGCCAATAGGTTTATAATTTAAGGACCTATTCATTTTCTCTGCAGTTGTACCTTCAAAATAAATTCAGTAGAGACTAAAATTGGGACTGATGTGATATAATTATAGCATAATATAATTATAGATTGATAGATTCCTGATGATCGCATTGTAAAATTAGACTAAAACCACCCCAAGAAGCAAGATTATATGTGAAATATACGACTTACCCTTTGTTTTGTCCCGTTTTTGCGATCTGTCACGTTGTAGGCGTTGAGGGTGTTTGAAGTCTCCCTTTACTTTAATCCAGCGATTAAATTGTCCAGCGATTTAAAACAAAAAATAAACCGGGAACTCGAGCAAATCCTTCTCTGACAAGCGATACAAACCTGCATTTTAATCCCGCCCCCGCCTCAAAGGCGCCAGAGTCACGCACACGCCAGTGGCAGAACTGCAGCGCTGCTGAAAGTAGGTTTTGTAACATCGGTAAACAGTGTGTTGCCAAATTGTTGTTTTTTGAACAAATTTGAAATTTGTCCCCCTTTGTCACATAATTGTGTGCAGTATTGTAAAGACACATATTTTTAAAAGTGGGCTGCTAAATGATAAACTATGGATTTCGTTCCCAGCTGGAATGCATGCATGCATTGTGTGATAATGGGAAGCAACAGCATATTTTTTTTACTGAATTAACATTCATTAGTGTAATGAGTGGAGTCAAACACATATCAAGATACAACACATGTTTATTAGAAACATAGACTTAGAAAATAGGTGCAGGAGTAGGCCATTCGGCCCTTCGAGCCTGCACCGCCATTCAATATGATCATGGCTGATCATCCAACTCAGTATCCTGCACCTACCTGCCTTCTCTCATTACCCCCTGATACCTTTAGCCACAAGGGCCACATCCAACTCCCTCTTAAATATAGCCAATGAACTGGCCTCAACTACCTTCTGTGGCAGAGAGTTCCAGAGATTCACAACTCTCTGCGTGAAAAATGTTCTTCTCATCTCGGTTCTAAAGGATTTCCCCTCTATCCTTAAGCTGTGACCCCTTGTCCTGGACATCCCGAACATCGGGAACAATCTTCCAGCATCTAGCCTGTCCAATCCCTTAAGAATTTTGTAAGTTTCTATAAGATTAGATCTACTTTACAGCATCGATCTGCAGGACATTACAGATCCTAGCAGCTACTCATACTGAATGATGCAGGCAAGCTCTTGTTAATATAAAAACACATATTAGGCGGAGCCACTACTAACAAGCACTACAATTTTAGTACTACAAGTAGGAAATAACCAATCTACATCTTTCATTGTAGAACCAAAAGAAAGCAACGGTACACAGGAACAATTCTAAGCGATATATGTGGCGTAACGTTAATAACTCATATGGGGAAGTTTGTATAGTTACACAAAATCACCGTACCTAATGGGTGGCATGCTAACCCATCCAGCGCGTGTGCGGTACGAATCCGCCTCACCTCCTTTCACCGGAGGGAATGGGGGAAGTGACCGGGGACCCGACGGTGCGGGGAGGTGGTGAGATAGGTGAGCTAGGCGCCGAACTCCGCAGGGAGGCCGCGGTGGAAACGGTCGCCGATAGTGGAGCTGCAGGACCGGCAGTTGGAGGGTACACGAAACGCGAGACATCTGGATATGGAGTCCCAGGACGCGTTTCCTTCACTGGAAGGATATGTTGAAGGTTGCGTCTGTAAATGGCTCCGTCAGCTTCAACCAGATAAGAGTGGTGCGACCCAGACGGCCATAGCTCGTGTTTGTCTGGAGACGAACCACTTGTCCACTGGCAAGTGGTTCGGAAAAATGCTGAAAAGCAGGACCTCCAGGGTTGTTATCTCCAGTTTGCTTCCAGTTCCTCATGCTGGCGAGAGCAGGAACAGGGAGATACGGGACCTGAACGTGTGGCTGAGGAACTGGTGTACGGGGCAGGGATTTAGATTCTTATATCACTGGGATCTGTTTTGGGGTAAGGGGGAACTGTACAAAAGGGACGGATTGCATCTTAACAGGTGTGGGACCAGCATTCTGGCAGGCAGGTTTGCCACTGCTACACGGGTGGTTTTAAACTGAATAAGGGGGGTGGGGTGTCGAATGGGATAGTGGAGGATGGAGTTAAAGGGAAAGGGTTTCTTAAATGTGTGAGCGTAGAGACAGAGGGGTGTAAAATGAGGGTAGAAGCAATAGGTAGCAAGGTGAAAAGTAAAAGTGGCAGGCCGGCAAATCCATGGCAAAAATCAAAAAGGGCCACTTTTCAGCATAATAGTATAAGGGGTAAGAGTGTTGTAAAAACAAGCCTGAAGGCTTTGTGTCTCAATGCTAGGAGCATTCGTAATAAGGTGGATGAGTTGAATGTGCAGATAGCTATTAATGACTATGATATAGTTGGGATCACGGAGACATGGCTCCAGGGTGACCAAGGCTGGGAGCTCAACATCCAGGGATATTCAATATTCAGGAGGGATAGACAGAAAGGGAAAGGAGGTGGGGTAGGTTGCTGGTTAGAGAGCAGATTAACGCAATAGAAAGGAAGGACATTAGCTTTGAGGATGTGGAATCGATATGGGTAGAGCTGCGAAACACTAAGGGGCAGAAAACGCTAGTGGGAGTTGTGTACAGGCCACCTAACAGTAGTAGTGGAGTTGGTGATGGCATCAAACAGGAAATTAGAAATGCGTGCAACAAAGGTAAAACAGTTATAATGGGTAACTTCAATCTACATAGAGATTGGGTGAATCAAATTGGCAAGGGTGCTGAGGAAGAGGATTTATTGGAATGTATGCGGGATAGTTTTCTAAACCAACATGTAGAGGAACCAATGAGAGAGCAGGCTATTCTAGACTGGGTATTGAGTAATGAGGAAGGGTTAGTTAGCAGTCTAGTTGTGTGTGGCCCCTTGGGCAAGAGTGACCATAATATGGTTGAGTTCTTCATTAGGATGGAGAGTGACATCGTTAATTCAGAAACAAGGGTCCTGAACTTAAAGAAAGGTAACTTTGAGCGTATGAGACGTGAATTGGCCAAGATAGACTGGCGATTGATTCTTAATGGGTTGACGGTGGATATGCAATGGAAGACATTTAAAGACTGCATGGATGAACTACAAAAATTGTTCATCCCAGTTTGGCAAAAGAATAAATCAGGGAAGGTAGTGCATCCGTGGATAACAAGGGAAATCAGGGATAGTATCAAAGCGAAGGATGATGCGTACAAATTAGCCAGAAAAAGCAGCATACCGGAGGACTGGGAGAAATTCAGAGACCAGCAGAGGAGGACAAAGGGCTTAATTAGGAAAGGAAAAATAGATTATGAAAGAAAACTGGCAGGGAACATAAAAACTGACTGCAAAAGTTTTTATAGATATGTGAAAAGAAAGAGATTAGTTAAAACAAATGTAGGTCCCTTGCAGTCAGAAACAGGTGAGTTGATCATGGGGAACAAGGATATGGCGGACCAATTGAATAACTACTTTGGTTCCGTCTTCACTAAGGAAGACATAAATAATCTGCCGGAAATAGCAGGGGACCGCGGGTCAAAGGAGTTGGAGGAATTGAGTGAAATCCAGGTTAGCCGGGAAGTGGTGTTGGGTAAATTGAATGGATTAAAGGCCGATAAATCCCCAGGGCCAGATAGGCTGCATCCCAGAGTACTTAAGGAAGTAGCTCCAGAAATAGTGGATGCATTAGTAATAATCTTTCAAAACTCTTTAGATTCTGGAGTAGTTCCTGAGGATTGGCGGGTAGCAAACGTAACCCCACTTTTTAAGAAGGGAGGGAGAGAGAAAACGGGGAATTACAGACCAGTTAGTCTAACATCGGTAGTGGGGAAACTGCTAGAGTCAGTTATTAAAGATGGGATAGCAGCACATTTGGAAAGTGGTGAAATCATTGGACAAAGTCAGCATGGATTTACAAAAGGTAAATCATGTCTGACGAATCTTATAGAATTTTTCGAGGATGTAACTAGTAGCGTGGATAGGGGAGAACCAGTGGATGTGGTGTATCTGGACTTCCAGAAGGCTTTCGACAAGGTCCCACATAAGAGGGTGATTTCACGAAAGGTCACTGGGGCGTAGATCCGCACCCACGTGACCGAAAATTTTTCTTTATTCATTTGTTAGATGAAAAGTATTAAAAGTTAGAAATCCTTCAGTAAAATTGCAAAATCGTCCACGGCTCTCGGGTGGGTTTTAACATGCAAAATGAACACGCTTCTGAAGCTACAATCACCATTTAAATATCCGTGAATCATAAATGCGTCTTGAAATAAATTTTACTCAGATGCAAATTAAGGAATGGTATAATTGTCAGCTGTTCATTTGACAAAATCAGGACATTTTATTAATAGCCAAAAAAATCCTGATTTTGATATACCATTCCTTAGTTTGCATCTGAGTAAAATTTATTTCAAGACGCATTTATGATTCACGGATATTTAAATGGTAAATGGAGCTTCAGAAGCGTGTTCATTTTGCATGTTAAAACCCACCCGAGAACCATGGGCGATTTTGCAATTTTACTGAAGGATTTCTAACTTTTAATACTTTTCATCTAACAAATGAATAAAGATAACAAAGCCAATAATGCCTTACTTTTTATGAAATGCAGCGAGCAAACGCGATAATTCCCGATATTTTGGATCTTTAAATCTCCACGAAAAATGTCCGCTATCAACTTCCGCTTATTTTGCCCCTTCAGCTCCCTCTTGTATTTACCTTAGTTTCTATCTTTTTTTTTTAACTGTAAATTTAGGTAGCTGTGCCTCACGGTCACCCCGACTGGCTCAGTAAATTGCAGCTCAAAAACTGGCCATTTTCGATGTTTTTAACGGGTGTGAAAGTGCGTGTTTTCCCATTCACTAACATGTACCGGAAGTGACGCTTGCCCCCAGTTAAAATTTTCGGTCACGTGGGTGCGGATCTACGCTCCAGTGACCTTTCGTGAAATCACCCTATACAAACTTAAAGCACACGGCATTGGGGGTTCAGTATTGATGTGGATAGAGAACTGGCTGGCAAACAGGAAGCAAAGAGTAGGAGTAAATGGGTCCTTTTCACAATGGCAGGCAGTGACTAGTGGGGTACCGCAAGGCTCAGTGCTGGGACCCCAGCTATTTACAATATATATTAATGATCTGGATGAGGGAATTGAAGGCAATATCTCCAAGTTTGCGGATGACACTAAGCTGGGGGGCAGTGTTAGCTGTGAGGAGGATGCTAGGAGACTGCAAGGTGATTTGGATAGGCTGGGTGAGTGGGCAAATGTTTGGCAGGTGCAGTATAATGTGGATAAATGTGAGGTTATCCATTTTGGTGGCAAAAACAGGAAAGCAGACTATTATCTAAATGGTGGCCGACTAGGAAAAGGGGAGATGCAGCGAGACCTGGGTGTCATGGTACACCAGTCATTGAAAGTAGGCATGCAGGGCAGCAGGCAGTGAAGAAAGCGAATGGTATGTTAGCTTTCATAGCAAAAGGATTTGAGTATAGGAGCAGGGAGGTTCTACTGCAGTTGTACAGGGTCTTGGTGAGACCACACCTGGAGTATTGCGTACAGTTTTGGTTTCCAAATCTGAAGAAGGACATTATTGCCATAGAGGGAGTGCATAGAAGGTTCACCAGACTGATTCCTGGGATGTCAGGACTGTCTTATGAAGAAAGACTGGATAGACTTGGTTTATACTCTCTAGAATTTAGGAGATTGAGAGGGGATCTTATAGAAACTTATAAAATTCTTAAGGGGTTGGACAGGCTAGATGCAGGAAGATTGCTCCCGATGTTGGGGAAGTCCAGGACAAGGGGTCACAGCTTAAGGATAAGGGGGAAATCCTTTAAAACCGAGATGAGAAGAACTTTTTTCACACAGAGAGTGGTGAATCTCTGGAACTCTCTGCCACAGAGGGTAGTCGAGGCCAGTTCATTGGCTATATTTAAGAGGAAGTTAGATGTGTCCCTTGTGGCTAAGGGGATCAGAGGGTACGGAGAGATGGCATGTACGGGATACTGAGTTGGATGATCAGCCATGATCATATTGAATGGCGGTGCTGGCTCGAAGGGCCGAATGGCCTACTCCTGCACCTAATTTCTATGTTTCTATGTTTCTAAGTGGCTTACTGGATTTTTCAAAAAAACTTTTCTGTGTATCACACTTGAATTGTAGTTGGTTTTGGACTGCAGGTGGGGAATGTACCTGTGGCTGCAAAAGCTGCTGGGACACAGGCAGGGGAGCACGGGTTTGGCGAGACATCAGTCGTTGGGCTGGGGAATCCAGTATGGGATCCCTTGCAATGTTCCTTAAGTTGAGCAGGTTCAGTTATACGTCCGATTTTGCATGGTAAGACCGCTCCATTACTTGTTTTGCGCTTCGGACAGCGTGTTCGGCGAGTCCGTTGGACTGCGGGAACTCAGGGCTGCTGGTAATATGTCGGAAGTCCCATGGTTTTGCAAAGTTTTTGAAAGACTTGCTGGTGAACTGTCTGCCGTTGTCAGACGGAAGACGTGCAGGGGAACCGTGCACGGAGAAGTGACGCTGCAACTTCTCGATAACTGCTTCAGAAGTAATGGTTTGGAGTAAGTCAATGTTGAACCAACCAGAGTAAGTCATTAAGAACCAGATAGTGTTTCCCATGCCATTCGAATATGTCAGTGGCTTACGTGGACCATGGGAGAGGAGGGACCGGGTCCGGCAATAAAGGCTGCTTCTGCTGATGTGGTTCAGGCTTTTGCAGACGGCGCAAACTTCGGCTTTTTCGCGTATGTTTTTGGTCATACCAGGCCAGTAAAACATGCTTTGTGCCCATTGTACGGTTGCCTCCACTCCGGGGTGGCCCCTGTGGACGGCGTCGAAGTACTTGTCCTGGAGGACAGCTGGGACAACTGGCTTGTGGACCTTAACTATAATCCCGTCCTGTAACACCAGTTCGTCGCGAACCAGGAAGTATGGGCGGATTGCGAGCGGGGTGTTGTGCTGTTTATCCGGCCAGCCATGCCGGATGGCCGCAGACAGCAATTGTAAAGTCTCATCAGCAGCCGTGTATTCTGCTAGGCTGCTCAAACAACCAGTAGGAACATACGATGCCTTCTTTACTGAGAACTGGTCCTGTTCAGAGTTGTTGTTCGTTGGTTTTGTGTGGGGCTCTTGATAGCGTATCAGCTATGTGCATGTCCTTGCCTTTCTTATAAACCACGTTGAAATCAAATCGCTACAGCTGCATCATCATTCGTTGTAGGCGGGTTGGGGCAGCATGGATGGGTTTGCTCAAAATAGTACCAATGGCTGGTGGTCAGTTTCAATAGTCACAGACTTCCCAAAAATAAAGTCCTTGAATTTCGTGCAGGCGAAAACCACTGCGAGCAATTCTTCTTCGATCTGGGCGTAACATTGTTCATTGTCAGTTAGTATGCAAGAAGCGTAAGAAACAGGCTTGCAGTCGCCATGGGTATTGACTGCAGGCAAGCAGCGCCAATTTTGTTCTGGGATACATCGCAGGTGAGTGTTACTGGTAACTCCAAAGCAAAGCAGGCGAGAGTAGGTGAGATAGCCAGCTGCAATTTGAGAGTGTCAAATGCTCTTTGGTGCTGCGGATACCAGGACCATGCAGCGTCCTTGTGTGTCAGTTTTCGCAGGGGGGCAGATATGTCGCTGAGGTTGGGAATAAATATTTCCAGGTAGTTGACCATACCAAGGAACCTTTGTAGACTCGCAACGTCAGTAGGAACCGGCATTTCGTTGATAGCTGCAGTCTTTGATGGATCTGGTCTGAGATCATCACTTGTGAAAACATGTCTGACGTAAGTAACTTCTGGGAATCGAAACTTGCACTTCAGGGGATTGAGTTTGAGCTGAATGTCTTTGGCAAGGTCTAGTACTTTTTTCAGATTGGCGTCATGTTCAGCCAGGTCGCGTCCATAGATAAGAATGTCATCAACAATGATGGCACATGGATACTCAGCAAATAATTGTTCCATCGTACACCGGAAAACTTTGCTGGCAGAGTTGATGCCAAAGGGCATTCTCAGAAATTTGTATCGGCCAAAGGTGGTGCCGAACGTAATAAGATTGCACGAGTCTGGGTCTAGTGGAATCTTTTGGCATCCAGAACGAAGAATACTGATGCGTTTTTGAGCAGCAACTTCCTCTACTGTTCGCATAGGGTAGTGCGACCACCATGGTGGAAACCCAGTCTTACTGTAACTTCGGCAATAACACCCATGGAGACCATCCGCTTGAGATCATTGTGAACTCATCACGCATGGCATGCGGAACACTATGTGGTGCTCGGACCACAGGAACGATGTTGGGATTGACAACAATGTAGTATTAGAGAGGCAACTTGCCAAGTTCATTGTTAAACAGATCTTTGTATTGAGAAAGTACATGTTGAGTGGGCCCGTCAGCGAGAAAGAGTTGATGGACAGCGCAGCCAAAGTATCGTGGCATGCATTGATACCACACAAAGTCTCTGAATCCCCCTTGACAATATAAAACTTTAAGGTATGGGGCTGCTCGTCTACGTCTTACAGCACTTTCAATTAGTTTGTCCAAGTGGGTGTAGAACATCTCCGCCGTAAGCCCGAAGCGTGGCCGAGGCCTTTTCAATACGTTCAGCATTATGAATTTTTTTTAACTTTGATAACGTGATGACGTTGCATTTTGCCCCCGTATCAACCTTAGCGATCAAAGGCCTATTATTCACATACATGGTTACCTCAGGGTCAAGTTGCTCGTTAGACGAAGGGAGGAGAGAGTGGATGGCAGAGCTGGTATCTGTACTTTCTGAGAGCGGAGCAAGGGTTGGTAAACCAGGCTCTAAGCATTCGTTATCAGCAAGTTCATGTTGTAACAGGTGCAGGCTTGTCCTTGGAGCTGGCTGAGTCTCACGGGAACGGCAGCATCTAGCAAAGTGGTTTAATTTCTTGCAGAAATTACATGTTTTACCATAAGCAACACTGAACTGCCGACCCGCAGCATGAAAATAGTTGCAATTTTGACATTGAACAGCAGACCCTCTCCGCTGCCAGGCATGGGAGGGCTGGGAACGGGTGTTACGAGAGGAGGTGTCTGACACTATACTGCGAACGGTGACCGGAGGGCACAGACTCAGTGTGGGAAGAGGCTATCTCAGCAATGCGACAGGCGTGCTCTGCTTGATTAAGGGTTAAGTCAGTATTACGAAGGAGTTCACTCCTTAACTTGCTATCAAGCATACCTCCAAAAGCTTGTCACGGATGAGTTCATCGCACAGATCACGAAACTGGCAGTGTGCAGCCATGTGTTTCAAGACGCCAATAAAACGTTCAATCGGCTCATCAATCTGTTGCATACAAGCATAAAACTTGGTACGTTCAATAATGTAGTTCGAGGGCAGGTCGCACAACTGTCTGAACTTTGCAAGCAAAACGGCAGGGTCATCAATCGTCTCTGCAGGCACTAGGACCTGTCCATTAGCATCCAAAACGGTAGGCTCAAATGTAAATTTGTCCGCACGATTCATTGCCTCAGGTCCCACTAAAACAAGCCAAATGGCCTATACACATAGGGAGCAGGTCTGCTCCCTGTGAATTCTTCCTCATCTTCTCTAACATACAGGGTCGCCATGCCAAACATAGGGTCTAGCCGCCCTCTAGATGAGCATGGATAAGGGGAATATTTTCGATACGCATGCAAGCTCACTTAGAGACCTTCAGAACTTCTTCACAGATATGGCTTCAAAACACACTTTTGATGAATAAATGCTTTATTGTTGATAGAAAACAGTAAGATACATCCAAATTTCTTCCGACGTTACAACAATCTTCTTTGAACTCCAGCTTATAACTTTAGACATTAGAAAACTCTTCGTGTCTCCGTTACACTTCGCATGATCTCCTTTAGACCTCGCATGGTCAGAGGGTTAACCTTCTCCATGGTGGCTCTTAACTACACTAACTCCTAAGCTTCTGCGCAAGATACATAGCCCAAAACACGCCCTAAAACACGTCATAAATCCCCCCCACAATATAACGGGCAGTCTAATATTTAAAGGCACATGCCATCATCAATGACATGCAAAACAAGCCAAATGGCCACTACACATAGGGAGGAGGTCTGCTCCCTGTGAATTCTTCCTCATCTTCTCTAATATACAGGGTCGCCATGCCAAACATAGGGTCTCTGGGGAATTTACAGGTACCAGGTTTGTTCTTAACTATTAATTGCTTGTTTTCCGATCTTTTCTTATCAGCGCTTTCTTTCTTTGCCTTAGTCCTTTTCTCCTGCTCGTCTATCCACTGGCATTCCACCTGAAATAATTTCCATCCTTTCATCGTTCCATCGTTATTCCGCAACTCAATTCCTATTTTACAAGCATTATCCATCCAACTTCCATTTTGCTATTCCTCTTGCTTCTTTTCTGCCTCACTCTTCCATTCCATAATTCTTTCCTTCCATCTCTTCCCTACGCTTCTTTCCCAAATGAATATTTCTCCCTTTTTAATTGTCTCTATATTCCAGGTTCCCCCTACTGGCCAAGATTCATTACCCTAAAGTCTGTTCAATTTTTAGGTCAATATTCTAAACTCCCTGTTGTTCTGAGGATTCAAATAACACATTTGTTGTACAGCTGTCTTGCCATCATTCTTATCCAAATTATTTCCCATGTCTATCCAATCACCGACTACTTACTTAGTACACAAACTAACAAACTTTTTCAGTCTGTAAAGCCCAATCCTTTATATTAGTAACAAACCTTTGCAGTCTGTAAAATCGAATCCTGGCTATTCTCTCTGGTAGCAAATTCACAAATCTTTTCAAAACACTGTCTCTTCAAGACCCATATATTTCTTAATACACTTTTGTGGTAAAAACATTTAGTCTGCGTGGCCAATCTTTACTTGTGACAAAATATTTTTAGTCTGCCGTGGCCAATCTTTATTTTACTCAATTCAATCTTAATACAAGTGGTCTTACCTTCAATGTCTGCTTCTTTGGATTTCATTGCCTCAGGTCCCACTAAGTTAAGCAATACAGAAGCACGCACATCTGGCAGTCGTTGCGATGAACGTTGCGAACATAGTGAGTGTAGTCATGCTCGAAAAGACGCCAGCATTCAGCAATGTCAGAGTCAAAGATCAGAGGATGAGGACGGCGAGATGAATTTGCCATGATAGAGATAACTGGCACATATACTAATTAAAAAAACAAAACCCAATAAACATGAACGGAGTAGGTAAGACTCACTCTCTGACACCATGTAATGAGTGGAGTCAAACACATATCAAGGTACAACACATGTTTATTAGATCTACTTGCAGCATCGATATATGCAGGACATTGCAGCTCCTAGCAGCTACTCATACTGAATGGCGCAGGCAAACTCTTGTTAATATAAAACGCATATTAGGCGGAGCCACTACTAACAAGCACTACAATTGGCTAGTAGGAAATAACCAATCTACAATTATAATCAAAAATAGTGCAAGAGGGGTGGTTTAGTTTAGTTTACTTTAGGACACAGCGCAGAAATGGGCCCTTCGGCCCATCGAATTCACGCCGACCAGCAATCCCCGCTTACTAACACTGTCCTACACACACTGGGGAAAATTTATATTTATAGCAAGCCAATTAACCTACAAACCTGTACGTCTCTCGACTGTGGGAAGAAACACACATGGAGAAAACCCACGCAGGTGAGGTGGGGGAAGTGTTTTGGTGTCGAGAATGGGAAATAGAATATCTTAATCTTCCAATGACCATAGAGTGATTTCACGATTGACACATGACCCTTACTTGACCCCTACTGTTGCCACACAATGCCTTCTGGTGTACATACGGTGAACTTCAGGTGCAGCGGCCTGTCTTCTGTCCCAGCATTCGGACTCTACGCTGACTGATTCCACACTCGCGGACCCCGGGCCGTCTGTCTCCACGGATGGTGTCTGGTGGCTGAAACGCGGCGGCGGGGCTACAAACAGCCCAGCACCCGGGAGGGAGAAAACACCCCGTGTGGGGGTCGGGGTAGTGAATTACCCGGTGTGTGGGCCGTGGGGGTGAATCACCCGGTGCAGGTGTCGGGGGGGTGAATCAACCTGTGTGTGGGTCGGAGTCCGGGGGTGAATCACCCCGTGTGGTGGTGGGGGTCGGGGTGAATCATCCCGTGTGTGGGGGTCAAGTGAATCACCCCGTGTGGGGGTCATGGACCCGTGCCGGTGCAGCACGATCACCGACTCTGGGTGGGCGGAGAGACCAGACTGTCCCCAACTCTGCTGCAGCTGATGGGATGTTGCCGGGTTTATGGCCCCGCTCCACTCGGCCCCGTGTGTGGGCACTGCTGTTCCACAGCCCGTGACAGTGCGGCCGCACAGGGAGAGACGGGGCGGAGGGCGGCCGTGGCCGAACAGCGCTGACCCCTGGACGAGAGTGGGGGCTGCCCCGAGGGATCCGCACCTTTGGCCCCTTACACTGGTGCTCGGGTTTAGACAGCTCAGTCACCCTCCAGCCGTGGGCGGTTGTGGGCTGGGACTTGCCCTCAATCTGCCAGCAAGCTGCTCTTTCATAAGTCAGTGAGCAGCAGTGATTTGGGCGTTTTTTTCCAGGTAAGAACGCACGTGTTTCGTGTGTTACTAGTGCATGCCGGAAGCTGCCTTGTACTCCAGAAGGCTTGAGCGACTCCATGCATCACGCCCTTTGACCTTATGACTTTCCGTGCAACCTCACTATTGCTGAGGATTACTGCAGTGAATTCATTAATAGACACTTTGGAAAGGGTGTAGAGGTAGTTTACCAGAATGAAACATAGAAAATAGGTGCAGGAGGCACTGTACGTACTGGAACCATCTGAAACCCTTCCTGGCTAGTGTGTACCATGTCACAGCAAGATACACATCCCAAGCAGATCTACATTTCCATCTAATCTCACAAACGATAAGCACAAATATGAATTATTTTCAACTCCATGTATTTGCCCTGGTGAATTCCTCCAGAAATTGTTTTGTACTCATTGGTGCTGAGATATGACAATGCCTGGAGCTTCCTGCAGAACTTCACAGCTCAATGTTCTCTGGCAGGACCTGACTGTGCTGTCTCAAAAGATCTTGGTTAAAGACAGCCCCGTGTACTGTTCCATTATTTGACTTGCAGATCACAGCTCTTAGAAAAGAAAAACAAATGTGAATGTGTAGAGTGCAAGAGATGAAGGTACAGTTTGGAAGAAGGGGGAATAGTTTGGATTGGACAGAGAGGATGGGACTTCCATGTGTGAAGCAGAAATACACCAGACAGCTTCAAGCCATTTTGCAACATCCATTCCTTAACTCTGCACTACCATAATTCCAAAAGGAATGATTGTATCATCGCCTGCCTGGAGATCTGCTGATGACAGTCTGAGGGGTAAATAACTTAAGGGCTTTATCGAGGATAAACACCGGCTGTCACGGGATTATTGATTGAACAGTGAGCATACAACGAGACCAAATACAACACAGTTGACAAAAGTGAGGGGTAAATATAAAATAAGAGCTTCACCGAGGTTAAACAGTTTGTCACGGGATTATTTATTAACCAGTTAGCATAGAACGAGATCAAGTGCAACACAGTTGACAAACGTGAGGGGTGAGCTTCGCCGAGGATAAACACGGGCTGTCGTGGAATTAATTATTGAACAGGGAGCATGGAATGAGACCGAGTACAACAGTTGACAAAAGTGAACTTACCCACAGGCCGAAGTGGAAGAGTGCAAGAGAGTCCCGGCTGGGAGCAGACCCGGACCCGCCGCCAGCGTCGACGTAGGATGTCTCCATGTCCCGCTGCCGCCAGGCCGAGCGGTCGCCCCCAACCGCCGCGTTCAAACGCTGCCCCCCCCAACCGCCGCGTTCAAACGCTGCCCCCCCCCCCAACCGCCGAGTTCAAACGCTGCCCCCCCCAACCGCCGCGTTCAAACGCTGCCCCCCCCCCCAACCGCCGAGTTCAAACGCTGCCCCCGCCCCGCCCGCTGCGTTCAAACGCTGCCCCCCCCACACACACAAACCAACCGCCGAGTTCAAACGCTGCCCCTCCCCTAAACCGCCACGCCCTTTGTAAATTAGCAGAGCGCTCGAGAGCTCGCTGCCGCGTCGCGCGCCAGCCGACAGGCGCCATTTTGTGGTCGTTTTCCCGCCCGCTGTCGACGCGCCTCCAGCTTGACCGCCGCCGCCGGACTCTCAGCTTCCCCTTTCACTGACAGACATGTCCCCCTTTTCCGCTCATTCTTCCTAAACCTACGTGATCTCCCGGTTTCTAAACCTTTTAACCTTCCCCCTCCCATTCCAAGAAACGTCACCCATTTCTTCTCTCGAGATAAGCTGTCTCTCCCGCTGAGTTACTCCAGCTTTGTGTGTCTTTCCCACGTTGAACTTTCTGTCCTGGGCTTCCTCCATGGTCAGAGTGGAGCCCAATGTAAATTGGAGGAACAGCACCTGATATTTCGCAGATTACAACCCAGCAGTATGATATTGAATTCTCTAACTTCAAGTAACCCTTGCCTCCCCTCCCCTCAACCATAGTTCTCAGATTAATTTAATTGTCCTGATTACTTTTTCTGTTTGTATGTCCCGTTGTCACCTTCCCCTTAGCTAAACAATTAACAATGTGGAAGATGCTGGTTTAAACCGAAGATAGACACAAAAAGCTTGAGCAAGCATGCAGGTACAGCAGGTAGTGAAGAAATCGAATGGCATGTTGGCCTTTATAACAAGAGGAATCGAATATAGGAACAAAGTGGTCCTTCTGCTGTTGTACAGAGCCCTAGTGAGACCACACCTGGAATATTGTGTGCAGTTTTGGTCCCCTAATCTGAGGAAGGACATTCTTGCTATTGAAGGAGTGCAACGTAGGTTTACAAGGTTAATTCCCGGGATGGCGGGACTGTCATATGCTGAGAGAATGGGGCAGCTGGGCTTTTACACTCTGGAGCTTAGAAGGATGAGAGGGTATCTCATTGAAACATATAAGATTGTTAAGTAGCAATGTTACAAAATTCTAGAAAGCTGATTTAAATGGACTTTAATTTACAGCAATTGAACACTAAATTCCTTCCATTTGGCCTATAAATTAATGTAAATGAGATTAAAATCCAGTTTTCTACTGCCTGTCGGAGGTGGATTTCGTTGGGCTGCTAGCTGCTGAAGAAAAGTTGATCGACTGCCGTTCAGTTTTTTTTTTTCCGCGAGACAATTTAATAATTATTAAAATAAAAAGCGACTTCTAACGCCCTCAACGCCTACAACGTGACGGATCGCAAGAACGGGGCAAAACAACGGGTAAATTGTCTATTTTACATATAATCTTGCTTCTTCGATGGCTTCAATCTAATTTTACGTTGCGAAAATGTGATATGGGCCCCATACGAAATGTGATTTGGGCCCCCGGCAGTGTTTTTCCTGCCAATATGGAGTTCAAATTCACCGCAAAAGCTACGTTCTAATCGATCGCGTTCCAGAAAAACCCACTCGCAAGATGATTTAAATGCTCTTTTTTTTTGGACAATCATGCCATAAGAGCATCTAAATCGTCTTTATTTTGTGTTATTGCCTATCCATAGTCAATATTTTTATACTAAATATAAGTTTTAGTCCCATGTATTGTGCAAAAAAACAATAATTTTGATTATATTGAGTGGATGTTTCTAGATTAATTTATGGGAATTAAACATTAAATTCCTTCCATCTGGCATATAAATTCATGACAGTGAGATTTAAAAATCATGTTATATTGTGAATTCTTGTGTCAATGGGATTAGTTTGTTATTTGGATACTTAGGCTATTTAAAAATATATATCCTTTTCCTAAGAGATGGAATCTACAGGATATTCTTAATAGGAAAGTAGTGGGCAGAAAGGCATGTCATGCGTGGTTTGAAGAGCAAAAACTTGTAGTTTACAATTGCAAAATTGAAAAGTTGAGGAAAAACAAGGTGTACAGAGTTGCTTATTGGTTACAATCTGAGGAATATGATGATGCGCAGCAGCAGGACGAAGGAATATGAAGGACCTGCGGGATATAATTATAAAAGGGATAAGAGAGGCAGTACCCAAAGGACAGAATTTCGAACGAGCATTTGAGAACGGACAGCAGAAAGATGAGGCCCCGACAGTGTTCCTTCAGAGACTTAGGAAGAACATGCAACAGTATTCTGGAATAGACCCGGACTCAGGGGCAGGACAACAATTGCTTAGGGCCAATTTCGTGACCAAATCCTGGCCTGATGTAAGGAAGAAATTAGAAAAGATGGATGACTGGAATGAGAAACCACTGCCTCAGTTGCTTACAGAGGCCCAGAAAGTGTACGTGAGGAGAGATGAGATAAAACAGAAGGGAGAGGCAACGATTATGATGCAGGCTGTAAAGCGAGTGGTAGATGTTAAGGAATAAGAAGGATACAACAGGGGTCAGGAAGAGACAAATACGGAACCACGTTGGAGGGTGGGACCTAGAAGATGTTATTATTGTAACAGAGAAGGACACTTAAAACGGGACTCCTTGCTTGCCGTCAGCTGTTTGAGCAGTAGTATCCGGACGAAACAGAGACTCGGCAAAGAAGTGAGAGTGATAGGAGATCGCGAAAATCGAGTGATTTTGTGTAGAGACCTCGGTAAGAAACTTTTACTATTAAGTAGTTCCTGGGCTATTGAGAATGATGAACACGGTATTAAGAATATAAGACCTTGTGGTTAATGCCCTGAAGGATTCAGGGGGCTGCAAGGCAAACCCAGAAGGGAGGGGAAAAGGCTGTGGGCCAAATCCCCGCATTCTGCCCAATAGTCCGTTGGGGGCAAATGCTGGACCTTGGAGGACAGGAAATACCCAGGGGTTGGAGAAGCCAACAATTATGTTATAGTCAGTTTGGGAAAATGAAGAGCTGAATATGGGCAGGAGATACCCACAGAAAGAGCAGAGCCGCTGGGGGCAGGAATACCCAGGGAAGAGAGAATACAGGGGCCAGGGTAGATGTAGATCAGAGCCGCTGGGGGCAGGAATACCCAGGGAGGAGAGAATCAGACCCTTAAGAGAGGTACCCATGGGAGGACCCCAAGGGGGAATGGGGTTTGTTAATGTCCCCTTAACTAGTACTGAAGTGAGGAATTTCAAGAGAGAAATGAAAAGCCTCCTAGAGGATCCTTTAGGTCTGGCTGATTACCAGCTAGCAACTGATCTTCTCCATAAAGACTTGGTCAATTGCTAGAAATTGTAATTTATTTACCTATCTGTTATGGTCTTATGCAATAATATTAAAGTTCTGATCTTGAGAATATCACTTTTTTTTAAATTTAATTTTTTTATATTTTTATTTATTAGAAGCAAGTGTACAAAAATAGAACCAGTGGCATATGAAATAATACAGTTATTGTACAGCTTCAATTTTAACTTTTAGCTATAGTTGGAAGAAAAGAAAGGAGAAAAAAAGTGAAATGTGCAAAGATAGAATCCCTAGAGTACCAAAGTGGTGTAGCCAAAGAGTGAATAAATGAAAGAAAGAAGAGAGGAATAGAAAAAATAAGAAAAAGAAAAGGACAAAAAGAGAAAAAAAGAAAAAAGTGGTGATATACCTGCATCACATCCCTCCCCACCCACCTCACCCAACCCGTAATTAGATTTAAATCCATAGTTGTGTTGTACCATACTATCCTTGTAATAAACCAATGAATGGTGTCCATGTCTTCGAAAAATGATCTGGTTTTTCTGCCAAGACAAGTCTAATATTTTTAAGATGTAGCGTCTCAGACATGTTTATAATCTACATCTTAAGAGTAGGGACTGATGTATGTTTCCAAAATTTGAGTATTAGTTTTTTTTTGCCGTTATCAGGCCATAATTAAGAAAACGTCTTTGAAATAATGATAGCTCAGAGCAGGCATCTGACGTACCTAGAATGATCAATTCCGTATCGGGATCCAATTTTGTTTTTAGTGTTGTCGAAAAAAATCCAAAAATTCCACTTCAAAAACATGTAACTTTGTACAAGAGACAAAGGAATGGGTTATAGTTGCTTCCTGAAGAAGCCATTTATCGCAAATAGGAGATACATTTGGAAAGATCTTATTCAGTTTAGACTTTGAATAATAGAGTCTGTCATAAAGATCTCCAAGTTTTTTGATTCCTCATCTTTCCCAATGTGTAAACGTTTTGTCTAAAATAGATGGCTTGAACGAAGGATTGTTGGCAATTGGTGAGAGAATAGATACATTTCTCAGTTTGAGGGTTGTCTTCACGTCTCCAGATTCGTAAGGTACTATGGATAATCGGAATTTTCTCATAAAGTGTTTTCTTCAAATTTATTGGAGAGAGAAGAATCGCGCCTATATTAAAAGGCGAACAATCCTCTCTCTCCATTATTAACCATTTTACCTGATGGCATGTGTTGTCCAACCAATAGATTACGTTTTTAATTTTCGTTGCCCAATAATAGTATGGATTCTATGTGTTTTATAATCCCAAATAAAGTTTGTGATCAGAAAAAAAGAATTTTTAGGAAGGCATATCGGTATTGATTGAAATAAGTACAGGATTTGTGGGAGGAAGATCATCTTTATGGCATTTATTCTGCCTATGAGAGACATCGGAAGTGTTTTCCAAAATTGAGTAAGTGTTTTCCAAAATCGAAGGGCTGAATGGCCTACTCCTGCACCTATTTTCTATGTTTCTAAGAGCATTTAATATAGTAACTAAAGGAGGAAAGTTTGCATTAAATAGAGAAATATATTTTGTGGTTACATGAACACCGAGATATTTGAATTTTTCCGTAGCAATTCTGAAAGGGAATTTTAGGAGGTGTGTCGGCTCTTGAGGTTTTATTAACATAATTTCACTTTTGTTCCAATTTATTCTATATCCTGAAAAGGAACCAAATTCCTCTATAAGATTTAATATACTTGGAATGCTAACTTGGGAATTGGTGATATAGAGTAATACATCATCTGCATATAATGATATTTTATTATTGGAGTATTTAGTGTTATAGCCGTGAATATTCGGATGTACTCTTATACTCCCGGCCAAAGGTTCAATCGCAAGGGCATATAATAGGGGTGATAATGCACATCCCTGTCTATTGCCCCTGGATAGCTGAAATTTAGGTGAGAGTATATGATTAGTCAGCATCCTGGTAGTCTGCTTATCATATAGCAGTTTTATCCATGATATAAAATTTTCTCCTAACTGGAATTTTTGCAATACTGTATAAAGATATTTCCATTCTACAGGTATGTTGCCCGTGTGCGCGATTTTGGCGCCTTTGAGAGGGAGGCGGGTTTAAAACGCGATTTTCTCTAGGCTGTTGAAATCGATGTTGTTCAGCCTACTTAATTGCTGACGAAAAATCGCTGCGAAATCCATTCGCTGCAGCTATTTTTAAACTAAATTTGGTTATTGAATTGTTATAGTAGATTAAAAATCATCCTCTAAAGCCGCGAACCCCGACAACAGGACGGATCTCATGTAGGGGACAAGGCAAGGTAGGTTGTTTATTTTTACATTAAAAAAATTCTTATGATCCCTTTATACAAAATTTTATGTTGCGAGTAGCTGACTTGGGGGCCCATTCAATCACGCAGTATCTTTCATGCCATATGGGCTTCGAATCCACCGCAATGGCAGCGTTCCAAACCAGCGCGCTCTACAGAATCCCACTCACAAGCTGATGTAAATGGCCATTAATTTATAGCAATTGAACACTAAATTCCTTCCATTTGGCTTATAAATTAATGTCAATGAGATTTAAAAATCATGTTTTACTGTGAATTCTTGTGTGAATGTTATTTGGACACAGGCTATTTAAAAATGTTAATCTTTCCTTAAGAAATGGATAGATGTTTAGATCTAGTAATTGAATTTTGGAATTAGCTACAATTGGGTAACTAACTAATTATATGCTTTAATTTCAGGTCATCCAAGTAAGATTGTTTAATATTTGTTTCAGAATGCTTCAATCTATAATAACTGAAAATTTATTTCAGTTCTCTTAATTTTTAATAAAGTTATGGGCTTTAGACTGTTCTTGATCACAGCTTTTGTGTTAAGTCAATGGAAAATCAATAGGGGACAAGATGCTAATTTCCGAGTATGAAAATGGCCATAACTTTTGTAGATGGTTTATGCATGCAACCTATAATGTAGCTACCTCAATACCACTAACCACGCCAGCCATATCAGTATAACTGTGATATCCTCCCCTTGCTCCTCCCTTGGTTCCAGTACGCCTGAAGACTAGATGCAGTCAGTACTGGGACGTGTTTGACATGTGCCTTTATTAAAGACTCAGTAAAAGTTACAGTGTGTCAGACTGGAATCCTTTACATGGTGTCAGTAAGTTAAACGCGCGCCTCCTGTTTATCGGGTTTTATTTGCCCCCAGTTTTACTAGTGTTTAATTCCCCATTTACCATGGCGTTCTCGTGCCGCAAGCCCTCTCCCCTTGTCTTTGACGCTGACATTGCGGAGCGATGGGCTACTTTCGTGATGGACTACAACCACTTCATCAACATCGTGCACCGAAATGACCCCAATGCGGTCAAAGCTTCACTCCTGCTGAACCTTGCCGGTCCCGATGCTATGAAACGAGCTCAGGCTTTCAACTACAATCCAGCGGTCCTGGATGACAACGACCAGGTCGTCGAGCCGGCGGAATCTGCCAACGACCCGGTATGTCTCTTACGCAAGTTTGCGGAGATTTGTGACTTGCCCTCCAACCGTATATTGGAGCGGGCTAGATTCTTTACAAGGAAACAGCAGCCTGATGAGCCTGTTGAATGTTTTATTGCTGACCTGCGTTACCTTGCTCAGTGGTGCCGTTTCGAGACCATGCGTGATCAGCTCACCAGAGATATTTTGGTCACCATCATGCTTGATCAAAAGCTACGAGCAGAGCTGCTGCGAAGACCGGACCTCACCCTGACTGAGGCCATGCATGCATGCCGTATAGCTGAGGTAGTTGCCCCGCTACATGGGCAGAGGGGATCTGACAATCGGGCTATTAATCTGACTGGTTTTGCTATGCCCCGTCGCAAGCAAGACAACGTTCGCCCTGCACTGTGGCTGACTTATGCCGCTCGGATCTCGCTTGTTAAGAAGTGCCCCAACTGCAATTACATCCACTCCATGCAGTCGCAGTGCCCAGCATTTGGTAAAGCTTGTAATTTCTGTAAGAAGATGAACCATTTCTCAGCTGCCTGTCGCTCCCGTGGGAACGTTCAGCAAGTTGATAACGAATTCGGTTCCCAGTCTTCTGTCGACACTGCCCTCGACTCTGAGCCCAGTATTTCCATGGGAGATGCCAGTGTTTATTCTCTCCTTCATAATCAATCTCGCCTCCCCGATCCTTCTGTGCTTGTCACTGTTAACAACAAGTCCTTCACTGCTAAGCTGGACACGGGGGCGAAGGTGAATGTTATGTCAACATCCCTGTTCAGGAAGATAAGAAATAATGAGCTGTTAACTGCTGATTGCTCCATATTGCGTGCTTATGGGGGAGAGGAGTTAACACCTGTGGGGAGGGCCACCTTCCACTGTGTGCTGAAGAAATCTTCCCGTGACCTGTCGTTTTTCATTCTTGACTGTGACTGTGTGACTGTTGAGCAATCAGGCCTGTCAGGATCTCGGGCTGGTGTCCTTTGACCGTACTGTCCACGAAGTGCGGGTGATGCTGAATCCACTCTCAGAGTACCCTGACCTATTCGATGATGATCTGGGTAAGCTGCCCCTTGTATACAAGATCGCAACTGACCCGTCGGTTGTACCAGTGGTCCGTGCTCCACACAGGGTGTCGTTTGCCATGAAGGGCAAGGTTGAAGCCATGCTGAAGAACATGGTTGACATGGGAGTGCTTGAAGCTGTCAGCGAACCCACCGAGTGGGTCTCCACCATGGTCGCCACCATGAAGAAGGGTAAGAACGAGATACGGGTGTGCATCAACCCCAAAGACTTAAATCTGGCAATAAGACATCCTCACTACCCCATGAGGACTGTAGAAGATGTTGCTGCCCAGGTCGGTCAGGCCACGGTGTTCTCTGTCCTCGATGCCAGGAGCTCATTCTGGCAAATACCTCTAGACAAACCTCAGACTTAACCACTTTTGGCACCCCCTTCGGAATATTCAAATTTTTGCGGATGCCGTTCGGCATCAACTCTGCCAGCGAAGTGTTTCAACGCTCCATGGAGCAACTGTTTGCTAGCCTGCCGTGTGCCATTATCGTGGATGACATCCTGGTTTATGGGAAAGATGCTGCTGAGCACGACCACAACCTCCAACGGATTCTAGACCGCTCTCACCAGATCAACTTAAAACTTAACCCGTCAAAGTGCAGGTTCCGTGTAGCTGAAGTACCCTATGTTGGCCACATCTTCACAGCCCACGGGCTGAAACCTGATCCGCAGAAGACCAACGCTATCTCCGAGCTGCCTGCCCCGACCGACATTTCCAGCCTGCAGCGATTCCGGGGTATGGTCAACTACTTGGGAAAGTTCATCCCCGACCTCAGCGAGTTGAGCGCACCCCTGAGGCAGCTGACGAAAAAAGACATTGCCTGGTCCTGGTTTCCCCAACACCAGCAGGCTTTCGACTTCCTCAAAACAAAGCTGATCAGCACACCGACTCTCAAGTTTTTCGATCTGCAGCGTCCAATTATAGTTACGTGTGATGCTTCCCGCTTCGGACTAGGTGCTGCCTGCCTGCAACTCTATGATGTCGGCTCGCTGCAGCCCATTTCTTATGCCTCGCGTACCATGACAGACACTGAGCAGCGCTATGCACAAATCGAGAAGGAGCTTCTTGCGGTTGTATTCGCCTGCTCCAAGTTCAAGGACTTCCTTTTCGGTACCAGGTTCACCGTCGAGACGGACCATCAACCCTTGGTGACCATCCTCAATAAGCCTATCCACATCGCTCCAGCCAGACTCCAGCGAATGATGTTACAGCTCTAGCGGTTCGACTTTCTGATCGTGTACAAGAGGGGCACCGAGAAGCATGTGGCCGACGCGCTGTCCAGGGCCCCCTGGTCCTCCTGTGACAGGCACCCCTACGAGCAGGAGGGTCTGCAGGTACTCAATGTCAACTTTGTTCCCTCTAAGCAGCTGCAGTGCCTGGTTGAGCACACCGCCAACGACCCCGACCTGCAACAGCTCGCAGCTGTCATCCAGCGGGGGTGGCCCAGCAGACGCACCTCACTGTCTGTGGGTGCCCACCCTTTCTTTCTGGTCCGCGACGAACCGGTGCTCAGGGACGGCATCATCATCAAGGGTCACAAGGTGATCGTCCCTGCCTCCCTATACGACTTGTACTACAACGCTGCCCACATGGGGCATCCCGGAGCCGATGCCACTGTCTCACATGCCCAAGAACAATACTACTGGCCCGGCATGGCCAAGTACATTAAGGCCCGAGTAGCCTCCTGCCCTGATTGCAACATTCTTGCCCCACATCAGCAGCGCCAGCCACTTCTGCAGCAGCCTGCGCCTGCCATGCCCTGGACCTCGCTGGCTGCTGACATATTCGAATGGCGAGGCAAGCACTACCTAGTGTTGGTTGATTCATACTCCAACTGGTTCGAAGTGGACCTTCTCCCTGCTATCACCTCTGAAATGGTTATCAGTAAGCTGCGCAGACACTTTGCTACCTTTGGGTCCCCGGTCCGCTTGCAGACCGACAACGGCCGTCAGTTCACCAGTGCAGACTTCCAGGCTTTCGCTGTGAAGTGGAACTTCACTCACTATACCAGCAGTCCTGAATACCCGCAGAGCAACGGCCTGGCCGAACGAGCTGTCCACAGTGCCAAGAATTTGCTCGAGCAGTCTCGTCTCTCCAATGGTGACCTACCAGGGTCTACTAAACCTTCGCAACATCTCACGGGACACTACCATGCGATCCCCTGCCCAGCGTCTGATGTCCCGCGTGCTTCGCCCACCGATGCCGATCGCCCAACAATCCCTGGTGCCCAAGGTCCTCCAGCCTGCCGCCGTCCAGCAACGGATTGCTCACAAGCATGAGGTACAGAGCCGCTCTCACGACAAGTCCTGCTGCCCGCTCTCACCACTACTGCCTGGCCAGGTCGTCCGCATGCAGACAGCCACCGGATTCTCCCGACTCGCAACCGTTGTTGGGGTGGACGATTCCCCGAGATCTTACCTGGTGGACTTTGATGGAACTGTCTACCGCCGGAGCTGCCAGCACCTGTTGGCCGTTAACGAGCCTCAGCCTCCTCCTGCGGACCCCTACGCTCCTCCGTTGCGTTTCGAGCCTGCCACTACTAATTACCCCACAGCTCCCTGCATGCCCCGGTCAGTTCGCTTGCCGCATTCTCCTCCCTCTGCTCTTCCTGGGTTCGGGCAGATGTTCTCCTCCACTGCTCGTTCTCCTTCTCCTCCTTCTCCCCCGTCTCCTCCTCCTGGATCACCCGTGCCGGTTGGGTCACCTTCCGCATTCCCGGTTGGGTCTCCGCCGACTTTCTCCTTCCCGGCTGCTACTGCTCCTCCTCCTCTTCTATCGGGTGGGGAGGGTGAGGATGCTATGCGCACACGCTCGGGTTGGGTTGTCAAACCTCCTGTCCGCTATGGTGATTTCGTTTAAAATTTGCATGTGTTGTATAATCACACTGCCACTGTTATAACTTCAATTTTAGATTTCCAAGGGAAAGGATGTAGATGGTTTATGCATGCAACCTATAATGTAGCCACCTCAATACCACTAACCACTTTGGTGGCAAAAACAGGAAAGTAGACTATTATCTGAATTGTGGCCGATTAGGAAAAGGGGAGATGCAACGAAAAATGCTCACGGCAGACCAAACGTGTTAAACAGAAATTGGTCAGATATTGAGCTTTACACAGTGAGAAATCGTGTGAAATAATCACTGAATTTAATTTTAAATGAATGTACCTGCATGTTATACTGTTTAGTTTGGAGATACCACCAGATAGTCTGGTTGATACAACCAGATCAGTTTGGAGATACAACCAGATTAGTTTGGAGATACAACCAGATTAGTTTGGAGATACAACCAGATAGTCCACTGAGTTCGCACCGACCAGCGATTTTTGTTACAGATTTGACAAATTTATTTGGCGGCCAATCAAACGCTGTCTCTAAGGGGGTTGCATCCAATCACCAACCAGCTTGCCTTAAAATTCCCGAAACTACATGAAATATAAACATACATAAATTTTTACTTTTCTAGAGTAGGGGCCCCGCCATCAGTTTTCTAATTGGGCCCCGCAATTCCTAGCACCGGCCCTGGACAGATGAAAGCCACTACCTTGTCCTTAGCTAGAACAGGCAGTTCAGACTGATATCAAATATATGGTGCTGTGCCCAGACAATACATCTCTATGGTAATACACTGTTTCAATGATTAGTATAAACCAAGCTTCTTAAGACTTTCCCAGACTTTTATTCTCTGGGAAAATTCTCTTTTAAACTTGTCTGCTTTCAGTTGTTCAGCAAATCTCCATTTTAAATTTACGAACAAAACTTGACCAAATTATACTCTTTCAATGTGTCACAGATAGGACAATTATCAAGTCAAGTCTAGAGTCAAGAGAGTTTATTGTCATGTGTCCCAGATGGGACAATGAAATTCTTGCTTTGCTTCAGCACAGCAGAATATAGTAGGCATGAATACAGAACAGGTCAATGTGTCCATATACCATTATATAAATATATACACACATGAATAAATAAACAGATAAGGTGCAAATAAACAGATAATGGTCTATTATTGTTCAGAGTTTTGTTTCAGTTGAGTTTAATAGCCTGATGGCTGTGGAGAAGCAGCTATTCCTGAACTTGGACGTTGCCGTCCTCATGCTCATGTACCTTCTACCTGAAGGTAGCAGGGAGATGAGTGTGTGGCCAGGATGGTGTGGGTCTTTGATGATGCTGCCAGCCTTTTTAAGGCAGCGACTGCGATAGATCCCCTCGATGGTAGGGAGGTCAGAGCCGATGTTGGACTGGGCAGTGTTTACTAATTTTTGTAGTCTTTTCCGCTCCTGGGCCCTCAAGTTACCGAACCAAGCCACGATGCAACCGGTCAGTATGTTCTCTACTGTGCACCTGTAGAAGTTAGAGAGAGTCCTCCTTGACATACCGACTCTCCATAATCTTCTCAGGATGTAGAGGCGCTGATGTGCTTTCTTAATAATTGCATCAGTGTTCTCGGACCAGGAGAGATCATCAGAAATATGCACGCCCAGGAATTTGAAGCTCTTGACCCTCTCCACCATCGACCTGTTGATATAAACGGGACTGTGGGTCCCCATGCTACCCTTTCCAAAGTCCACAATCAGTTCCTTGGTTTTGTTGGTGGTGAGGGCCAGGTTATTGTGCTGGCACCATTTGGTCATTCGGCCGATCTCCCTTCTATACTCTGACTCGTCCCCATCAGTGATATGTCCTTCAACAATGGTGTCGTCAGCGAACTTGATCATGGAGTTTGCACTATGACCAGCTACGCAGTCATGAGTATAGAGTGAGTACAGCAGGGGGCTGAGCACGCAGTCTTGAGGTGCTCCCGTGCTGATTGTTATTGAGGCTGACACATTTCCACCAATACGAACAGTTTAGTCTGTGGATGTGGAAGTCGAGGATCCAATCGCAGAGGGATGCGCAAAGACCCAGATCTGAGAGCTTGGTAACTAGCTTGGAGGTGATGATTGTATTAAATGCCGAGCTGTAATCAATGAATAACAGCCTGACATATGAGTTTTTGTTGTTCAAGTGGTCCAGAGCAGAGTGGAGAGCCAGCGAGATCGCATCCACCGTTGATCTGTTGTGGCGGTAGGCAAACTGCTGTGGGTCCAGGTTTTTGTCGAGGTAGGAGTTGATTTGCGCCATGATCAACCTCTCAAAGCACTTCATCACCACCGACGTTAGTGCCACTGGTTGATAGTCGTTGAGGCACATCACCTTGCTCTTCTTGGGCACCGGTAATATTGATGCCCTTTTAAAGCAGGCGGGAACCTCAGACCTCAGAAATGAGAGGTTGAAAATGTCCGTAAAAACTCCAGCCAGTTGGTCCGCACAGGTTTTTAGAACACGACCGGGTATACCATCAGGTCCATGCGCTTTTCGAAGGTTCACCCCTCTGAAGGATTTCCAGACGTCGGCCTCTGTGACTGAGACTGATATGCCATCACAGCGAATGGGGGCTCGAGAAGGCACATCAGTGTTCTCCCTATCAAAGCGTGCTTAAAACGCCTTGAGCTCGTCAGGGAGTGATGTTTCGCCGACACTCGAGCTACCTCCTGATTTTGCCTTGTAGGAGGTGATTGCATTCAATGTAGGAGATGATTGCATATCAATGGATATCGGGAGAAGGCAGGCTGATCATTGTGGATGATCAGCCATGATCACAATGAATGGCGATGTTGTCTCGAAGGGCCCAATGGCCTCCTCCTGCACCTATTTTGTATGTTTCTAAATGGCAGAACCCTATGTTAAATGTCAGCCTTATTCTCAAATCTTGGCACAGCCTCAGTACGGCTGCCCATTCCGGATGGACAACAAACTCCATTTTGTTTTCAAATGACTTCCATCTTGTTTCTCGAATGGGCATCCGTCTGTGAACTAAAACAAGTTTGTAAGACGGATGAAACCCACTACCTTATCCTTAGCTAGAACAGGCAGTTAGCTAGAGGGGTTTTGCAGGTCCATAACTTCCTGATGGTGGCAGCTTGAGTCGATAGATGGGATCAGTGGCGTACATTATCTGTGTCTCACATGCCCAAGAACAATACTACTGGCCCGGCATGGCCAAGTACATTAAGGCCCGAGTAGCCTCCTGCCCTGATTGCAACATTCTTGCCCCACATCAGCAGCGCCAGCCACTTCTGCAGCAGCCTGCGCCTGCCATGCCCTGGACCTCGCTGGCTGCTGACATATTCGAATGGCGAGGCAAGCACTACCTAGTGTTGGTTGATTCATACTCCAACTGGTTCGAAGTGGACCTTCTCCCTGCTATCACCTCTGAAATGGTTATCAGTAAGCTGCGCAGACACTTTGCTACCTTTGGGTCCCCGGTCCGCTTGCAGACCGACAACGGCCGTCAGTTCACCAGTGCAGACTTCCAGGCTTTCGCTGTGAAGTGGAACTTCACTCACTATACCAGCAGTCCTGAATACCCGCAGAGCAACGGCCTGGCCGAACGAGCTGTCCACAGTGCCAAGAATTTGCTCGAGCAGTCTCGTCTCTCCAATGGTGACCTACCAGGGTCTACTAAACCTTCGCAACATCTCACGGGACACTACCATGCGATCCCCTGCCCAGCGTCTGATGTCCCGCGTGCTTCGCCCACCGATGCCGATCGCCCAACAATCCCTGGTGCCCAAGGTCCTCCAGCCTGCCGCCGTCCAGCAACGGATTGCTCACAAGCATGAGGTACAGAGCCGCTCTCACGACAAGTCCTGCTGCCCGCTCTCACCACTACTGCCTGGCCAGGTCGTCCGCATGCAGACAGCCACCGGATTCTCCCGACTCGCAACCGTTGTTGGGGTGGACGATTCCCCGAGATCTTACCTGGTGGACTTTGATGGAACTGTCTACCGCCGGAGCTGCCAGCACCTGTTGGCCGTTAACGAGCCTCAGCCTCCTCCTGCGGACCCCTACGCTCCTCCGTTGCGTTTCGAGCCTGCCACTACTAATTACCCCACAGCTCCCTGCATGCCCCGGTCAGTTCGCTTGCCGCATTCTCCTCCCTCTGCTCTTCCTGGGTTCGGGCAGATGTTCTCCTCCACTGCTCGTTCTCCTTCTCCTCCTTCTCCCCCGTCTCCTCCTCCTGGATCACCCGTGCCGGTTGGGTCACCTTCCGCATTCCCGGTTGGGTCTCCGCCGACTTTCTCCTTCCCGGCTGCTACTGCTCCTCCTCCTCTTCTATCGGGTGGGGAGGGTGAGGATGCTATGCGCACACGCTCGGGTTGGGTTGTCAAACCTCCTGTCCGCTATGGTGATTTCGTTTAAAATTTGCATGTGTTGTATAATCACACTGCCACTGTTATAACTTCAATTTTAGATTTCCAAGGGAAAGGATGTAGATGGTTTATGCATGCAACCTATAATGTAGCCACCTCAATACCACTAACCACTTTGGTGGCAAAAACAGGAAAGTAGACTATTATCTGAATTGTGGCCGATTAGGAAAAGGGGAGATGCAACGAAAAATGCTCACGGCAGACCAAACGTGTTAAACAGAAATTGGTCAGATATTGAGCTTTACACAGTGAGAAATCGTGTGAAATAATCACTGAATTTAATTTTAAATGAATGTACCTGCATGTTATACTGTTTAGTTTGGAGATACCACCAGATAGTCTGGTTGATACAACCAGATCAGTTTGGAGATACAACCAGATTAGTTTGGAGATACAACCAGATTAGTTTGGAGATACAACCAGATAGTCCACTGAGTTCGCACCGACCAGCGATTTTTGTTACAGATTTGACAAATTTATTTGGCGGCCAATCAAACGCTGTCTCTAAGGGGGTTGCATCCAATCACCAACCAGCTTGCCTTAAAATTCCCGAAACTACATGAAATATAAACATACATAAATTTTTACTTTTCTAGAGTAGGGGCCCCGCCATCAGTTTTCTAATTGGGCCCCGCAATTCCTAGCACCGGCCCTGGACAGATGAAAGCCACTACCTTGTCCTTAGCTAGAACAGGCAGTTCAGACTGATATCAAATATATGGTGCTGTGCCCAGACAATACATCTCTATGGTAATACACTGTTTCAATGATTAGTATAAACCAAGCTTCTTAAGACTTTCCCAGACTTTTATTCTCTGGGAAAATTCTCTTTTAAACTTGTCTGCTTTCAGTTGTTCAGCAAATCTCCATTTTAAATTTACGAACAAAACTTGACCAAATTATACTCTTTCAATGTGTCACAGATAGGACAATTATCAAGTCAAGTCTAGAGTCAAGAGAGTTTATTGTCATGTGTCCCAGATGGGACAATGAAATTCTTGCTTTGCTTCAGCACAGCAGAATATAGTAGGCATGAATACAGAACAGGTCAATGTGTCCATATACCATTATATAAATATATACACACATGAATAAATAAACAGATAAGGTGCAAATAAACAGATAATGGTCTATTATTGTTCAGAGTTTTGTTTCAGTTGAGTTTAATAGCCTGATGGCTGTGGAGAAGCAGCTATTCCTGAACTTGGACGTTGCCGTCCTCATGCTCATGTACCTTCTACCTGAAGGTAGCAGGGAGATGAGTGTGTGGCCAGGATGGTGTGGGTCTTTGATGATGCTGCCAGCCTTTTTAAGGCAGCGACTGCGATAGATCCCCTCGATGGTAGGGAGGTCAGAGCCGATGTTGGACTGGGCAGTGTTTACTAATTTTTGTAGTCTTTTCCGCTCCTGGGCCCTCAAGTTACCGAACCAAGCCACGATGCAACCGGTCAGTATGTTCTCTACTGTGCACCTGTAGAAGTTAGAGAGAGTCCTCCTTGACATACCGACTCTCCATAATCTTCTCAGGATGTAGAGGCGCTGATGTGCTTTCTTAATAATTGCATCAGTGTTCTCGGACCAGGAGAGATCATCAGAAATATGCACGCCCAGGAATTTGAAGCTCTTGACCCTCTCCACCATCGACCTGTTGATATAAACGGGACTGTGGGTCCCCATGCTACCCTTTCCAAAGTCCACAATCAGTTCCTTGGTTTTGTTGGTGGTGAGGGCCAGGTTATTGTGCTGGCACCATTTGGTCATTCGGCCGATCTCCCTTCTATACTCTGACTCGTCCCCATCAGTGATATGTCCTTCAACAATGGTGTCGTCAGCGAACTTGATCATGGAGTTTGCACTATGACCAGCTACGCAGTCATGAGTATAGAGTGAGTACAGCAGGGGGCTGAGCACGCAGTCTTGAGGTGCTCCCGTGCTGATTGTTATTGAGGCTGACACATTTCCACCAATACGAACAGTTTAGTCTGTGGATGTGGAAGTCGAGGATCCAATCGCAGAGGGATGCGCAAAGACCCAGATCTGAGAGCTTGGTAACTAGCTTGGAGGTGATGATTGTATTAAATGCCGAGCTGTAATCAATGAATAACAGCCTGACATATGAGTTTTTGTTGTTCAAGTGGTCCAGAGCAGAGTGGAGAGCCAGCGAGATCGCATCCACCGTTGATCTGTTGTGGCGGTAGGCAAACTGCTGTGGGTCCAGGTTTTTGTCGAGGTAGGAGTTGATTTGCGCCATGATCAACCTCTCAAAGCACTTCATCACCACCGACGTTAGTGCCACTGGTTGATAGTCGTTGAGGCACATCACCTTGCTCTTCTTGGGCACCGGTAATATTGATGCCCTTTTAAAGCAGGCGGGAACCTCAGACCTCAGAAATGAGAGGTTGAAAATGTCCGTAAAAACTCCAGCCAGTTGGTCCGCACAGGTTTTTAGAACACGACCGGGTATACCATCAGGTCCATGCGCTTTTCGAAGGTTCACCCCTCTGAAGGATTTCCAGACGTCGGCCTCTGTGACTGAGACTGATATGCCATCACAGCGAATGGGGGCTCGAGAAGGCACATCAGTGTTCTCCCTATCAAAGCGTGCTTAAAACGCCTTGAGCTCGTCAGGGAGTGATGTTTCGCCGACACTCGAGCTACCTCCTGATTTTGCCTTGTAGGAGGTGATTGCATTCAATGTAGGAGATGATTGCATATCAATGGATATCGGGAGAAGGCAGGCTGATCATTGTGGATGATCAGCCATGATCACAATGAATGGCGATGTTGTCTCGAAGGGCCCAATGGCCTCCTCCTGCACCTATTTTGTATGTTTCTAAATGGCAGAACCCTATGTTAAATGTCAGCCTTATTCTCAAATCTTGGCACAGCCTCAGTACGGCTGCCCATTCCGGATGGACAACAAACTCCATTTTGTTTTCAAATGACTTCCATCTTGTTTCTCGAATGGGCATCCGTCTGTGAACTAAAACAAGTTTGTAAGACGGATGAAACCCACTACCTTATCCTTAGCTAGAACAGGCAGTTAGCTAGAGGGGTTTTGCAGGTCCATAACTTCCTGATGGTGGCAGCTTGAGTCGATAGATGGGATCAGTGGCGTACATTATCTGTGTCTCACATGCCCAAGAACAATACTACTGGCCCGGCATGGCCAAGTACATTAAGGCCCGAGTAGCCTCCTGCCCTGATTGCAACATTCTTGCCCCACATCAGCAGCGCCAGCCACTTCTGCAGCAGCCTGCGCCTGCCATGCCCTGGACCTCGCTGGCTGCTGACATATTCGAATGGCGAGGCAAGCACTACCTAGTGTTGGTTGATTCATACTCCAACTGGTTCGAAGTGGACCTTCTCCCTGCTATCACCTCTGAAATGGTTATCAGTAAGCTGCGCAGACACTTTGCTACCTTTGGGTCCCCGGTCCGCTTGCAGACCGACAACGGCCGTCAGTTCACCAGTGCAGACTTCCAGGCTTTCGCTGTGAAGTGGAACTTCACTCACTATACCAGCAGTCCTGAATACCCGCAGAGCAACGGCCTGGCCGAACGAGCTGTCCACAGTGCCAAGAATTTGCTCGAGCAGTCTCGTCTCCCAATGGTGACCTACCAGGGTCTACTAAACCTTCGCAACATCTCACGGGACACTACCATGCGATCCCCTGCCCAGCGTCTGATGTCCCGCGTGCTTCGCCCACCGATGCCGATCGCCCAACAATCCCTGGTGCCCAAGGTCCTCCAGCCTGCCGCCGTCCAGCAACGGATTGCTCACAAGCATGAGGTACAGAGCCGCTCTCACGACAAGTCCTGCTGCCCGCTCTCACCACTACTGCCTGGCCAGGTCGTCCGCATGCAGACAGCCACCGGATTCTCCCGACTCGCAACCGTTGTTGGGGTGGACGATTCCCCGAGATCTTACCTGGTGGACTTTGATGGAACTGTCTACCGCCGGAGCTGCCAGCACCTGTTGGCCGTTAACGAGCCTCAGCCTCCTCCTGCGGACCCCTACGCTCCTCCGTTGCGTTTCGAGCCTGCCACTACTAATTACCCCACAGCTCCCTGCATGCCCCGGTCAGTTCGCTTGCCGCATTCTCCTCCCTCTGCTCTTCCTGGGTTCGGGCAGATGTTCTCCTCCACTGCTCGTTCTCCTTCTCCTCCTTCTCCCCCGTCTCCTCCTCCTGGATCACCCGTGCCGGTTGGGTCACCTTCCGCATTCCCGGTTGGGTCTCCGCCGACTTTCTCCTTCCCGGCTGCTACTGCTCCTCCTCCTCTTCTATCGGGTGGGGAGGGTGAGGATGCTATGCGCACACGCTCGGGTTGGGTTGTCAAACCTCCTGTCCGCTATGGTGATTTCGTTTAAAATTTGCATGTGTTGTATAATCACACTGCCACTGTTATAACTTCAATTTTAGATTTCCAAGGGAAAGGATGTAGATGGTTTATGCATGCAACCTATAATGTAGCCACCTCAATACCACTAACCACTTTGGTGGCAAAAACAGGAAAGTAGACTATTATCTGAATTGTGGCCGATTAGGAAAAGGGGAGATGCAACGAAAAATGCTCACGGCAGACCAAACGTGTTAAACAGAAATTGGTCAGATATTGAGCTTTACACAGTGAGAAATCATGTGAAATAATCACTGAATTTAATTTTAAATGAATGTACCTGCATGTTATACTGTTTAGTTTGGAGATACCACCAGATAGTCTGGTTGATACAACCAGATCAGTTTGGAGATACAACCAGATTAGTTTGGAGATACAACCAGATTAGTTTGGAGATACAACCAGATAGTCCACTGAGTTCGCACCGACCAGCGATTTTTGTTACAGATTTGACAAATTTATTTGGCGGCCAATCAAACGCTGTCTCTAAGGGGGTTGCATCCAATCACCAACCAGCTTGCCTTAAAATTCCCGAAACTACATGAAATATAAACATACATAAATTTTTACTTTTCTAGAGTAGGGGCCCCGCCATCAGTTTTCTAATTGGGCCCCGCAATTCCTAGCACCGGCCCTGGACAGATGAAAGCCACTACCTTGTCCTTAGCTAGAACAGGCAGTTCAGACTGATATCAAATATATGGTGCTGTGCCCAGACAATACATCTCTATGGTAATACACTGTTTCAATGATTAGTATAAACCAAGCTTCTTAAGACTTTCCCAGACTTTTATTCTCTGGGAAAATTCTCTTTTAAACTTGTCTGCTTTCAGTTGTTCAGCAAATCTCCATTTTAAATTTACGAACAAAACTTGACCAAATTATACTCTTTCAATGTGTCACAGATAGGACAATTATCAAGTCAAGTCTAGAGTCAAGAGAGTTTATTGTCATGTGTCCCAGATGGGACAATGAAATTCTTGCTTTGCTTCAGCACAGCAGAATATAGTAGGCATGAATACAGAACAGGTCAATGTGTCCATATACCATTATATAAATATATACACACATGAATAAATAAACAGATAAGGTGCAAATAAACAGATAATGGTCTATTATTGTTCAGAGTTTTGTTTCAGTTGAGTTTAATAGCCTGATGGCTGTGGAGAAGCAGCTATTCCTGAACTTGGACGTTGCCGTCCTCATGCTCATGTACCTTCTACCTGAAGGTAGCAGGGAGATGAGTGTGTGGCCAGGATGGTGTGGGTCTTTGATGATGCTGCCAGCCTTTTTAAGGCAGCGACTGCGATAGATCCCCTCGATGGTAGGGAGGTCAGAGCCGATGTTGGACTGGGCAGTGTTTACTAATTTTTGTAGTCTTTTCCGCTCCTGGGCCCTCAAGTTACCGAACCAAGCCACGATGCAACCGGTCAGTATGTTCTCTACTGTGCACCTGTAGAAGTTAGAGAGAGTCCTCCTTGACATACCGACTCTCCATAATCTTCTCAGGATGTAGAGGCGCTGATGTGCTTTCTTAATAATTGCATCAGTGTTCTCGGACCAGGAGAGATCATCAGAAATATGCACGCCCAGGAATTTGAAGCTCTTGACCCTCTCCACCATCGACCTGTTGATATAAACGGGACTGTGGGTCCCCATGCTACCCTTTCCAAAGTCCACAATCAGTTCCTTGGTTTTGTTGGTGGTGAGGGCCAGGTTATTGTGCTGGCACCATTTGGTCATTCGGCCGATCTCCCTTCTATACTCTGACTCGTCCCCATCAGTGATATGTCCTTCAACAATGGTGTCGTCAGCGAACTTGATCATGGAGTTTGCACTATGACCAGCTACGCAGTCATGAGTATAGAGTGAGTACAGCAGGGGGCTGAGCACGCAGTCTTGAGGTGCTCCCGTGCTGATTGTTATTGAGGCTGACACATTTCCACCAATACGAACAGTTTAGTCTGTGGATGTGGAAGTCGAGGATCCAATCGCAGAGGGATGCGCAAAGACCCAGATCTGAGAGCTTGGTAACTAGCTTGGAGGTGATGATTGTATTAAATGCCGAGCTGTAATCAATGAATAACAGCCTGACATATGAGTTTTTGTTGTTCAAGTGGTCCAGAGCAGAGTGGAGAGCCAGCGAGATCGCATCCACCGTTGATCTGTTGTGGCGGTAGGCAAACTGCTGTGGGTCCAGGTTTTTGTCGAGGTAGGAGTTGATTTGCGCCATGATCAACCTCTCAAAGCACGTCATCACCACCGACGTTAGTGCCACTGGTTGATAGTCGTTGAGGCACATCACCTTGCTCTTCTTGGGCACCGGTAATATTGATGCCCTTTTAAAGCAGGCGGGAACCTCAGACCTCAGAAATGAGAGGTTGAAAATGTCCGTAAAAACTCCAGCCAGTTGGTCCGCACAGGTTTTTAGAACACGACCGGGTATACCATCAGGTCCATGCGCTTTTCGAAGGTTCACCCCTCTGAAGGATTTCCAGACGTCGGCCTCTGTGACTGAGACTGATATGCCATCACAGCGAATGGGGGCTCGAGAAGGCACATCAGTGTTCTCCCTATCAAAGCGTGCTTAAAACGCCTTGAGCTCGTCAGGGAGTGATGTTTCGCCGACACTCGAGCTACCTCCTGATTTTGCCTTGTAGGAGGTGATTGCATTCAATGTAGGAGATGATTGCATATCAATGGATATCGGGAGAAGGCAGGCTGATCATTGTGGATGATCAGCCATGATCACAATGAATGGCGATGTTGTCTCGAAGGGCCCAATGGCCTCCTCCTGCACCTATTTTGTATGTTTCTAAATGGCAGAACCCTATGTTAAATGTCAGCCTTATTCTCAAATCTTGGCACAGCCTCAGTACGGCTGCCCATTCCGGATGGACAACAAACTCCATTTTGTTTTCAAATGACTTCCATCTTGTTTCTCGAATGGGCATCCGTCTGTGAACTAAAACAAGTTTGTAAGACGGATGAAACCCACTACCTTATCCTTAGCTAGAACAGGCAGTTAGCTAGAGGAGTTTTGCAGGTCCATAACTTCCTGATGGTGGCAGCTTGAGTCGATAGATGGGATCAGTGGCGTACATTATCTGTGCCTTCATTGGCTAGCGTGTTGAGAATAAAAGTCAGGAAATCATGCCACAAATGTGTAAAACTTTGGCAAAGCCACATTTGGAGTATTATGTGCAGTTCCGGTCATTACATTGAAGGAAGGATACAGTGGTTTTTGGAGAGAGCACAAAATATGTTCATCAGGATATCGCCTGAATTAGAGTTCTAAAAATGACGCTCCATAGAGGAAATATCAAATTCCGGAAGGGATAGTTTTAAATTGAGGGGATACGTTTAAAAGGAGATTTACAAGGCATTTTTTTTACACAGATTGTGGTAGATGCGTGGAACCCGCTGCCAGAATTCTTGATTCGTACGGGGTGTCTGGGATTATGGGGAGAGGGCAGGAGAATGGGGTTAGGAGGGAGATAGATCAGCCAAGATTGAATGGCGGAGTAGACTTGATGGGCCGAATGGCCTAATTTTTCTCCTATCACTTATGACATAGGAACGGGGTACCGATTGTGGATGATCAACCATGATCACAGTGAATGGCGGTGCTGGCTCGAAGGGCTGAATGGCCAACTCCTGCACCTATTGTCTATTGACATAATAAGTGATAGAAGCAGATATGATAGCAATGTATTCGAGGTTGATTTATAACAATGCTTAGAGTTTCCTGCAGAACTTCACAATCCAATGCAGAGTTCGAAATTAGCGGTTGCCCGGGTGCCAATGGCGACCTAACGTCCCGCCGGGCAACCTAAAACGTGTAATTTTGCCCGGCTTGGCAAGCACCCGGGACACCTATCGTTTAATTCTGAGCGGGCCCCCCTCTCTATCTCTCTCTCTCTGTCACTCTCCGTCTCCGCCCGCCATCCATATCCATGTCCAGGACTTGGGTCTCCCCTCTCCGCTCGCTCCTCATCCGCCGGCCGCCTTGCACATACGCACTGCCACGGCCTGCACGTCCTCCCCGCACATGCGCACAACCACGGCCAGCATATCATCGGCCGTGGTCGTGCGCATGTGCCGCCCTGCACATGCGCACTGCCATGGCAACTGGTCGGCGTCGGGCAATTTCTCCCTCCCTATGCATTGTGGGAGATCTGGCTGCCATTGCTGTCCGGTCGCCGCCTCGCCGCGACTGCTGAAAACCAACGCAGAATCACTCCCTGGAGCTGGAGTAACTCCCAGGAGTAACTCTTGCTTCTTGGTTTCCTGGTCCTCCAAAAATATTCCAAATGAAATTTAAACTGTAATGGACCCACCACCACCAACTCCAAACTCTGAAAAATAACAGCCTATTGCACTATATCTGTTTATTTATTGTTAATATATATGGTCTATGGTATACAGACACACTGAACTTTTATCTCATGTTCTGTATTATGTTTACATATTCTGTTGTGCTGCAGCAAGCAATAATTTAATTGTCCTATCTGGGACACATGACAATAAAACTCTCTTGACTCTTGACTTGGACTTTAGCAAAAAATGGTTCTTGGGGAAAAAAGAGCTATCTTAAATTTAGTTGCGTCTGGTTGGGTAACTATGGTAGGGTGAAAACTATTCCATGCTTTAATTGTGAGGGGGAATTCCATGGAGCAGCCAGCATCTCTGGATAATAGAAATTGGGTGACGTTTCGGGTAGAGACCCTTCTTTAGATTTCCTTTGGTTTTAGTGTTTTTAGTTTAATTTAAAGATACAGCGAGGTAACAGGCCCTTCGGCCCACCGAGGCCATGCCGACCACCGATCACCTGTATACTAGTTCTATCCCACACATTACCGACGTAAATCAAGGGTGTTGTATTCTCTCACGTCCCAGTTAGAACAATGAAATCCTTACTTGCAGCAGTTCTATCGTATAGTATTGTGTGTGTAGGAAGGAACTGCAGATGATGGTTTAAACTGAAGATAGACACAAAAAGCTGGAGTAACTGAACAGGTCAGGCCGAATCTCTGGACAAAAGGAAAATATTACGTTTTGGGTTGGGTCTGAAAAAGGTTCCTGCACACCTTTGGAATGTGGAAGGAAACAAGAGCACCCGGAGAAATCCCATGCGATCAAAGGGAAAAGGAGCAAACTCCATACGGACAGCACCCATATTCAGGATCAAATCTGGGTCTCTGCCAATTTTAGGCAGCAACTTTATGGCCAATGTTCTGCCGCATAGTCTTGAACTGAATTAAAACATACAGTAGCTGTAAAGGTGACATAGCGCCACTTAGAGATTTAAGACTGAAAATTGATAGTTTTTTTTAGTAACCAAAGTTATCAACGTATAATTTTTTGCGTATTAGAAAATAAAATATAGTGGCACAGCTGGTGGACTTGCTGCCTCACACGCCAGAGATCAGTATTCGATCCTGTCCTCGGGCACTGTCTGTGTTGAATTTGCACATTCTCCCTGCATGCGTGTAGGTTTCCTCCCACATCCCAAAGACGCATTGGCTTTGTAGGTTAACTTGTCTCTGTAAAATAGTAAGATTAAACGAGAACTTACCAGTTTGAAGTTTGATCATGATTTTATGAGGAGTTACGATGAGCGATTACGTGAAGAAGGCCGTCATCCCATTTGGCGCGTCATACTTCAAAGCAGCGGTGTGGAATCACAGAAACAAGTAGTTGACCATGAACATGGTAAGATTTTGAGAACTGGAATTACCATATGACCTTGATAATATGAGGGTGGGAGCGGTGGGCACATAATCGCTCATCGTAACTCCTCATAAAATCAAGATCAAACTTCAAACTGGTAAGTTCTCGTTTAATCTTACTATTTTACTTCGGAGTCACGTGAGTGACTACGTGAAGATTTCAAAGCTCTGTGATTTCACGCCGGAACCGAATCCATGCGTAACACACTGTTTGAAGTGACCATGGATGAGTGAAAAAAGATTCATGCATTCAGACATGACTTGGTTTGTTATGCTGATGCTTGATCATCCAATGAAAATAATAGCGACCCCTTTCATCCAGAGAAAACTACTAACAGAGTCAAAAATGGAGTTGGCAAATACCCCCGATTTGGCAACGGGTTGTATTAAAAGTTGGTAAAGTATGTTTGTTTTACTATCCTGCAGCTGCTAGGATGTGGTCCAAAGCAAACGTACATAATCCTATGAGCTGATGTGGTAGCAGCCCCGGTGGAGTGCGTGTTAAAATATCAGTATTGACTCCTGCATTCACCAAACTCCCGTTTTACCACTGAAGATGGTAGAACTAAACTTGTTATGAAATTTATATATATATATATATTTCTTTCACAAACATTGTTTTGTTTGGAGCCTTAAGGCTCTAAGTGGTTTAGACGTATTGTTGTGTATGTGTGACCACACATTCCCGAAGGTCCATCGGGTATGCCATGAAACTGTATGTACCTCACGCCTGGTTTGCTCTGGTTTATTAAATCAAAACATAATATATTATGTTATTAACATATGTAACCACCCTGTCCAGTCGTAATTTATGTCATGACTGGACCCGTTGCACTGAGGCCAGTGCCATGAGGATTATTACTTTTTGAGAGCCGGCTTGAGATAAGGATGTAGCTGGGGCCCCCTGCTGAAGTAATGTTAACATTAAGTCATGTCCCATACTCCCATGATACTGGGCCTGGGAGAACTTGTGTTAAGATATCCTATATAATTCTGGATATCAGAGGGTGAGGCCCGACAGAATGGGTTCCACTTGCTGCAGCAAATATGATGAAAAGCACATTTGCACTGTTTAATGGCACTGTAACTGAGTATTGTCAAAGTCTCATAAGAAATGAACTCTAGGACATCAGTTATTCGTCCTGTATAGCATGTAACGTGTATTCAGCTAAAACCATTTCCCATCTGCTGAAGTGGAGATGTCCTGCCTCTTTTTGGTGCTATCCTGCATCCTGCAGTGAGCATTCCACGGATTTGTCTGACAACCCGCGGCGCAGGAAATCGTCTCGGAGTCTTCAAGTCAATGACTTGATGTATCATGCAGACGCTGGTCTCCCGAGTCACAGGCTGTACCAGCAAGTTTTATGCTTTGTCAAAGTCTCATAAGAATGTGGCAAGAATGTTGACTTGGCGCCGACCTGTAGGGGGTATGGCTGCCTAGCCTGCAGCTGTCTGTTTTTTCATCTTTTTTCTTATTTTTAGTTAGTTTAGTGTTTTGTTTTTGAGGAGTTCTAGCTTTTTTATGTGAGGGGGAGGGGGGGTGGAAGGGGGAAACTAATTTTCAGGGTCCCTACCTGGTCGGAGATGCAGCTTTTCTCCGGGCTGCACTTTCGACCCGTCCTCGCGGCCTACCAGCGGGCCTGGAGCGGCGTTTCCTGAGGGGATCGCCCGGGGGCATCGGCGGCGGCTGCGGAGCAGCGGGTCCGAGGAGCGAGGGGACCGCCCTGAGCCTCGGCATCGGCGGCGGCGGCACCGGCATCGGCGGCGGCGGCAGAGCTGCGGGTGTGAGGACGGCGGTGCAGCGCTGGAGCGCCATTGCGGGGCGGGCGGTGCCTTGCCTGGGTCGCCGCGCTGGAACTCCGGTGAGCTGGGACCGGCGTTAAAAACATCGCGGAGCTGCGGGCGGCGGCGCTGAAACTTTCCATCGGGAGCCTGGGATCTCGCGACGAGATCGCCAGTTGAGCTCCATTCGGCGCGGCCTTGTCGGCTCCGGAAGCCACGGTCTCGAGTAGGGAGGCGGCCGTTCCAGGGTTCCCAAGCCGCTGAGAGGACTCTCCCGACGCCGGAACACCATCACCCGGCGAGGACGGCCTGGAACATCGGGCCTCCGTGAAGGCAACTGTGGAGGCCTCAATAGGCCCGACTATGGGTGAACATTGGGGATGGGACTGGACTTTGTGCCTTCCCCCATAATGGGAACCATTGTGGGGGGATGTTTTTATGTTTTTATGTTGAAGCTATTTATTATTGCTATGTTTGTATTCTTTTTTATGTGCTGCATTGGCAAAAAGAATTTCACTACACCTAGGTGTATGTGACAATAAATACAACCTTTGAACCTTTAACCTTTGAATAACCATATAGGTTCTGTATAATTCCCTATATTAGCAGGAACCATGGCTGCATATGTCAGTCAGGCAGATTGAGGCCTGAAGCGGTGTCTTGCTGGATAAATTGCAAAACCCCACTGATGAGGCAGAATGGAGAAAACACACATGCAATAATTCCTCCACCAAGTGGCGATAATGGATCTTTTGCCACTGTATGCCACATGTTTTGCAGCTGGTAAATAAGCCTGTATGTAAATATATCGATATTCGATGTTCCATCGAGCCAAAATGACATTAATTACTTTGTAGTCCAACATCCATCCTGTGTTTCATAGATTTCACATGAGATAGTAGTTTCAAAATGAGATTAGGTAAATATCACAGGATATTTAAACTTGATAGCGCCCATGTGACTAACATATGCCACCCCCATTGTATCAACTTGGAGTTGAGCATGCAGATTGTGCAGATTCTTACAATAACCTTTAACGTATAGAATGCACTAAGTTATAGGTAGTTGATACCAATTACTGAAAATTGGTAACTTATGCAACCCGCATCCGCCTCCGTAAATGGAGATGGCACACCATACTTCTCATCTTTGAGCACCAGTATCAATTGTAATACTAAGTATACCCGACCAAAAATACTGGAGCAATGCTGAATACTGCCACCATTGTGATTTCAGTAGCTTCAGCTGAGAATAGCATATGTTTATTTGTAATGACCTATATGGTACTAGAGAGGTTAATTCTTTGTATGTTTTAACTTCAGGTAATGCAAAGCCCAATTTGTACCGCTGATACACAGCTGCTATATTGTCAACTACATCTTGATGAATAGAAAGCTGCTTAATAACCAACGAGGTTGTTGCAGGCTTCTGTTAATTGCATCTCTTGCTCCAGGGCGGAATCCCTTGTTAGTTGATAGTTAAATGTTAATCCCAATAATCAGTAGTTCTGATTGGTATCAACTTAAATTTAACTGGATGGGTGGGACCCTGATTCTTCAAATATAGTTTGGGCCTATAACAGTTAATTTTTAGCAAAACCCAGCGTTTAGCATCATTCTAGATAAATGATAACTAATGTTCTTGAGCTCTGAGCAGCCCAAGCTCCGTTTGGAAATTTGGTAAATAAACCTGGGAACTGTAGTTAGCCTATTTTGCAACGCGTTAACTGGTATTATAGCCCCATCCAGGTAAATTTCAAATATCTCTGGCGATTCCAGTGAATGGGAAACTGCATAGCATGCATCTTTGAGATTGATGCTTACCATATAGCTCCTATAAAACAGTTGTTAGACCGTAACAAATTTACTATTCTGAAAGTCTGTACTGCACATATGAGTTAAACCTGGATGAAGTGACATCCTCCATCTGTCACCTGTCCTGAAAGGCAATCCTGCCTATAATACTGGGCCTGCCTCGAAGCCAACTCCGGTTCCAATTCCAAGTTTGCTTGGAACCTATGTATGTTGTGCAGTAAAAGTAATCACATGTTATTATCTGTTTTTTAAAACCAGATCTGAAACTCATGTTTTCATTGTCATTTTGAACAAAAAAACACAAGAGTAAAAATTACCAATATGTAACTGGTCCACAATCCCTTGTTTCGGTAAACCCAGACCCACCTACCTCCATGGCTACCGGTGGTCTTGTGGTAAGCCCAAAGGCCGCTGATGCGGGTTTCTTTTCTCTCCTTGATTGGGGAGTAGGACTGGTAGGGAGCGTGGATTCCATGTTTCTCCTGACCCCTGCTTGGGTCTTGGTCTGAAACCTCATCATACTGAGCCTGCCTTGTAAGACAATTCTGGCCAAAATTCTGAGTCTGCCTTGAAAGACGACTCTGATCATATTTCCGTGCCCAGCTTTCAAGCTACCACCGGCTTCAGTGAACCGCTTACCCCCTATGGAGGTGTGGGGTGTGTTGTCGCCTACTGATGAAGCTTTGCTTGTCGTTGGTACCTTGATTAGTCCGACAGCTTTTGCTTCCTTCTTCTGGTCTTACCTGAAGAGAGGATTCGGCGGCTGGTTTCTCCAATGTCACCCTGATAGCGCTGTTCTCTTGCCGGCACTTGTAGCGTGAGAACTCTGGCCTCTTCCGGGTATTCTGCCAACGGCTGGAGACCAACTCTTCTGGCAGCAAACCCTTTGTTTGCGAGTACTCTTGAGGCCATATGCATGTGCTTCAGTATGTTCATACTTTAAATTTGAGATCAGTTACCTACCTACCACAGAGAGTGAGATTTGTAGGCAGCCCTGAAAACAGGTGCTGCCGCAGGCCCCTGAGGATACCTGCGCTGACATGGCCCCTCCAGCGGACCTATATCAGGTTCTTGCTTTGGGTCAGACTGAAACTGACCCTGGATGCTCCTCTCCTCAGAGCAGGAGACATTTGTGCAGCCCTGAAACAGGTGCCGCTGCCTGCGGGTTCTCCATAATACCCGGGCTGATAACTCCCTCCTTTGGAGTATATCATTGTGGAGCACCTCTCCACCAGGTGCTCCATGTGGATTTGAACGTTTAAACACGTTACCCATGTAGGAGATAATCCTCTCCATCCGGAATCCTCCTGGCCCGACTTGTTTGCGGGCTTTCTCCTTGCGCTCCCTTCCTCAGAGCGAGAGATCAAATAGTGGCTAGCCCTCCAATTGGGTTTGCCTAGATACTCCTGGCCCGTATTGTTTTAATGAATGGGCCTCTTCCCTGGACTCCCCTCCGCAGAGATGAGATATAATTTAATGGCTAACCCTCCAATTGGGTTTGCCTAGGTACTCCTGGCCCGTATGTTTAAATGTATGGGCCTCTTCCCTGCACTCCCCTCCGCAGAGAGAGCGATACGATTTTTTGTGACTAACCTCCAACGGCTGTCTTGGTGCTGTCGGCATCAGTCCGACGCTGCTGGCTCCACTGCCAACGATTTGAGAGGCGAATTTCTTTTTTTTTATTTTTTAAATTATTTTATTAGAAGTACAGTAAATTACAATAATACACATCAGATATATCTTATTACATTTGTTGTACCACTTCGTTTTTCGAGCTTTAAAAAAGATAGAAATAAAAGAAGTAAGGAAAGTGAGCAAGATTCGTGAAGGTGCAGGAAAGTGTTGGGAAAAGAAAGCCCCTTAGGGAAGAAGTAAGACCCTAGAAAGAAAAGGAAAAACAATCGCTCTATTGTTTGTTTCTTTATTTGTTTCCAAGTTCTAATTGTTGAGAGGCGAATTTCGACCGGCACATGCTACTCGCACTACCGCGGTCTCTGTAGCGGGTCCCGCGGTCCGTTTCCGGTATCCCCGAGGTCATGACCGGGGTTCCCTCTGTTCCGTGACTGGGGTTCCCGCGGTCCATAGTGGTTTGCCCGCGGCCCGTCCGGAACTTCACCCCCAATCCAGCAGGCAAAATCTGTAATGAGTTTCCTGCAAAACAAAAACCAATCCCAGAGGTAAGTTTAAAAACTTACCTTGTTGGTTTAAACTTACCGCTGGACAGCGCGAATGCTGCCGCCAGTCGGCTCGTTTGCGCAAAGCGAGTCAACGTAATGACGCGCCAAGTGGGATGACTGCCTTCTTCACGTAGTCAGCGGGTGAGGCAGCATCTATGGAGCGAAGGAAATAGGCGACGTTTCGGTTCGAGACCCTTCTTCAGACTGATGTGAGGTGGGGGTGGGGGCGGGAAGAAGAAAGGAAGAGGTGGAGACAGTGGGCTGAGGGAGAGCTGGGAAGCGGAGGAGAAAGCAGGGACTACCTGAAATTGGAGGTCAATGTTCATACCGCTGGGGTGTAAACTGCCCAAGCAAAAAATGAGGCGCTGCTTCTCCAATTTACGGTGGGCCTCCCTCTGGCCATCGACGAGGCCCAGAACAGAAAGGTCGGATTCAGAATGGGAGGGGGAGTTGAAGTGCTGAGCCACCGGGAGATCAGGTTGGTTATTGCGAACCGAGCGGAGGTGTTCGGCGAAGCGATCGCCAAGCCTTCGCTTGGTCTCACCGATGTAGAGCAGCTGACACCTAGAGCAGCGGATGCAATAGATGAGGTTGGAGGAGGTGCAGGTGAACCTCTGCCGCACCTGGAAAGACTGCTTGGGTCCTTGAATGGAATCAAGGGGGGAGGTAAAGCGACAAGTGTAGCATTTCCTGCGGTTGCAAGGGAAAGTGCCAGGAGAGGGGATGGTTTGGTGGGAAGGGACGAATTGACCAGGGAGTTAAGGACGGAGAGGTCTCTGCGGAAAGCCGACAGGGGAGGAGATGGGAAGATGTGACCAGTGGTGGGATCCCGTTGGTAGACAAAGCTGGAGAAAATCAGCGGGTGAGGCAGCATCTATGGAGCGAAGGAATAGGCGACGTTTCAGGGTCGAGACCCTTCTTCAGACTGATGTCGGGAGGGGAAGGGGGCTGGAAAAAGAAACAGTAGGCTATGGGAGAACTGGGAATGGGAGGGAGAGGAGGTAAAAAGCAAGGACTACCTGAATTTGGAGAAGCCAATGTTCATACCGCTGGGGTGTAAACTACCCAAGCGAAATATGAGGTGCTGTTCCTCTGATTTGCAGTGGGCCTGAGGAAATATTATATAATAGAACAGCTCGGATAGTGACTTTTATATAAGCTAGGTAATTTGCAAAAGAAAAGTTTAAGGTTTTCAGAAACATATGTCTCCTAAAGAAATAAAATACAAGGAAAAACACACACAGGGAATGGATGAATCAAAACATAGAAACGCTAATCTGAACCTGCATAGCTTAGTTTATTGCTTTGAGGCAATTATAACACTGGAGGAAATTCTATTTGATATGATTTTGTGTTGAAGAATGGATTACTGAATGGGGCCTCTTCTTAGGCCAGAGGTCATCTGCTCTTCCTCTATGGCACATTGTTGAGCTCTGATGTGACATAGAGATGAAGAGTTATGGCCGGTTATGCTGAGATCGAGTCAGACTTCAAGGCTGAAATATAATAGATTCTGTATTTAGCTTTGGCTATGTTAAATTATAATGAGGTTGTGATAAGGGATGGATGCTTGGAGAGGAAAAGAATTAGATTGATGGATATGTGACCTTCCTATGTTTATAGAAAGTCGAAGAAGCAGATGTACTTCGGAGGTAATGGTCATATTTGTAAAAGGCCTTGCAGAGAAATTGAAAATCCAGCTTCCAGATAGCAGGAAAGGGGCTGCAAATTAGAATGAAATTGTATCCTGACACAAAACACTTATTAATTAAGTTGACAGATTTAGGACCCATGTATGCTTGGTTGGGAGGTGTGTGTGGGTTTTGAACTTAGAAACTGTAATTCGGCAAACTCATATAATTAATGTTTTAATACATAGGTAATAGTATTTTAAACTGTGTAAATTTGTAGTGAAACAATTTATGAAATGTATTGTGTCTTAGTAAGACTGTAACCATTAGACTTTGTTTAGATTTATAGAAATATCTTTCTTCTTGGTATGGAAAGTGTGTATGACTTGTGTGATCATTGTATTACATATCTATCTTATATTTTGAGGAGTGGTCTATGATAATTGAGCCTATCAGGTTTTTGCTGTGTTGTAATAAAATAATTCTAAACAAAGTTATACCACAGGCAAACGAAGGTTGTAAAATGAGGCCAGGGAAGGGGGGATCATGTGACTGATGTTGTAAATCACCAGAAGGACTCAGATGATTGGTTACTAGCTTGTCATACCCTCTGTATCTGAAATGTCTAATACCTATATAAATGTGTTGGAAGGTTCAGAGACTAGTCTCAGCTGAATAAAGAATCGATTTCAACAGCTACAAGCGTTTGAATCAAGTTGACTTTAGATTGACAAAATAACTCAGTTTAACAGGCCTCACTCTGGCCATGGAGGAGGCCCAGGACAGAAAGGTTGGATTCGGAATGGGAGGGGTAGTTGAAGTGCTGAGCCACCAGGAGATCAGGTTGGCTATTGCGAACTGAGTGGAGGTGTTGTGCGAAGCGATCGCCAAGCCTGCACTTTGTCTCACCGAGGTTGATCATACACTGAATAAACCAACCAGATTTTTGTTTGGAAGTGGAAAGAAATAATAAAAATTGCATTAATTGCAACGTGTAAAAAGAGATGAGATACTGTATTGTAATTTTGCTGCATGTCATTGTGGTATAGATCACGTCTTGATTGGTGAATATGTTTAGTTTGTGACTTTATTTGAAGCAGAAAATAATATGTGAACGCTTCATTGACCATAATTCCGACTGGTAACTACGCACTTTGTCCGAGCACATAATCGCACGCATCATGCAAGACGTCTTAAATGACCACCTAAAATATAATTTGGCAACCTAAAAACCTGCCGAGATTGCCCGGCTGGCAACAGGGAAAAAATGTTAAGTGAGAGCCCTGCAATGTCCTCTATCAGGAACTGACTCTGCTGCCTCAGAAGGGAATTTTGTTAATCATAGTCCCATGCGCAGTGTAATTTTGTAATTTCAAGGATCACGGTTCTTGCAAAATAAAGGGATTCCAGGTTTATGTCATGTACACTGTCATGTGTGCCAAGGTACAGCGAGAAGCTTTGTTTCTATCATAGATGGGACATCTTGGAAGATTTGGGCCGAAGGATTTGTTTCCATGCTGTATGACTCTAGGACGTTCCTCCTGGAATATTGTCTCAAAGTACTGCTGTGACGGTCTCCTTAATCAATTGTGTAACGCCCTCCTCTCTTAACTCCACTTCTGTCATGCCAGAAGCATCTGTACCTGAGAACGTTGAGCTGCCATCCCTGCCCATCTCTCAACTATGTATTTTAATAGCTACTACTAGACCAAGTGTAGCCCCGTTGGGTCTGCTCCCCAATGCAATATTCCAGCACTCAACCCTTCCCCCAACGCAACCCATTCCCCCAACGCAACGCGGGGGGATGTGGGGGGCAGGGGTGTGTGTGGGGGGGGGGGGGGGGGGGGGTAGTCTGTGGGCGGGGGGTTGGAGGGTATTTGGGCAGGGTGCGTGGGGTGGAAAAGATAACTTTATGGATTTGAAATTTTGGTTCTCTTGCTCAGAGCAAATTTCAAAACAATGTGCATTGAAGTCTCTATGGTTTCTGAGCTGTTGTCAGGAATGTGAAGTTGGCGAATGACCTTGAATAACTTTTATCAGCAGCTGGTCTGTAAATTGGATTGAATTCCTTTACCACGGTGTTGAGAGTTGGCCGTATTACTGTCAAAGCATATTTGGTCCGCGATGGGAAATGTGTGGGAGGGATGGAGGGGCGGTGAGGAGGGAGTGCCGCGTTGTAGGAAGGAGGGAGGGAGGAGCGGTGAAGAGGGAGCACCGCGCTGTGGGATTGAGGGAGGGAGAGGCGGTGAGGAGGGAGCACCACGCTGAGGGATGGAGGGGCGGTGAGGTGGGAGTGCCGCGCTGTGGGATTGAGGGAGGGAGAGGCGGTGAGGAGGGAGCACTGCATCGTGGGACAGAGGGAGGCAGAGGCCACGGGTGCCGACCCGAGCGAGGCCGCAGGCGGGCGTGGATCCGAGGACCTGAGCGAGGACCTGAGCATACGGTGGGCGGCGCGACTCTCGTCAGCAGCAGCCTCTGCAGTCCATCTGCGTTTTTATTATTTTATGTCTATGTTTTTATGTAGTTTTTGTTATTTTTTGTTGGGGTATGTGTGTGGGGGGGGGGGTGGGGGTGGGGTGGGAGGGAGGGGGTAACTTTTAAATCTCTCCCTGCACAGGAGACCCGACCTTTTCTTTGTCGGGTCTCCGTTGTCGTTGGGGCTGCAACGAGGAGCGGCCTCCAACAGGAAGACCGGGGGCTCTGGTACCGACTACTCACCTCACCGTCGCGGAGCTGGCTGAGTCCAGAGCGGGTGGAGCGGTGGTGGAGCGCTGCTGCGGCCCGACCTCCGGAGCTTCGGAGGCTGCAACTGCGGGTCTGGCTGACGGCGGCACCGGGAGCCCGCGGGTCCCTGGAGGGAGACCGCTTTTCAGGGCTCCCGCAACGGCGACTTCTCCCGCCCGAGTTGTGGGGTTGAAGAGCTCCTGGAGCGGGGCCTTACAGCACTGCCTGCGCGGCTTGGAATGGCCGCGGAACTCTGCGAGCACACGCCGGGGGCTCTAACATCAAGAACCCGGTGGGCGACCTTGCATCACCCGGCGTGGCTTTAATGGCCGCGGGACAATTCGCCATCGCCCGCCGGGGGCTTTGACTTTGACTCTGACATCGGGGGGAGAGTGCAGTGGAGAGATAAGTTTTTTTGGCCTTCCATCACAGCAATGTGATGGATGTTTATGTAAATTATGTTGTGTCTTGGGTCTATTTGTTTGTAATGTATGGCTGCAGAAACGTCATTTCGTTTGGACCTCAAGGGGTCCAAATGACAAATAAATTGTATCGTATCGTATCGAGGCCGCATCCTCAGTGCAACTGGGCCAGGCGGGTCAGGCGGGGGGGGGGGAAAGCCGTTTCCAGAACACTCCAGCGTGGCGCCCCGCCCCGCGAAGAAACCGTTGGGGAGGTGGAGAGGGCGGCGGCCCCCTCCCGTCTGTGGGGGAATTGTGACGTCATTAGAAGCTGCTTGAAGAATCTGGCCGTTTTGGCTTTTTAAAAAAATTAAATTTAAATTTCTTTATTTATATAGCACATTTTTAGTCAACTTGCATTGACCCCAAAGTGCTTCACATAATTACATTCACACACACAGGCAATGGTGGGTGAAGTGTCTTGCCCAAGGACACACACAGGCAAAGGTGGGTGAAGTGTCTTGCCCAAGGACACAACGACAGTATGCACTCCAAGCGGGATTCGAACCAGCTACCTTCCGGTTGCCAGCCGAACACTTAGCCCATTGTGCCATCTGTCATCCATATCGAAAATATCGGGAATTATCGCGTTTGCTCACTGCATTTCATCAAAACATCAATAATGCCTTAGTTTTGATGAAATGCAGTGAGCAAACGCGATAATTCCCGATATTTTCGATCTTTATATCTGCACGGCCAACAACTTCCGCTGTTATTTTCCCTCCAGCGCTCTCTTGTCTTTACCTTCGTTTTTCTTTATCTTCTGGACTCTAAAGTAAGATAACTGTGCCTCGCGGTCACCCCGACTGGCACAGTTATTTACAGCTCAAAAACTAACCGTTTTCGCGGTTTTTAACAGGTTTGAAAGTTCGCGTTTCTAGCATCAATAACATGTACTGGAAGTGACGTTTGTACCCCAGTTAAATTTTGCGGTCACGTGGGTGAGGATCTATGATCCAGTGACCTTTCGTGAAATCACCCTATAGGTATAGAGATATAGATAGATGTGGATAATATCAAAATTCCATGTGCCACTCCATGAACTGAATTCATCTGCCTTACCTGAAAGTATCTTGCAATATAATAAATGCAGTCTCCTGGCTAGCTTTAATTTCTCGATAAGCTTTATCTTTCTCACCTGATACTCCCCTACTTTGGGTATCACTCACATTCCAGACAAGTTGAAACTCTCCCAAGTAGCGTTAGTGAACCTCCCTGCAAGGATATTGATCCCCCTCTAGTTTAGATGCAACCTGTCACTTTTGTACAGCTCACATCTGCCCCAGAAGAAACCCCAATGGACAAAGACCCCATTCCTGGATCAGCGATGCCTACCTGTGGCCCTGCCTATAGAGTCTCCTATCACTGTTGCCAGCCGAGGCTTTGGCATACTCTGCTGTTCAACACAGACAGTTGTGCCACTGAACTGCTTTTCCTGAAAGGCCATCTCTGTCCCTGAACAATATCCAAAATGGTATACTTGTTAGCCATGGGAATAGTCACAGGGGATCCCTACAGTACCTGCATGCCTCCCTCCAGTGTCTGCCTGCCTCCCCTGGCCACCACCATCTGGCTGAACCTGAAGTGCTACTACTTCCCTGAAACTACTATCTGTAAAGCATTCTGCCAGACACCCCAATCCAGTCCTTGCTGAGAGATAATTTACAGTAGCAATAAACAATGTCATTATTCCATTATTTACACCATGATCCTCTTACTTAGAGTGCTAGATTCATAGGACTGGTGTTTGCCTGCCTACAATGTTTAAAATGGTCCAGTAGATCAATTACTGCTTACCATGCAGAAATCATGACCAAGAATTCAAATTATTTATATTAAGTTGAGAGATGACAATTACTTTAATGTAACAGCTGACACAAGGATACCATTTCCTGATTTGCTTCCTCTCGGACCCACCAGCTGAACTCTCTGTATGCTCAGTATCATTTGGGTAACATCAAATGAGACGAAACCTGGTAATTAATTATGTTTTCCTTTTACTGCACCATACTAGGGCTGATAGTTCTTTCAAGGTAAAACCTCTCTCGCCAGAACAATTATGATTGCAGTTTTTTCCTTTAATCTAACAGTGTGTCACTGCCCTCTCCTTACCCCTCTCTGAGCTTCTTATCTCTCCCTCTACTATCTGGTATCTATGTTAGCTATCATGCACAACTTTGAAAATATTTCAAAGCCACACTTTTGTGGTTTCAGTGGTTACACTTTCACTGACCCATAGACCTCAATCAGTGAAGATAGGTTAGATACATCTCCACTATAATTCTCAACATTGGTGCTCCTTAAAGTTGCTTTCTCAGCCTCCTACTAAACTCCCTCTACACTCACAACTGTGCAGCCAAATTAGATTCTAACTCCATTTACAAGTTTGCAGATGACACCCACTGGGGTAGGCTAGATCACAAACTGACGAAACAGAATGCAGGAAGGAGATAAATAATTAAATGTTATGATAGAGAACTTAATCACACCTGGGTAGCTCACAACCCAATGGTATGAACATTGAATTTTCCAATTTTAGGTAACTTATAAATAACCCCCCCCCCCCCCCCCCTTCTACATTGCTGAAATGAAAATGGTTGAGATCTTCAAGTTCCTTGGTGTTAATATCACCACCAATCTGCCGTGGACCAACCACATTGAAGCAACAGCCAAGAAGGCACACTGATGCTTCTACTTCCTTAGAAAACTGAAGAAATTTAACTTATCCCTCTTACGAACTTCTACAGATGCACCATAGAAAGCATACTGTTGGGTTGCATCACAGCTTAGTTTGAGAACAGCTTTGTTCAAGACTGCAAGAAATTACAGAAATCACATGAGCCACACTCCCCACTATCGACTCCACCTACACTTCGCAGAACCTTTGAAAAACTGCCAACATTTTCAAAGACTTATCCCTCAGAAGATACAGAAACTTGAAAGTGCGCACCCACCGGACTCGGGAACAACTGCTTCCTCACTGTTTTCAGGATTTTGAATGGTTCCTCTATAAGCTAAGGTACTGTCCAATACAGCTCTCCCGCATTGTGGACATTAGACATTGTCTATGGAACTGGTGCGCAACAATGCTGCAGTGGCACAGCTGGTAGAGCTGTTGCCTCACAGCACCAGAGAACCGGATTTGATCTCAACCATGAGTGCTGTGTGGAGTTTGCAAGTTCTTCCTGTGACTGCATGGGTTTCCTCCGAATGCTCCGGATTCCTCCCACATCCCAAAGTCGTTGGTTTGTAGATTATTTGGCTTCTGTAAAATGCCCCTAATATGTAGGGAGTTAAGAGAAAGTGGTATAACATAGAACTAGTATGAATGGGTGATCGGTTGTCGGCAAGCTGTATCTCTAAATTAAACTAATGCTGAGAACTAGATTCTACACTCCACCTTTTCCTTTGCTCTACTGATTGTAGTTGAGTTTAGACTGATTTTACTTATGTGTGGTATTATCTGATCTGATAGGATAGCATGCCAAACAAAGCTTTTCACTGTACCTTAAATTACAATAATAAACGTAAACTGCAATAGAGTTTTTGGTTAGAAAGATAGTTGTAATATGGTCACATAATCATAATGGGTTACATTTCTGGAAGGAAAATGCATGTGCTGCTCTGTATTTGTTGAGACTAATTAATCTTGCATTGTAATGTGTAAACAAACAAATCCTCCAGACAAACGATATTTGATCAATAGAATGTAATTAACAAATGCAACTTTCTAACATTTTACATAGGTTACAGTGTTTTCAAACGATTGAGAACTTACTAGCTTTTGATCATTTTGATTATTTCTTTACAAAGAAGATGCCTGGGTTAAGGAGCATTAGCTATAAGGAGAGATGGGAGAAACTGTGATTGTTTTCTCTAGTGTGCCAGAGGTTGAGGGGATTCCTGATAACAGTATATATAATTATGGGAGGCATAGATAGGATAGCCCGTCAGAACCTTTTTCCCCAAGATGGAAATATCATAGTGCATAGCTTCAAGGTAACTTTAAGAATTATTTAACAGACTATAAAGTGAAGGCATGCAGTATCACTGGTGACAATGGGTCTTCTCCCAATAGTTCACACTTTATGGTCAGTAAGAAGTTCCATAGTGTTTGGGGAATCAGCAGGTTCAGGCTTGTTTCGGTATCTTTCCCCTCTGTGCTGTTCCAAATATGGACCCCAATCAGGAGCTGATCTGCAAGCAGCAGAAAGTTTCTGCAAATAGAAAAGTGAAATATTTCATACATTATATTTAATTTTTTTCCACCATTAACTTACAACCAAGATTAGGCAATAGACTATAGGTGCAGGAGTAGGCCATTTGGACCTTCGAGCCAGCACCACCATTCAATGTGATCATGGCTGATCATCCCCAATCAGTACCCCGTTCCTGCCTTCTCCCCATATCCACTGACTCCGCTATTTTTAAGAGCCCTATCTAGCTCTCTCTTGAAAGCATCCAGAGAACCTGCCTCCACCGCCCTATGAGGCAGAGAATTCCACAGACTCACCACTCTCTGTGAGAAAAAATGTTTCCTCGTCTCCGTTCTAAATGGCTTACTCCTTATTCTTAAACTGTGGCCCCTGGTTCTGGACTACCTCAACATCGGGAACATGTTTCCTGCCTCTAGCGTGTCCAAGTCCTTAACAATCTTATACGTTTCAATGAGATACCCTCTCATCCTTCTAAACTCCAGAGTGTACAAGCCCAGCTGCTCCATTCTCTCAGCATATGACAGTCCCGCCATCCCGGGAATTAACCTTGTAAACCTACGCTGCACTCCCTCAACAGCAAGAATGTCCTTCCTCAAATTAGGGGACCAAAACTGCACACAATACTCCAGGTGTGGTCTCGCTAGGGCTCTGTACAATTTTTTTTATTTTTTTTTATTTTTTATTTTTTATTTTTTTTAACCTTTATTTAACCAGGAGAAGTCTCATTGAGATTAAAATGTTTACAATTGCAGAAGGACCTCTTTGCTCCTATATTCGATTCCTCTTGTTCTAAAGGCCAACATGCCATTCACTTTCTTCACTGCCTGCTGTACCTGCATGCTTACTTTCATAGACTAACGTACAAGGACCCCCAGATCCCGTTGTACTTCCCCTTTTCCCAACTTGACACCATTTAGATAGTAATCTGCATTCCTGTTTTTGCTACCAAAGTGGATAACCTCACATTTATCTGCATTAAACTTCATCTGCCATGCATCTGCCCACTCACCCAACCTGTCCAAATCACCCTGCATTCTCATAGCATCCTCCACCCAGCTTTGTGTCATCTGCAAATTTGCTAATGTTACTTTGAATTCCTTCATCCAAATCATTGATGTATATTGTAAATAGCTGCAGTCCCAGCACCAAGCCTTGCGGTACCCCACTAGTCACTGCCTGCCATTCTGAAAGGGACCCGTTAATCCCTACTCTTTCTTTCCTGTCTGCCAACCACTTCTCTATCCATGTCAGCAATCTACCCACAATACCATGTGCCCTAATTTACCCACTAATCTCCTATGTGGGACCTTATCAAATGCTTTCTGAAAGTCCAGGTACACTACATCCACTGGCTCTCCCATGTCCATTTTCCTAGTTACATCTTCAAATAATTCCAGAAGATTAGTCAAGCATGATTTCCCCTTCATAAATCCATGCTGACTCGGACCTATCCTATTACTGCTATCCAAATGTGCGGCTATCTCATCTTTTATAATTGACTCCAGCATCTTCCCCACCACCGATGTCAGGCTAACTGGTCTATAATTCCCCGTTTTCCTACTCCCGCCTTTCTTAAAAAGTGGGATAACATTAGCTACCCTCCAATCCGCAGGAACTGATCCTGAGTCTATAGAACATTGGAAAATTATCACCAATGCATCCATGATTTCTAGAGCCACTTCCTTAAGTACCATGGGATGCAGACCATCAGGCCCTGGGGATTTATCAGCCTTCAGTCCCATCAGTCTATCCAACACCATTTCCTGCTTAATGTGGATTTCCTTCAGATCCTCTGTCACCCCAGATCCACTGGCCACTACTATATCAGGAAGATTGTTTGTGTCCTCCTTAGTGAAGACAGATCCAAAGTACCTGTTCAACTCATCTGCCATTTCCTTGTTCCCCATAATAAATTCACCTTTTTCGGTCTTCAAGGGACCAACTTTGTTCTTAACTAATTTTTTCCTCTTCACATACCTAACTAAGCTTTTACTATCCTGCTTTATATTCTTGGCTAGCTTACCTTCGTACCTCATCTTTTCTCCCCATATTGTCTTTTTGGTTATCTTCTGTTGTTCTTTAAACATTACCCACTCCTCTTGCTTCCCCCTCATCTTTGCTACGTTGTACTTCTTCGCTTTCATTTTTAAGCGGCCTTTTCACGGGGCGAGTTGACGCAAGATGTCACCAGAGTGAAGAGGTCGTGGTCCAGCACGAGTCTCGCACGATATAACGGCAGTAGATAAAGAGTTCCCACGGTACTCGGCATTTCTGCTATTTGTGCGAGTGACTTGTCCGTTTCCCGAGCATTCCCGTTAAATCTTGAATGAACATCGTGAACTACACGTGACACAAATGATGTAACTTTTTTTTTCACACACTATATATATCCTCCCTTGGTTGAATTGGCTCATTTGGAGACATATTTTACTGTGTATGTGGGAGACACAGACTGAGCACAGTACCTCGGTCTTACTGTGTGTGGGAGAGGGGGAGAAAGAGACGTACACTCACAGAGGCAGAGTCTCTCAGCCTGTGTAAGAGGGAGGGAGAGAGAGAGAGAGGCACACACAAGGTGGATGTGAAATCTCACCTGCCTGTTTCAGTGACAGACACCCGCCGTCAGTAAATGAAGACACCCCCATCTGTCTCCCCCTCCTCTCCCTCGACTCCCCCACCTTTCTCTCCCAACTCCAGTCCCGTCCCGACCCCCTGGGAAACTGAATAGAGCAACAGTCAACTGCTGCCTGTGCGCTGATATGACAATAAAGGCTACTTTACTTTACTGAGTTAAAGAGTTCCCACGGTAGACTGTAAAACTGGGACCCTGGTTCTGGAATCCCCCAACACCGGAACCCTTCTTCAGACAGCCTAATCGGAATTGAGTCTGAAGATGTGTCTCGTCCCGAAACATCAGCTTTTTTTCTCCAGAGATGCTGCTTGACTCGCTGAGTTACTCCAGCTTTTTGTGTCTGTCTTCGGTTTAAACCAGCATGTGCAGTTCACTCCTTACACGGGTCTCTGTACAACATTGATTGGTAGCGTTCCGGACCCCTGGACCCGAGGACTCCGACCTGTATCTCTCAAAGAAGTACATGTAAAAAAATTCTCACGGACCATAAAAATGCGTAACCTTTCAGTAAAGTCCCTTTTAAAGTCCCTTTTAAAGATTATAGTTATTTTCTTGAATCTCATTAACATAACTCATGAATAAGTTGATGTCCATATGCGGATGCAAATCTTTATTTTTATTTATTTTTTAAATTCAATCCCACATAAGATAATTTTTACTCACCTTCTGTTCCCTCTGTCCAGCTTCCGGGTTCACCGTTCGCAGGAGTTCCCACGGTACCCGCAAGAGTTATTACGGATATCGCACGGATATCGCACTGGCCACTACGTTCATATAATGTTGCAATACTCAACCACAAGTGTACAAGTCACTCTTGGAGAAATTCAAACTTTCTTGAATTTTCTCCCGAGTGACCAAGTTACACGATGACCTGCCGTTAGCGCTACGGTGGTCCACGGTGGTCCACGAATGCCGCACTGTTATCGCACGAGGTTCCCACGATGTTAAACTCCGGTTAACTCTTGCGTCAAGTCGCCCCGTGAAAAGGCCGCTTTATACTGTCCCTGACATCCCTCGTCAGCCATGGTCGTCCTTTCTCCCCTTGGAATCTTTCTTCCTCCTAGGAATGAACTAATCCTGCACCTTCTGTATTATTCCTAGAAACACCTGCCATTTTTGTTCCACTGTCATCCCTGCTAGTGTATCTTTCCAGTCAACTTTGGCCAGCTCCTCCCTCGTAGCCCCATAGTCCCCTTTATTCAACTGCAACACTGACTCCTCCGATCTACTCTTCTCCCTCTCCAATTGTAGATTAAACCGGTCAATGCCTCCTAATGGCTCATTAACCTTGAGGACCTTTATCAAATCCGGTTAATTACATAACAAGCTAGAACCCAATCTAGAACAGCCTAGAACCCAATTAGGATTTGCTTCATTCCAAGACATGGCAGCTTATATGAAGCATGTATATTTATCACAGGGTACAACTCTGATGTCTAAGGTTCCATTCATCGACTGCATTGAGATAATCTAAATAGAACATAGAACACAGAATAGTACAGCACACGAACAGGCTCGTCAGCCCACAGTGCCGGCGCTGAACATGATGTCCAGTTAAACCAATCTCCTCTGTCTGCACGTGATCCATATCCCTTCATTCCCTGCATCTCGATGTGCCTATCCAAAAGCTTCTTAAATCGACCTATTGTATCTGTGGCATTAGACATCAGAATCAGTTCTGTGCTTCAGTCAGGCAGCTCTGTCACTGCCCCATATCTCTCCTCATCTACCTGAACTGTGGTCTCTGGTTTCATGTGGAGGTGAGAACAAAGGTCCCCCAGTCAGAGTTATACCGTATGCAGTGTGAACCAGACCAGACTGACTCACCTGTACCAACCCAAGTATCACACAAAGAACAGTGGGCTCAGAGTCTGGGCAGCACTCAGAGCCCAAACTCAATTCAGAACCAATACTCTGAAATCACCCTCGGAGCTTTCACAGGACAAGAAAAGTCCATTCATCCTTGGGGCTTCATCGTGAAGCTTCACCCCTCCGCCCAACGCCTCGCCATTTTGTGTCCATCCTATGCAAATATTCATCCCATTCCTCAATTACCACAGGTGAAGCATTTCACAGCCCAGTAACCTGAACACCTTCCTCCCCAGTGCCTTTGCACAATGCAAGATATTGAATAAAACAACCACAGTCATCTTTGTGACGTGGATTTGCTCTTTGAAAAATGTCAAGGTGTTTCCTCACCTGGTACAATGTGGAGCCCTCAGCTTGGAAAACACTCACGATGGCAATGATGGGGATCCACATAATGCAGAAGATGACCATATACCAGCCAAGTGCTACTGCCCAGACGGGGTACTGAACGTGTCCATATGTTGGTCGGGTAAATGTCGCCAAAGACCAGGCTAAGATGACCTGTTTTAAATGATTTTACAGAGACAGATCAGAAAATGAATGAATACCGGTGGTTCAATTATTTTCAATTCAAAATCATTAGAAGATGTGACCTTACCACCAGCAAACATGGTGAGATAAAACACCAGCACACTTTCCACCACAGCCAGAACAGCCAGCTCCTCTCCCCAATCATCATCTCAATGTCCTTGATGAATCTGTTTACCCCTGTGGACAGCAGGAAAGCAGAGATACTCAATCACTTGTTTTTGTTTCTCATGGTGTGTTGATGTTGCAGCTGAAGTCAACAATTTCAGTTCAGTTTATCGTCATGTGAAAAGCTTTTTTTTTGCATGCTAATCAGTCAGCAGAAGGTCCGTCTCCAACAATCCATGAGAAGGTGGTAGTGAGCTCAGGTATCCATGAGAGGTGATATTATTCCCTGTGTTGTTACATTGTAAGTTTGACATGATAAAGTAGCTGTGTACCCACTATGGATGGTATTGTGGGTCTGGAGGCACATGTAGACCAGATTTCTGAACGGGATTTTATGACAATCGGGTGGTGTCATGGCCATCTGTAAAGTTACCAGCAGGTTTTTTCAGTCCAGATTATTTCATTATTTCACCTTCTGTGCTGGATTTGATCTCATGCCTCTGGATATTTAGTCTAGGGTTTTCATTACCTACTGCAGTATTCCCCATTTTTTCCGCATTTTACAAGAAATAGGTCCAAATGAATGTAAGAATGAAGCCAAGGTACAGAAGTGAAGTTTGAAACTCCCGGGACCCAGGACATGTAAGGGATTGTTCTTCAGCAGGTCCAAGACTAATATCTTTGTTGAGAGACTAACTGGGCTGTTTCGGAGAGCTTAAAGCAATTGAAAGGAGGAAGAGAAGCAGACAGCAGGTTCAGAATGGAGAGAGGCAACATTGGATATAGAATGGAGGGATTTAGGAAATCTCAGAAAGCAGCAGAGTATGGAGGCACAAGACTGGAGATGCTGAGATTAAGTTTAGATATCGGAGGAAACAAAGTCTGAAAAGAAAGGAACTTAACGTGGATCTGCTTAAATGTGTTTACTTTAGTTCAAGAAGCTTTAGAGATAAAGGGGACAAAGTGAGAGCAGTCATAGAGCCCGGTGTGATATCGCTGCCATTACTGAAGTTTACCTTGAAGGGGCAGGAATACAAGCTTAACATTCCCAGACACTGGGATGTCATGTTAGACAGACAGCTGGGTAGAAAAAGCAATACTATGTGTCCATTTGATTAGTTTCAATGCTTTTTATGTTGTGCATACCATATATCCAGCTTAGACCGATGAGTTCCAGCAGAGCGATTGTAAGGAGAATCCATCCAGCACAGAAATAATCGGCTAAATTAACCCAGTAAATTCCAGCCTGAAGTTAAATAGAAAATTAGAAAATATTGTAAGAGGAATCCCAAGCATTGAAAGTTCCAAAATATAAAGCTAAGAGGATTCATTTTACTATAAACCACTCAATTCTACATTGCTTCATTTGCATTTATTAGAATCATAATCATATAGCACGGAAACAGTCCTCATGCCCAAATAGTCTATGCCAACCAAGAAGTCCCATTAAAGCAAGTCCCATTTGCTCACATTTGGCCCATATCACACTAAACTTTTTCTATCCACGCACCTGTCCAAATGTCTTTTTAAATGTCACTAGACCAAGGGGGAGGGGGGCTTGGTGCCACACACTAACCACCCCCTACACACATGCGGGGGGAGAGGTAGGGGGAGGGAAGAGGGGAGTGTGAGAGAGGGGGGCGGGGGGGGGGGGGGGAGAGAGGCGGGAATAGAGGGGGAGGGGAGAGTGGAGGGGGGTTGGAGGGGGAGGGGGGGGTGGAGGAGGGGGGAGGGGGTTAGTGGGGAAGGGGGGGGCAGAGGGGAGAGAGAGGGGGTTAGTGGGGAAGGGGGGGCAGAGGGGAGAGAGGCGGAGGGAAAGGGGAGACAGTAGAGGGGAGAGAGGAGGTGGGGGAGAGGAGGTGGGGGGAGATAGGAGGTGGGGAGAGAGGAGGGGGAGAGAGGAGGGGGGTAATAACTTAGTGGGTCAGGCAGCATCTTTGGAGAACATGGATAAGTGACGTTTCCAGTTGAGACATTTCTTCAAACCAACTCGAGATAACTCCATTTACTCACAGAGCATCCCAGATGTTTGTGCTCCCTCTCCTCTGGCCTGCCCAGCTTCTCCAGAACCCCAAAATATAATTTCAATTTTCGTACTCTGAATTTCCCTTTATCTCTGATATTCCTCCACATTGTAGCTCCCTCTTGCAATCACACGTGGACAGGTAGTGGACAACCTACCTGTGTTACACACACAAGGCCGAGGAGAAATAGCAACACACAAGCACCAACCGTCAGCAAAAGGCGTTTTGATTGCAGATGCTTGGGGTACTGGTCCATAAGGGATGTTAAAATTGTTTCTGATGAAACAAAATGTTAAATGAGGTTAGAATTACAAGCCTGTGATTACTGGTGTGTCTCGGGGATCAGTAAACATAGAAACATAGAAATTAGGTGCAGGAGTAGGCCATTCGGCCCTTCGAGCCTGCACCGCCATTCAATATGATCATGGCTGATCATCCAACTCAGTATCCCGTACCTGCCTTCTCTCCATACCCTCTGATCCCCTTAGCCACAAGGGCCACATCTAACTCCCTCTTAAATATAGCCAATGAACTGGCCTCGACTACCCTCTGTGGCAGAAAGTTCCAGAGATTCACCACTCTCTGTGTGAAAAAAGTTCTTCTCATCTCGGTTTTAAAGGATTTCCCCCTTATCCTTAAGCTGTGACCCCTTGTCCTGGACTTCCCCAACATCGGGAGCAATCTTCCTGCATCTAGCCTGTCCAACCCCTTAAGAATTTTATAAGTTTCTATAAGATCCCCTCTCAATCTCATAAATTCTAGAGAGTATAAACCAAGTCTATCCAGTCTTTCTTCATAAGACAGTCCTGACATCCCAGGAATCAGTCTGGTGAACCTTCTATGCACTCCCTCTATGGCAATAATGTCCTTCCTCAGATTTGGAGACCAAAACTGTACGCAATATTCCAGGTGTGGTCTCACCAAGACCCTGTACAACTGCAGTAGAACCTCCCTGCTCCTATACTCAAATCCTTTTGCTATGAAAGCTAACATACCATTCGCTTTCTTCACTGCCTGCTGCACCTGCATGCCTACTTTCAATGACTGGTGTACCATGACACCCAGGTCTCGCTGCATCTCCCCTTTTCCTAGTCGGCCACCATTTAGATAATAGTCTGCTTTCCTGTTTTTGCCACCAAAATGGATAACCTCACATTTATCCACATTATACTGCATCTGCCAAACATTTGCCCACTCACCCAGCCTATCCAAATCACCTTGCAGTCTCCTAGCATCCTCCTCACAGCTAACACTGCCCCCCAGCTTAGTGTCATCCGCAAACTTGGAGATATTGCCTTCAATTCCCTCATCCAGATAATTAATATATATTGTAAATAGCTGGGATCCCAGCACTGAGCCTTGCGGTACCCCACTAGTCACTGCCTGCCATTGTGAAAAGGACCCGTTTACTCCTACTCTTTGCTTCCTGTTTGCCAGCCAGTTCTCTATCCACATCAATACTGAACCCCCAATGCCGTGTGCTTTAAGTTTGTATACTAATCTCTTATGTGGGACCTTGTCGAAAGCCTTCTGGAAGTCCAGATACACCACATCCACTGGTTCTCCCCTATCCACGCTACTAGTTACATCCTCGAAAAATTCTATAAGATTCGTCAGACATGATTTACCTTTTGTAAATCCATGCTGACTTTGTCCAATGATTTCACCACTTTCCAAATGTGCTGCTATCCCATCTTTAATAACTGACTCTAGCAGCTTCCCCACTACCGATGTTAGACTAACTGGTCTGTAATTCCCCGTTTTCTCTCTCCCTCCCTTCTTAAAAAGTGGGGTTACGTTTGCTACCCGCCAATCCTCAGGAACTACTCCAGTACTGGGCCCATTGCTGTTTGTGGTTTATATCAACGATTTGGATAAGAATGTACAAGGCATGATTTGTAAGTTTACAGATAACATTAACATGGATGATATTGTAGATAGTGAAGATGATTTTCAAAAGGTATAGCAGGATATATCAAAAAGATATATCAGTTGGACAAATGGGCTGAGGAATGATTAATGAGGTTTAATACAAGTGCGAGGTGTTGCAAATTGGGAAGTCAAACCAGGGCAGGACCTTCACAGTGAATGGCAGGGCTCGGGGAGTGTCGTGGACCAGAGGGATCTAGGAGTGCAGATACATAGTTCCTTGAAAGTAATGTCATAGGTAGAAAGTCATTTTTATACATTTCAAATGTTTAAAAATAGAAAATAATTTTAAAATAACTTGAAAATTAAATGCAGTGATCACAACTAATACAGGAACATGAAAGTTAGCTGAAACTTTGTTCGAGCCCATTGTCAAATTGAAATGATTGTAGTCAGTGCGCCAGTGCTACTTCTCATGGGAGCAGTATCGGTGAGCCGATTTCACAGACTGTCTGTTGGGAAACTGCAGGCAGTTATGTAGACTCTGAGTGTCCAGAGAGTGATATTGGGAAGGGGAAAGCTGCTTGGACACTCTGTTCCACTCCTTTAGATTAAGTACTGCAGGAATGTTCGGTCTAGAAGGACAAGAGACTGCAACAAGTGATGCAAGCATTGGATCAAGAGGTAATATTGGAGGAGCCTCAGCCCTTGCATTTGTCTAATGGATAGACAATGTTTTGACAAGAGTCCATAACAGGGAGGAAAGTGTGCAACCTGACCACAATACTAATGGCATTGGGACTGTCCATAACGTGGCATGCACAGAAATGTAGTAATGATGGTTGGCAGTGTATTTAGTGGGATGGATATAAGTAATTCTTTGTATTCACCAGCACAAGATGTAAAGACTTTGCTGCTTGGCCGGTGCTAGGATTAAGGACCTCAAAAGACTATCAGAATCACTTGGACAGGAAGGGAAATGTCCAATTATTATGGCCCTTGGGGAACTAAAAACATTGATAGAACAATTAGGTACTGGTGAAGGAGAATCTAAATTAAAAAGATGAACCACAGACAATTATCTCCAGATTAATAAACTGAGCCCTAAGAAAATTGCAGACGATCAGAACCCCACCTACTGAGGAAGCAGACGAGGACAACTTCCCCTCTTCATGCAATCCCACTCCCATTATTCTGATGTGTGGTAAGCCTTGAGGGAGGAAACACAAACTGCATAATTAATGTCCCAAGAACTAGGTGTAGTGGTTGTGGAAGAGGAATGATGGCTCAAACTGGGAGATTAGTCATCACTGGAGTAACTGGAAAACAGGGGTTACATTACAAACATGCCCAGTGCCCAGTGATATTTCCTTCACTTCAATTGTTGACTCATTTAAAACAAGTTGCCAGATGCTACTGGAAGGCAAGGAATGGAGTATTGTCTGCACAATACAATACAAAGAACTGTTGCACTACAATACTAAGAACTACATTCTGCACTTTGTATCTTTTTCTTTGTTCTACCTATTGTACTTGAGTTTGACTTGATTGCATCTATGTATTGTGTTATTGTATCTGATTCAATTGGATAGCATTCAAAACATAGTTTTTCACTGTACCTTGGTACTAGGCAATAGACAATAGGTGCAGGAGAAGGCCATTCGGCCCTTCGAGCCAGCACCGCCATTCAATGTAATCATGACTGATCACCCACAATCAGTACCTCGTAATGCCTTCTCACCATATCCCTTGACTCCTCCTGAGTTAGCTCATTCTAACTCTCGTGAAAGCATCCAGAGAATTGGCCTCCACTGCCATCTGAGGTGGAGAATTCCACAGATTCACAATCCTCTGGGTGAAAAAGTTTTTCCTCATCTCCATTCTAAATGGCCTACCCCTTATTCTTAAACTGTGGCCCCTGGTTCTAGACTCACCCAACATCAGGAACGTTTTCTGCCTCTAGCGTCCCAATCCCTTAATAAACATATGTTTCAATAAGATATCCTCTCATCCTTCTAAATTCCAGAGTATACAAGCCCAGCCGCTGCATTCTATCAACATATGACAGTCCCGCCATCCCGGGAATTAACCTCGTGAACCTACGCTGCACTCCCTCAATAGCTCCCTCAATAGCAATGTCTTCACTAAGGAAGACATAAATAATCTACCGGAAACAGCAGGGGACCGGGGGTCAAATGAGATGGAGGAACTGAGTGAAATCCAGGTTAGCCGGGAAGTGGTGTTAGGTAAATTGAATGCATTAAAGGCCGATAAATCCCCAGGGCCAGATAGGCTGCATCCCAGAGTATTTAAGGAAGTAGCCCCAGAAATAGTGGATGCATTAGTGATAATTTTTCAAAACTCTTTAGATTCGGGAGTAGTTCCTGAGGATTGGAGGGTAGCTAATGTAACCCCACTTTTTAAAAAGGGAGGGAGAGAGAAAACGGGGAATTACAGACCAGTTAGTCTAACATCGGTAGTGGGGAAACTGCTAAAATCAGTTATTAAAGATGGGATAGCAGCACATTTGGA